>NW_026138092.1:1125000-2325000 GCF_025592945.1 Manacus candei
CCTCGTTGTGGAACAGCACAGGTGAGGCATCCCAGCACACAAAGCAGGGTTTTCTCACCTTGGTGGCTGGGGAGAAGGGCTTTCCCATCATCTTTCTTCCCCTGCATAGCAATAACCCAGCCAGTGGAACAGACAAAGGAGCTAAATTTGTTCAAGCCTTGCTCAGTGGGGCTGCTGGAACTGGGACACTGCAGAACATCCCAGTGGAGCCAGTTTTACCACGAGAAAACAAATTTGGCACTAATATGAAAAACCTGACAGTTTGGAGTCTAAAACTTAAATCAGTTCTGAAGGTCTGTGCTTTATGAAAAGTAACCACTGAGACACCAGCAGAATAACTCAATGAACTGGAATCTCTGGCTTCCTTTTTTTTTTTTTTTCTGAAAATATCCCATCTTCTCTTAGGCTTGCCAAGAGTTTGAACAAGTAGCCTTAGAAAGGAGTAATTTAGTAAACAAAAAACAAAAAAATTAACCTGTGAATTATAAGTAGTTTAAGTAGAATCTGCTGTTACCACAATTCATATTAACATGGTAAGCTCTTACAGAATGCCTTTGAAAGAAATATATTCCTTGTGTGTTCAAGTATAGAGCCATAAACCATATGAGACCCTATTTATTTGAAATTTCCCATGATGCCATTTACTCCAGCTTTTAACCTTTTATGTGACATTGAGCTATTTTACAATCATAAAATAGTAGAAAAAACGACCTGTTAATTTGAAAGGGACACATTACAACATCTCTCCCCGGCACTATAATATTTTAATTTCTTTTTTTCAAGGCAAACCAGTTGGAAAGTGACCATCTGCTAGTCTCTTAGCACTATTCAAGCAAAGCAATGCACAAAATGTCCTCCTTTTCCAGCAAGAGCAGGACCACTAACTGAAAGGAACTTAGGATATTGTCGTGTGAGTTTAACAGATTGATTCACCACAAAATAAAACCTCTATTTCTTTAATTACTGTTAAATATACTGACTATAAGGTCACGATATAAAACTCCTGCACACTGTGTGACCTCTAGAGCAGTACAAGAAATCTGAACCTTCCCAAGAAATAAAACAGCATTATCAAATTTCCTATGCAAATGGTGTTGTTCTATTTTGAGTGCTAAGCTAAATGCAAGCACACTTTTACAAGTACAGTTCTACTTCTCACTTCAAAATACACAATGTGCTTTTGGACACTGGGTAAGTTTTCAGTATCACTTAAGGTTTTGAATATTTCAAAACAGTTGATAACGGCAGTGAAAGAGGAAACTCAACAAGCTCTCCAGGCTGATAAATATAGAACTTTTTGGATGAGTAGAGCTCAATGGAGCCGTAATCTTGGCTGGCACCTGTACATGATACTATAACACATACAGCTAGAACTGCAAGTTTGTGAGAATAAATTAAATTTAATTCACATTCGTGTTAGCACTTTAAAAGATGTTGTCAGTACAACTTTGTATGCATGCAAGCCACTGCACTTTTGAAAGTTTTACCCTGAATGTTTAGAATTCAAGCACACTGAATCCAAAGGTCAGGAGGAGATACACTGGCTGTATCTGAATTGGCCTTTATCAACATTATTCATATCTGTACCTTCTCAACATGCCTAACTAAACTGCAAATTAGGCTGAAAATGAAGTAACTGACTTCAAATTGCTAAATTCTTAAAGAGTTTATAGTATCTGAATTGTGAAATATAGCAGATGTCAAACGCCCTTACCAAAATGTACTCCACAGTTGCCTTAAATCTGCAGTATATTTTACTTTAAAAGCATTTTTCTCTTATTCCTCTTCCTAGTCTCTCTCTCCCCATCAAAAAAACAATCAAGCAATTCAGGAATTTACACCAGTAGCAAAATACTTGCTAAATATAAAAGGCAGTTTCTCGCTGTTTTATGGAATAAATAGATCTTTTTGATCAGCAATTAATGACACAGCAGTCCTATCCATTCACCCAATAAATGTGTAAGCCTTACCACTTCCCTTGTTTTTATTTATAAATTTCATAATGGCAGCAAGGCACTTTAAAGTGTGTATTTCTCAGGGAATACTGCACTTTGGGGACTGGTAAAGCCACTTTGCCTTCAGCCTTTATCGCCCTACGTGAGGCACAATAAAGGCTGAGAAATGTGCTGCCTATTGTGGGCCTGCTTATAAAGTTCACCTCCAGCAATCCTCCTGTCCTTTCTGTTCGAATTCCCTTCCTTCAGCCTTTCTCAGACACGCTCTTAGCAAGTCCAACTGATTCATCATAATTTTGGGTGACAGACAGGGTTGGGCAGCACAGGCTCAGGTTATGCAACAGGCTCATTCACAGGGCTAAAACCTCACCCACCGAGCACTCCATTCAGCCCTGGCTGGGCAGAACTGCTCACTCACATGCTGGACCCTGGCCCCCTTTTGCCAAAACAATTCCACCATTCCACAAGAAATCTCCTGTGCTCTTTAGTGGTGTTGGGTAACTCCACACGACCAGGCTTCGACTGAGTCAGACGGACCTCGCTCGTGGTGTTCCTCGGGATTCAGGGCACACTTTAAACAGGGAAATTCAAGGAAGGTCAGACAATTTGGGGATATTTTGCAAGGTACAGAGACAAGTTCCAGTAAAGCAGTAAACTACAAAAGCTATTCAGGAGAGAGAGTGATCCTCTAAACCTGCCAGGAGGCCACGCAGATGTTCAAAAGCCACATTAGCTACAATTGCTTTAATTCTTGGATTGGTTGAATCAGACAAGAGGAGGAGGCCAGACAAGACTGCAAACTTATCTTCCTGTGAAGATACAATTGTTAATTCCCTAAGTGGCTCTAATTCTCACAAAAAAAGCCAAGCATGCACATAAATATGTATCTATTTGCTGTTATGCTAATTTTGTTAAAAACCATCAATAGTTGATCAGCTGAATAATGTGTGCAATTTTGGAAGGCTTTGAAAACATAGATGTCTGACTTGACCTTATGACTATTTTCTCCTTCAGGCGAACCAATATTATAACCAGAACAACACAAGAGGATGAACATTGTTGGGGAGCTGCTCACTGTGCCTGTCATACCCCGTTAATGCAACTTTGATTTGCCTTTGTTCTGACAGTAGCAAACAGCTGCTTGTAAATGAGCCACAGTCCCTGGGCTGCCTCCCATTATTCCACACTTTTGTTTGACAAGGTCACTTGCTGTGGGGATTTTGGGGAGAAAGAGTGTGCAGCCTATAGAATTAGAGTTAAACCACAGGCAGCCCAGCTTGAATGCTCTTATTATATTTTTTTTCATAGCACCAGCAAAGCAAGAATAACAAAGAGAAAATCTTTTACTCTGTGAGCAAGTCAAACTTTTCTTTTTCCCAGTGTTCATTTCATAATCCTAAAACTATCTTATAAAAAGCAAGTCATGTTTCCATAAATCCCCTTTCATTCAAATCTTAACAGGATTTATATGAAAGATGTATTTAATTACAAAACAGGATTAACAAAAACAGATTAATATTGTTTTGTTCATCCGCTGCTGCAATTCATCAGGAGACAACACCGAGCTACAGCTACCAGCAACTCCAACAAACACTGCAAGAACATGAAGAAACAATCTGATTTATGCCGGTTTCCACAGGAAATCGATTTATTTTTGATAGGAACCGAGACACGTTAGTCTTCCAGAAAGAAAAGCATCTCATAAGCAAATTACTGCCATGATAGCTTCCCATTTAAGGACAGCAGACATTTCTTTTGACTGGGAGGTTTCATAGTGTTGAATTAAACTGTAAGATCAGTTTATGAAGACATTAGGATAGTATCTGGTGCTATCAAATCATCCCTAAACCGTCACTTTCCAATCTGACCTATGATCTTAAAGTCAGTGAAAGCTGTCATTTGGGATAGCCTGCTTCTTTGTGACAGCTGTTGCTTTTGAAGTCAGGCACAAACAAGGACTAGGTAGGAAATATTCAAAGGGCTGGCTGATGCTCTGGGAGGAGACAGCCAGTGGCAGTCTGCAAACACGGATGAATCACAGGGCAGTGCTTTCAAAACTTACAAGTGGAGAAAGAAGAGGTGCTGACTTTAAAAGCGTCTTTCAGACTCTTCAAGGAGGGTCACTGAGAACAATGAATGGAAATCAGTCCAAAAGCCTCCCCCAGCAGCCAACTGAGCTATTCCAAAGGGACAGTCCCAATTGTTCAGATTTTTATCTCATCGGCCCAAAAAGTGACCCAGCTCTTCCTGCCCTGAATCGTTTGCTTCCTAGTTTTTTGTTAGGCCTCTGGAAGAAATGTCTTCATCACAAAGGCCCCCGCATCCGCATTAAAATAAAAACTTACAGACCTCTCTGTAACCTTTGATTTAACTTCGGAGTCTGCCGTGTTCTCAACAGAAAAGCACAGGAGACCATTCAACGAGTTTACACATGGACTCACTGAAAACTCTGACTGAGCTTGGAAGATTAGATTGATGACAATAGGATTGGGATAGGCAGCCTTCTACTCTCTCCCCTCTTTCGGCTAATTCAGTCTCAATCTCACTCTCCACCACAAATCCATCAACGTGCAGGTTAAGAGAAGTCTTCCCAAATTTCAGCTGGAAGTAGTTTCCCTTGTCAAATGCAGGTTGCAAAATACATAGTCAGTGGCATACCTGAAACATTTTAACTGAATTACACTTGAATTATCCACTGCTAACAAGCAGTCATCAACAACAACAAAGTCTAATGATAATTCATGATGACAACACTCACTTTCCAATAAAGCCCGCTGAAAACACTCCTGTAGTTGGCTGCCAGAGTGCAGGACGGGAGGTTGTGAGTCTCATTTGTATTCAAAGGCAGGCAAATCGCTAAAACTCATTTACATCCTTCCATCTTTCTTAGTGCATGTCAACAGCAGGTGGTCTATCGATACTACCTTTGAAATAAGTAGGTGGTTTAAATTGCCTTCAAATTTCAGTAAAAACCCTGAATTATAGAATAGACCTCGAGTCTTAACTTTCCTGTTTTCTTTGTGTGGGCTGTAATAGAACATGAATAAGTACAGCATGCACTTTGCTCGCACTTTAATCTACATTAAAAAATAAGTTTTACACATAAATCTCGGCACCTTAATCTTGAGTGTGAGCAGACAGCTGCAGACACAACCATCTCTGAGCTCAGCAAAGCAACTTGCAGACGTGTATTTGCAAAGGTCTGAGTAAAACCCGCAACAGATTATAAGAGACTCCTCTGGATGATTTTTTCTTTTTTTAAAGCACACATTTTTAGGATAAACAGATGAAGACTGACTCTTGAATCCTTCGATGCATGTGTTTAAGTTTCCCTGCTGCTAGCCACTGGGAACTACTCCTCTGAATAGATTACGTTCACTACACACTTCTAGGGACATATGTCTTCTCTTTTTCTTTGTGGCATTGTGACTATTTCTAACAGTCAGTTTAAAAACACAAATGTCTGTTGTCAATCAGGACCATTTTCTGATGAAGTGAGAAGAAACACTGCCTGAGACAGGAATCAAGGCCATCTTCATGCCCAAAAGAGTACCCAGCCAGCAGTAAGCAACATCACAAATGTGTTACACAAAACCAGAATAGATTAAAGTAACTAAACCCAGCATTTGGTTGCTTTTCCTCTGTGATGTTTGCTTTCACGTTTTGACAACTCCCTCAGAATTTGTGTGAAATTCAGTGTCCGCCGAAATTAATACTTTGATGTCTGGCTTCAAACTCCCATAAAGAACAGTCCCTTTTGAAACACAGAGGTCACTAATAACTCCACAGGCTCTGCACATTATGCTAAATTAGCTCCCATATTTTGGTCAGCAGGCGGAGAAAGCACAGCACAGCGTCCCAGTATCCCTGAAAGCCAAAGCTGGGGTCAGTCCCCACAAATCCACTGCAGCCTCAGAGGTTTGTTTGCTCCCCTGCCTGGCCTCAGCTGAGCGTCAGTAAAATCTGACACGCAGGATTCGCACTTAAAGATTTGAGCAAGGTTTTGTTGCTAATAAATACACATATTTGCTTATACAACCGGGATTTTTCTATGTGAAAAGTGGTCGGGATGCTGAAGGTGTCCCCTGAGCTACTGAGCAAAAGGAAGCCTGAACTTCACAATGAGTTAAAGATTGTTTAAAGACCAGGGCAGTCATTAAGCTGTATTTACTGTCTAGACAGGAATAGCTCCACCTAACCATTCCCAAAGGTTGTTAGCATTTCTAAAAATTAAGCAGCAGCAGGAAAAGGTTAAGATCAACTTACTAATTAAGTTACACTCACAGAAATCTGGAGAGGGGAAGCGAATGTAAATATGAATAGCATCCCCTAGTCTGACTCCCAATCCTTAAATACAGGTCTTCCTCCACCAAGGAAAACCTTAGGACTGAGCAGCTGTGTGCAAGCTCGATGCCCAGACGTGGGGCTGCACAAGAATCCCATTATCTCGAGACAGGTAAAATAAACCTCTTGGAGTTTCTCTAAGGTACTGGTAGACAAGGCAGTGTTTTCCTTTTATTTCCATCCTGTAAATCTGTGCTCTACTGGTAAGTCCATTAGCTGGTCTTTTTTAGCTTCTGGTGTTAAAAGGTGAATTCAAGATAAGCGCCAAACAATGAGGCATGTTCCAAGCCCAGGTTATGATGTTAATTGCATGATAAAAGCAGATATTTAGGTCACTTCCACGGTATTTAGCACATTCCCGAGGGCACTTGACAGGAAAACAGAACTCCTCCACCGAGCTCCACTGGCAGCAACCGAGATAAAGGAGATCCCTCCGGGTGACAAGCATTGCTCAGGAATTCCTTGGCGAGTGGTGAGACGGGATTGTCTGAGACATCCCTCAGACTCCCAGGAGGGACAGAAGCTCTTCTGCTCTCCGGGTTCCTGTAGGTGGAAACCCTGAGTAAAGCCCAGAGAGCTCTGGGGTTTCCTTGCCCCACCTCGTTCGAGATGGAGCATCCTTTGTGCTTGTGCACACACTGGAGATGGGAAGAGTCTGTTGATGCAATAAAAACAACTGGACCCCAATCCGAGGAATAACTGCATGAGCAAAGAACGGGTGGCACACAGAGCCACTGCCATCCACACCTCCGGATCGGACAGGATGAATGTGAATCAAACTGTCTAGAACCGCTTAAATTGATGTTTAAATCACAGTTCGATTATTTAAATTGTCAGAAGGAAACCTATACTTAGAGAAGCGATTTATCCTTATTTACATCTGCAGGTTTTTTTTAATTAAAGAAAGGATAATTAGTGATTGCTAAGAAAACATATTGATAAACACAGATTTTAAACTGAATTTTCACTTCCCTTTTTCAATTTTTAGATCTATCTACCTCAATGATATTTCAGTGGAGATATTTACAGTCTTCCTCTTTTCTTATCCTGAAATGGGTAAATAAGTGCTAATTTTTTTTAAATCAAATTACTATCAAATCTTACTCTTATTTGTGTTGGACCTTTTGGAGGGGAAAACCAGACTGGAATTCAAGTAAAAACACACCTCTTCAAATCCTGTGGATTATTGCCATGTAAATTAAGCTATCCAACTTGTTTACATTACAAATGCACATATGCAAAAAGCACATTTTCTGGAATGAAAAGCTGAATTGTTCGGATTTGGTGATCAGGTCACACAAAATTTTAAAACTAGTTTAGTCCCATCCTCTTACCAAAAAGATTAGTTACAGATCAGAAGAAAAAAAAATTTTTTTCTGCTTTCACTGCTCCTAGGTAACTTTTAACAAAGTTGTCACAGAAGTGGAATGAGCAGAATAAATGTAAATTAAAAACAAATCCCAAAGTATTTCCACACCTGCAGAGGACAGCACTCACGCCTAAAGCTAATTTAGCAACTCCCAGCCTTTTGTTCCACGCTGAATCGATGCTTTCACCGCTCCTCTTTCTTAGAGGAAGCAAACCGGTAGGGCTGGAATATTGCTCATTAAATGCAACCCGAGCAGTGCCCGCGAGGGAAGCCCAGCACCTGCAGGCGCCCAGGGCTGTGCCCGCCCACCCTGCCCCTGCCCGGGCTCTGCCAGATGAAGGAAAAAGGTTATAACTCCTGACATCACCACTGCCAAGCAGACACTAATGGCTCTTTCTGATTTTTTTTTTTTCCTTTCTCCTGCTTCCCCGTGGGCAGAAGTTGATAATAAACTCTGTATATGGCACCAGCACTCTTACTGGGGAGAAATAATAAACTGCAATTCCACCCCTTCTCTGCCCATCTCTCTGGGAGGGTGGAATAATGGCAATGCCTACATTTTCTTCTCCACCTCCCTCAGACAAAAGGTTAATAAACCACTCAGCCTTTGCTTTTCCTGGAAATGGTACATGTGGATTAATTAGCATTTCCCAGGTAACACAAAAACACCATTGTGAGCACCCAGTACCAGGCTGTTCCAGAAAACTATTATAAAATTGTAACCCAAAAGCACTTGAGGATTCTTTCATTTTAGGACAGAAGAAATAATTCTGGCTACAACTGCAGCTGCAACGTGGCCTAGAACTGAGCACAGACAGACTATGGCATCAGAGCACGAGCATGACCAGAGCCCAGTGACCTGTTTAGAAGCATTTACTCTCTTTTGAGACCACTGACAGCAGGCCTTTGTGCTTTAGGACAATTTATACTTGACCGAGGTTGGAGGATACAGCTCTAACACCAGCATTGGGCTACTCTAGAACCTGCATCTTGCAGGGTTTCTTCTACCTTCCCCAGGCAAACTACTGACAGGAGGAGCAGGTAGACCCCTCCAACCTCCAGCTTAAGGTGACCTCAGAGGGGACAAATGTTCATCTTCCCTCAGGCACAGCAGACACCCTCCTAGTTTCCAGCTCCCAGGGCGAGTGCATCTGCATGGGAGTGGTGTTGTGTCACAGGTGGGACATGGCACCAGCAGCCAAACCAGAACCACTCCTGGCAGGTTCAGCTCTGAAAGATGCCAAATGCAAGGACAAGTGTTCACTTCCAGATCTCAGGTGGAAGGAGATGCCTGAGAGCAGTCCTGAGTGCTGACTCAGAACCAATGCCCAGAAAACCTCCTTTTCTATGGGCTGGGAGTGGAGAACTCCAAGTCAGACCACTGGCAACTTCAGACCCTACTTGGGGGTACCCCCAAAAGTACAAGGGCCACAGTGATATTACGAGTGTGGGACCACACACCTAATGTAAAGCAACACTAAGGCTGAATGTCTAATCTCCAAAGCTCCCATGCCAATATTACAAACGTCCGCAGATTACTGCTTCCAGAATTAGCAATTAATTACTGATAAAAACTGATCCTGAAAAGAAAAAAATGCAAAGATCAGCTATATACATAAATATGCCAAAGAAAAGAGGCCAAAACTAAAACCAAAGTGAATAGAGAATCTCAATTGATCTGTACAGTCCCTTTTGCATGGCTCCATTCTATTTCCAGGAAGGCATCACAGTTTCAGAGCAAGACATCTGCCAAACTAATGAGGGCCCAAGAGTCAAAACAAAAGCACAAATAAGTACTAAGAAATTAAAAATCCCCAAACTGTTAAATAGACTCTACTGTCTAAAACTACAGGTGCTTAGGAAGAAATTATTTCATAACTGTAACATAAATATTTACAAAAGACATTTTTTTCTTCATCTGGTGTTCATCAGAAACTTTTGCTCAAGTCTCAAAGCAGCAGTCCACCATTTTTGCATCTTCCAGCACAAAAAAAAATCCAAAGGGGCTGCCACTGGGGATGGGGAAAAAAAACCAAACCTTGAAGAGCTGGCTCAGAGTAACTAAATACTTCAAATCCAAATTTTACTCACTTCAACATGTTTGGAAGCGATGCAGGTTGGCCCAGAGCCATCCTCAACCCAACAAGTGTACCTCACCAGCTGGCATGACACAGGCAGAGCCCTGGCACCTCGGGAGGGAGCAGTGAACAGCTCGGGTGCCTTAATGCAGCTCTCCAGGTTTCCTGCCTGGGCAACACTGTTCCTTCTGAGGCTCCAGTTTCAAAGCCAGTCACTATTTAAACCCCTTGGTCTTCAGCTCAGATTTCAAAATCACTGTAGGTGTTTTATTGTTTTCCAGTTCAGCACAATCAGTTCATAAAATACTGCGCTGGCTGTCCTGGAGGCTGAGGAGGGAGAGGAAGCACAAGGTAATAGTGAGTTACACACCTGGGCAGCTCTGGGCACACTCAGTTTTGTGCCATAGTGTATTTGGGCAGCTGTTGAACTTAGTGTGTAATCCAAGACAAATAAAACTGTGCAGCCAACAGCAAAGTAACCCCCATCTGCATCTGAAGGCCAGGCACGTTCCTGCTGCCCTGGGAAGAGCAGGACTGGGAGGATGTGGGGATGCAGCAGGGGCTGGAGCAATTTACCTACTGAACATTTGACTGATTTTTCTTCCACTAAAATCTTTCAAGAAGTTGCCTTGGATCCACAGTGAAGCTTCTGATCAGAGGAGGCTGAACACACAGAGGATTCTACTGCAGGAGAACAGAGTTTCAGGGGTGTCCTCTGCTGGGAACCCACTCAGTTCTGAGGCCCCCACACCATGTGCAGGACGGGGTACAGGACACCAGGGAGGGTCTGGAGGTAGAGCAGCTCCACAGGCAAAGGCTGCAGCTCCTCTGAGGAGAAACATCTATCACAACATTAGAGAAATGGCTCAGAATCTCCGAATTTCCATTACACAGGGTACAACATCAATCCAACACAGGGGGAAGAGATGATTCATGTGTAAGTACCTACAGGGGGGAGAAGCCCACGAGTGACTGTGCTCACAAACACAGGGCAGAGGCAAGCAGGGCACAAGACAAAGGAGTTTAAAAGCAGCAGGCTCTAAGTGGGAACACAAGCAGCAGCTCCTCCTGACCAGGGCTGACACCGTGCTGGGACACAGGCATGGACAGTAAGGATCCCTGCACTCCTGGACCAGACACACAACCCAAATTGTCACTCTGGGATCTGAGTAGGTTAATTCTTGGGGGTTGAGTGTCTGACAGCCTCGGAGCTGCTTTGTTAGTGTAAGAACAAAAAACGAGCAAAGACTATCAGAATTAACTGTCCTTAGTTATTTAACATATGAAATATTTGGTATAGTTTGTAGCTACAGCTATTTAATTCAAACACAACAAGTATTTTGAAAGGTACTAATCAGTACCTTTCATTTCATTTCATTACTCATTCATAAATACTTATTGATACAGTGTTTTTTTAGTTGCCTTTTTTTTTTTTTTGGAATGTGTGTATGGGCATTCCAATTATTCCCAAAATTGGGAAAAATATGAATGAGAAATTTGTTATTCTACATTATTTTCCACAAGAAATGTGAATTTAGCCAGGGGCTATCAATCTTGAAAGAACGCTACTTTTAGAAAGCTTAGTCACAAGTTTTATATTATTTTATTCTATTTTTCTCCGTAGAAACAGACTTCTACAAAGGAGATTGCCTCAATTCCTGGCTCCAGACCTACAGGGAAAACCTGAAAGTGCGGGCATGCAGTTGTTTTGTAAGATCTCAGTTTATTTTCTAGCAGTTACTACTCAGTCCTTACAATGATGCATTACCAGATTAGCCATTCCAATTGCTTATTAAAGCATGAACAGGGGACCTCAAGTCTGTTATAGACATAATCCTGGGGGTGCCTCTTCTGGTCTCTGGATGACGACACACACATCCCAAAACATCAGTGCTGCATTACCCTCCCAGTCACACGAGGTACCTTCCAGCTAACAGCCCAATTAATCATGAACATGTACTTGAAAAGGGAGTTGAAATCTTATTTGGATAATGAAGTAGAGATTATAGGATGCCTAAGAAGAAATTGTGCCATACAAGTACAAATTGAACGTGTTCATTATAGTGCTACTGTACACTTAATGCGACTTGAAAAAAAATAACTGACAAAATCTTAATTATCATTTCACAAATTAACAACTACAGGTAAAAATGGACGTGGATAGAAGAAGGGGTCTGAGGGCTCTAATAGGGTCAGACTGTATGCTGTTGAGAATCCACACAAATTAGGTTGTTATTTATAGTTATTAGCTCCACAAAAATGCTTAAAAATGGCATCTTCTTTTATACACAGATTGGATTGAAGAGGTTGAAAATGAAGAAGGAAAGGTCTTTCTGAGTGAAGATAGAACACATGTTAATATCACTGACCTAGAGTTGCTGAGCCTAAAAATACATCTCATAGTCTCTCTTCAGAGTTTCCTTTTACATTAAGGAATATTTGAGCCCAGCTGTGTGAGGCACTGGACTCTGACAGCTGGACAGGGGACACGCCCACAAGCTCATCCTGATGTAGTTCTACCACAAGATGTTAGATCCACATTACTTCTTCCAATAAGGTAAGGACTTCACAGGTGCAGAGTAAAAAATAATATTACATGATTTTGCAGTCTGCATTTACATCCAGCCAAGTGGTAATTTGTTGTTTATTCCTACTGCTACCTTTTTAAGTAATTTTTTTGAACTATTCACTGGATTCAAAATAGTCAAACCTCATTATGTAGTTTCTCTGAATTTACTTGCCAATACAAAAGTATCTGTATTCCAGGTACTTCAGTTATTCCAGTTATAATTGTCTGTATTTCACTTATTCCATGAAACTGGTAATAGAATCATTAAAATGGGAGAATACAGAGGATTTTTTTTTTCCTGCTTAGGCAATGAACAGTCCTAATCGTACAGAAATCTTCTTTTACTATTATTTTAAACACTCACCCCTCTTTACTACCACACAAATACCTGGGTTTACAAACTCAAATTGAACTTCCGAAACCACTACTGGGACTGATGAACACTGGATTTTTCACTGGACCAGATGAAAACCTACTAAAGTCACTGTGCTACTGAGCAATCAAGGCAACAGCTCGACCTTTCCTGTGCTCTTATCCAACTCTCAAATACAGAGCACTAAAAGAGATTACAGGAAAGCCTTAAAGCACCCACGATTATACCTGTTTATGTTTCAGTTAGCTCTGAACACACAAACAGAGGTAGGAATTAGTAGAGGCACTACATGCTTGTCAGCTTCGGGGTTTATATGTATATTTTCAGGCTTTCAGGAAGACAAAAGATTTGTACACAGTCATAAAAGCAAATCTTAATAAGAGAAAGGGAGTACTAAACCCATGGCTAGTGAAGGCATCACAATGCAACCTGTTCTCATTTAAGGAGGATCTGTCCTGAAATCTCTCACCTGCAGGAATAAAACAACTACCATGATGTTTTAATTTATTATTTTACCTTAATTTAATTTCAGGTTTGGGGTTTTTTTTTAAGGAAACAAAACCTTACAAAATCAGCTCTATTAAACTACCTAACAAAAAGGGCATCGGACTACTCCAAAGGGCACCAAATTCCACACTCACATATAGTCTCACCCAGGCTGGCAGGCTCTACTTTCATGGATAAGCACATCCTAAAGAGATTACAACATCTTAGGCAAAAGGCTATTGAGTTACAGCGTGGATTAAATTACAGAATTTGGTAAGTGTGTCGTCTCAGATATCAGCACATCCACCAGTTCAGTTCGGGAGATAAGTTACTAAAACTGTGCAAGAAACTGAATAGCCTCTTATGACAGTTTGATGCATTATTGATTTTTTTCCCCATTTTTATTTCCAAAACAAATTTCATTTAATTTTCATTATTTAGTTCCCATCAACTGAGGCAATTCACAAACATTTTGGCTGCTGAATGTCTCTGTGCAGAACACACTTAAGTAACCGAGTGGAAAATTCTGTCATAGCCACACTTTTTCCTGTTAATTGTTCTGGCAATTGTTCTCCCACTGTAGGAGTTGCAACCAACCTAATTTTTACATATGAAGACTGGAGAAAAAAAATTGTACAGGAACACAGACAGTCACCAGTACTCAAGCATTCCAGGCTCCTACTCATCCAAAGCAATAATTATCCCTTGATTCAGCTTGCCATGAAGTCACATACTTAATTTCTACCCTTCTGTTTTAGCAAAGGTTTCATAATGCAAACTTTGCCTTTTCATTTCATATACAAGCTACTAGAATGCTAAAATAAAATGATCTCCATTAGATCTGCCAAAGGCTCATTATTCTTTAGGCAAACAAAGCAAAGAGGGTAACTCTTTCAAGCACTTGGTCCTCTTAATTCTTAATAACAAAAATAATATTTCTAGGATATTTGTACACTACAGGGTAATGTGAAGCAAGCCAAACTATAATAATGAAGAATAACCAATTTAAGTATTTACTAAAATATGTCTTTTTATGGGAACTGTTCAAACATAACCCAAGAAAGGAACAACTATATTCAGCCTCTGGGAACTTCTGCCAGACACATTGTTTTACATTTATATTAGAACATAAAACATAATTGATATGTTCAGAAAAAAAAAGTTTAAATTAGATGAGGAAAAGCTGCTTCAGCAGTAACTTCAAGCTGGTCCACCAGAATGCAATACTGTCACTTACATACACATTTCATATTTGGAAAAAGCAGAGTATTTCATAGAACCAAAACTGAACTATTAGAAAAAAGGAAACTAGCACAACTAGCATGAAGTTATTCTTTGTAAGAATATCAAGTTCTGAGTGTATTTTAAAATATAAAATCTGGCAAACCAGCGATAACGTTTTTTGCCTGCTAAGAGAACATCCTGTAAAATATATTTCAGCAGTCCACGTGGCCTGAGGGGCTGCAGGCTCAGACTGTACAGTGATCAGGCCTGACTGTACAACACCACGGGAGAATTTGGGATCCCAAGACTTCTTTTTACCTGCAATAAACTACTGTTCAGTTCATTCAAAAATGGAATATTCTCCTTGGGTCAACGCTGGCAGCTCAGGCAAACAAAAGCAGCCTTTCAGACGTTGTAAGGTCCTTATTCAATTCCTTCTGCACCAGGGGCACTGTTCCCTACCTAATATGTATACATTTGCTGAGTGTTATTCAGCCTTTGTTGCTTCTGACCCTCACTTGGCATTTAATTCCCAGTCCACCAGGGTATTCATGCTTGATGGCACTGATGCACACACTGAATGCTTTATTTATTTAATGGTACAGGGAATGAAGCTATAAACTGTATTAGACAATATCCTGTTTAAAGATGCCAGTGGTCGGTGTCACAGCATTACTAACCCAGGTCTGCAGCAGTGAATATGTCACTGGGATTTAGGGGACAGGACATACTGATTACAGACCAACACTGCAATAAGGAAGGAATAAGGTTCCAATTCAAAATTCCATTTAAAATTTTTCAGGAATATCGTTATAGTATTGAAAATGTGGTGCATGTTTTTATGTTCTCTGTTTTTTAAAGATGCACATTAATCTTCACTGCTAGTTGCAAAGAAATTTTCCTCCAAATACTGCAGTCCCTAGTAAAAACTGCTGATACTCCAGTGAAATTTCATTTATATCCCTGTGCAGCTATGCAGAATTGTTTTAAAGCATGGTTCTCTGTGCCTAAAGCAGTGGAGAGCTGATTGTAAACAACTCATGTAGAATTTGATAACTAGAGAAAAAAACTACTGACCTTTAGTCAGTTGAACAACTTTGTAATTTATAACAGTAGAAGCAGCTTCACCCACACTGGTAAGGTGCAGCCTTTCCTCTAATTAAGGTAAGGTTTTCAAAACAGCAAAACTCATGGAAGTTATTCAAACATTCTCTCAAAAAGTCTATTAGGTAAAACCAAATAAACAATATTTAACCAAAATAATATGGAAGTGACCAACACAGTTGCAACTTACTGACATCTCCCCATTCAAATACACTGACTAAAGTGAAATATCACACAAATGCTAATAGGCATCCACAGCAAGAGGTATTTTAGAGGAACTTACAATTATTCTGGAACCCTGGGACCTAAGATCCATAACAGCCTATATCATTCGTTGTTTTTAATTATGTCTTTTAAAAAAGCTCCCCTGCTGTGCTTCTGAAATACTAAATGGCCTCCACAGCTACTTGGCATAACTCATTCTAATTCATGATTACAAGATGATATTTTCAGACTATTCCCTCTTTCCCAGCAAATACTTAAATGGGGGGGAAAAAAATCATTTTATCTTAACTCCTATTTAAGCCATCCATTTGAGGCATAAAATTTGAAATGCAATAAATGCCAAGTCACAGTACACAACATTTACATTATGGTTCTGCAGAATTCCTATCTCAAAGAAATTTTAAAATAAATTAAGCATGCTGATTTTAACATTTGCTGTCAGGAAAAAAAAAAAATCACATGGTAGAAGTTTTACTTGTAAGCAGGATGGTGCCAGTTGAGTAAGGTTTGGGATTTATTCTTCTGCACAAGAAACAGAATCACTAAAAGTAAAATGTTCTGCTCAATACAGGAGTCATCCCATTTCCTAACTGCACTTCCATGTTCACATGCTAAAGGTTGATATGTATATTTATCCTATAAGCTGTGACTTCATTGCCTCTAAGAAGGTTATGCCCTTAAGGTTCAAAGAAAACACACTGGAAGACACAGTTAAAAGGAAAAGATTCAACCACTCTGTGTGACCTGTCCTCTGCAGGATTACTCCCATAAACACTGAGAGCTTTTTTTCTTTCATTACCACTTCTTATTCCTAAAATACTACCGATTCTTTTTTAAAGAATTCTGCCTTTAAGAACTGTATCGTTTGCATAGGAGAATTACCATTGTTATCTCCCTGAGAAAAGGAGCCAAGGTAATGGGAAGGGAGGAACTGAGCGCTCGGGGTCATGAGGACTAAGCCTTAAACAAAGGCAGAATACAGAGTATTCATGAATTTGCAACCAGTCAAAATGTGCCAAGGCCTGGGTTTCCTCTCTGTGAGCTCCTTTGTGCTGTGTGTAAGCAAAAGTCAAGCCAACCTGGAAAGCAGCAGTATCTGATTTTCTGGACAGTTTCTCTGATGGGATGTAGCTTGGGCTCTGTTTATCTGAAATAATGCTTGACAGCTGCAGCCCCCAAGCACATGCTGGGATACAACATCCCAAGACGGGTGAAGCATTTACAACAAAATGCAACTCAGAGCAAGACAGAGTTCGAGTAAATCCCTGTTTCATTGAGTTCTTTCCTGACTGAAAGACATGGAGACTGTCCCTTGGTAACTCAGAGAAACCAGAAGGTCTGGGGGGAATATAGTGCAATCCTATGCCTTTTTCTTTTTTTTTTAACATTGATTTTGAACAGCACATTAGAAAGAAGGATGACAGAATCGATAGAATTTAAGATGCTCTTGTAATCTGGGTTTAACTTCACAGTAACACCTCTAATCAAAGGCGGGGAACCCTTTGTGGCATTTTGACATCTACATCTATCATGTGGATATGGCTTTTATTGAGCTGAATTAACAACTTTACTCAAATAATTAAAATCTAGCCGCCCAAAATGTCAGAGTAAAAGTAGTTTAACACTTCATCATTCTCGTAAAAGTGTAATTTTCATCTGTGCATTATGCCAGCTGTTTTGTGGGTTTACAATAAAAGTAATCAAGCAGCAGAACAGAAAAAGAAACTGTAAAACAGCAAATGAAATAACATTCCAGTAGCCTGCCACATGTTGAAATTAGCAGTGATTTTACTCCATGGAAATTAAACCCACCTATAAAACTGATAATACCTCAAAACTGTAAGCAAGGGAATACTTAGAGCATCAAATCCAACCTGGGCTCTATTTTTCTCCTTAAATAAAAAGAGTCATAAAAATCTCTCATTTCCTCCCAAAAGTGGGAGTAAAAAATATCATGGGTTCTATCCTTCAATTTGTCTTCTCGTTTCCTGTTCCGTTGGAAAAATCTGATTCTCCGGCTACAAACTGAGTCTGAAAATACTAAGGCCACCTTTCCAAGTGGCATCACCATGAAAAAAACAGAAGGGGAAAACAAGAGTTTAGCTTTCATCTCTGCAGCTCCTCCCTTGTTTAGGGTAGGTGTTTTAGGTGTTTTGTGGGGTGTGCTTGCCTTTTTTTTTCACAGTGCAAGTGGATCACCCATGCTGCACAACTGATCCAGGCTCAGACCACATTTCCGTAGGGAGGGGTAACCCAAGGTTGGAAACAGCTCCCAGGGGTGGGGACGAGGCTGGAATGCTTTTTTAAGTGGTCACACCGGCTCATTTCAATCGCAAATGAGGATAATCTCAGTTTTCTCGCTCGGTCGTTGAAGGATTTGTTCATTTAATTAATAATTACTGAAATATAGACAAGGCAACACGTATTGATAATTCTCCCTAATAAGGATTACTTTGCCTTTCCCTTCTGTCACTTGCAGCGGTGTAGGAGCCCATTTCCACTAACAGATCTGACCTTTTCAGAACGACGGAACGAGTGCGAGACAGGGGAGGGAGAGCAGATGAAAGATGATGCCGGTGCCGCAGTCATTTTATGTTAAAGGCTCTGCTTATACGTGTAATTCATACCACTGAAGTCAGAATAATTTGAGAGCTGAGTTTTCAACAGCCTTTATAAATGATGTGTTTTGTTTCAGGAAATGTCGTCTTCACTGAAACGCTGCTAACATGTATATGATCATGTCAAAATAAAAACCACAGCTTTTAAAAAACTTCAAAGCCTTAATTTCAAAAATAAGCCACATCTCAGTGACTGTTTTCTTTTACCACCTTGATGCCAATTATTTTGAATTTTACTGATACATATCTTTGTTTCAGACAGGTTCTTTCCTTACTAACTGCATTAACCATGTTAACGAGGGAACCACATTTTCCATACAGGCAAAAAAAACCCCTTCATAGTTATGTCATCTCCCCCCCCACCACTTCTCTTATGGTTTGAAATGCAGAATATGTATTTCAAATTATGAGACTTGTACCACAGCAGGAGAGACCCTACAGCAAAACACTTCCAAAGGGCCACACACTGTCCCCAGATACACAGCACAGCTTCTTATTTATTTCAGAGGGAGTCTCGGGCAGGCAAAGAAGGTAAAAACTAATAAGCACCTGGGGAACAGATTAAGTTTAAGCAATAAGAAAAAAAATATACTTAATTTTAAAGACTTCTCATTTTGGGAAGGTGCTGACACACTTCTCACCTCTGTCAAGTGAAGAGTAATGAGACAACTTAATTCTTTTGTATTTTGATAGAGGTAGCTATGCCTAGAAATTGCAGTTAAAATTTCTGGCAAGAAATTTTCACTCCTGTGACTTAGATCCAAGTCCCAACAAGCACCTAGGCTGATGGAACTGAGATAACTCACAGATCAAGTTTCTGGGTTAAATTAATACATCCCTCTAGAACTCACTTTAGGCTGAGTAAGGTGAACTGAATTTCATTAAGAAAATCTGGAAAGTGCTGTTTGAATTGGCAAGGAAATGGGGAAGGATGGTGGGAGGCAGAGACCAGCAGCTGAACACATCTGCAGCCTAAACTCCAAACCTTTCTAGAAATCCACAATCCTACTGGGTGAAGGGAGACAAAAAAAAGGTACAAGAACAGGAGCTAAAGAAAGCTCTCTCATCCAGACTGGCCACTAAACCAACACTGACTTGAACGTTTTGATGCTTCTGGGAGACTAAGAATTGCCCCAAAGGGAAACACTGCAAAAGAAACAGATTAACAAGACATGAGTTCTAAAAAGTTTTGTATTGTTTTCCTCTTTTAATTGCAGACAAGCCAGAAACAGAGAACAACAGCTGAAGGGGAAATGAGAGAGAAAATGAAACTCCTGCAGCTGATGAGGAATTGAGAGGGTTCTGATCTTTCACGAGATTATTCCAGCTAACAACCCAGCTCAGGCAGATCCAAGAGACATGCTAGCATTCTACACACATACCACCTTGCTCCTTCAGAGCATCAACAATGTGGAAAACAAACATTACAGACTAATATTTTAATTGCAGTACTGATTCAGTTGGTTTTACTCTTTGTTTAAAAGCATATTGTGTTCATATGGCTAAATGTGTGTGCCTGTTTTGCATCAACCCCACTCAAGCACAGCACTGTGGAGAAACCTGGAGTGGGTGACCAAAGGCTTTTCTCCCTCAGGCACCTTCCAAATATTCCAAACCTCGCAAAAACGAGCTAGAAAAACAGAACAATATTTGTTTTTCATTATTTTGCTGTTCCATGCGAGAAACTGCATGTTACTCATTACAATTATGTTTGGGCTGAGAGGCTGCAGCTTTTCCTGCATAAGAAGTATTTTCTCCCTCCCACCCTGCAGGAACACCCTCCCTTGCTGCAATCTGCCTCCTGCCAAGGGGGGCCCCTCACTGCCCGTGGGGATCAGCTGGGGGATCATCTTCCTCAGCCTGGCACTCCCAATCCCACTCCAGGCTGATGCCAGCAATTCCACAGGAGACACTTCCCACTGCTGTTGGTCCCATGTCCTGGACACTCCCTGCACATGTTAGGTAAGTAAACATTTCTAAAAACCGAGGAGTGGGATTGGAAAACTGGAAAAAGTAAAATAGGAAAGCCAAAATGTAGAGCTTGCTTCCCAAGGAAACCCTTCCCAGCTCCTGCACTGTGTAGGTTCACTGGCAGGTTTTCGAGCTCCTCCTTTACCCACAGCTCACTTGCTTCAGAGAGTTACTCCCAGCTACATTTCCTCTGTTCCTTTGTTAAAGATGGAGTCCCCCCAGGGCTGCTCACAGCACTTGCTTAGGGCTACTTTCCTCTCCCTGCCATCAAAACTCTCCTGTTAGGCATCTCTGCCTTTCACAATTTCCAGCACCAGTCGTATCAAATACAGCCGTGGAAATTTGTACTTTTTCCCTTCTGCTTTCTGGAGTAAAAATTCATTTAAAAAAACCCACAATTAAGTAGGACATCACTCTTCTTGAACTAGGGCATCATGTTTCATTCCAGTGAGATTCGAGATGGACTATAATGTACAACTCCAGATTATAAATCTCATATTTACAAGTATTCAGCATATACACAATTTACTTATTACTTAATGCCTCTTCTTAGTGCTTTGTTAATATCTCCAGTGCCTGTCCATCACTGTTTCACATCCCTCTGGAAGCCCTGTCGCTGCACAGTGAAAACAGTAAACAAAACAAATCTGCAATTCTGCCACCGTTGTAACAACCGATTTCTTTGTTCACATTCAGATCCATTTAAGCTCCAACAACAGAAAATACACCATGTCAGAAGGTGAAGGAATGCAGCCTGTGTTTCCTAAAACAGCAGCCCCACTGCCTCCTGTGTGAGCCGAGCCTCTCCTGCCCGACAGCACAACCTGTGCCCACACCAAGAGCCAGGCCCTGGCACCAACTGTGCCATGGGAATAATAAAATCACAGGGAAATACTGGAGAGCACTGACAACCCTATTTTGAAACAGGACTGAACTGCACAATACTGTGCTTAAACACTTCTTGGCTGTTGGCAGAACAAAGGAGATTACAGGTCGAGCGTAGGAAATACCAGTATGGTGGAAACAATGGAAGAGTTTATTTCTGCAGCTCAACCTCCATCTCCCTCTATGTGTTCTTCAAAATAGTCTGAATGTTATAAAGCTGAAGACCAAAAAGAAAGTATAAAGCCAAAAGAAACGTGCATTGTAGCAAAAAAACTGGAAAAAAACAAACCCATCCTTCAAATACTCATTATATTGTAGTTAGGAGACATAACACAGTATAGTACTGAAGACAAAGAGTAAATTTAAATTACAGGACATAGAAATTCAATTTGCTTGATATGATGAGACTGAAATTTTATTTAATCTTTTCCTCAAGAACTACTTTTTAATATATGATGTCATAAACACTACTCTTACAATCACTTCCTTTTTTTCCAATATTTCACTGAGAATATTTCCCACTTTTTTGTATTATGAGTTTTGGAAAGGAGTGAAAAAAATCATGGTTTTGTGCAAGTGTCCACTTTTCCTTGAATTCGGTTTATTTCTACATGATCAATCCCTGCTGAGCTCATAAATCTCACAGTAAAACTTGTGAAACTGCTACAATAAATATCAGAAAGACAAGATATGAGAAATGGCTGATCTGACTTTCTGCTCAGGCTATTTCAGGAGGAACAGATCAGCTTCCCAGATGTCTATTCATGCCTGGACTGGGAAAGCCATTATCATGAAAATCAGAGTTAAAAGGTTTGGGGCCTTACCTGGCCTGGAGGTATTCTCTGAAAAACCTGTTTTTCCTGGTCTGGGAGTCACCTAAAGAACTGACCCCTTGAACAAGGTAAATGAGTTCTTCAGAGGCCTGGAATAAATTCCTAGGCTCAAGATGTTATTTGGTCTTTGCTAGTTACCCCCTTCCTTTGGGCTAATGCACTTTAGCAGGAACAAGAGCTGGAAAACACCACTACAGATGTAGGATAGTTTTCCACCTGTAAGATGCAAAGAGGTGTGTATATATATATATATTTATAACTATCCTTTTGCTACCTGCTGAGTTTTTAGTCAAAACTCTCCAACTATGAATATATATTTTAAGCAACAAATGCCAGAGGAAATGACTTGACAGTAGGTGAATTAATTTATTTTTTAAATAAGGTTTCCTTTAGAATCCTTAGTTTGAGAGGAAAGGACTTCTGAATGGTCGCTGGAGGCTTCCAGTGTTTACTCCCTCTGTATTTTAGGGCAATTAACCTGACCTTTCATCACATGATTTATTCCCTTAATAAAATAAAGAAGTGTTAACACCACAACACTGGAAGTGTTCATAAAATGCCCTGAGCTACACTCGACTGACACCTTCCCAAGCTTTCAAGACACCCTTTTTCCTTTGTTAAATTTCCTGCCATTTTTTCTTGCCCCCCCCCCCCATTAAGAAATTTACTTAGAACCAGTCTGCTCATATCAGACCAGACTTTAGCAGGAGGTGGATAAAACTCAATGGATGCACATGGCTATTCTCTTCCACTATCAAAATAACATTTTCTTCTCCAGAAACTTCCGTGAAAGGCAGAGGAGCAGGGAAGAGGAATGTTCCAGCTCACAGGTTGGTGGGAATGCAGGGGAAGGTTCCTGAGCTCCAAGTTTCTGTGCAGGTCCCAGTTCAGCCACCCTGCCCCTGCAGCCAAGCTGTCCCTGCTCATCCCCAAACACCCTCCCAGGGCAGGATGAACACAGCAGGGGATGAACACAGCCAAGGCAACAGCAAAGGAAACCAGCATTAACTCACTGGGATCTGCACATGAAATAGAGGTGACCTAACTTTGATTAGTCTTTCTAATCTAAGCAAAGGCAGAGAGAAACTCAGCCATTTATAAGGAAGCATTTCTCAGGTAAGTGAGAATTCTTATCAAGGGCTGTATTTTTAAGGTGTCTGAAGCACCTTATTTTCCCTGATGGAAACCCAAGTGAGGCACCCAGCACCTTCAGGAACACACACAGCTGTCAGCTTTGCCTCGTGTATTAGCTGAAGTTATTACCCCCATCAGTTTTACTCCTACTCAAAGTGATAATGAAATGGCAATTTTTTCTAGCTGTTGAAATACAATCTCCTTGTTTTCTTGCAGTAACACTGCAAACCAAACAGGTTACAGAAGAAATGAAAGAGATGAAGACAGAGATATGCAGGTATTTGCACAGAACCATACAGGAATTAACCTTGGAAATAACCCAGGATCCTTTAAAACAGGCTTTGGGATCAATACTGATGTTTTTTGAACACACTTAAGACCACTATTTTTAAACACAAATTATCATACAGCAGGATGAGCTCCACATGAGTACGTCAAGAGACAGTGGGAGTCATTTTCAAGCTAGATTAAAAAAAATCTTGTTCATTTGCTAGACCCTGTAATTATCAATTAACTATGTATTAAAATATTTATTAACTCTTCATGATTGGTTTTAAAGAGTGCATCATTAGTAACTAAATCTTCTTCACCAAGATTCCAAACTCTAGTACTGCCATCGATCAGGCTTTTTTCCTTTGGATTGTTTTTTGTGGGCTTTTTTTCCTTGCTTTTGTTTGTTAGGTGGGGGGTGCTTCTTCTGTAATTAACAAGTTGCTGTATTACACCTCCAGAGTGCTAGTAAATATTAACTTGCAAACTAAAGGCACGAAATAAAAACAAGTGTGAAGGTGCAACTACTAATAAAATTGTCTTGGGCATGTACGTGTATAAACACATACATGCCCAACACAATTTTTATATATATCTATATACAGATATATATATATATACCTGAGATGCTCAAGTGAACATCATGAATTTTAGGCTGCACAAAATGCCTGAGAACGAAAACTAGAACTCTTATGAGAAGTGTGGAAAAATGCAAGGAGAAATAAAGAAACAGATGTTGCACTTACTCATAGTAAGGAATGTATCTGTTCTACCCAGCATTAAAGAAATCTAAAGGGCCAACTGGATGACATCAGCGCTTCTGAAGTTTATTTGGATTCATTTTAATAAATATCAGGTAAAGGGAGGCATAATTTAGCTGTCTGAATTACTAGATTATGAATTAAATGGTTCTTTTTACCATTCTGTACTCAAACCACAGTTCTATTAAGCACAAGACTGTAATGTGAATTTTTAAAGAATGAGAAAATATTATCAGTACTGCAAGTGATTAAGTCTAGCCCAAAAGAACATGTAAGGCAAATGCTTCAGAAAGCCTGCCTTTTTGTGTAAGTGTCAGATCAAAGTGTTATTAGTAAAATGACATAATCCTGTTAAACTGGATCCTGGAAAAGGAATACTGAAAGGCAATTTAGACTCTACCGCTTCCTCAAACCACCACATTTTATTTATTTTAACTTGCAGGTCCTTGCAAAACTCTTACTGGCATGAACCTACTTTTCTTTCCACCGAAATCACAGGACAGGACAATCAGGTTTGTTATCAAAAAAACCTCAAACATAACAAACAAATGCACCCATTTCTCCTGGGCTGTGCAATAGGAGGCTTCTGCTTTTCACCGTGACAAATTTTACAAGGGCAGGGAAATTTCTGCAAATTTGTCTTCTGTTCTTCACTGAAGACTTAAAAAAAAAAGAAAGAGAAAAAAACCAAACCATAGGCAGATGGGTCGAGATTTCTCCCATGTTCTGCACCCTGTGCTGTCACCACAGGACCACCTGCAGTCCTGCACTGCCCAGAGAGGTGTTCTCAGAAACACCTGGGTAAGCTGTTTGCCCAAGGACTGTGTGCTGCAGATAAGGGGTAATTAGCAAATGAAACTATTCCTAGCACTCCTCCTTCAACATTAAAGTGCAGAGCTGCAGCAGCAAGCTGGCACCTGGTACAGGGAAATGCTAGATGTGATCATTTCAATTTACACATTCAGCACTACAGCCCATATGCTTGTCAATGTGAGAGTGTCAGTGATAACAGAGATACCCGAAGAAAATGCTCTGTTGAAATGCTGACATGAAGTTTTATGTATGGAACAGACCCTCTCCTCTGGACCATCTGTAACTCCTTCCTTTTCTCACGGGGCATGTGTTGGCCATAAAATCTTTTCATTAAAAAAAAAAATATAAAAAATTTAAGTTTGAGTTTAAAGAGAAAATTGTAAGCCCTTAAACATCCATAAACCAAGTTTATATATCGAAGTACCATCCATACAAGCACACTACTTGCTCAGCAAGAAGAAAAAACTGCTGAGCAGAAAAACTTTGCTGCAATTAGATATAGCAAAATTTATAACCGTGATGCAAAATTAAAGGAAAGTATCTGGCACTATGACTTGTATCACTGTATAAACTGGCAAAATATGACTGGTTTTGTTTTTCCATTCCTATGTTCTGAGCACATCTTAAACTCACAGGTGTTTTTTCCAAAATGCTTTGCAGTGATTTCATAACCAGAAATTTCTTAAGTACAACAAAAGTAGGAAGCTCCTTTTGTGTGAGAAGTGACGAGTTTGCTGAATTAGGTGACCAACTAAGGCTAAGAAAGACAATGCAGAGAAGCTGAATGATTTCCTCTGCACAGCTGAGGTTTGTGAGGTGGCCTTGATCAGCAGAAAAGGATGGTGGAGAGGGTGCAGGGAGAGGAACGGAATGACAAAGCTACAAGACAACAGCATTACTCATTATCATCCGTGAATGATCTGGAAATGGGGTAGAACTGAGAGAGAAATTCGCTCCATGATAATGTCTTTAAAATAAAGTTGACAAAAGACAAGGAGATTCATGATCGCAGTACTGCACTCCAAAACCTAAAAATACAACTTAGTTAAATACTTTTTTAATATCCTAAGCAATAAGTCAGGAAATATCTCCTGGTTCTCAGTGACAGTGGATAATTACGAAATGTCCACTGTAAGCAGGCTACTTTGTGCCTTTAAGTATTTTGACACCTTCCCCTGAAGCTTCCAGTACTGACTAGCACTGAGAGAAAGAGATATAATGAGGCAATTTCCATTCCTGTAAAAGTACACACCCTCCTAAAATACCCAAACTACCTGTGAAAGGGCTAGTTTTCTGGGAAGTGAACCCTTCGGAAAAATCTTGTTTCCCTCTTCAGGACAGAAATCGGACCCGACTCTGACATCTCCCCAGCCACGCCCTTCCAAAGACACACAGACAGTCCTCATATCCACACCTGGAAATCCTTGCAGACAATTTGGGATGCCCTTCACCATCCTCCTAACTAAATCAGGGAGATTCAGGCTGTGGACACTCTGACTTTAGACGACAGGGTCCCACAAAGGAACATTAATCACGTTAAGAGTCAAACTGGTACTAAATCCTGACACTTTTTAGACCCTCTTGAAAAGAA
The DNA here is from genome assembly GCF_025592945.1 of Manacus candei. Taxonomy (NCBI): domain Eukaryota; kingdom Metazoa; phylum Chordata; class Aves; order Passeriformes; family Pipridae; genus Manacus; species Manacus candei. Next base: position 1,151,604 of record NW_026138092.1, read on the forward strand.
AATGCCCACTCAGCTGGCACAGTGGCTTCTCAAGCTTCAGTGGATGCACAGACCTCTGGATTTTTCATCTATTTTAGGGTGAAACACACTGACAGCTCCACCACGACCCACCTCTCTCCCACCTGTCCAGTGCCCAGGTGACAGGGTTCAGGTGACAGGGTTCAGGTGACATGGGGTTCAGGGAGGTGACTGGGGGAAACCCCTTCCTCAGAAAGACAGCCTGTCCCCTGCCAGTCCTGCTGCCAGGATCACTCCAGCACAGGGGTGCCAGAGAGCAGCCCTGGCAGGGCAAACATCCCCCTGCCCAGGGAGGGAGGGCACCCGAGCCTTGCCCCTGGCAGCCCTTCCAAGGCACGGCGCCTGCTGCAAACACCTTCTGATCATTAAATCTGAATTCCTTCCCCTGGCAAAGCAAACACCAGACGTGGAGAAGCTGTAACACATCTCCACATGCTCCAGAGACATTCCTAAATAACTTGTCAGCAGTACTAATTGAAAGTGTGCAGCGTTAATACGTTAACAGCAGACTTATTATCAAAAATATGCATTTGCCACAGAAAAATGGGATTTGTCACAGGGGAGGAAAGAGATACATGTGGATCTATTATTATGTAATTTTATTTTTAAGCATTTATTTGGGATCTCATTTAGAAATCCCCATTGCACATTTTAACCATATGCTTTGTAGGTGTTTCTTTTTTTTTCCCCTTTAAACAGCATCAAAGCCTTACATTGTCCTCACCAGAGGTACTTCAGGTTCTGATCTGCTAAGCACAACAAACACCGAAAACCACCGCAGTGCTTCTCCTGAAGTGTGTGAGAATAAGGTCTAGGTGTGTACTCCAGTGACAGGGGCAAAGCTGACAGCTCGAAAAGCAGATTTAATAGTTTAGGTTGCAGCCATGCTATTGTGTTGTCAGCAGAATAAGCACTCCTGTAACCTTCAATATTTTGGTTGAGGAAACAAAAAAAGTTGAGCTTGAAAAACAAAAGAAAACCAAAATTAAGCCTTCTAAGCCCAGGGAAGTTAGTGTACTATCATCAAAAGTGGACAGTCACCTATGCTGCAGATCTAATTTGGGAGGCATGACTTTACAAATGCTCAAAGAACAAAAATGAAATTTTAGCTGAGCATATTGTACACACTGTCAAAATATATATCTACATGCAAAAAAATACCTGGTTTTAAGCTCAAACTATGCAGGTAATTTTTTCAAAAATTAATTCCCAGTGAAGGGTTTATATTTGTGCAAGTAATACAAACAGGAATTGATTCCAGAGGCTTTTATTCCAGTACCTCCTTCACCTCTAATTCCCCCAGGTTATCTTAAGAATGTAGGATAATTCAGAACTATTTTCATGGAACAGCAATTCTAAATAAACAGGATATTGGAGATGAGAGCTGTACGTCTAAAAATGCTTTCATGTCTAAACCATGAAATATCATGCAGTAAACAGAGCATCTTTTAAATAGTTAACTAACATAAATATATTAAAGAGTCGTTTTAATAACAAATTTTTTAGTTAACAAGCTTCTAAGTAAAAGCCACCTCATGCAGACCAGGGTACCAAAAAAAACGTGCATTGTCTCTTTACAGAGCTCTTGTTAATACATACTCAGGAGAATCATGAGTGGGTAACTAACACCACACTATCAAGACATAAACATGTTGCAAAAAATTCTCAAAATCCTCAATAATGAGATTTCCCTGTGTTATTTCTTCACAGTGTCATTGGGAACAATTCATTGGCCCTTATCAGACAAGAGTTCCCATTTTCTATCTTTCCATTTTAACCTGCCTAATCAGTTGAACAAAAGTACTTTATGTAAAATGATTCCTTTAGTTGCCTTAGCTACAAATCCCTGCAGTATTGTATAATTGAAACCTACTCACGTAAGTTAGGAATAATTAGGACCCAAAATTAAGCCAAACACAAAGTTAATTCAAATAGTCAGCTGCTGTCATTTAAATGGTTACAGAGTTTTATTGTTGCTTAACATCTTTAAATGCTTCTAAATGCACTTTCCCTCCTCCCCCTGTTTCTATCTGACTCCTTACTCCAGGTGGAAACAGGATCAAGGGATAACATTTTGCTTAGGTCACAATCATCTATACCTTGACCAAAGATTTTCTGTGCTAAAGTTTGTCCCTACTGTTGTCACTAGATTTTTGCATTTTATTTTTTAATGAGCCCTATAGAAAAAGGAAATAAAGAGAATCAAAATAGATGAAGCTCTGAGGTAAATAAAGTCGGAATTACTGAGTCTGTTACAAATGGCATTAACATGATGACAAATTTCTAATAGCAAATATTCAGAAAGTCTCTCTTCATACTTAAAAAAACTTATTGTAAAAAGGAGGTAATATACAAATACAGTTAAAATGGATCCATGAAAAATCCAAGAGCTAGAAAATAATGCGTCAAAGAGGTAAGGTCAAATATCCTAACTGGAGTTGTTGTCAGCACTGGGTTAGGACCCTGTTGATTTGACAATGTGAAATTCAAAATAATGTATGCAGCAAATTAATTGCTATACCGTTATATATAAAACTTATAACAAAATAATTGCTATATTACTCCACTGCAGTGTGACTGGTAAAGGAAAGACTGCTGGTTAGATGTATTTCTCGACTTTCTGTCAGCACTTGGTTTACACTGCAGAACAAAACACTGTGTATCATCAATCCTTCAAAACAGTCTACACATGGATGACTTCCAGACTCTTGCATTGTGAATTTTTAAAAATGTACAGATGCCTTTTATAGATATGAAGATAGATATACAGATATGTATATCTTTACACTAGCACAAAGATTTAAAGTGTATAACTGATCAGGATTTAAAGTGAAGGCCTAAACCAAACAGTTTATGCATGATGTGCAATGCTGATATGTTTTGGGGTTTTCTCCAGCTGGTGCATTAATACATGAAGTGGTGCTTTGTGGACTCCATCCATCTTTATGGGTAATAATCCACATCACAAACCACCCGTTTGCCCTCTGGTCCTTTCCCTGCCTCACTCTTCATGCACACCAGTTTCAGCTGGTGCAAATTAAATGATGCAAAAGCATGAGCAGCAAACTGTTCAGGTTTGTTTACTAAAAGCATATTTATCTTAAGCCACTAGAAAGCACGATCAGTTCTCAGCCACAAACCCACATTTTTCCAATAGACTTTCAATGGTGCAGAATAAAAAACAACTTAATTCTTAAAGTAACGATTTGTAATTATTGAAAAAGGCAAAATATTAAAGGCAATCCAATATGTCAGAGAAAAGAACTGGGGCAGCTCAATAAGAGAAATTAATATGAAATACTTTGGAAGGCAGAGCAAGTCACATGCACAGACAAACAGGAGCAGCAGCAGCAGCCAAATCTGACTGAAGCTCATTCAGAAGATGGTTAAAACAGAAGTGATACGAAATAGCACTGAAGTCTGTAAAAGGCAAACATTCCTCATTGCTTTTACAAGTAAAAATGCAGCACACAAGCAAATCTGGCTTCAGTGTCAACTTCCTCTCAGGTTTCCTAAATGAATTACTGAATTCAAATTTAACAGGAAAACTGCTCGAACAGCACCTCGCATTAATTGTACTTTCTGCTGGAACGGAACAAAACTACCTAATTCCTGAGAGAGATCTCACAATCCCTGACAAGGGAGAACACAAAAGGCAGTTTTCCTTCCATCCTCAAGATCCCTCATAAAACTCACCGAGTGCTGTATCCAACAACTGAAAGTTCTGTGGTCCCCCTGGGTTTCTCACATGTATGGGTTGCTCAGGCAACAGATGAAAAAAAATTCATTTTGCTTCCCAACTAGTCTCCCCCACACATCTTTTATGCACTGAGACAACATCAGGGATTATTATACTAGTATAAATTGAGAAAACAAAAAGAATGAGACACTCCCAACCGCCTGGACTGGGCCAAGCTCAGAGGGAAGAACCAGGGAATCTGCCCTGCCACTGCCACCACCCTCATGCACATTTACAGAGTGGGACAGGGATGAATTGTGTCCCTGACTGAGAGAAGGAGCCATAAACTGAGCTAACATTTGTACAACTCTATTTCTTTATACTTCAAAAGAAAGCAAGGAGATAGAGATTACAGAAACACAAAGAGCTGCGGCACAATTGGGTTTTGAAAGCCAGTGAAGTAGTTCAAGACTCTTTGTGGAAGGGCAGAAATTTGGGACACCTTAAGCAAAAGGATTTTTTCAGCTCCTACCTATAAGAAAGAACTGCATATTCAATTTATCATACTGTGCCTGTGGATTTCAGGTATGGCTCATTTACAGTCACCCATGCAAAATACACCCTCCGTTAAAAATGTAAAAAATGTAGTAATCCTGAAAAAAACCTGAATTGTGATTGGAAAAGTATCCAGCATTCCTGAGCCTCATTCAAAACCCCAATCCAAACATAATAAACAAACGACAACAAAAAAAAAAAAGACAATGAGAAGGAGCAACTATGTTCTTCCAAACAACCAACATTAATGAGTAAATATGACACTAATTAACCACTGCAAAAGGCCAGAGAGTTTTTAAGCGTCTCTTCCACGCTTTAAGGAGCTTCTACATTATGAAGTGCATTTATGTCAAGAGTATGGATGGACAAGCCAAGAACTTCTCTCTGTGAATGGTTTCATCTCCTCTTCCTCATGTAACACAGCCTGGAACGCTCCCACAAACACACATGAAACATAAATTAGTGTTTGCACGAGTCCTTTTTGTGCAGTGCTCTCATTCTACACACACTTCCCGCTACTGAGACATCTGCACAACACACAATTAGCACAAACTCTATTACCTTCTGTGCCATTGACTCACAGAGGCAGACCATGAGCATCAATGGATCTACTTGCAAGTATAAAACCCATTATGTGCCTGTAGAACTTAGCAACAAATATTAAATCTAAAATCATTATACTTTATGATAATTTTTATAATCTGATCATAAGGACACTAAATGCAATAAGAAAGCCAGTGCTGAGGCATTCATTGATATCAGATGCTTCAGGCAGTTATATTTCCATTATACACTATGACCTGCAAGTACAATATAAAGACAATGTTGTTAAAACTATATAAAAAACCTTGTTACTAAGACAAGCAGTATTCTTCCACTCGACAAAAAACAGGAATGAAAAATAATTCAACATTTTTAAAATACAACTTCTTACTAAAAAATAAATTCCTGTAATTTTCCATATGTAGTAACAGAATACTAATGAAGCCTATTTGTTTTGTTTTTTTTTTTTTTTTTAAAGACATGTATGTCCAAATTCTGCTACTGTGTTCTTGGAAAGGTACCTTATCATAATGAACTAATCTAAAACATACTCTGATTTATATTTAACAAAAGAAAAGCCCCTGAGGCGACGATGTCAGTGCAGCTGAAGGATAAGTGAGTCCCCTCTCCCTGCAGTGGTCACTGCCTTGCCCACTGAGACCCCTCAAGGTTACAGCAACTACAGACAGTAACTCAAGTAGCAGCTTAGAGGCCTCTGAAAATAGAGCATCTGCCCTTAGCACAGCACACTTCACTTCTATCATTCTAAACATTACAGGGCTCTTCTCTTCTTCTCAGTAGAGCTTGGGAATATGCAAAATCTCCACTCAGAAAGGAGAATGTTTTTCAGCAACTGAGAAGATAACGTATCAGAAGAGTAATACTATTACTCATCTCATAGTAATTATGCATTTATACTCTCTGCTTAAATGTTAAGACTCTTACATTAACACTTCCTAGCAAACTCTCATTTAAATGTTAGTACAGTATTTAAAATGGTTCTTCCTGCATTTTTCTACATGGCTCTTCTACATTTTAAAATAGTGGTGGGTTTGCTTTGGTTTCAAAAATGTAATGTTAGAGAATAGAATCCTGCAGACCTCACTGCTTGGGGAATATATAAAGGGATATTCACTGCCAGCATGTTAAAGTATCTCTGGATTTTCCGGGCAGTCTGTCTGTCTCTATTACCTGGAAATGCAATTGAAAACTGTAACATTCTTCTTAAAGAAGAAGTTTGGTCTTGCTTTACAGCAATTTCCTTTTCAGAAAACGTGCTGGGCCTACATCTCCCTCAGTAAAGGAAAAAGAGATGTCCCAGATCAGTAAGCACCAGCATGTCCCATGGAAAAACGGCACAGTCTGCCAGGACAGAAAACAGGACCCAGTGCTGCAGCTGCTTTCTGCAGAAACCCAATTGCTCCCTTCACACAGATCTTAAATCTGCATAACCTGCATTAACCAACTGAGAAAAAAACATTTGCTAAAGAATCATGAAACACATCAGGTACACACGACATAAATGAGGATTATCAGAGTGACCCTCCAAAGGGTGAACAACAACTGCCTGCCCTGGGCTGGGTGTGCTCAGGGATGCTTTGCAAACTCTGTCAGCCGAGTAGTTCCTACTAACTGGGTGCTTCACAGAGCTCCCACTGTGATAAATTCCCTGGCTAGAAATTAAACTGGTGCTCCTGTTTGCTCTTGCATGACTCCATAATGGATTTCGCTCCTTGCAGAACCTAAATCCGCTAATTAACAGAAGTTGATTTCTACTCAAGTCCAGGGTACAAGTTTGGTTTTTTTTTTAATTTCTATACTGAGCAAAACCCTACTAATACCTCCTAACAAATGTGCAGGAAAACTGATGTGCTTTTACAGTTTGTTCAGTACCTGTGGCCTATGCCTTAGACACTCCATGTCTGAGTGGCTTGACAGGAAGCTGAGGATCTGAAGCAATACACTAAAATAGCAAATATCTTTCTAGTGGCCCAACTTCCTTTATCTGTATTTATTATGCCTTTTCTTTAGTAAATGCTCTAACATTGAACATGCACTTAAAACTGCTTCCAATTTAACACTCAGCCCTTTGGCTGGCATAACTGGAATTTATAAGAAAATATCTTTCTCAGTGTAATGTTCATTAAAACAAACATTCAGAGGCAAAGACAGGCTGGATTTCTTTACAAACATTAATTCCATTTAGGAAAACAGAATTAAATAGATAATGTAAGCATGATGCTTCTTCCTTTGGACAAAGCATAGATAATAATTCATAAGAAAATGAATTAAAATTGTATTAAGCCTTGATTAAAATAGAATGTAGGCAAAGAAAATTATTTCAGTGCTTCCCAAGCATTTGTGCTTTTCAAGCAGCAGAAGAGAATGAAAACAAACAGCATCAAAAGCTAGTCAAAAAGGTGGACTTTGCAAGCAAGATAAACCTTAAAATATCGAAACCTGCACAGTCCAAAAACCAATCTTCACCAGACTGTTTAGCTCTGACATCTTTTTTTCATATGCATATTAGTGTATCTGTCTTAACTTGCTTGAAGAGAAACCAATAATATGTATAATAAGCTTTCTACTCTGCTTTGCTATGGAAACAAGGCATGTGTGATCTCACTCTCTGACTTTCTGTATTTTCTCAGATAATTTTTAACTTGTTGGATGATTTCAGCTAATTAAGAAGGGGGGGAAGAAGAGAAGAGAAAAAAAAAAAAGAAGTGGTGTCAAAAGTAATTAATTTCCTGAAGTTTGTATAAAACAGGTAAGTAAAGGTGCAGGACTCAACTGCAAGGGACCCAGAGGGGCACGAACCTCGTCCTGTGAGGGCAGAGAGCCACGATGGGCATGGGCTCCCATGGGCATGGGATTCCATGGACACAGGGCTCTGATGGACACGGGGCTCCCATGGACACGGAGATCCCCATGGGCACAGGGCTCTGATGGACACGGGATCCCATGGACACAGGGTTCCTGTGGACACGGGGCTCTCATGGACATGGCATCCCACAGGCACGGGATCCCATGGACAAGGGGCTCCCCATGGACACGGGATCCCATGGACAGGAGGCTCCCCGTGGACACGGGATCCCATGGACAGGAGGCTCCCCGTGGACACGGGATCCCATGGACAGGAGGCTCCCCGTGGACACGGGATCCCATGGACAGGAGGCTCCCCGTGGACACGGGATCTCATGGACAGGAGGCTCCCCATGGACACGGGATCCCATGGACAGGAGGCTCCCCGTGGACACGGGATCTCATGGACAGGAGGCTCCCCATGGACACGGGATCCCATGGATGTGGGGGCTCCCCACGGACACGGGGCTCCGGCACAGCCCTGGAGGGATGTCCCTCTGCCCCGAGGCACAGGGCAGGACTCCCACAGCTCCTGCCCACGTCCAAACCAAAGCCCTTCCCAAGGCAGTCCTTTCAGCCTGCCTTTCTCAACAGAACCGTAGCAGAATATGCTACACACAGCCTATAGCAGGATATTCTAGGTAAAGGGGGCAGAAAAATGCTTTCAGAAATGACATTAATATTCAAGCTCATGACTTGAGCTCTTCATTCCTTTTTCCTCTCATCTTTTCCTCATTTAGGGCTGCAACGCTTGCTGTTGACGGCAGTAACAACATTTTTCAACCCTGGGCACAACAATATTGACCTGCTGTTGATCAGATCTATCAGCAGTGTATGATAACTCAGTGTGCTTTTCCCCTCCAGCTGCCGGCACTTGTCTGTTCCAGGTGCATTTTAACTGAAGGAAGGGACTGCTTCAAAAGCAATCCCATCTGGACTGCACAGCCAGGAAAAACAAAGCAAACCCAAGACCTTTTTAACTGAAGATATGATTCCTGTCTGGATAGGCAGCAGTAAAATAAAATTACAGCCTTCGTATAACTGTGCCTGCTTGCTAATTCCCTGGTGAGTTAAAGTTGGGGCTCTGTGAGAGTAATGAAGCCTCTTCTTGATTGGAAAATGTTTCATTACACGAACAAATGAATCACTTGTCCACACCCAGGGTCTCCCCCCTCCCTTCTCTCCATTTAGCTGTACAGAAACATTAAAATGTAACAGCAGGGCACTCGGCCAGGTTTTATCTCCCCCACGAACTGCAACAACCCGCACGTACACACAAGATTCTATAAAAAACCCATCAGTTCCAAGCAAGAGAATTAAAGATTTTCTTATTTCTACCAAAAGTTAGATGCTCTTATTTTAACCTTTGTTCATGTTCGTACTTCCAGGCATGAAGTGCTACTAAAGCATGTTATACTTGGCATCTCTTATTACTGAAGCAGAAGGCAATGTAATCTTGTGAGAAAGTGTAATAATGCAGTATTCATTTTGCTTCTGTGGCTGGAAGCCAACTCTATATTAATATTCATTTCCAGTATACAGAGCCACAGTATTTCATTTATTTTAAGAATTTACAATTAATTTGGTATGATTCTGTTATCTGCTCCCAATTTCCTTTCCTGTTTCTTTTAGCTGAAAAAGCAGCTCTTGTACAGACTTTAAAAAAGTAAATTCACAACTGAAGCATCAGAAGATTGCTACTGGCTACTACAAGCAAGAAAAACAGGGACAGAACAGAATGGACTTGAAATATTACAGATGACAATGAAAATTAACTATCTGCAAATAGCAAAAATTCAATCTGCAGAAGTTCTGAGTTGACTATTTCCTTTCCAAACTCAGCAGATAAAACACTCTTTCACAGCATGCTGTTTGCAACTTTAACCAAATCACAGAAAGTTGTCTGCTCTTCCTTTCTCATTTCAAATGTTTTCAACCACCACACAGCATTAAACTGCAAGTGCCTGAATCTTTGTGAAATGCACTAAATATACGGATTTGAAACAACTGCAATAATTAAAAAAAATTCCTTAGTATTTTAAAACTTCAGAAGAAAAACCACCATAGATGTCTCTACTACATAGGTGTCTACACCTTTGGTTTCAACCAGTGCAACCACTTTTGCAACGCAAGGGCCTTTAGAATTAACCCCAGTTATGACCAAACCAGCCAGTCATAAGGTTTGGAATTCCAGTCTCCTAATCCACGTTCACCTTTCTTACCTAGGAGAGAGGCTGAAAAGCGTTTTACCTTCCAGCTGTCCGTCCCTACCTTCCTCTAAAAGTAAGATTATAGCCAAGCCCCCAGACCCGACTGACAGGGAGAACACAGTCAGTACAACTGCCCCAGGCCAGGGATCCCAGCAGAGATGGAACCACCCCAGAGCTGCAGCACACCCTGGGAAATGCCAGTCTTCTAACACATCCTGGCAATATTTGAGGAGAGGGCAGGAAGGGGTAACTGCCTGTGAAAGCTGTTTGAGCTCAGTGAGATTTCCTCGAGCTCAGACCCTCTGTGAAGGCTCCGAGGACTGTCCCTGGTAGATGTGTGTGTGTGTTCACACATCCACATGGACAACTCACTGCAGCAGAGCTCGTCTGCCAGCACAACACACAGCCCCAGCCATGGCAGTCTGGAATTGAAGCTCAGGAAATGACACAGTGAGCGTGGAACACTGCAGATTTCAATTTTTAATCTTGGGGTTTGCTATTTTTGGGGATTAGTTATTTATAAAGATTTCAGAAAGAAGAGTGGAGGAGGCAGAGTAGCTTTCCTGAAGTATTTCTGAAAATCTAGCCTTAAAATTCAAAGAATTTTGATAGGGTAAAGAATGTATCTGCTTTAAAAGCCGGTGAGATCACACCACAGATGCACCAAGGAAGCCTATACATTACATACCAATTACTGAATAATGTGAGATGCTATTTTATTACTAAACAAATTTTTTCACCTGCAATCTAGTCAATCAAAAAGCTTACACCCAGAAATACCCTCAAGTTCTAGAAGAATATTTGCAATTAAGAATTCATAAACCATGTTTTCCTGTTCATTCGTGTTTCTCTGTTTATTAAAAGGGCCACAAGAACAGCTGGGGAGACAGACTAACTGGATAAAGTAAAGTTTATGAAGAAAAACAGAACAAAGAATAGGTACTGCAACTTTTTAAAAAAATTCTTTTCCTTCCTCATCTCTTTGATTTAAGAGCTATTTTAAACACATTTGATAGCAGTGAAGTATTTTTCCCTTTTCTAAAAAAAGTAAGAATATTTTCAAGCAGATGTTATTTTTGTATGAACTTTGAAGTTTTATTTCCTGAAATTTAACTTGCATAGTTCTAATATTAATGAAGTGTTTGCCATTTCATTTTCATCAAGCCAAATTAGAAAAGTAAAACAGGTATTTCATTTTCAATGTTTAGTTGTTTTATATCACGTTTAACATATCTATACATTCCTACTAAATTGTTGTGCAATGAAAATAGAAAAAGGAAGAATCCAAAAATAAGGCACCTACTAATCAAGGATATTAATACCGTCACTTCAGTTTAAACATATGACACTATCAAAACCAAAAAATATCTTTTCTTTTTTTTTTCATTAAAAAAAGGACAGTTTGAGTCTCATAAATTAATATATGCTATAAATACATTTAGTTTGACATCCTCAAACTTCAAGTGATCTGACAGAAATTAACGTACAGTCCATTTAACTCATCTGCAAACTCAAGTAAAAAATAAACTAAAGCTTACCTTCAGTACACTGCAGGAAGCTGACAAGGAGCAGAAACCAAAAACTTCTCATTCTGCAGCCAGAAGACACCATTATTGATCCCTGTAAGAATTTTCTTTGTATTCCTTAATGAATCCAGTTATAAAAGCCCAGCATCATCGAAACCAGTGGCCTGCATTATTCATCTTCATACCTGGAGCAGCAGAAGATTTGGAAGAAAAAGAGAAAAAAAATTCCATCACTAACTGAACACCAATAATTCAGAATATCAAATTTTACTCGACACAAACTGGAAATTTTTAGTAAAACTGACAGAACACCTGCACTGTATCTGGGAATTCAGCAGGTTTGTGGGATGTAATCTCTCAAGGTCAGTGAACACTAAACAGAATGCCAAATAATGATACAAGTTAGAGTTCAAAGTGTGAATGTTATTGATGTACTTGCAGTAAGACACATTAAAAAAACCCAACAGGAGAACGTTTCCTCTGAATATAAGAAACTGGATGTGCAGATGGGTAAGCGAAGCTTTTCCCACTGCCCAAATCTGACACAACCTGCATTCCTCTACCTCCAAGAACCACAGTAAAATTGAATGTAGGGCACTGCCATATTTCTCAGAGATTAGAAACATGGAGTGGCTGAGAACAACAGGAAGGTGTGCAGGTCTGCTCCCTGCCATGGCTCCAGCACTCCACACAGGTTCCCTCCTTGGATGAGAGAGGCAGGAACAGCAACTCTGCTGACAAAGTTCCCTGTTTGGTGAGGAAGGCTCTTCACACGACTTTAGTTATCTCTATTTCTACCCAATAAACACCTTCAGAGAAAAGGGAGTCAACATAATGGATCAGACTCTCCTGTCCTTAGCCTTGAACAAGACTTGTCTCCTACTGAGAAATATGAACTGAACTGCTCCTGTAAACGATGAAGAATTCTTAGAGCTATCATTTGCATTTGAAAAATATAATTACACTGATAGAGTGCAGTAGCTGTGATAGAAGATTTGACAGCAGAGTGCTCCCTTTCTCTAATGACTCCATTCTCTCACCAGCCAAATGAGTAACTACGTACATCCTCTCCCATATCTCACTGTATGAAGCAAGGTCATGCTTCAGCCCTGCCTATTAGACTTTGGGAAGCTAGAGAAAAATTAACATCCATAGAAAAACAAATTATTTCTAAGTAGAAAGCTGGCTCTACATATTACAGATACGTGAAACAACTCTGGAGAACAACTTTCTGAACACTGTGGCAATCACAGATGCAAAGAGCTGAGCCCGACGTCACACTGGTTTGGTCTCTCCAAGATGAATGAACAGGGCTGAGATATCTCAAATTAATGTTACTTTAAAACCATGTAACAATGACTCTGTAAAAATTTAAGTGGCAGGATCCAAGGGCCACTTATGATTCTCATGAGTACTGGAGCACGTTGAGGGCTTTAAAAATACATTTACCCTTTTGGCAAGGAGAACTGGAAAGGATGAAGCGCACAAAATGCCAGCTAAAGAAATGCTATGAACTGTAGATCATTTTCAGAAGTAGAAAGTGTAACACTTTTTATAACAGTCAATGTTAATCGATGATAAATTTCTTCCCTGAGCACACAAACAGCAACAAGACTGACACTCACTATTTTCCAGTAGGAGAGAGGGGTGGGAATTAACACCAAACATTACAGAACAATTTCTCCAGCTCTGAATGAAGGCAATGTAGCTGTGGAGATTATTAAACACGCGAGGAGGCTTCTTTACTTGGCTCCTCTTTAAGAGAAGTGAGGCATCCCCCTCACAACACCAACATGTTGGTGATTCCTCAGACCGGGAAATAACGAAAACTGACAGCTGAGGTCGAGTGATTATTTGTTTATTTATGCATAAAAATGAGCACTTCTTTCCATTTCCAACTCCAGACAGGTGCTTTTTAGTCGCAGGCACTTTGAGCCACACATATTTCAACAAGGAGCACGGACCAGCAAACAAAGCACTTCAGCACAGGACGGCCAGTGTGGCACTCCCTGGCACACACCCCTGTGCCCAGAGGGAAAAGGTGGGACCTTAATTTTCATGGTGATGCACCAGCTGCTACAGGACAACCCAGAAGTAGCCAGGAAGAGACAGTCACATTGTACCTCCAGATCTTTTGCACTGGGCTGAGAGTGTTTTGCAACCAAAAGCAAATAAATCTCAAAATCCACAAAGGATGCACTGCATTCAGCAGAAATTACAATTGCAAAGGAGCTCCTGCTGAGTAAAGAAGAAAAAAATGCCACCACGGTCTCTCTGAAAAAAAACCCTGGAGATAGTTCAGCTAAAAGCTTGGGAAGAGTTTGGATTAATTTTTCACCTGTAGCACCCAAAGGAAAAATCATAAAACTATTTCACACACACTACAGACTAATCAGCATAATTTCAGTAAGCAATCAGAATAATCCAAGAGAACAGATGACAAACAATAATGGCTAAAAGTGAAATTAAGTCAGCCTTCTGATTGCTCCCAGTCTGTCCAGAAGATTTTGGCCTCCTGAGACTCAAGTTTTATTGTTATTTCCATAACATATCGCTGCACTCCCAGATTTTGAGACATCTTCCATCCACTTCAAGTGGATAGTGACATACCTGTCCCTTGTCATCTTCAAACTCATCCCTTTCTCGTGGGCCTTTTTTAAATTGGGGGGGGGGGAGGAAGGAAAGAATTATGTTAAAAACAAAAACAATAATCAAAGCACCACTTGAGGGGAGACCAAACATCTCCCTAAAAAACAGCTGCAAAATGTATGCCAAAAACTGTATGCCAAATGCTCTTCCCTTTTTCTTTTTTCAATTGAGTAAGAGTTCTTGACCTTGTAAACTGAGACAGTTATTTTAATAAGAAACTACAGTTTCTGAAAGGATATTGATGTCTTTGTGATACCAAAACCACAAAAACTATTAAGAATAAATGCAGAATATTTTAAAGGACAAATTTAAGTGTTTAGCGCAATATATTGTTCTCTTTAGATTGCTGTAGCCTACAGATATAGAATTTAACTCACTATGCTGCCGCAAATAGAATTGAAAATAAACTAACCAGCCCCTACCAAATTATCAGTAACATATGTTTTTCTAAAAACCCAAGAAAAAATGAAACAGTGTTTAAAAACTGATGCAATAGGGTTTGGTTTTGCCTCTTTTCTTTTGAATAAAAATCAACATTCACAGTAAACCATTTTAATGCAACCTCTGTATTTGAGAAACTCTGCGTGGCTCCAAGTAAAAGAACACTGCAGTTCTGAACCAACCATTCATCAGTGTAACAAAAGCTAAACCTGGAAAAGGCACCCAGACATGAGCTGGAGCCAGAGAGCACTGGGACTGCAGACACTGCTGTCAGCCAGTCCCTCTGCCCATCCATCTGTCAGCGACACAGCACTGCTGGGGGCACCTCAAAACAACAACAAAGCCCAAACCAAACAAGTAGGACCGGGAAAAGATGTGTTAAGTTACTTCTCTGTAAACAGAAAAAGGAGACCACAGTGAGTGGCTGTCCTGAGCAAATAAGTTATTTCCCCTCAGACCTTAATAAACCTTTCCTCTGGGTCGCTGAATGCTTCGGCTCATGGGGGGGCAGAGGGAAACACCCTCGAGCAAAAGGTTGCTTGCATTTCAGAGTGCAACAAAAGCTGCCCAGAAAATTCCAGTTGTAACTTAAATCCCTACCTCTGGGCCATACTGCAGTCTCCCACAGAAAAAAACCCCAGCCCTCCACTGGAATAGAGAGGTTCACCTTGTTAAGGTTCTTCTCGTACGCGCTGGTAAAGAAGGCGAGATCAGGAACAGAAATGTTAATGTTCAAACCTGTACACTGCAAGTGTACTGGGCATCTCTTCATACTGTATTCATAAGCCGTGCTCCAAGTCCTGAATATCTTAGTGCCCCTGCCTTGCTTCCTTGTTCTTCTGTGCTTCTGAAACTCCTTACAGGCAGAACAGGACTGCTGCAGAATACACACCACTGTTGGCCACCCCTCTCCCCGCAACATTGCTCAAGAGCACCCCAGAGATAAGAGAAAGCTGCTCCAAGCATGCTCCTTGAAATACTTTGAAGAGAAAGACCTCTAAAGGACTGCCGTGTCCCAACTCTACTCTGTTTAACCTTCCCAAGGTTTTATTTTCAAAAGCCAAAAAAGGGTCTTTTAAGAGCTTCTGGCCAACTGACACAGCATGCTCAAAAGCTGCCTCTTCCCTCCTGTTCTATCCAGCTTTGCAGGCAATTAAGACAAAGGGGAACACAGAGATCTTTCCAGCTAAGCAAGGATGTTTTTCTGTAGCTAGAAGTCTCTCAGACTAATGCTGATGTATTTTAGAGTATAGTGTTTAATTTTCCAAATCATCTTAGAAACACTGCAGAGCACTTGCAACCTCAGTCAGGCTTTAACATCCCCATTACAGAAATAAAATTTATACTAGCTTTACAGATGATGAGGCACAGCAAGGTAAGGAACATCAGCCATAGCTGCACAGCTCGTACGTGCCAAGGAACCAGCAGGACCCAGGCAGTCCCCCTTGTAAATCCTGTGTGACCTACCTTGCCACACATGCAGCACCCCCAGCGCCTTTCATAACCCAGTTTATGAAACTAAGTAATTCTGTAATATATCTGAGACACTCTGCAGAGAAAAGGAGGGGGAAGAGGAGGCAAGGGTGAGTAGATATATATTCATACAATATAATAGACTACTTAGTCTCCTGAGAAATCATGTGTCCACGTGCTTTCCCATCATGAGGCTTTCCCAATTTAAAAAAAAAAAAAAAGTTAAACTTCCTATAATCTGTAACATAAGAATTTAATTAGTGCAGTGTGATTAGTAAAACTAAGCTGCATTAGTAAAATACTAGAATGAGACTAATACTGTTTATGATCCAAGAGCTACAGTTTTCTACATATCTGCAATGAGATCCAGCTCTACTTTTCAATATTGAACGTACCGTCGATGCATCCAATGTGAGTTATTCCCCAAGTTTTCAATATGCTTATTCAAAAATTGATTTACATTAATAACTCCGCATTAGTGCGACAATTTCTGATTGTAGAAAATCTGGTTATGTGTTCTGGTTATAAGACCTTACGAAAAAAAACCCTGAAGACAAGCAAGACTCCACGCTGATCTAGTTAGCCTCCTTGTGCTACCTATGGTAAACAATCAGTGCCTGATCTGCTGCAATTAAACAAACTGCATATTGCAAAGAGAAAGGAAAGGTTAACCCTGCTCTGTCTAAAATGTTTAACAAAGACTTCGCTTCCATTAAAACCAATTTAATGCTCAAAAGGTAGCAGGGAGTCTTATCTACAATTCTGTATTCAACAGTCCCTATTAATTGTCACCTTGAACACTGGATTTCTAACCCAAAACATCTCTTCCCAAGGTGCATGGAAAGAATACAGTATCAGGGAAGGGAATAATACAGTAAGAACAAGACTTGACCAAGGTCAGCCAATCTTGCAACAAAAGAAATTACTTCAATGCGTTGAGCTGTGCTGTGCTCTGAAGCGACGTGCCCATGCCTGAGGAGTGCCTGAAACAGGGCACAATAAATGTAACCCCAATTGAGAAAGACCGTGGCAACACCCACCCCACAGCAGCCCGAGTTCCCAGTTCAGCAGATCATTCCAAACACCCAACCCACCCAGGCAAGCTGTGCCACCGAACAGCGCGCTGACACTATTTTAACAGTGCCACATCACAGTTCAGTCCATCAGTCCCCAGCACCTCCGTGGTCTACTGCAATCATTCACAGAGAAAATAAACAGGATTGGAGGGGAAAAGACAAAGCTTTCCTTTTCTCACCAGCACTCTGGCTCAGCTGGGCCTCACTGCCGTGTGTTACGGGCAGGGTGCACGGCGGTCCCTGCCCAACCAGCCAGCCCTGCCCCTGCTTGTTAGCACAGGGTAAAGCCTGGACACTCGAGGGAGCTTTCATTCAATAAGCCAGCAAAGTAAACCTCTGCTAGTGCTAATAAGAATGGCTTTTTTTGGCTCCAGGCACTCTCCTTTTGCCAAGTCCGAATTTGCCTTTCTGCCTTTGATAACCGCTCGGAATCCAGGGGGGTGTCACTCAATCCCCATCGCAAATTCCCCGGATTTCACGGAATCAACACCGCGCCGCTACACGAGTTCACCTCCACTCCAGCAGTGCAGGTAAAACCTTTCCACCACTGCTGCCCTCTGTGTCACTACAGCTTCCTGGGGACTCAAAGACAAATCCCCCTCATCCAAAGGGGAGGGGAGGGAGAGGGATGCTGTAAGTCCATTACAACCGTTATCGGCTGTAATATCTTAGTGTCATGCTGAGCGTGTTAAATATGCTGATCACTGTGGACACCAGAGGCACAGGCTGAGGCTGTTTGCCATTCTCTTCATTAAACTGCAAAACAAATAGCTCTCATTTTCAAACCTATGTAGGACAGATTTTATGAACATCAAAAATAAACAAGAAAATAATGAGTATCTGTAAAAAACATTGAGAACCGTATGACAAACCAAAAGAAGCAATTGTAACAGCTGAAGAAAATTCAAAGGCTTTTCAAACTTCTCAGAGAAGAGAAATCCTCAAAATAATCTATTTATATTAAAGATCTCATTTCTCTCCCTTGAAAAAAAAAAAAACCCACACTAGACTGACATCAACCAAAGACACAGCAGTCTTGTAAGACAGGAAACTGTTTGCTGACAGCCTTGACAAGGCTCTGCAAAGGCCCGTATTTCTCAAAGCTGTTATGCCACTTAGCTGATCTCTTCTTTTTTTTTTTTCTTCCCATCCACTGTTTTTCACAGCTGAGAACTTGTTTGAAGTGGAAGCAGACAGAAAAACAAAACAAACAGAACTAAGTCCTGGGACTGTGGTCAGACGTGTCGGTACCTGTGAAGCGACGTGGTGTTTCTTCAACTGACTGCAAGGATTTCAACACATCTCATCTGCTTCATGGCTGCTCATCCCTGGGCTTAAGCAGGGAAATGAGTTCTGGTATTGATTCTCAATGCAGCTCTGGGGCCCCCAAGATAAGAAGCATGCAGACCTGTTGGAGCAGGTCCAGAGGAGGCCACGAAGCTCCTCAGAGGGATGGAGCACCCTTCCATGCAGACAGGCTGGGAGAGCTGGGGCTGTTCGGGCTGGAGAAGGTTCTGGGGAGAACTCAGAGTAGCTTTCCAGTACCTGAAGGGACCACACGAGAGCTGGACAGGGACTTCTTACAAGGTGTAGTGATAGGACGAGGCAGAACGGCTTTAAACTGAAAGAAGGTAAATATAGATGAGATGTTTGGAAGAATTTCTTCCCCATGTGAGTGGTGAGGCACTAGAACAGTTGCCAGTGCTGCATCCCTGGAAGTGTTTAAGGCCAGGTTGGATGGGGCTCCAAGCAGCCTGGTCTAGCAGTAGGTATCCTGCACATGGAAAGGGGTTTGGAACAAGATGATGTTTAAGGTCCCTCCCAGCCCAGGCTGTTCTATGATGATTTGCTTTTCACAGCTGACACACTGAAGGAAGACAACTCCACAGACCAGCACAGAGCCAGCAAAACACCCCCGAGTTACTCACTTCCAAAATAAAATCAAGTTGCAGGCAAGAGCAGCCAAGAACACATTTTTATCCCTGCATTTGCAGCACTCCTGCCCACGCTATAACCAGGTTAGTGGGGGCTGCACAGCCCCAACACACCGGCCCTGCTGGGGGATGGCTCTGCTGCAGCTCAGCATCAGCTATTCATGCACAAACCTCAGCTTGGTAGCACCAATTCCCCAGAAACTGCCGCGCTGAAAACTTCTTCTCTAGGCGTGTGCCAAGGAATATTATCAGAAAGATTCATGGTGGTGTTGGTTTAGCACCCATTTTAAAGCAATCATTTTCTATCAGTTGTACTTATGATCATATTAAGTGGTCTGTATTCAATATAAATTATATGGTTCAAGTTTCAAGAACAAGCTTGAGTGTGCAGCAAAATCACTTTTGATTGTTTTAAAAAAAAAATCCATCTAAACCCTCTGTTGTTACCAGAGAAATACCAAGTATTTAAACACAACTGAAAAACATTTATTATTTTTTAAAAAATCAGAAGCAGTAGGCCCATAGATACACTCACCATGCACTGGGTGTACCTTGTGGCAGATCTTTGCTTAGAGAGGAATATGGTTGTAACATTAAAATCTGTGAGACCATGGTCTAATCATTGTGCAGTGAAATATGAAACAAAATCAATGGTGGCACCTAAGATGCAATCTCTGCTGTGTTTGGCTCACTGCACTGAATCCTTGACTCATAAATCATTGTTACTAGCCATTCAGTGAAATCAATATTCAGATTCCCTCTTGGTCTATACATATGACCACTAAATGAAATAATAATGACCAAAATCTGTCATATATTAGGTTATCAATATTACCAAAAGGGATTTCTTGGGAGCAATGAGGTAATCTAGGATAAAATACATCAGATGAGCATGCACAGAAATGTGAAAAACCTGTGACTATATATAGACAGCAGGAGAAAGTTATTTTTAAATATCTCTTCTTCCGTCATATCCTTGAGTATTAAAATTTATCACAGCATCACAACAATGCATTTTATGAAAGACCATTTCAATAATGCATGCTTTTAATTATGCTTTAAAACATGCTGTACTTAAGCATTTTTCTTTTTCTTCTCTTAAAGAACCCCTTCTTAAGTCATTCCTAGCTTTGCTTCTTTTCTCTGAAGCACAATTATTATTGCAATGGCCAGAGAGTTGTGTTTTCTTACCAGCAGCCTGGCAGTCAGAACATTCTGAAGACCACATTTTAGTTCCACTAAAAATCACCGCCAAACAAACTTCTAAGAGTAATTCCATAAAGCTGCATTTTCCAAACCATTTAGTTATTAAAATGTAGTGGATCATGTCTTGCAGAGAAACCTGAGAAGTTCTGTGTGCTACCATCCCATACTCGGCCAACAGCCACAACTAAACTCCTAATTTTGACAGCAGAAGGAGGGAAGAAGTCTTTTAACTACTTTCTAAGCACTCAAGAGATTCTCCAGGCAAGCATGACCTCCAGGAAGAAATTCCCCTGAATTTACATCAGCCTTTGGAGGACCTGTGTGTGTGTACTTCAGACATACAGAAAAAGCAGCAGAGGGTGACAGAAGACACATCTTTCAGGTTCACCACTTTTACGTACCAGTAGCACTCAGAAGGCTGAAAACTCTAATATCATGAAATAAAAATCAACCAACTCCCTGTTTTTCTGCCCTCATAACAGGAACTCCAGGGTGAGAAGCCATATATGACATTACTGCACAGACTGCACTAACTCTCTTCCTTGCACCTACACACAAATACACTACTGGAATTACACAGCTACTGCTTGCACATCACCAACAACATGAGAAATGTAATATCTAATATTACAGTGCAATAAATATGGCGAATAAATCTTCAGGATCTATTCAGAAAGGGCCTGTTTCTGCAGTGAAACAAAGGATTCAATTCTGTCACTGGATGATAGAGCTGCAGAGGCATCTAATGGTGCAACTGCAGTTAAGAGGATTTTCTTGTACAATTTAATAAGCAATGAACATTCAGGTGACTCTCCTTAACTGCGCAGGGCAGTTGAATGACTACCAGTCATTCACCAGAGCTGTAACATTCCTTCAGTCAAGGTAAACTGGGGCCTTTTTTATCTATTCAAACTATAATAGATAGAAATTATTCCAGTTAATTTTTTATTCCTTTTGTAGAAAGCCTAAGCCAGGAAACTAAAAGGATTACATCTGCAGAAGTCAGGAGCAAGAAGAGCTCTAAATTATAGTTCAACAGAAAAGCTCCTTCTACTGGCACTGCCACTGTTCAAAACCCTTCTCCCCAGCAGCCCACACAACATTTTCTCCTCTGCAGGGAGGCAGAAGGAAAAACAACATGTATTGTGGGAACAGGGAAGGTCTTTGCCGTGCACGGTGAAAAGGGAAGCGTGAAGTGATATCTTTTAAATATTAAACAAAATGGAATATGGGTTATCTCCAGCACTGCCACGCCAGCCACCGCGAGCACTTGAGGACAAAGTGCCCTGAAACTGCTTTCAGGCAAGGAATTTTTCAAGAGAATGAATACTTTTTAAAGTATTCAAGAGAATGAACTCTTTCCACCGGAATGACTGAAAACATTATATTTGCCGTACATTTTAACTTTTTTAAAACCGTCCACACCGAACAGATGAAATTTAAGATACATTTTTAACACGTTTTTCGGCAGTGATGTGACCTCTGATATTCTGTGGTTGCATCAAGCAGACCAAGAACTCTGTGTCACACATTAACAATTTCTTTTAAGTGGCTCAATGTGACAATGATGCTGCTACTTTTGAAAAAAATTCATATTTTTCTTTAATTCGGTTACATTGTGACTTTAGATGAAAATTTATTTAGCCTTTCATGATTACAAATACTCACTGGCTTTTATTTTGTATTCTTTTACTAGAAATTAAAGTGAATCGGTATTTTATTAAAATCCTGCTCCTTCAGACATTCTGCTGCAGTTCATGAACTGGATGTGCAACTAAAGAAAAAAAATAAGTCTACATTTGTCTATCAACAGTATTTATAAGTGAGAAAGTGGAAAGATTACAAAATTTTAATAAGAACATTACATTATAGTAGCAATAATCTAGGTGTTTTACTGGGAAGTGAAGTGGATTACCGTAAATGAAATTTTAAATGTCCTTTCCATTTTACAGATAACACAAAATGACTCTTTTCATGTCTCCAGCGATAAGGATACATGTGCCACACATTTAAATAGTGCCTTCACCCCATCCAACCCTGCTCATGAATTAATAATTCAGTGACATTAATACAAGAAGATAAATGATAAAGAGGTTACAGCAAAAGGGCCAGTGGTACACATATACTTCTTTTAAAACAGCTAATACCTCTCTGCCAATTACAGTTAGAACTTTTTAACAGTTTTCAATGGCATTTTTACAATCTAAATAGCAGCTTATGCACACACAATTTCACACAACTCAAGCTTAATAAATCTCCTGCTGCTACCAAACAATCATTCCGGGGGATTAAAGTGCAACATCTGCTAACATTAATAAGCATTTTACATAGCAATATGTATAAAAGCAGTTGCTATCAGTCTTCTCAAAAAGCTTCCAGACTGGTTTGGCATAAATTATACCTTTATCGTTCAACTGGTAACTTTAGCTCACGGCTACAATAAGGCAGCTTACACAACACTTAGACTGACTCCAGGAATGCTATCTAGCAGCAAAACCCACCAAAATGATATACTGACTGCAGTTATCCCGTGTAGTGGAACAATTTTCAAAATACTTGGAAAATAAACAAAAAAAAAAAAAGTACGTATGCAAAGAATTTCAAGTAAGAACCTGGTAAAGTCACATAATTTCAATACTTAGAAGAAACCAAAGCTACCAATCTGTTTGCAAGAGACAATTTCTCTCCATCCCCCAGTTATAACTTTCTAATCCACCCTGGGCTTTTTTATTTGTATTTCTACTGTGGAAGAACGAGTGCCTTCCCAAGGAATAAAATAAATACCGAGGGGGTTATTTAATTAGGAATTCCAGCATACATTTTTAGGTAGAATTTGGCAAGTGAGCACGCTCTGGAGTCGAGAGACGTGTAACATCAGCCTGAGCCAAGAACACAGTTGGCAAAAGCTGCCCAAACTCTGAGGTGCAGCCCTGCCAAGGCAACTCCAGCCCTGCAGCTCAGCTGTGGACAGGACAGTGCCAGGGCTGCCAATCACCCCTTCCCTGCAGGGAATAAAACCAACAGTCATGCTCTAGCCGCTGTTGCCAGTTTATTAGAAAGCAGGTTTTAAAATGCTTTAAAAAAAAAAAAAAAAGGTGAAGCATTTCAGGCTCTTCCTGTGCAAGCCCTACAATCTCAGTATTTTTTTAGAAACTGGAAAGAATCAATAGTCAGCTTCACAATAATAGATATTGTAACGCTTAGAATACTTCTGTATGGCACCCCAAGATAATCTTGTTGTGTGGACACACGTGGGCCAGCATCTGCAAGCTCATTTATTTCTTTTATGAAATGAGAAATTTGTATTAAAAATATCCATATACGTAAAAGAATGGCAAACTGGATCAGATGTGTACGTAGACAATATTTAATATACCTTTTTAATTATCAATTAATGCCCCCAATTCTTCCGTTATGATTTGCTTGAACCTGATTGTTTTAATGTTATTTTCTAAGTCAAAACAGTGCTTTAAAAATTATTATTATCGTATTCTCCTGACATCGCCCACATTCTTACTTGACACGTTTTAAGAGAGATGAAGAAAATGAAAGCAGTAAGATAATAAAAGATTCCAGCAATGCCAGTGCCTGACAACTAACACTCAGGACCTACTGATGATATCAGGCTTTAAAGCACCCAGAACCAGGGCCGAAGCCAGGCTTGGCTGAGAAAATAAGCCAGTCATTTAATGACAGAAGGAAAAAGCTTAAAACAAAAAGGTGAGCACATTTAGCATCTGCATCTTCCTCAAACTGATGGTTTCTTTAGGCTGAAGCCTGCACCTGAAGTTCCCACCCATATTTCCCAGCTGGAATCGCTGCTGCCAGAGGAAGCACACGAGGATTAGGAACCCAGGTGCCTCCGTGCCACAGTCTGGCTTAATGCAGCTTGAATGTTAGATTACCATTTTAAAGGAAGTTTTTATTAAGTTACTGTGTGCTGCCTGTAAACCCACGGCTTTATGTTCGAGCGACAGATTCTCACTTTTTTTTGTTTTAGAATAAAACGACATTGGCACAGGACCTTCTCTTCCGGCTCTTCCTCCGCCTGCACTGCAGTTCTCACATCAGACACGGCCCCGCCATGTGCGAGCCTGACACGTTCTGGAAGATTTACTGCTGCTCTGATACTCTCATGGCTATTTCAAATCCAGGTCACAACTTTCCACAGTCACTTAGATTAACATTTGAAATTTAATCTATTTTAACACGAGAATTCAACTGCGCCGAGACAAAAACGAGGTGACTTTCTTTCTCAAAGATGACTGAATATTAAATATGAAATTTAACAGGTTGTAATCATAACAGTTTGTAAACACTGTAATATATATGTCTGCCCTAATTTAGCAAGATGGAATTCTCACATAACACTCATCAAACTGAGCACAAAAAAAATTGTTCTGGCATTTCACTAAATTAAAATCTTCGGTCCCCACAGCCAGAATGCACAAATTTAGATTTTATTAATACCTTAAATCAAACTCACTTTTATGAAAGGCAATTTACAAGTCATCTTCTCTTGTGACAGCCAAGAACAGAACGGGGTCTTAAGTATATTTTTACAGACACTTTGATGATAGTCTAACCTTTTGGTCTGATCGCTACTTTTAACAAAAATAGCATTTTCTTTGAAATCCAGCAAACTCCTGTTTTCATGAATATAGCTTTAAGCCTTCACTGACAGAGTCACTGACAGCTCAACAGATAGAAGGCAAATTTAAGAGAAGCTGTCCCTGCTAAGAAAATGCATGTGATTTTACCAGTTTCCCATTCAGCAATCTGAAAAACTCTAATCTAGATCACCGTATTTCACATCTTGCCCAAAGATATTGTACCGTGCCCAACCTTCACACTGACAAAACCATGCAAGCTGCACACACGCTCAGCAAGCCACCTTGATTTAACTGGTCCTCTATGTACTTTAATAGTTTAAATTTCTAACCCTAAATAACACTATCAGCCTTCAGCGTTGCAGGCACTTCTGCAACAGATTACAAATCAGATGCACAATGAAATCATCATCAGGTAGGCTCCCCCGTGCTGCCAGTTACTCACCAGAAATCAGTGAGAGTCACACCATGGGGCCAGGGATTGGGAAAAAAAAAAAAAGAATAAAAAAGAAAAGAAAGAGAAGGAGAAAAACAAAGCTGAGTGAGCAGGCAGAGCGGGAAGACGGTGTTCCCTCGCCGGTTTGGAGCGCAGAGGAAGCAGGAAAGCCCTTGGGTAGGGCGTGGAAGGAAAGCAGGCAGATGGAAAAGGGAAGGCCTGGGGACAGAGCGTGGGCAGGCTCACCCTGCCCGGCCACGGGGGACAGCTCAGGAGCCTGAGAACAAGAAAGAGGCAGCTGAAGGAGCAAAGGAAGACTGACAGTGAAGGAATGCAAGTCAACGGGGATCAGAAAACATGTGGCACCGCACAGAGAAGGGAAAGACCCGCCAGCATGAAATATCTGAGCGCAATTTGGTTTCCTTCAAGCAGGCTGCCAGCATTTAGGATCACTTGCCACCCTCTCATAATCCAAAGGACAGAACTTCCTCCTCTCCAGGACACAACCACAGGCTACACAGACTGCAATTATTTGCTTTTTAATCCCTACAGAAGGCCCACCAACCCACATCAGCATCCATGGAACTGTCTGGAGAACGAGTCAAAGCAGAAATAAAGGAGGAGACAGAGAGAGAGACCACGGGCACTCGACGCTACAAGAGGGGTCAGCACACATGGGTAATGAGATGCACACAATTATTTAGAAACATCTGCTATTCTGTAAGAAACCATACTCTGTAAATGATGATTTTACAGTGCCATAACAATATTCTATAAATGACTGATGATTTCATAATTCCGCCATAATAATAATAGTTTTTTAAAAAGCTGACAATTTCAACACATTTATTGCCTGTTCCGTGCTTTCTTTGTTTGTTTTGTTTCATTTGTTTGGGGTTTGTTGTTGTTGGTTTTTTTGTTTAAACATCAAATCCAGAAGAGGTGGTGACAGCAGTAAGCGTACAGTTTATTTATGGGTCACTATTGGGCTAACTGAGAATTTATTTCTGGAAGAAGAGAAAGACAGGATGACGAATAATACTGACAAAAATGGAAAGGAAAAAACCAAGTCAAACTTAAAGTCCATCTTCTCAGATATGCAAGAAGCAACAGACGGAGGCATGACAGAACACTTCACCTGACACTGCCTGGTCATCAACATATTCTCCAAAAATTACTCAGTTTTATTTCAATATCTCTTCAGCCAAAAGGCGATTTGACACTTTTTACCTAAAAATAGCAGCTTTATGGATCTTTTAAAAATAAAAATACCCAACCCAAGTCTACCATGGTGCAGTATACGAGAAGAGCTTGCAGCAAGCACAGCACAAGTTTTCAACAGCTGGACATTTCACCCCAATGATTTCTTGTCTTCAAAATAGAAAACAAATTCACAAGTACAGAATTATTTTACAATAGTTAAGTAAATACCAATTTTTAGCTTTTCCACAGTGCTGTTATTTACTGACTAGAACATGTAGCCTAACTAGAACACACAGCTGTACAGTCCAGCATGACTAAGGGCAGAGGGAAGGAAAACAGGCTCTTCCTGGCTAGCAGCAACAGGCATTTCTTCTCCTGATCTGCCTCACAATTTTATCACATGATGAAGTGGAAATTTTGTATTTTTAAATAAGTACCATTTTAATAAAGACACAGACATAAGCATACTCAACTATATACACATTGACGAGCAGATATTTACTATTGGTCAACTTCTGTTATTATTTCATTCACTTTCAAAAATATTTACTAAAAACACGGGCTGTAAGAAGAGCTTATGATGGCTAAACCCAAAAATATATTCATATTTAAATATGCTAAATTTAAATTGCATGCCTCTCTAGGAAGGTATTTATCTTGAAACCGACCACTAACAGCTCTTACTTCCAAACAGCAAGTACTGATTGCTTCAACATTCACAAAGCACCAATTTCTTAAAGCCTGAACTTACACATAAGTCCATTTCCCACTTTTCAATTTGAGCCTCAGTCAGTAAGCCATAATTATTATTTCTTTTTTGCGCCGTAATTCTATTACAGGTACTGGAGTACAACTCATTAAACTGAGGTTGAACAGGCTGTGGTATGGGAGGAAAAGTACCACTGCTCTTCCACTAAGGACCAAAACATCAATAATTCAAGCTGATTGGGAAACACTATTCAACTGGACAATTAATTTTTAAGAATGTGGTAGGAATAGTAACAAACACTACAAAACAATTTTAAATTTTAGAAGACTCATCAACAAAGCTTACAAATATGAAGCTTCTGAAATAAAAAAACAAACAAAAAAACCAACAAATCTACATCTCTTCTTGTTCCAGGTTCAAGAGAAACTAAAGGGATGAACCCTTCTGCTCGTAAGGGCTCTTATGGTTTCCATAGTGAACGTCATTTACATGAAGGCATTATAAAGGTTCCCACATGAAAATGCATCTCTGGCATAATTACATTCTTTCAAGTTACTTTTCCTCCCACTTGCTGTAGTTCTTAGGTGAAAGGAAAATATTGACAAAAACACGACAGGAGAGGGACAAAAGATAACCGCAGACTGAAAGCCATGAAAACACCAAGCCATTTACAATTCCTTTTTTTTTAAACTCTAACTCCTCACAGCGACTGGGCAGCCTGAGATCAACTACACAGGGTAAAACACTTTAATTTATAGCCTAAGGGCTCTTCCACGTTTAAGAGGAAGGAGCATGTAGAGAAATACAATATCTTTCTCAGCCCGTCTGTTCTTTGAAATGTCTTCATTAAAATGGAGATTTTGACTTTTTGACTGTGAATAACAGAAAAAGGACAAACCTGGTTTCCAAGGCTCTTCATCTGCAGCCAGCACACACCACGCTCCCCCAACAATCACACTCATGTATCACAGGCAGCTTTTCAGGCTGAAGGGCAGGTGGGACCACCTCCAGTTCATGCTGATTAGCTAAATCAGTCCCAATCACACCTTTGTTTTATCATGAAGGAACTGAAAGAAATAGTAAGGATGTGGAGCTGCAGGCCAGGACTCATCCCTTCCCAGAGGGGAGCACCACTGCCCACAGGATGACAGCCATGGATCAGCCTCCAGAGAGCTGCAAGCCATGAGCCTACAGTAAAAAAGGTGTCACCTCTGGTTTTTAACTCGGAGAGTGGGGCAGTGTGGAAATGTCTTGTATACATTGGCATTCACAGTGTTTCACCAACACTGCAGTTAAAACACAACTTGTTCAACAGTCAGATGGACCTGAGTGAATTTTAGAGCAAAATACCAGGAGCTACTTCTTTATATCCTTTGGGAGCCCCAGTAAAATTCCACCAAGCATATTTGCCCATTTGGTTTAACAGCAGCTAATATTTCCTATATGCACAGTTTCCTTTCAGATAACCTAAATAAAGGCTGTGATTAAATGATGAGAGCAAGGCTGTATTAACCCCATCTCTCACCTGTGCAGAGGTTGTGAGCACAGTCGTGCAAACTGCTCAACCACAGCACTGCAACAGCAAGTTCTCCCACTGCCCCACATATTTTTCATAAATCCTAACCAATTAGTTTTAATAATCTGTTAATGCTGCCGCTTTATGTGGTGTATTGGTTATGTATCTATTTAAAAATACACACAGAAATAATTTACTGGATAGCTTTCAGCAGACCTGCTATAAAATTTTCATTTATTTGACTTCAATTCAATTAACATTGGGACTTTGGTAACTTTTTTTTAAATACGTAAAATTGTATTGAACAAAAACAGTTTTAAATAATTTTTTGTACACTGAATGATTTTCTGTGGAAAATATGTTAGAACTAAGAAATTTATTGGTTACAGAATCTTAGCAATATATCACATGCAAAGATCAGTCACTGCTGGAGGAAAAAAGTAAGCTAAATATAATTAAAATAAACTAAACTTTTCAATTGGCCATTAATTAGGTAGCTAACAGAAAGACACTGATTTTGTTGTAAATCACTGTATTGTGGGGTTTTTTTTAATTAAAATCTAAGGGACCATATGTTCATAAACAGGCTGAAAGCAGTACTTGTCTTATCACGCCATTGTCTATACATTGCTGTAAACATCACTGTAATCAGAAATAATATTATCAGAAGTGAAGATGCAGCAAGGATATATGAATTCTGTACAGATGGCAGAAGTATAAGGCATAGTTTTATTCACAGGTATACCTGGAAGATCACACTGGTTTTATGTGCTCCGTTCGGCAGATTTTCCATTCAGGAGCCAGGAACTGCTGATTACTTGCATCCCATTTGCCAAATACAAAAGCTTTATTAGTCATAACAGCACTGCTGTTCCAAACAGACAGATACAAATAATAATAAAAAAGATAAAAGAAGAGAAAGACTTGCCCCTTCTTCAGGGTCAGTTGTCTGTGGGTAGTTAAGTATGACTTAGTGTGGCTTCATTTCTAATGCACACTGCAAGCAAAATGACTACAGTGTGGATTTGTGTTTTGATCTGTTGTCTTGCAAACAGAAGAATACTGATTTTAAGAAGCCATTCATTATGGCACTTGTACAAAAAGAAAACTGATCAATCTTTGTCTTGGTTATAGATACATATTCCAAAAACGCTTCAGGAGAGCACATAAGGCTAACAATTTGGTAAGAATATTTCTGCATATATTTTCCACTTTCAAACGCAGAAATTGTCTTCTAAAATATCAGACAACTTTTTAAATTATATGCACACGTAAAACGAATCCGCTGCAATCTATTTAAGAACTCTGAAAATTAATTATAAACAATTGTAGTGTTAAAGCACGGATAAGATGCTTTACCTCTTACTGAGTTTTTACGCATTATTCACCATTTTATCGTAAGTACTGGTTCCTTCTCAGCCAGGGTGTAACAAGGCAAGGGCTGCCCTCAACAATGCAGGCACAGTTCACGCTCTGAAACCGGCTGGAGCTCCACATTCACCGGGGGTAACATCCATCCTTTTGTGTCTCCTTTCTCCTCACAGACAAAAGATCCGATCGTTTTCCACAGTTCGAAATGAATGAAAAGTGAAGCCAATCTAAGAACCCACGGGAGCTTGTCTAAAATAGAAAATGTTATTCTCCGGGTCGTAATTCTTTCTGCTGAACACAAAACTAAAGACAAAGTTGCACAGTTCTGCACCAGATCCAACACAGATGAGCTCCAGGGCACAGAGAAAGCCACACGTGGCCACCACCATTACAAAAATAACAAAAAAAAAAAAAAAAAAACCACATTTAAGCCTGTGTGCAACTTCTACTGCACATTTTCAGAAGTGGAACGTTTCATGTTAAAAGAAACACGTATATCTTTCCTTTGGCTTCTGGTAATCAACAACAATTTAAAACAGGCGGGTACAGGATCTTCCTACAGAAAGTCTTAGACACAGAATTAATCCAAAACATCCAGGAAAAGTCACGTCTTACAAATTTAACCAATACTCCCAATGCGTGTGTACAATATATGGAACGTGAAGGGGAAATGTCTTATATCTATATAATTTCTTAATTTGTAATGACCTTATTATCATACCGTAAATCAGGGAAATAAAGCTATTTTTCTTTGTTTAAACACTCATTATTTTCAGTATTTACTAATTATAGCTCAAGATACCTTAAAATATGTGGCTGTTTCGTCACACTCTGCCACACAGACTGCTGCACCACTCAATGCACTTACTCATAAATGACTACATAACCTCATCTATTTTGTTCAATTAAACCCCATAAGTGTTTTTTATTGACAAAAACCTAATTTAGTTTTATTCAGTGTGACTGGTCCACTGCTTCTGCCAAATAAGTGAGTATTAATGCCTCACTTTTTTGTTTCTTTAAAAAACAGATGGAAAATTTTAAGAATTAAGGAACAGCTTGAATGTCACTTACATGAAAATTGTACAAGTATGACATTATTGTCACTTTTGTTGCTTGCAGTGATTTTAAGAAGTATCTAAGTTACTTATCACCAAAAAAACCTGGCGCTAATGAAAGAAAATGTGTTACGCTACAGCTGAAAAAAAAAGGAACATGATTTTACCGAAGGAGGCTCTTCCAATGTAGCTACTAAATTACCATTGTTCCTCCTTCAAACTGCAAGGGTGTTAAAAAATGTATCTTAATTCCAGCTACATTATCCTCCCAACAGAACTGAAGTGACATACACATGTTGATTTTCATACTGTAGGGCAATCTCCCCTGAATGGAGCTTGTGCAACATCCTTACCTCACCAGGGAAGAGAGAGACACACTGTGTAAAGAAAGATTATGTCCATCACCTCCCCATAATTCCTCCACGAGATTAAATGAACAAACCTCTCTCTCTTCGTCATGACTAACACATCAGCATTTTCCCACGCAGAAAGGGTGATACAACTTCCCAGCTCCTAGGACCTATCAAAATCTCTATGAAAGACATCACTTATATATTTTCTGGAAATCTTACTATTATAATCCTATTGGAGTGTAATTGCTGTGGCTAATATTCTTACCCTGTTATGAAAATGCTCAACATAAATGTGGCACTGAGTTGTTAAGATAATACATGATCATGCTGTGAGAGGGTAATACCTATACAATAGCCCTTGCCAATACCATAAATCTCTTTATTAGACAACAACCTATTACAGGAGATCTACTTAACTGTTTCCCTACTTAGAGGGCCATTTGGTGTTACAATAACAAGCTGACTTTTCACATTAGCGAGGATTAGCCAGTATAAATAATAAATCGACACAGAGTTGCTGCTCTTTTAGATATGGGAACCCTTTCCTGGTGTTTAAAAAGAGAATCCAAACTAAATCCCCAAGACCACGTTAGGCTGAACATATGTTAACTTCAAAGTTCTGTTAGTTTAAACTAACAAACCCCCCCACCCAAACATCAACTCGAAGCAATTCAAGCCACAGATTTACTACAGGAGCTGTTTCTGTTTTATGAAATGTGCCTGCATACTGTTTTATCTCCTAACATCATAACAAATCATCCTGAAATTTACTGAAATATTTTAAAGTAAAATGATTGCCACCATTTTTCCAGAGATAAACAGCACAGAATTCATCTAAGTACCATCTATTCTGCTTCTTGCTCAGCAAGTAAAACTGTGTAACAAATGAATTATTTTCTTTTCTGAAGTCTTAACTTTTTGAAGGACAACACACTTCCATCATCCAGAGAACTATAATACAAATTATAAGGCGTTCAATACACCCCATCATTTGTTTCACTGCGCTAGATGAAGGAAATATCACTATTTGAAATACGCATTTCTGACTCTTTAAGCCAGTTTTTAAGTTACAATTTACAAATAAACTTCGGTTATGACATAACTTGCTCTTTGTTGTATTTACTGAAGTTTAAGAGAGAAATCCTCACCACTGCTTGCTTGGTTTATCGACTGATCAATAATATTTGGGTGAAACTCGTTCACCTTTTTATATTTTAAACAGAGAAAATGCGAAACGAGGAGTCGGCCTCGCATCTGCAGTCACCTTGATTCTGATTCATAACCCTGATGGCATAAATAGAAATGACTTACCCACTGCTTTTTGCTAGCACATTCCCCTGCCCGGGCTGCACCCAGGACAGGCAGGGCTGTGCTGTCTCTCCCGTGCTGACAGGACATTTTTAGAATCTGAGAAGGCACTTTATGCAACAAAAAATCTGCTTCCCGTCACACAGAGCACCAGAACTGTCCTCTTGCACCTCAACAGGCAAGAACTGTTCTCCTCAGCTGCTTCTCAATTTTTTTATAAGAAGGCACTTCTTTGAAATACGAAGTATTTTTGAAGTCAGCTTTTGCTTACTGATGTTTTAAAATTTTTGCCTGCTGTTATTTACTGTTACTGATGGACAGTCTTTTTAAGAGCTGTCTTGCAGAGCCTTTCTGCCCTGCATAACAGAGAAGGCACTGTGAAATGAAATTGTACTTACTGGAAACAATTCAGCTCTCAATGCCTTGATTACTCTGATTATCTCATATACAAGCTCCCTCTGCAGGTAATAATAAGAATGAGCAAAAATATGTGAAAAATGTGGGTAACAGCCGGCACAGGAAACCAAATAATCAGTCATCATTTTAAAGAAACTCCCCCAGAAATCCTTCTCCAATGTTATCCAACATAAGGAGTTAACACAGAAAACATTCTTCTTTTTTTTTTTTTCCCAGCTCTGTGCCTCTTCTCGTCCCCTTGGAAAAGATAAACATTCAGCTTTAGTTTTCCTATATCAAAACATACAAATTTTTTCTTCCTAAATGCTAAACTAAACGCTCTCAGTTTGGAGAGAAAAAAGAAAAAAAAAAAAGAGGAAAAGAAAGAAATCACAAGAAAAAAAAATTGCTCTGCTTATCCAGAACGGAATAGAAATTAGTGACTACCCCAAAGAAAACAAATTCATCCTATCTGATGCATCTCCCTAACCCGAAACCAAATAAAACAGCAGCATCTCTCATTTTATTCACTGCTGGGAGATAAAACCCAATGCCACTTTTGGATACAAACACACAGGCACTCCGCCCAAGTTTAAAATGCAATTAAACTGAACGGTAAGTTACCTTGAAAATAAAATAAAATAAAAAAAAAATGTCCCTACCAACTCATATCAAATCATGAAGTAACAATATAGTTTTCATCCAACTGGAGGCAAATGTTTTTCTTCCAAAAGACATCACCCTTAGAATGTCTGAAGTTTGTTCACTGTAACAGCATGAGCTTTATAGACAAAAATCCCTTCAACGCAAATGGGAAAGAGCTTCAGTGAGGGAAGCCATAAATATTAAGTACATCATAATTAAGCCTCCATCCTATCTAACCTTTAGCACAGAGAAAAAACTGGGAAGCTATCAGGCAGCATTAATTTCTCTTCTTACATGGAAAGAAGGACCGTGCCCCTGCAGTTTTGCTTCTCTTGCAGAGTCAGATCTCCCTTTCTGCCAGGAGTGCTCTCAGACCCATGAAGAACACCCACAAAATAAATGCACACGCACAGGGCAGAAAGTCACACGTGCACTGTGTCACTTGAATTTTCACGGGAAAAATAAATTCGAAAATACAACCTTTCAAGGTTTCAGAGCCAGTTTTAAAAAAAAAAACAAAAACAGAAAGCACACTCATGATATCCAGCATGGCTACAGCCATTACACGGGATAAATGTAGGACAAATTTTGGGTGTTCACTTCAAGATGATGAGTCTGCTGCATGCAGAGCTCTTCGCTGCTGGAATATCTTTAACAGTTGGATCTACAACCGGTTACTACCAGATACTATTACACACGTCCTCAAATGAGGAAAAGAATAAGGAAGTAAAGAAAGCAGGGAAAAAAATTACATTTTGGAGATACGATGCTCTAATCAAGCACGGGTAAGATAACTGCCTGAAGGGCAAAAGGATTTCTTCTCACTTTCAAATTATGTCAGCCAGCACCTCCCCTCCCTCTCCAAAACAACTCCCAGCCTCAGCCCATTTTCCTGGCACAGCAGCTGAGACACAAACACCCCACTGCTGAGGCACCTTCTCTCCTTCAAGCACTTTATACTGATTTACACAAGAATCGGCCTCCCCGACAGACAGTCTGCATTTAAGAAATACCTACTAGGCTGAAGTAAATAAAAACTGCTAGAGAAACTGCCCTTCGACGTTTAAGTGACAAATTTACCAACAAAATAGTTATGAATGGGTCTTCTGCAGAACAGATATTCTGTTCAAAATGAAAATGCAATCTGTATTCATTCTGGGAAAGCCAGGTTGTTTCCAAATCGGTCACTTCACGTAGAAAAAGTCTACAAAACAGTTCAACAGTCTAATGAAAGGATGCCTGGATCAGAGGGAAAAGAATTCTGCCTACCATCAACACAGGCATCAGGAATTCGCCAGAGAAATGCGGAGTCGACAGCAGAACTTGTTCTCAGAAATATTTTCTTAAAATGGCACTTTATTTAGAAGCAACGCTGCCTACTGCAAGGGAATTGTTTGTGAGCACTCTTCACCCCGGCGCAGACTGCTGCGCTGTAAAAAATTAAAAATATGATACTGGGAGAGAATATGTAGAAAAGTGAACTAAAGTCTCCTCCTGGTATGTGATGGCTCTCCACTGCTCTCGCAGGAAGGTTCCAAGTGCACCGGAGCCCAGCAGCAGCAAAGCAAGGATGACAGCCGGGAACAAGGTCGGTCATCCCCTCCCCAGCTGGCAGAAACAACTTTAGCAGTAATCGGCATTATTATTCTGTCACCTGCATTCAGAGCAGTAATCGGTGCGAGGTGTCGGCTGATCGGAAAATGCCAACAGAGGGCACAAAGGAAAAAGCAGCAGCCAAGCCTGAACGAGATACTGGGGGGTTTATCACATCCAGAGGCATCCGAACAAACAGGAGCGGCCTAATTTTTAAAGCATAATTATCCGGCGACAAGTTGTTCTGCTGCTCCTTTGCTGCTATCACCTGTTTTTTCGGCAGCTGCAGCCACAAATCTCACGGTGCACGAAGGAGCTGCACCTCTCACCCTGTGCACACCCAGAGCTCGCTGCTCCCACACCGTCCCCAGCACAGGAAGCAGCAAAGCAGCCCAAGGTCTCAGAAAATTCCCCTCCCTGCCATAAAAGGTATGAACACTCCCACGCAGATCTATGCATCGAGACATCCCTAATTTAAGCATCAACATATTAAACACATTTTTATTCGTACGGCATCAGAACTTGGGATCTCAAATAGCACTCCTCATTCCTGTTATTTCATTCCAGCTTTTGTAGCTCATTGTGGCCAAGTAACACATCATTAGCATAGTATAAAAACATTCATATACATTGATCAGTGTCAAGCCAATCTGTGTTACATTTGAAAATCCATTCCCCATTTTCCCCGATATTGCCGGTTTTGAAAAAGGAAATGCCTTTCTTGGGTGATAAACACATTGTAAGAGACTGTTAAAGCAAAAAGACAGTAATTTCAGAGTGAGTTAGTACACCAGGGGACAAAACAGGCAGACCCAGACTCTACTGTATTTGTACGAGGAAATGGCATAAGATAAATCTCCTATGACAAAAAACTGCATTACGTTAAAAGGAAAATATTCCTAATACTGAGTCTCCAAAAGAAACACAAGTAGCTTCTTACCAGCTCTAACTAGATTTTCTCTGAAGATAGCTACACTCCCTACTGAAACACAGACATTGATACTTAAATCTTTCTGTGTAAATGTTAGTGTTTATAATGTGCTCCTAAGAGATTAAGATTAGAAAAAAAAATAACCACACAACCAAGACAGGCCCTATTTTTCTCAGCCCATGATCACTTGTCAAGCCATGATTAATGCTGTGCTCTGTAGAGGGAGACATTACATCTAGGCTACAACAGACCTAAATTTTACCCTAAGGCAGAAGTCTGATTTAAACATCTCTATTCAAAGTGACATTTGTCCTCTCTTTTCAACCAGTTTCCTCTGAAATTCCAGTAAACTGACTTTGTGACCTACAAATGGTCCATTGATTCTAACTTGTCGTGCTGCCTGTCCTTGTAGCAAAGTTAGTTTTGGTGACTGAATGAAGCAAGATGTTATGCATTCAAGAAAAATCCAGGAGCAGAGTCCATTAGGTGCTCTATTAAATGCTTGGTTGGATAACAGCGACTGGAATTTATGGCTATAAGGATTCCAGCTTACACAGAAGACTTAAAGATGAATACTGAGGTCAACACTAAAAACCAGAAAATATTTTGATATTCAGAAGTAACAATGGCCTTCCTATTCCGAGGTGATGAGCAAAGATATCTTTTTTTGTATTACAGACAAGAACATGGGCATCGTCAGAGCCACCCTGAAAAGTAATTACATTTTATCTCTCGCCTTTCACTCTGAAATGTCTGCTAAGGTATTTACATTTGTCTGTTACATGAACAACAAGAGAAAAAACTAGTCGTTATCACTTATCTCAAGTAAATACTATTTCTCCAGTGAATGGTGGTATTCCATCTATTTTATAAAGTTATTGTTAGATCCTCTGATTTATCTGTAACTGCTATTGAAAGAATCAAAATAAGACATGCTTATACCTTATAAAGAAAAAGCCAAACAGCAGACCTAGACATGTAGAATAGTCAATATCCTTCTTACTGAACATGAAACATGGCAACATTTGATAATATTAAGCTATTCAGACAGTGCTGGCAAGTTCCTACTAGCCAAAGTAATCTTATTTCTGGTGCTTTTCAGGGTAAATTGATTTTTTTTTTCCCCTCCTCTTAGCTGTTCTGATAATTGAACAAATGTATACAAGTGTGATGGGATTTTACTTAGCAGACAACACACAAAACATTCCCCGAACATGAAGCACTTTGCTCATAAAAACGCATTTTTGTTGTAATCAAGGAAACTGCATCTAAGCTTGCTTTGTGCCAGGGTAACAATCAACAGCATTTTGCCAGAGACTGCACTCCACCTGCAGGTGTTGAGCACTGTGCCTGCTTCAGTCAGGCTGCAATGCTTTCTACTGTTATGCCTTTCTAAATAATTCGGATAATGGCAAGCTAGAGCTGGTTGAATCATTACAGCACCTTCTGATAACCAAAAAGAAAGAATTCGTGACATATGCGTGTTACATGTTCTTCTAAAACCCACAAAATCCTCCATTTCATGTAACAATCCATAACCTGGATTCTCAGTTTGAAGACTTTCTTCTTCCTACGGACTCAATTCCTGGTTAACTCTCAGTTTGCACCCCGAGAACGCTGCAGGACTGTGGCACTCACTAAGTCAGAGTATTTCTATAATCAAATTGCTGATATTAAGCAACACAATCTTCCCAGTGTCTGCTGGAGGGACACACCTCGTACATCACAGGCTGAAAAAACACATGAACTCCAAGAAAATTAGCTCCTGAAGAGGGCTTTAAGCCTGTCGTCTTTCACCTTCCAAATGAAGAATGTTAAAAAGAATCACACTTGTTAAATAAAGGCTAGAAGTATTCTCTACACCAGGTATATATTCACATTAAATTGCAAGTTACCAGTATTCCAGAGCCACCTGCTACTTTCATTTGAAAAAGTGTTGGAAACAAAATGCAGCTATCTTTGCAAACTATTTAAATATTAAACACGATTGTTAAGAGTATTGAGAATGGCCTTAAAACAGCTTGTTGTTCTTCCAGTTTTCTTGACATCCAGTTACACCCGTGATGGTTTAAATCTTTTACTCGTTTCAAACTGAGGGTTTTAAAAAAAAATAACAGACAGCCTTTAAGTTTAAAAGCTGCACATAAATACTTAAAAAGCTGAAATTCTTGCAATTTCAAATCTCTTTTGTACATCACAAGCATCAATCCTAAAAAAATATGCTTTGAAAAGGGTGTGTTTAATATGACACCTCCAAGTAACATGACTGACTGTAAATTTTCCTGGCCTGTGCTCTGAAGGATATTGCTTTATAACTGACTGCTTGTCTACCTAGGCATGAATATGAGTTCCATCATACACCAGATGTAGTTTAACTTCTTTACTTGCAGTTGACCAGGTTAAAAAAAAAAAAAAAAAAAAAAAATCACTAATTGTTACTTCCAGTTCCTGCATAATCAGTCATCCACAGATACTGCTCAGTGGACATGCAGAGCAGACAGAGCATTTTTTTATATAAAATATCTCCAACCAGTTACTGGTAGGTTATTTATCAGAAGTAGTAGTAGTATTACTATTACTATGCACGGTGCAATCCTCTGCAAGGGTCATACTATAAGTCACCATTATTTTCTTACATGTATGTCAACATCATAGGTGGACACGGGATGAGCAAGGGCTTGGAAATACAAAAACTTTTAGTCCAAATTTCAGTAAAAACTTATGATTGTGTTTCTGTGCTCTCTAAACACCAAACAATTCTTTCTACTGCACGGTTATGATGATTTATGTGAATTTATGACACGCTATCTAGAAATGTATTTCAAACACAACTTTCAGAAATACTTTGCCTAACTAGAGACTTCTCTCTCCAAAATCCTTAAGTGAAAATTGTGGACCTTTCTAAAAAGCTGTCATTCAAAACTGTAGCATTTTTTCTTTATTATAACTATTCTCATTTTAAAAAAATCTCTTAATCAAAGTGTCATGTCTACATATCACATTTTCAGAAAACCAATCGTGTTATTACATACTATTAACCACAAAGACTACAAACGCCTAAGACTTGCTTATTTAAATTTTAATAAGGTACTTCCTTACTAGAGACTAGAATTCCTGAGTAACCCCCTTCCCTGACTTTATGCATTAAAAGCAATAAGAGATAAATAAAACATTGAGAAAGCTTCTGAAGTGATCAAATAAGAACTAACTAAGCAAACTTTGGTTTTTTTAAAGCTCTCCTCTTGCTCATTTTAAGAAGGGAAACACCCAGAAGCCTGGTGTTAATGTCTCTGCTGATTGTGAAAATTGCAGCAATAAAAACTCCAACTGCTTGTTTTAAATTAAGACTTGCAAGACTACATGTGAGATCTGTATCTTTACATTAGTTTTTATAACATTTGGAAGTTTAGTTGCCTGCTTTGATGTTGGTCTATTAATGAGCAGGGGAGCCAAAAGCCAGAAAAAAAAAAAATGTTTACTGGAAATTCTCAAGTCAAAACCTGAAGTAATTGGTTTGTTCTACCCCACATGATTCAACATCCTGATCCCCCAACTACCAGCTCCCTGAGCTTTCTGAACGTCTACGCTTTTTTACTGTTGCCAACACATAGTAACCCACAGTGATTGAAAATGGCAGCTGAAGTGCTGCTGCAGCACATTAATTTTTCTCTAAGTGGTCCAATTTTGTCATCTGAATGTTGAAAATCGTCTTTCCGCTACTTTTTTTTTTAATCTTCGGAGATTTGTCGAATTTGGGGTTGGCGTCATATAAACCCAAATGCAACGTTTTCAAGACAATTTTTAGATTATCCCTAATAGATGAAAGGATAATGCGCTTTCTTTATAGCACTCTGCATTCAAAGCAGACTAGTTAACAGCAACTTAAGTGTGATAATGGCACTTACATCAATATGTTCCTTTTACACCACCAAAAGGTACTACATCAGACAGCTGAAGACATTAGGTAAATAAACGGCTGGAAATCACCTGAAAGTAATTATGTCATTTTAGGACCACTAAAGACATCTATTTACAAAACGCCCAAGTGATCGTCTCCATCTAAGAATGACAGAACTCCATATAAATCATTTTATTAAGCGGAGTGTTTTTCACCAAGATATACCATATATACTCAGTTCCTTCATGAAATGAAAGGACACTGACGCACGAGTGAAGATACCCTACTCTAAAGGCACATCACTTTCATGGCTTAAAAAGAAACAACCCTCGAATGGTGAGCCGGAAGAAAAATAAATTATCAAACAAACAAACGCCGAACAACAGCCCAAATGCTACACATCAAGCACTTAAACTTTTTAAAAACACAACTGTATGTTTAAAAACGCAATTGTTTTAAAAAC
The DNA here is from genome assembly GCF_025592945.1 of Manacus candei. Classification (NCBI taxonomy): domain Eukaryota; kingdom Metazoa; phylum Chordata; class Aves; order Passeriformes; family Pipridae; genus Manacus; species Manacus candei. The sequence continues at coordinate 1,192,269 of NW_026138092.1, forward strand.
AAAACTGTATGTTTTTACTATGTGTATCATTCAAGTAAAACATTTGGAAAGAAGCAATAGGCAAGGAAAGCATAGGAAGTTCTTTCTTGCCAGAGATATAAACCAGAATATAGTTCCAAAGAAACATCTGGCCCCTGGAAAAGGTCCCAACTTACTGATGGATAACTGGATTTTGCTTGGCTTTTGGGTTGTTGGATTATGAATATTGATTTGCAAAGACAATAAAATGGTAGGCCGGGCCACATCCCCTCCCAGACCCAAAGATATAGTAACAAAAGAATAAAAAACTGCAAATATGTAGTCACGAAAAACAACTTGCAATGCGATAACTGTTCTACACAGCCACCAGAACAGCACTCCTGCCATAGCTGGTTCCAGATTATTTATTATAGGGTAATACTAACCGCAAATTAGGTTATCTTAGTAAACACAGTATCACTGATTAAATGAGATTACGAGAATTACTCATTTTCACTTTTTCTGGAATGAAAAGGAAATGGAAGCATATGGCCGGTGGTGATCAAAACTTCTTTTAAAACTCTCCATAAAAATACCTATTATTCCAGCCTACCCACCCATTAAGGTGGGAAGCATATTTGTTTCAAAGGCCTGGAATCGAGAGGTCTTTTATTGCAAGATTTCATTTGTTTTCTGAAGTAATTAGAAGGTGCTCCCCATTCAGCCCTGCACGCAGTAACGTGTAGGCCATACCCAGAGCAGGAGCGGCAGAAAGGGCTTTCTAAATCCCCCTCCCGGAGACATCAGAGACCACGCCACAGTGCCTGTCATAAAAGGTCACTTTTTTCCCCTCGGAACAAACCATTAATCAATGGAGTGTAATTGTCCGAGCGTTCGCGAGAGCTCTGCAGCGGAGGGACCTTGTTTTTAACTCGCATAATTGCAAAACAGCAAAAGTTCAGAAACATAACCCAAATCCACCTCCCCATTTTACCCCTTTACAATTCCCACTGCCCTTTGGGCCTCTTCTTGGAAGCAAATGGAAGACAAGCTGAAGTTTTCTCAATTGAGCCGGAGCTAAGAAACCTTTGATATGCTAATACCCTCCTTCAAACGGTAAGAATTCACACTTGCATTAATTCAAACAATTTCTGCAGAATGATGCGAAATGGCACCTCTTTTCGTGGCAAGCAACAAAAGGAGGGAGCCAGGGCGTCTGAGGAAGCCAAACAGCAGAACATTTGTTCCGCAGGACGCCTTCCGTCGCGCACAGGGGCATTTCTGGGCAAAGAAAACACACCTGAGCACCAGCAGAGCTCTTTACTTTCTGACAAACCGCGCTCAAATCCCAGCAGGGCCGGCGCAGACTAACAACAAGATGTTATTTTTAGAGCCAGACACAGCCACGGTGCCTCATGACACACTGTTTTCTGTCTCCAGATGGCCCCAGATTTCTACATGTGAAAATAAATAGAAAATAAAAAAATAAAAAAAAGTTGCTCTCACCCCACCGCCGACAAAGGGTAATTTATTCCTCTTCCCACAGCCACCCCCCACCTCGCACGGGCTGGGGGGGGACGGGCGTTCGGCAGAGTTACACAAATAAACCCGCAACAGGTAATTATTTACCGCCCGGGATGCTGCTCGGCGGGGCCGCGGGCCTGCTCGGCGCGGCTGCCGCAGGTCCCTCCGCAGGGCGCGGGGGGGCGGCCGGCGGAGCGGGGCCGCGGGCGGAGCGCGGCCGAGCGCCGGGCCCTGCGCCCTCCTCGGGGCTCCTTCCCTCGCTCGCTCCTTCCCTCGCTCCCCGCGGGCGAGGCGCTGCCCGGGCGGGGCAGGCAGGGGCGGCAGGACCCGCGGCTGGGCTGCGACGCGCGGCTCCGCTTACCTGTGCGTGCGAGCCGAAGGCGGCCGGGGCGGGTGTCCCCGGCGGGACCCGCGGTCCGGGCGGCCCCGCAGAGCGGCGGGAGCGCGGCGCGGTCGGTGCCCGGGCTGGGGCGGGCGGCAGCCGGCGCTGCGGCTCGGCGGGCTGGGGCAGCGCTCGGCACGGGCGGCTTCTGCTCGGCGCGGCCGGCCGGGAGCCTCTGCCGGGGCTAAGTCAACATCTTCCTGCGGTTCCCCACGCGCCGCTCCGCACCGAAGGCGCGATGCAGCCAGGCTCCCGCACGCACGCACGCGAGGAATAAATTCAATTAAAAAAATAAAAAAAAAAAAAAAAGCCGAAATGGAGGGGAGGACGGGCGCAGCGCCGCGCGTGTGCCCAGCCTCGGGAGTCCCTTCTGAGCAGCGATCGGGAGGCGATGCCCGCAGCTGGGGTAGTGGGGAACAACTCGAACGTTACGATGGACCCCCCTCCTCCGTGTCTCTGTCGCTCGCACCGACTGGATTCACATCTCCCGGGATGACATTCTGGCCTCTGGCGGAGTGCGGCGCCGGCCCCTCCTCGGATTTTCTCCTCTTCCTCCCGGTGCTGCTGCCCCGCCGGCGACTGGAGACCGGGCGCCGGGCGCTGAGCGAGTAACGCGCGCGGCAATGGGAAAAACGCAATACATACACACCAAAAAAAAAAAAAAAAAAAAAAAAAAAAAATCCCAGTGAACGTACGGCAGCCTCTCCGCGCCGTGCACCGCGCCGTCTGCGGCTGGGGAGCGCCAAGTCCTGACACGGACTTTCCGCCGGCTCTGAACTGGAGTCACCTCCAGCCTCCTCCCCCTCCAATCTCCACCCCCTCTCCCTGCGCTCCCACCCCTGGGCTCGGCTAATCATATAAACATATTATCACGTAGAGCGGCACCGGCGAAGGACAAAAATCTCTCCCTTCCTACCTTTTCCAGCCCCCCCGTATCTGGAGAAGGGCGAGGAAGGGGTGCTGGCTGTTCAGCAGCGGAGGCCGCGCTGGCCGCTCCCCGCCCCAGCCGAGGGGCCTGCGGCCGCCCCCTCCCCTGCCTGCCCTGCCTGCCCTGCCTCCCCTGCCTGCCCTGCCTCCCCGGCGGCTGCAGGCGCCATCCCGGCCGGCCGGAGGCGTCCCCGCCGCGCCTTCGCCTTCCCGCTCGCCTGCCCGCGCAGCGCGGCGGTGCCGGGGCCGAGCGGAGCCGAGCGGAGCCGCCCGGCCGCTCCCGCACCGCCCGTGCCCCGCTGCTCTGCCCCCTCCCCGGCATCACCCCAAAATCCTGCAGCGGCGGGGCGGGAGCAGCGGGGTCCGGCGGCGCTGGCTCGGCTCTGCCGGCCCTTGTGCTCCGCTGCCCGCCGAGGCACAGCCGTGCGCTAGGGAAGGCATGTCGGGGCAGGGGAAACAGCGCTTGGAAGCGATTTAAAGGATACCCGGTTGACTCACTGCTGTGCTCGGATACAAAACGCAGTCTAGCAGCGCTGTTGCGTTCTCCAAAAAAATCTGCTCTTGGAAACCAGGTCCGGCATTGCCGGTAGGGCTTGGGTTTTTTTCTCTGTGCTGATGCAAAGCACTGAGGATCCGCTCTGACCTTTCAGGATGTGCAACACGGGCAGTTCCCGGCTCTCAAGGTCAGGGAGAAGCAGCTGGGCATCAGCAAGGGCCGCCGTGCGCGGAGCCAGCGCCGGGGGGACAGCGCGGTCAGAGCGGCGCAGACCTGCCCTGATTACTGCCCCCTCCCCCTTGATTGGGGTTTTTAGCCACCCCCTCCCTCTGCCAGCTGCAGCACTGAAATGAAATCCTCTCAGCTGCATCTACCCATGGAATCTCGTGTCCTAGGCATGGAAGGCATGAGCACTTGGGGTTTGATCAACTGTTTTAGGTCCAAAGCACATTGACAATTCAGCTTAAAACACCCACACCACGCCAGGGAATCAGGATCATTACCTTTGTCAATGGTAATGATTTATTTTTTGATTTAACCATTTTGACGGCTCTGCATACCTGTGCAATTAGTGCTCTTCTTTAGAAATTGTAGCGTGTCTTAAGAGAAACATGACATGTGAGAAGGAAACTGGATCTTGAAGACCTTGCAATATGAAGTACAGAAAACCACAGAGCTGGTCCAGAGTTCTTCAAAACCACATTAAACTTCCAACACTGCTAGCAATAATCCTGGGGATGAACATCTAATAGTCACTGGAATACGGGCATCCCATAACCACGCAGACCTTCCTCAGTTCAGGGTATCTGTCCAGGGGACTGGGGAGTGGAAGAACAATCCCAGGCTTTTAGGACCAAGGGAGGAGTTCAGTGCACCTTCCTGAGCCTGATTTCGGCTGTATTAAATCTGTGAACTCCCCCAAAACCCAACTCAGCATGGGAGGACAGGAGATCATCTGTCTATGGAATAGTTCGTGCCCACTATGTATAGTGAAGAGTTTGGGTTCCCGGGAGAGCAAAACAGAGCAAAAGAGCAGGTTCTCTATGAAGTCCTTTGTGTATTCCTAGTATAGCCAACAGCCCTTTCTTGCTGAATATCCTTATAAATACCTGTATAAACCCTAGCTAACCTCTTATGCATTTCTAATGGAATTAAATTATACAGGCGTTTTAATGTATTTCATTAGAAACCGGTTTTCATTGAAAGGGTTGGTTGCATCTGTTACGGAAACATGCTTGAAAAGAGGGTCACGGAAATATACAGACATAAATATTGATTTGCCATGATTTTACCAGAGTTTTAAAATGTATCATTAGCAAATCCTACCTTTTCTTTTTTTCCTTTTTTTTTTAATAAGTGTAATTGCAGATAAGCGGTGATAGCCCTGAGCTGACAGACTCATGCTCAGTTGATGAGAACAGGATTTAGCCAGAAAACTGTCGATAATACAAGAATTAGCTGGAGTTGACCGTTTTCCTTTGAGAGGACACAAGAGAGGAATTCTTCTGTTTGCAGCAAAAAAAGTCTGTTGGGTTCTCTAAAGTTGGTTTTTTTTTTACCCAGGAAAAAATTGCAGAGAGCTGCAGAACTAGGCCTTGTGTTAATATTTGTAGAAGTCAACGTGAATTCGCCTATGTGGATTCAACTGCAGGACTGAAGTTCATTTTCCCTCTTTTCATCAAAAACTTCTGGAATCATATTTCTGTCTGCATGCAGAGATGGAGTTTTACAACTCCAAGTTTTACAACTCTAAGCTGTAAAACTGAGTTTTAAACAATCGGTAAAAATGCAGGGATCTTTTAGCATTTGTTTCAAAAACACGTGTTTCCATTAATCCTCATTAAAACTGCATTAAGATATAAGAATACCTGGCAGAGGTGTATATTGTTTTGGCAAGTAAAATACTATTATTCAAATTATTAATTTTACTTCACATGAATCAGCATCTGTTTCTTTAAAACAGAAAAATTGTACACACATGTACCCATGGCATACTTGAATCTGATCCTTTAGTTTTTCCTCAGCCACAATCATTGCCAGATTTGAATATTAATATGTAAGAATGAATTATAACAAATCAAGTTTCTTTCCATCATTATGACTGCCTACTATTTGATTTTTGCCATATCCCCATAAAATATGAATCTTACTCCATAGAGACTCCACAAATAAGTACAGACAAGTAGATTTTCCTTAAAACCTTGCTTTGCTCCAACAGTGCAAAATACCTAGCTTGAAAACACTCCAAGAAATTTTATAGTCTTATCAAAGTAATTGGATGATATTTTACCCCCCCTTTTTACTAATGTTATATTTGTAATGTGTCATGTTAAGCTGTATATTCTGTGTGTGTGCTCTCCAGTTGCTCTGATGAATCTGCTGGCTCATGTCTTCTAAAAACTAAAAGCAAATTCTTAGTAATTTTTAAAATAATCACAACAATTGCATATCAATTAGCATTTCTAGGGACTATGTGTAGGACAGTAACTACTGGAAAGATTTAACTTTAACTGTCAGCTGTGTACTTGGAGACATATCTGAGAAAGATGATTTAACTTGTGGCATAAATTAGCCAAATTATGATGTCTGTAATATGATCTTGTAGACTCCACTAACTTTTTCTTTTTTTTTGTGAAAGAACTGCATCTTACATCTGCCTATTCTTAAAAAGGTTAATTTAAAATGCTTCAATATCTTGATAAATAATATTTTGTATTGCCCTAAGTGTTGGTTGCCCCATGAGAAATGATTTACACAGATTTTATGCAGCCTATTTTTTTATTACTGGAATTTTATGACTGAACTTTAAATAGTAGTGACTGACATTTCCTCTTGTCTGTCTGTACTCCTGTGAATAACGTATCAATGAACTTATAATTAGATGTAATGTTAGCAAAGAGTGATGGAGGAGGTAGTAAATATATGTAGTGAGGTAACGTCAGCTAAAATTGATGTACTAATGTAAGGACAGAGTTTAATTGGTATAATGTAAAGGCTTGAGTTTTTTTCCATGGTACATGGAAATGTAACAAACCATTACATGATCTTGCCATTTCAACATAAAACAGAAGAGGGGAAAATTTTGCTTGTTTTATTTAGGAAAACCCCCAATTAATTTTTGCAGGCAAATTTATATAAATAAACTGTGAATGATGCAGCCCATAATAGGAAATATCCAATGTATTGCCTTAAAAGTTTGGAAATATATCTTGACAATTACCGGTCTTTTAAACTAAGTAATTGATTTTAGTGTCACTTGGGGAAAAAAATGAAACCCATCCATAAAGAAAGAGAATTCTGCAGCTGTTCCTAACAAATAAATGTAATATGAATTTGCATTTTGCATAGTTTACTTCAGTAATCAATTTTAATGACTCATAATCTATATCATTATTCAAGAAATGACAAAATCATTGACTTACTCATAACACTTGCTAATTGTTTTTAAAAATAAATTCTATACATGACTAAGGAAACACCCATTTCCACTTGCTTTATGTTAAATCAACATCTAACCACTCATGGTGATTTCATTCAAAGAAAACAGAAGGAACACATTAGCTGTGTGGTTAAAGAGATTGATGGGCTTCAAACATTTTAACCATGAATGGTTTTTTTCCAACTGTAGAAACGCATGTTTTTAATTTAAATGGCTTCAAGAAAATGAAGATCATTTTATCCAACAAAGCTGTTGTTTCTTGTTTCTTAGAAATTAATTTAATTTTGTTTAATTAAGTAATATTAGGAAAAACGTTGTTCAGAGAAAACGCAGCTGTGAAACAAAAGCATGTCTGTGCCATATTAACCAGGTATCCTGAAACAGAATTTTTGTATCACATTAATAAATTATTAGAGATCAATATGATTTTTACCAATGAACTGAGATACAGTTTTTTATGCTCGTGCTAAGACTTTGCAGTTGCCTGTTCACTCTCTGAAGTAAATTTGGGGGAGTGGTGGAGCTCCATGTTACTGAAGGAGTACATTCCCTACTTTGGATTTCAGGTATTTGGGGTGTCTGTTGGTGGAGAAAAGTTTCCAGTTAAACCCTGTGGGCTTTACAAAGGCCAGAGAGTTTCCAGGCCTGAGCTGTTGGGAGTCACAGAGCAGAACAGGGTTAAAAAGAGACCAGCACAATTCCCTGCTTTCCTACGAAAACAGGAGCTTAAACGATCATCCCAGCAAAGGAACTGCAGTGCTGAGCTTTTGGGGAAAGAGATATGTAAAGAGATCCCAATTCTCCAAACAGTGTTCCACATTTTTAGGTTCCCTTTTCTCCAACTGCTGTATCTGCACAGGCATGACTTCTGCATTTGGGCAGCAAAAAAATGTTTGGGGTTGTTTGTTTGTTTGTTTAAGGGGAGAAGCCCAAGAGAATACTAAGAAATTAAATAGATTTTTCTATTTAAAATAAATGTAATTTTGCCTGGCAGGTAGGGAGCTCCTTCTCCTCCTTCCCCTTACACAACCATATTATACAATTTGCCATGACTTTGCTCAATCTCTGTAATTTGCAGCCAGAGAAGTACCCATATCTCAGACTGGCACGTGTGGGGGTCACTGTTTATTCTCACCACCTCTCCTTACCTCTTCCAACCCTCCTGCTTGTTATAACAGAATGGGAATGTTTGAAATGGAATGAGAGAAGGAATGGATGCCTGTGCTAAGCCCCTATAACACTTATGATTGCTTTATGAAATTCCAGTTGCATCTAGATTCCAATCTAGAAGTTATATTTATTACAGGGTGCTTTTAAGTATCATTTTACCTAGGTTTCTGACCACTCCTCTGTTCCCAAAATGAAAGGTGATACAAAACAGATGAAGAATGAAGAACTCAAAGGCAAACCATTGTATTTGCAAGTATGAATCCACAAAGCCCTTTCTCTTCTTCCCAAGCCCCTAATGTAATCATCCTAAGCACTATTAAAATCCGTATTTTTGAAGGCATAGGCCAAGATTTGAGGAGATCTGCACAGCTCTACAAAACCATAAGGATTTAGATGCCTACACTGGGGGTAAGATTACATTTGCTTTCTGGAGAAGTTATGGGATAAAACACATCCAAACCTTGGACCACTGACCAGAACTCAGGTCTCCCCAATCCAGCTGATTGTCCAAATCATGAAGCTACAGAGCCACGTTCCCTCTAGTGCTCTCACTTTCTAGCCCAGTGAATCCTGAATCATTTTCTGCCTGGTGCATGACTTTAACAGAAGTGGAGAATATTTCCATGTCCAGTCAGGCTGTGGGTTAGAGAACTGTTTAGCTGGGGAGAAATATGCATTTGAAACACTTCAGGCAGAGGAGAGAACTGAGCCTGTTTCATACACTTTGGACAAGTCTCTAACTGCTGTTGTAAGATAAAGCCACACCTCTGAAGGAGAGGGATGATTGCCTGTGGGTTCAGTGGCAGCCTCAGTTTTGAGGAGTGTCAGGTGCTCTTAAGAGTCTGACTGTCACCTCTAACTGCTCAGCTTTGTTTTACAGAGCCTTAGCAATAACTTAGGTGCAGAGCTCCTCAGTCTGGTTTATCTTGACTGAAGTAATATTTGGCATGATGAGCATTACAGCTGGAGGAAAATTTGATATAAAGACATGGAAGTGCCTATGGAATAGAGACATCTTCTCCAGGTAGGCAGCTTCGAAGCAGAGGAGTTTTTAAACTTAATGGCTTAAATTCTTTCCATGTTTCTCTTTAGCAGTCAAGTTGCAGAAACTCTATACACTGCCTACGTGAAAATCTGGTCCATAGTCATAATAATCAAGTTGAGAGATATGGTAATAGGTTATGAGCAGGAAAGAACAGGGTGCTCACAATCAATCAGGAACAGAAAAGAACCTCCTGCTGGGACTTCCTCACCTCATGATTGCAACTTTCGAATTTCCCTTATCAAAAGATGGGGCCTGAGAGCCATATTTACTTCCAAACTTGCATATTTCAGTTCACTTCTGCTGTTTTCCCAATGTGCCACTTAGGTGTTATTCTGTCAGAACGAGTGTTTCTTTTTTAAATTCGAATGTTCAATTGGTAGCTTTAATCAAGACAATGTATGAGTCGTCCTTTCCCTACAGTTCCTCTGGTTCTGCCTCCCAGTTTCTCTTGCCATCCTGGAAGTGCTCAGAACCTCGGCTGATTGGTTATCCTTGCTTTGATTTTGTTGTGTGCTTTAACACAAGGACTTGGTGCCTTATATTTTTTATAAGGATGTGTTTTTTCTTCTCAGTACTGATTGCCATTGGAATGGTGGAGGTTCCGTGATTGGCTCCCTCTGGAGCAGATACCAGGGATGGATGGTGGATCACTGGTCAGGGAGCCCAGACACAGCAGCAAACCCAGTCTCTCCCAGCTCCCCATCAACTCTGTCCAGCAGCACAGCTTTGCAATCCAGCTCAGCCGACACGAGCAGAGCGTGGAGAGGGACCCACATTTGTTTCCAGGTTTACATCTAGTCCACATTTTGTCATGCTTGTATTCCAGGTGTAACCCTGGCAGCTGGAAAGAACAGTCATTTTCCTGCACCAAAACTGCCTGTAAAAGCCTCTGTTTCAGTAATGATTTGTTATATATTACAAACACCTGCAGCACGGGGAATTAATATCACTAAAGTATAGGGATCAAAGATATTCCACCTTTTTTTTCTTTAATTAAATGATCATTTACTTTTGACAGACCTCAATGTTTTTGACAAACAGTGTTTGAATCTGATTGAAGGTATGGTTACGCCCTTCTAAAAACACTGCAGTCAAAGAATGATATTAGTACTGTGCTCCTGTTTTGAGGAACATGGATTGACTGCTCAGTACTACTGCTAATTATAAATACTAAAATGTATTCAATAATTAATTAAGATGCTGTTCTCCACTTCACTGCGAGCACTGGCTGCTCTTTGTTGAATAATCAGCATCAAAATGTGATCTTTTTGCATTATATCTGGTAAATCATAGTACTACATTTAATATACCATTAAGACAAGGCACAAACTTTTATGACACACTGAGAAAGCAAAGTGATAGCTTGGTATGCATTTACACAGGAATGGGAGAATTTCCTGCATATGCAAGCACTGGATGTTACTGAAGAATAAACCACAAATTTGCATTGCACCATATAGGTGCCCAGTTTTGCCTTTTTCTCTTCCTGTTGCCTCTCTATATGGCTGTGTCAGTTTAATTTGCTTTCTTTAGAATTTTTGTTGACAGTGAAATTAATGTGCAAATTCCCTATCGGTTGTATATATTAATATAATTCCCTCTCAAATACAGCTCATTGAAATTAGCACTGGTGAAAGGTGAGATACATATTCATACAGTTATTTACATAAATCCCATTCAGCTTTATGCACCCTAAGCTTCAATGCAAAGTATCTGCTACCACAGGTAATTTTAGCACAAGCAAAATGTGCTCGTGCCAAATTTTAGCACGAGCACATAAGTGACGTCTGACTTCCCAAAGATTGGGTGTCTTTTAAGAAGTAAATTATTTGGAGAGAAAAAATTCTGTAAGAAATTACATTTTGGACATAATTTTTGTAGGTAAAAGCTATTGTCTTTACAACAAAAATATTGAAAACACTGCTTTGTTTCTTCAACGAATCACAATTTACCTAAACTGGGCATGATGCCTCATTTGTGATACAGTGTGAGATGGTGTATTAATATCTTAATAAACTTTTCCATAACAACTATGTTATAAAGCAATTTATAAGACAGAGTATACACTAGACCACAAGGTAAGTTTTATAAAAATAAGTACACACTGGGAATTGATTTATGCAGCACAGCATTTTTATCAGTTCTAGTGACAAAAATATCTTTAAAATCAGTTGCAATACGTATATTGATCTGCAGATTATTTACTTGGATTATAGAATGCTAACCATAGGAAAAGTCATCAGGTCATTATCTATATAAGTTTAGGGAATTAAGGCACCATCTATTCCTTGTAGTGACAGGCATTTGCTACTAAAAATATAAGCTGAAATCTCCCGTGTGCAGGTGCAGATTCTCCTGAGCACTGCAGCTCTGTTTGTGTGAGTTTTCCCAGTAAACAGAGGATCTGCAAGGTCATTAAACAGACAATGGCACATATCTCTCACAAAATTAGCCTTTACTGGGTAGACTTGCAGTTTTTATATTTCCCTTAGCTTAATGCTGCAACACATGACTTACAGCAGTCTCTATTTTTCACAATTTTCCAGTTAATGAAAGTAATGTTTAAATACTCTAAACTTAGATTATTAACTTGTACAAAATAGAAACAGATGTGTGTCTCTGTGTGCCATTAAATTTATGATTTACATAGTATTCTTGAATACAGCTGAGCAGAGGCCAATGATTCTAATTTGCTCTAGATTTACAATAACCTGATCTGGTTTTTGTAAGTACTGAAACACTTTAAACAAAATTAGAAAGCCGTTGTGCTTTGTGTGATTAAAGATGCAATTCTCTTTGGGGTAATGAGAAGAGTTAGAACATGTTTCTTTCTTTATGGATGTTTCTATTATAAACACGAGTACCATATATTATGTATTTTTGTTACTATTTCCTTGTTTTTAATTATAAAATAAACTGATTGAGTTGTACTGGAGTTACACTGAAACGAGGCCAAAATCTAGCTAAAAAATGCAGAGAGAGGTTCATAAAAATCCTTAAAATTCTTCTGAGGGCTTTAAGATCTTGTTACAAAAATACTAGTTCCCTAGAGTTTGCAGAGTCCAAAACATCTCTGTGATGTAAAACTATACAATTTAAAGATTTATTTAAAAAGCTAACACATTTCTCAGCTTATTATACTATGTTGATGCACAAAATTTTACAGGACAGAGTTTCAGTGGATTCCTAACATTTTACATCTGGAGATAGAGATTCACTGGGTTTTGTGGCAGAAATCACAACTGGAGTGAACGTTCTCGTTTAAAACATGGTGTACCCAAGGGCAGAGACCACGTTGTTGTGACACTAAACAATGAATTTTTTTAAAAAGAGGCAAAATGAAATTAGATATGCCAGATATGAGCAAGTGGCAGGTGAGAATACCCTGTGTGTGAATATTTAAGGCCTGCTTCAAAAAGTCTGAAAACCTGACTATAAGGCCTATAAAGATGTGTGGATCCAAGGTTAGTTAGAAATGAGGTGTTTCCCAATTCTAATCTGTGACTGTCTGTGGTCAAAAATGTAGGTCATTTAACACTGTAATTCACTTTTCACAGGGAAAGGTGAATTAGCAATGAAGTGTACACATCTGTTATAATAGGGACTACTTACAATAATTTTTAAGGCTACCTCAACTATTCTTTGCATATTGCACCCCAAAAATCAAACAGATTTTATCAACTTAGAAGTAATGAACTGGAATTTTATTTTATGTAGTACCTGGAATATAATATTATTTCATGTATTGTATTATTCATTTGCTATTTTACATAATGCATTGAAGATAATATAGGCTCAATGTTATATATTCATATTTAATCCTACTACAATGTATGTATTTATATTTATCTTTACCTCTGATGAAATGTTTAATGTTATTAATCCTTTCATTTTAATTACATATAATTAACTGTCATTAAAACAGGAGCATTACCTTTTAATAAAAATTTAATCATACATTTACTGAAGCACGGGATCAAAATGCTACACAGGGCTGAGATGTTTTAAAAGTGGTTGAATGCACTCAGTGTATTTGGTCACTCACTCTCCCAGTGCACTTAGAGGTGTCCATCTGTGCTTCACTCATTTCAAGGAAGGATGAGGATCACTGTGGATTTTCCTGGGGGATCTGAAAATGGCAACTGGAATGAAAAAAAACGGCAGGAGAAAACTTTTTGTCTCACACTGAGGCTGAAGTGCAGATCACTGGACTCCTTTTGTGGTCTCATCTGAACTTCCTGGGACATTTTTCTCCTAAGCACACAATTACCTGCACATGAGGCATCAAGCTGACAACTAATACAGCTTTAAGTTGTGTCTAGGCAGGAATTAATATTTGAGAATTGTTTGCTTCCTTCTTGAAAAAATGAGTATGGATATGGACTATAGGAATGGATGGCATTGGGACATGAGAATTCCATGCTCACTTTTCACTCTTTACATAAGCCAAGGCCCCTCTCTGCCAACACACAGGTCTAGGTGAGCAAAAATCTGTGCTGAACCAAAACCATATCCCCAGTCCTACAGACACTCATGCCTGTTAAATCTTATCAACAATATGAGCTTAGAAATCACAAATATTGGGAAACGTGTCATCTCGCATCGAAATTAGTGGTGAGTTTTGGAGAAGGAGTTTTTTAATTTTTCTGGTAAATTCATACTGAGGCCCAGAGTGTGGAATTGTGTTTGCAGCAAACTGTGGTTCAGGAAGCCCTGTGTGATTAGCTTGGGAGGCTGGAGGTAAAAACTGCAGATGAGAATTCCATATGTCTGAGGCAAAGCACCTGAAAGGAAAACTCACATTTTAATGGCAGAGCATGGGATGGCCATTATAGGAATATATTGTATTGATAAAAAAGGGAAAACACCTGGTCAACAAAGGTTTTGTAATATTTTTTTCATATTGGTTATTTTAAAGCCATATTAAGCTGTCAGAAGACTTTGGTTCATTAGGAACACTCTGTTTCTTAAAGATGCTCAGTGAGTCTGGATGCACTTAGGATAATTTATTTTCCAATTGACTCTGAGTTGCCCAGACCTACTTCTATTGAAGTCAACTTTTATTTTTCCAAAGAGAATTAAATCAAGTTTAATTTTTCTTCAAAAAGAGGCTTAGTTAGAGTTCTTAATTGTCAATTTTCTTTGAACAATTATTGTTAATTTTGAATAAATTAACACCTAATAAATTTTGTGATTCCTTATATTAAAGCCCACCCTAAAAACATTTGTCTGGTGCAATTACTCAGCCACTCAGAGTAAGTGGGAAGTTAAAAACTGTCTTTATATGGGTTCTGAACCTTATTGTGATTTAAAGTTACCTTACCCCAAAATACATTTAAATCAAAAGGGAACTGTGTTTAAAGTGTTTTTGTGGCTGGAAGGCTTCATACACTGGAAAAATATTAAATAAAAATATAACGGACCCTTTTCTACTCTTTTCTTTGTATTTCACTGGCGTATTTCATATTAATACTGGCATGGATGAGACAATTCAACAAAATGTAGGGTGATAACAAGGCCATTGTGCAATGGCTCTTCTGTTGAGCAATGAGACTGTGCAGAGAGGGGCAGATTTGGACTCTGCAGTTCCTGCCATGCCCATCACTCCCTATTGCACAAGACTCAGGTCACAAAGTTTGAGTGTCTGAAATCTACAGGCTGCCTGTTTTCAGAAAGTACCAGAACAGAGATTCCAGTAAAAATGCGTGGAACTTTCCACCTGGTGACAAGATATTTTTTTACATATGCAGAACTGGTCTTGGTTGAAGAGCCTCTGCCTTCATTATTTAATTTCTTTGTGGAGCTCACAGTCAACATGATCCCGTTGAGTTCCTTATTTAATATGTTTCAGAGCACAGGACACCTGCCGACTTCTTTAATAACCAGTTGTCCTCAGTTGGCTTATATGTGAAAACTGTTCAGCAGAGGCAAGTAAAGAATAACCTCAGACATTAAGACTGATTCCATTAAAAAAAATAAAATAAAACTGTGTCCAGGCTCCACACCCAAAGTCCCTGAAATAAATTTGCAAGGGCTTTTCACAGCATGGAACTCGAGCGGATTTTTTTTTTTAATTGAATTCTGCTCTGGGTAAGTGCAGCTCAGTGGAATTCAATTTCCATGCAGGCTCCCAGGAAAGAAATACATGCTAAGTATTTTTATTGCTAATGTCTCGGATTTAGTTTCTTAAGTATTATTTAGATTTGACTGTGGACAGAGTTGCTGGTGTTTACCTTGACACAGTGCTCTGTGCCTGTCGGTGGAGAAGGGACTCTTTAAAAAAGGATTGGCTAAAGCACAGAAGTTTAACCATGAATAAATGCCAAGGCTTTGTATTGTATTAATAAGGCTCAAATTCTACTTCTTTGTACAAATCCTATGAATCTGATGGAAAATCTACATATTCCCAATTCAACCTTTTTTTTTTTTTTTGTCCCACTTTAAAATATTTTCCCTACTTTGTTGGAAGCCTCTTTCACACCTTGTTAGGAGTATGTTATATACACTGGTTTTATATATATAAATACTGTTCCAGATGATTCAGGGAAGCCCTACACTCTCAGTCCTGTAGTTTGTAAGGGAAGAAACCCCCCTAAGGCCAATGGCCCTGCTTTGAGTGGATGGTTACTGAAACAGAGAAATCTGACTTTGACCAATTAGTTTATCTTAATTGGCTTTATTCTCCACTCACTCACATAATTTCTCCCATAATTCTTTCCCTTCTGCTGGAACACGTCATTTTACTGCAACCCCCAAAACTCAGGTGAGGAATAAAAAGTATCTCAGAAATGAAAATGCTCAGCCACTATTTACTCACACTCGGATTTTTCTTAGTCAATAGAATCTTTAAAAAATGCTTTTTGTTTTACAGTTATAAACTGTTGGCTGCTAAGGCAAACTGCTACAAATGACTGGTTTAGGGTTTTGTGTTAATCCATTATTTTAGACAAGGAAATACTCTGAACCAAAGGTTCAGCCTTGTTAATTATTTTATGTTACAATCAATAAATTAAGCAGCCTTTGTTCATGCTTGGTGTTATGTGAAGGATGCTTGTCTGGTGAAGGAACATGTGCTCCCACCTCAGATTCTGTCACAAAATTTAGACCTGATCCAAAGCATGCCCAAACTTGTGCTAGGAAACAGACTCTGCCCTGCTTGTTTCTAAATCTGCTTCCCTTTTCTCTACGAGGAAATGTCTCAATTTACTATACTGACTACTATATATAGTCTATATTATCATTGTACCCATCTTTCTATATTCTATATTATTTATTATCTGTTACCTGTTTGTATTATATTGTTGAAGAATCTTTAGGTGTTGGATGAATGGAATTATTATTTTGTAATTGTGTATTTTTGATAGATAAGTTTGTTGATACCTGTATAAGTTTTATTAACACTTTCATTAGGTTTGTCAGGAAATTAGGATGTGGTAGAGATATATGTCTTTTTAAATTCCATCTCATAACATCTTGTGCACACAATCTCTTTTCAAATTCTGCTTATGAGTAATCATTTTTATGTGTGTTTAAATCACATTTCAATTTTCTGTGTAGACACAAGTCCTTACTATACAACACATCCCGTTGCTAGTTTTGTAAACATGTTTTCACTGTTGCTTTGAAGAACTGAGACAAAACAACAGCTAATCTGCAGGATGGCAGCAACCAGGACAGCCTGTGCCTGCGAGTACCAAAGGATTCAAACCAGCACTGACACTGGGCAGCACAGAGGGCGAATGGTAAACGTGTCCCAAAGAACTTCTGCAGCACTAAAACTCCTTTGGAAGTGGCACAAGTTCTACTTTTCAGTCTCGGTGTGGCTTGAATGTCAAATGGGACAAATGGGAATGAGGGGGAGGACACTGAAATCTCCAAGCTGAATCCAGCAGATGAACCACCACGTCTGTGTGTGATGCAAGAACAGATCTGCAGGGGCACTGCACCCTGTGCCTGTAACCCTAATCCACCAGAAAGATGCTGGGATGGATTTATCTGGCAGAAATAGCTGTGCCCACATTCTGCCTGGGGCCTGGTGCAGGGTCCAGGTGTGACTCCAGCCCCAGGAGGAGGTGTCAGCAGAGCTGGGGTGCCCAGGCTGCACAGAGCAGGCCTTTGCCCCTTGCCCATCTCTGCCCTTCCCCAGCTGCAGCAGGGCAGGCTCACAGGAAGGCTGCACTCTCCAGAGGTGTTCTGTCACAGCTCAGCTCATCCTTGTTTTGGTGTCCTTCTGCATGGTGTGGATAAGCTGGTCACAGATAAAATGAGACACATTTTTTCACTTCAGCTCATGCCTCTTCTTCCTGTGCTCCATACAATTATTTTGTAGCACATGAGGAAAAATGTTTATGTTCTGTCTAAATCAGTCTCGCTAAAATGTTAGAGGTGACAATCTCTTTAAACATTACTGATCATTACTTATAAAACTATATTTTAAAATTGTGAAAACAAATGCCTTGACCTTGTGAGCTACGGAAAAATTTGAAAAACAAATCTGCTCTGTTTTTTTGGCTAATAGTTGTGATTTGCATAGCTGAACCTTGAGTGTAGTCATAAATAGCTACAGAATCTGTCTTGGCATAATGCCTGGCAATGTTAGGGTGCCAGACAAAAAATCGGGTCAACCACTTACCAAGTAAGTCATTCTGTCTCAACAAGGTGATGTCTAACAAAGAAGCTACAAGGCTGAAGACAGCCAACATATTCAGCTGCTGTTCAGAGAGACGAGAACTTTTCATTTATCAGGATAAAATCGTAATCAGCACACCGACTGAACTCCCTCTTGTAGAAAGGAGAAAAGCCCATCAATTGTTTTTGCTAATTAAGATGAATATTATTCCTGTGAAATGAACCAAAAAGTTCTGTGTAAGTTCAGAATCCCAAAAGAGATCAATAATCTCAAAGAACAATTGCACAGGGTTTTAATTGAGAGGAAAGTGAGAAGTATTTTTTTGTCTTCTTCAGTTTTCAGCTGAGGCTCTTCCGTGGGTGTTAGTGGGTCTTTTATGTTCTCAGTTTATCTAACGTGATTTTCCACATATTAAAACTTGTGGAATTAAAAATTCATGACAAAATATTCATATATTTAATGGAATGCTACCACTAAATGGTGCATATTTAGGAATAATTCAAGGTAACAGATAATTTATTAACATATCTAGAAAAAAGCCCACTTTCAGATTAAAATCTAGGTGTTGTGACTGTTCATAGTAATGTGCATTTAATCTTTGTTCATTAAGCAGAGGTAGAGTTAAAAATGAGAAGGAAAGTGTATTTTCCTAAAGTGATGTTAATTATACTCAACAATTTATTTTATTCTGTCATATTTATCTTGTTTTTAGGATTAGAAAAAGCCTTGCAATGTTGAAAGGGAGTAATATGAGGAAGCTCAGTTTCCCATTCCTTAAACAAAAGACACTCAACTTGAAAAATATATTTATATTTGAATTAATATTTACATAATGGAAGTCCTTAATCAACGGAGTAACCCTGTATTCCTGAGCAAGTCAGGGAAAATTGAGGTGCACGTGGTTATACATATAAAAATTAATTGTACCCAAAATAATCTATTACTGTCTGTTTTAGTATCCCTTATGGTCCAAGCTTTTGCCCTATCTTCTTCTCTTATAGTGTAAATCACACAGTTGGCCTCAAAATAAAAATAATTATGATTTCACTTAACATGCAAATTCAGAGTTATAAATTAGCTCAGATCAGGATAGTGGCTGAATACATTCGTTTTCATGAAAAATGAAATGTTGGGTCTCTCTTCTTCCCTTCCCCCAAGCCTTCTTCACAAGATCAGCCTCAGGCTAAAATGGTTTTAAGTAGAGTAGAGCTGGTGGTAAACACTTACCTCTGACAATATTATTGCCTAATGAACATTGCAGAGAGGGGTGGATGCAGTGCAAGTGTGTCTGTGGCTGCACCCTACACACAGTCCTTGTGCCAAGTACCTACTGCTAAGAGGGGAATAGACACAAAGGAGACAGGCCCTTTGATGCTTTAATCCCAAACATACTTAACTGTCACCTAGTTAATCTTTTTGATTAAAAATGACTCTTGAGTTCTTCTCCAACATTTTTCTGTTTGTGGATGAGGGAGGTTAACTGTGGTTAAATGTAGTCCTTGTGCCTGTTCAGACTGTTCTTTTCTCCCCCCCTTACTTGCCCTCCCCACCCCCCCCTTAGTTCAACATGACTTTTCCCTCTCTTTAATCATGGATGTGCCCCTGAAGGATCTGCAAGCATGATACCTCTGAAATAACCCCATTCTTTTCCCTCTTAGCAGCAGGTAAAAGCACATTACAGCTGTGCCAGAGCAGAGCTCGCTGCGTTATCAGAGGGCTGAGCTCCAGGTCAAACCCCAGCCTGTCAACGCAGCCTCACCTGCAGGTTTGACTCTCCTAGGAAAAAAAAGTTTCAAAGGACAACTAACCCTCCGTGCTGATCAGAAATAAAGTCATCATCCTTAGAGTTCATCACAAACCCTCTGTTTTGCTGTTGGTTTTCTTGGGCACTGGCGATTTCGGTACCGCTTTTATCCAGAGACAGCAAAAAATCAGTCCCACATATTTTAAATCTATTGTTGTTTTAAGTTCTTATGAGTTAAAGTTTATTAATTAATTTTTTTTTTTTTTCCAAGAGTCTTGAGTTCCTTTTGGGATTAGATGGAAGGTCTTTCGAGTGTAACACTAAGAAGCACATTTTGGGTCAGAATACATGCTCTGATGGGATATTTTTCAAGTAGTATTTCTTTTCACTTTAACAGTAGTTTCACTTCGTGATGGTTTTATGTTGATTTCAGACTACATTTTTATGTAGTGGGAAAGGATATTTTTTGTAGAGTGAATGCCCAAGACCTGTTGGAAAACATTTCTCCTTTAGCAATGTACTCATCAGATTCAGTACAGTTTGCTCAGAAGTGTTATTTTAGGATGACCTTTACACATAGAGTATGATGAATTTTTCTTTTTATTTGATTGTAAAGATGTTATGATCGAGGGGCAAAATAAATATTGCCTTTTTCAGCCATAAAAAAGAGAATGAAAGATGAAACCACTTTTTTAAAACAACCTGATAGCATGCAGAAGTGATGTCTGCGTTTGGAAACTACATATTTTTACATTCACACATACAGCAAAGCCCAAGTGAAACATAAATAGAGATCAATTTTATACAGTTCAAATAGTAACACACGCTATGGAACTCACCCTTTCTCAGCCTAAAGAAGAGAGATATTTATATTCTTCACTGGTAGAACAATGTATTTCTGTTTAAGGGAATTCATACGTTATAATAAATTGTTCAGAAAAATAAATAGTTGAGCATTCTGTGGTCAGCAGCATTTCTAGCAAGGATGTTAAATCCTCACATATTTTCTTTTGAATAATTAGCATAATGTTCTGCAAATCTTTTCTAGGTAGCTTACAGGATTTGAATATTCAAATATTTTCAGTTGTATAAGCCATATAATTATGAAATTGTACAGTACAGTTGTTTCTCAAGCAATTTGGCAATCCTTTCTTACAAGAATTTACCTTCTGTTCTTTGTTATCAGAAACAGAAAAAGCTTTCTGCTTACCATTCTGGAAAAGATGGAATTCATCATTCTGCCATAAAGACCCTAGAAAGCAAAGAAAATGTTATTAGTTATTATATTCTTATCTGCAGGGATTCTAACTGCCAAACAATGCATCAGCATCAAAACAAAAAATGAAAATACATGTTCAAATCATAGATCAATAGTTTAATGCAGTTCTGAATATATATTACATGTACTTAGCAGGTACTGGATTAGAAAAAAGCACCAGCTATTGTTCATATCTGTATTTAGAACTGCATGCCAGCTGGAATTTATCTGCACAGCGTTCACAAAATACAGACATAGGATCTTGGCATCCAATTTGAATGCATTTTTGAAAATAAGACCATGGGCTTGCTGTCACTCTGCTCTGGAGTGGGAGAAAACCTGAACATAAAGGGTTGTGATCAGAAGAGACAATTATCAGTGACACGGCAAAGGCTTTCTTCTTAACTCGTGAGGAAATTTGTATTAGTATTAAAAAAACTCACTTGAACACTTAAAACACACTTGTTATTCTTAAATGTTTTCACTCTTTGAGAAAACTACATCTCTAAGCAAACATGCAAGGGAGAGAAATAAGGAATTCAATTAAAAATCATGTTTAGAAAAGGTTACTATAACCAAGAGATGCAGCCACGTACCACTTAGAAAAAAATGTGGATACCTAAGTAGGGTTATTACCTTTAAAGAGGAAAACTAAAAACTCAAATGAAAGATCAATTCCAGGTTCTCCCCATGCCCACATATACCACTGGATAAAATGTAAATATTTACAGGTAAGGGATTGTCCAGATAGAGAATTCCCCAGTATAGTAGGGGAGTTATTTCCGTTCAAGGAGTTTACCTTGGGCAAAAAGGGAGTTTCCAGAGTGTGCAGTGCTGCAGAAATTCAGACTTAATCTAGGTTGCAGCACAGCACAAGAAATAGGGAGCCTGGATAAAGCTTGTGTAAATTAGAACAGTCCCTGAGGGCTGCTCTATTTTACGTGAGGATTCACTGGCCTGTGTCAGCTCTGAATCTCAGCATCCACAGCCGTGGCTCAAAGCTGCTGGTGCTCCATCCTTCATGGGCTGCACCTTCTTCATGGTGCCTCATGTCAGATGGAGCACAGAATACTTCTCTTTTTTCATTTGGAAATTCCAGGAAAACAGGGTCCCTCTCAGCCAAAGAAACAACATTTCACGTGAGCTCAAAAGGAACCCCTTGAAGGTCTGTCCCAGTGGAGCCAAGTTCTCACAAAGCACTGCCTTCTGTGCCCTTCCCAGAGATCCTCACTCCTCAGCACTCTGAGTTTGCAAACATACTGTTGGAGTGAGGTAATCATTAATCAACTGCCTGTTTGGGACTGTTACTAAAAAAATCCATTCATTTCAGCAAAGTAATAGTTGCCTTTCCTCCACGCAGCTTTTGAGTCCCCCCTGCCACAAAGCTGTGATTTTTTTTAATTTTCCAAACCTATTTGTAAACCAATAAAATGTCACTACTTCATAAATGAACAAAAGCTCTCATTGACTTCAAAGGGAATTATATTCACCCCCAAGATTTTGCCTCTAGTTCTTACCTGCTTAATTATTAAGATCCTACACCGTGCGTTACAATGTCATAAGATATGAACTGAAAATTGTGGGCCTGTCCCCAGCTATCAGTCAGGTATTCAAGCCACCAGCCTGATACACAAGTTGTTCAATCCTTTCACAGGATTATCCTCCTGAAGGCATTGCAGCAATGTTTGTGCTTAAAGTTAAGTATATGTTTTAATGTTCTACTAAACCATGGTTTAAGTCCTTACGTAGTTTCACATGAGCAGAGCTGCTGAAAGTTAAATAAGTTTAGTGTGACAGCTAATATATGAACTCTATTTGGACACAAATAATTTTTAATAACAGGTTATTTGCTGGTATATAGAATATGGAATTATTAGTTTAGAAGAAGTGAGTCAAGGCTTCTCCTATAGCATTTGCTTTCACTGACTGAAATAAATAATCGGGGGGGTGGGGGGGTGACCACCCAGATCTCAAGTGTAAAGAAATGCTAACAAGTTTTTGATTTCCTTTTTGAAAAATCAGATTTGTCTGTTCAGGTCACAATTATTTTCAGTGCCTCTGGCACTGACATTACAAACGTCAAAAAAAAAAAAAAAGGCAGCCCTGTAATTCCTGTTCTGGAATTCTCACTCTGGTTTCTGGAGCATCAAACAAAACTGCCCATTTCTAATCACTGGCTCCTGAAGAGGGCAGCACGTTCTAGATATTATTGAACTGTAAGCTTTGAGGTGACAGCCTGGGCTTCACTTTACTGCACTCGGAGGAAAGGGGAATAAAACTTTCTGGAGAGTTTGTGCACATGGTTCCCACGATCCAATAAGTCAGCAAAAGTCCAAGGCTTTTGGCCAAGGTCACAACTGTATTTGATTATTAAAGAGGACATTCAAAATAGCTACCTGAAGCAATGCATTTAGGAAGAGAGCAACAAAATACCAGCAAGGGGTACTTCCATGAGGAGTATGTTTTAACACTGTAGATAACTTTTCCTATTGGCAGCGCATTGACTATCAAAACTACTAAAGGGGTTAGATTTAATTATCTCACTTCTTTGCACATTTCATCTCAATTGCTATGGCAACATTCAGTTGCCTCAGCAGCAATGTACACTTTAATCAGATATTTCCTCACTCATTTCTCTGTGCACCACAGCAATGTAGTCAAATTTACAGCCAAACCCTGATGCATCTGATAACACCTCTTAGGAATTAATGGCTAACTTTCCTCTGCCCCTCACCCATAGCCACAAACATTTCTAGGGAGTTTTGCCTTCTGATGGCAAAGGCTTTAGGAGATGAAAAGTGTGTGTACTTTTTATCTTCCCCACTTCACTGATTTTATGTTGTTTTTTTGCCACCACTCCCTCTTTACACATCCTCTACTTACTCGGGAACTCTTCCCATCAAGCAATGGGCAGGTCCTCTGGTCCCTGCAGGAACTCTTTCAGGCCTGAGAACAGGAAACACAATAACTGGGCAGACAATATGGTTCCTCCCGTATTCCACCCTGCCCTGAAAAGCTTTTTGTAGGATTACTCAGCCCTGATTAAATGCTTCATCGGAGTACATCATAGCTCTTTAAACTTCTTGGCCCAGAAACCAGGAACATAGGCTAAAATAAAAGTAATTAGGAGTGATGAGCAGATACTAGGGACTCCTTATTGAAATGCAGACAGTAAAAGGAGTCAGGAAGCTAAAAGTACATGGGGATTACTAAATTCAGCTTATGGGAAGTCTCGATATTTCTGACATAGAAAATCGTCTGGTTTGAAAACGTGTCACCACCACTGCAAATGGTGAAGAGAGATAAGTTCCTAATGGTGCCTGGAGTCTGTGGTGGAAAACACAGAAATGCATTAGAAGGATTGAATTTGTTTGGATTGTAGTAAAACTTTTGGGAAAGAATGATGGGCACACAGCCTCTTCCCGATCAACCAAAGGTTTTCCTGGGAGAACTGCCCGTTTTCCCTGGCCTGGGCTCTTGGCAGCCTCAACATCTTGCCTAAAGAAGAGGGCACCCAGTGTGGCACCTCTGGCTGCTGCATTTTTCATATGGTTGCCAAAGAAGGGAGGAATTTGACAGAGAGACAGGGTAACATGACAGGAAAATCCTCACATCCATATATGTATATACAGAACTCGTGTGTGCTCTCACTGCAGCACTAACACTCCCTGAAGGTATTACTACGTTGCTAGACAAATTAAAATTAAACAAGAGGTAAAAGTGCTCTTGAACTGAAAACTGTTAAAAGATGCCCACAGGCAAGACAAAAGTGAACAGCAGGAGTTCATCCAGCTGTGGGTGACTGGGAGTTCCTGTGGGCCAACTGTCTGTGCTCCCATTCCTACTGCAGGATATGCAATTTCATAAAATAAATCATAAAGGTGGTGTGAGTTCCAAGCAGAATGACATGAATTTTTTTTTCGGCCTTTAAGATAAAAATCAAGATAATCTCTGTGAAACTCATTAAGCTACAGAACTGAATGGAGAGGGATGGTGGGAAAACAGAAGGGCCCAGAAAAAGAATGAGATGTCACAAATGTGATAGCACGTAGGTCTGCTGACAAGGACATCTAATAACATCTGGAATTAGTGGAGTATGTGAGATCAGCTTTGAAAAAATTTCTAAAAAAAAAATAAAATCTCTCTCAACAGAGTATTTCTAAAGCTAAATACAAAAGAGGTATTTTTTTTTTTTACTGGGGGGATGCAATGAAACCCTGTAAAGAATATCTGAGATGTGAAGGGACATGGCCAAAGGTCTGCATACTGAGATCAAGTCCAGAAAAAATCATTAAAAATAATAAACTATATAAATTTATAAAAACCAGTAGTAGCAGTAGTTGTAGTAACGTGTTAAATCTATACTAAATTTGGATTTGCAAATCACATTTTATGCAAGTGCAAATGGAGGCACTTAGAGGTGAAGGTGAACAAACTGAATAGATTATTCATTTTTGTGCATAAAATTCTTAGGTTTACTATTTCCCTTCATTCACACCACAAAACAATGTATCTCACAGCAAAAGAATCTGCTGTGTAAATTATTACGTGTTGTGCACTGAGAAAAGAAATGACACGGCTCAATATCCCAGTCACATAATGAAATAAGGAACTGTACTCCAAGCAGTTAATTCAGTTATTTTCATGACAGTGTTATCCCACAGTTATCACCATGACAATGCATCTTTGTTGACTTAGAAGTACTCAAAAATGAAAGAGCATTTGGATGTGGAGACAAGGATATGAAGACATGGTAGGAAGGAAGATTAAAACCGTAATTCTGTCTCATTTTTACAATACTGTAATCCCAATGGAGCTGCTGGAAGTGCTCCCAATTTGCACCAGGACAAAAGCCAGCGTGTCTTCCTCTGATTCTGCATACTTGGAAACTGTATCTCACTACCAGCTACATTTATAGTCCAACTGCTATATAATGAAAGGAAATACGTGAAAATGAAAACAAAAGAAGTATTAATGCATGCATCAGAATAACACAACAAAGAGGATCTGGCTTTCTGCTGGTGAACATAAAAATTAACCATCTCTCCTGCTTTGAATGCTTTGACTCCAAGTACAAGTCTTATAATCTAATTGGTGTAACAGAATCATGTAATGTTTACGTTGGAAAAGACCCTCAAGATCATTGAGTCAAACCATTAACCTGGAGCTGCCAACCCACCACTAAACCATGTCCCTGAGCACCACATCTACATGTTTTTAGCTGCTCCTGGGGATGGTGGCAGCCACTGACACCTGATGGGGGTCACATTTGCTCAGCTTGGGCCATCTGGGATCTCCTGGGTTAGCCAGGGCTGCTGGGAAAGGACAGGGCTTGGTTAACACTGTCACCACTGCAGGAATACTAAATTCAAGTAGCTGAGATTTGTATCATTTTTTGTTATATGAAACCAAACAATTTGTATATATGAGACTATTTTCCCTTCAGAGTAGAGCTCTGTGAAATAAATCTAACCCTAAATTAAACAACAGCATCAAAGACTTTCGCCTTTATAGGGCACTTCCAGCCTTAAAAGCACGGATGTAAAATGTACTGGTTTTGCTCAACGGATCTGCTCTTTGGACTAAATCCAGATTCCAAGTTATTGGGAGAGACTTCTGGATTGGGCCCCTTGTGTATATTCACATTCATGTACGATTACTTTAGTGGAAAAAGTGGTTTTATTCCCACTTATGATGGAGTGAACTGAATTCTCTTTTGGCATTACTTACAGTATCAACAATGAAATTTATGCAGTCTCGGTGCATTTAAATTCTGTACTATACTAAAACTGCACTATCAAAATGAAGGCTAGGAGAAAAACTCCTTTAGTTTAACTGGGAGCATCTTTAGTAATAACAGGATGCATGAGACAGAAGGAATCCAGTCTGGCCTTTTGCAGATCATTTGAGTTTTCCAAGTTTTGCATTTAAAAGCTGTAAAATATATTTTTATTAGTGAACTGAGAAAATTAGATAAATCCTAGGAGACTTAAAGCACGCAGAAACCTATTCTGCCATTCCGACAAAGTAATTTTTCATGATGCAACTGCACTGAAATAGCTCCATTTGTGAAATAATTCAATTGTTAAAGTATTTTTGAGGATGAGTAGAACATGTTTAGTAAAACTCACTTGTACCCTTTTAATGCTGCTGCTTTCTTTGGCAAAATGTGGCATATACTGTGTGCTGACATTTTATTTGTTACATGCGATATTTTAAAGAACATTTGAGGAAAGGGTATAAAAACTGAGGTGCATGTGAATGTGCCCATTATAGCTGAGACCGCCAAAGGTGCCTGGAGAAACTAGACCCCTGGCCCTGGTGGAAATTCCCTGGAAGGCAGGAATAGTCTGGCAGTCCCAGACTATGCATAGAACAGAATTTCCCAGCATTAATTCAGGTCTGCACCTCAAAGCAGAACTTGGGTGTGATGGAGCCACACACAGCAACGGGCTCTGCAATTTCCTGCGCGGCTTTTACCAGGAGGGCTCCTCGTGCCTCTGTCCTGCTCCTGCCTTTGCTGTTTGTGTCCTGCTTTCCATTTTCCACCCTCTCCTTCCCAAAGCCTCCCCAGCAGGCTGATGGGCTGGGCAGGGGTCCTGGGGGTGCTCAGGGCTGGTTGAAGGTTCAGCCACTGATCCCACTGAACAATTCCTGTGTCTCAGCCGTGCCATCACCAGCAGCTGCTTCTCCTGAGCTTGCCAGCTTTCTGTCACCTCCAGGATTCAATGAAGTTCACAGGCAGTGTGAGAAGGTTATATAATTCTGTCAGGAGATCATGTCTTTGATTTTTTCATCTCTTAGACCTACATGTCTACCCTTTGGGGGTCTCTCACAGGCTGAGAAGTTCCAATATATTACATACCATAACACAGCAGTATAAAGAGTGCTATATAAACTATATAAATGCCCTTCCTTTGAACAGAATAGCAGGAGCTTTCACTTCTTTCTTTTTCTGAAAGAACATTACCTAATACTGAAGAGAAACCACAGCTGTATTCATATGTGCATGCCCATGCTTTGCTTGTAATTTGAAACACATTGTCAAATGTTATCATACCTAGTGTTCCTTCTCTCACTTACATTTAAATATTCTGTGCCTAATTTGTAGAGAATAAAAAGTAACTTTAATCACTTGGATAAAATATTTACAGTTTAGTAACTTTACTGGGAAAAGAAAATACATTTCACCGAGCCATTAAAAGCACCCTGAGAACTTCAATGCCACTTTCTCATCTAAAAAGTTTCCATGCAGTGTAGCTGACCCTTTTAGCTCTATTTTTGCCTGGTTATTTAGCACGGGTGGTTTGTGCTCTGGCTCACATACACTGAAGTACAAAGCTGCCACGCTTCAGGGTGTCACCACTTCCCAGTTTATGCCCTGCCCCTGGAAGATTGTGATCCCATCTCTGGTCTTCTAAATGATGATTCCACATACTCACAGAGGGGGAAAAAAAAAAAGAGAGAAGAATTCTAGATGTTTTCAAGGAATTAGAAGAAACCCTTCAATATTATTCAAATGATTTTTTGTCAATTGATCATCTTGAAAAAATTCAAATTGACAGCGTCCCTTTTAATGATAAACCTTCAAAGCTTCATGAAATCTCCCTGTTAAATGAAGCTACTATTTTAACACCTATTGAAAGAGGTCTGTGCAGCTTGGAAACAGATTAAACAGCCCTGAAAAAAAGGCCATATTCTGTTATGGGCTTTAATGAATCCAGAGAATTTACCAATAAACATGGTACATATATTAGGTTGATTTACTAAGCAATCTGCAATTTAAAAGCCAATGAAATAGTCTTAAGGCTTCCTATTCCTCCATCTTACCATTTTTATACTTTATCCTAATAAAAAATAAAAAGAAAGTGATATCAGTCAATATTACAGGATTCCACGTTAGCTTTTCACATAAACCAGGGGTAAGTGATTAAGAATATGCTTCCTGTAATTTTTAAAAGCTCTTTGTCTGTTTTGTTTATAGTCATTCAGTTAAAAAGGAAAGAAATGTCCAGAGCTAATCTGCACAGTTTGGGATTTTTGGTGTCTGTCTTGGGTATCTGGATGCATCAGCTCTGTTCCTATTTCGTGTCTTGCAAGGCATGTTTGAGTTCACATTCGAAAAGATAAAATTTTAATAGAAAGTTATGGGAGTGATATTTTTAACCAGAATAATTTTAATTGAAATTAAACCAAATTTAAACACTTCTTTTCTCATTAGGTTTGGTATAACCCATTTCAAAACAAAATCCATCACTTGGACTAAAACTAAGGTGACATTGTCACTTTAAATCACAACCCTGTATTTCAGCAATTGGCATCTCATGAAGTGGTTGTGCTACTTGCAACACGTTCAAGGACAATATTAAACAACATCTACAACCTTCCCAACGTTATTTAAAGAAAAATCAGGTTTTCCATCTCTCTAATTTCTTCGCCTCTTCAAATACTGTTATTAACATTCTTTTTCACACATCCTCGTTTCTCCCCTTTCAATTTTAATTATTTTTTTCTTTCTAAATTAATCCTTTGTTTGAACTGTTACTTTTGAGAGAGGAAAAAAAAAAAGTTGTACAACAAACAGCTGAACGTTTGCCAGTTTGCTTTGTGTCTTTTTGTGCTTCTTCTCAGAGGCCAGATCTGACAAGGTGCTGAGCATCAGGCAACTCACTGAGAGCTGAGGGTGCTGAGAATCTCTTGGAAGAGCCTGGCATATTGCAGGATCATGCCTTGCACAACAAGTTCTCCAAGTGATGACTATTTATGTTTCACTGAATAGACTTAGCATAAATTTTAGCTGCTCTGATCTGATTGGGATTTTTTAATGGGCCAAGAGGGGGTATTTCTCATGTCCGTGTCACTCAGCACTTGGAGAATGAAGTGTACAGCAATGCCACCCAAAATGTCTGGCAAAGGACCAGATGTCATGGTTACAAACAGAC
The DNA here is from genome assembly GCF_025592945.1 of Manacus candei. Lineage (NCBI taxonomy): Eukaryota > Metazoa > Chordata > Aves > Passeriformes > Pipridae > Manacus > Manacus candei. The sequence continues at coordinate 1,221,783 of NW_026138092.1, forward strand.
ACAAATATTGGAATACATTAGAGGAAATTGCAAGGTATGTAAGCTCTTCAGAGCTGAGAAGACAAGCAGATCATTGCAAGTCCTGCCTTAACCAAATAATAATTCAAAACAAACTTACACACAACCAGCAAGAAATCACAAAATCAAAGCATGAATGATGCCCAAACTACTGGACACTGTGTACTGTTCACCTGGCTTGTATTATTTTAAGTTACAGGGGCAGCATTCAGTAAAATAATATATAATATATAATATATAATATATAATATATAATATATAATATATAATATATAATATATAATATATAATATATAATATATAATATATAATATATAATATATAATATAATCTATTCCAATGACAGCACAGCTCATTGTTACTTTTTCAGTTCAAATGTGGACAGTTGGGTTTTATCTACTCTACCTACACATAGCATAGAGTCATGGAATCACAGGATGGTTTGGATTGGAAAGGACCTAAAAGATCATCCAGTTCCAATCCCCCTGCCAAGGGCAGGGACACCTCCCACTATCCCAAGTTGCTCCAAGCTCTGACCAACCTGTGCCAGTGTGTCATCACCCTCACAGTAAATACAATGTTGGTGTAACACTGTGATGTATGTTTACATATAATGCTGTACTTCTTACAGTACAGAACTTTTTATTATGAAGAATCCACTGGAATTAAAATCTCACCCTCTTTAGGAAACCTGGATCAAACAGCCCCTCCTGATGACAAAGGTGCCAGTGCAGACAAAGTCATCCTGCAGGCACAGTGTGCACGTGGGCATCAGGAAAAGCTCAAACATTTTATATATGAAATGTGGTTCCAGCTGTGGTTTGTCTAATGTATAAAAGGCACTGCTTTAGTTACTTGCTGACTCCACGTAAAATCTCAAGCAAGAAAGGAACTTTTAAAAATCTAACTTAAGCAGTGTCCATTTGCTGCATCCAGCAGGTACAAATCAAGGCCCCCAGAGCAGCAGCAGTGCTGCAAATCTCACCCTGAGCACCAGGAATCAACTGGGAGGTTTGCAAGGAGCTCCTGGAACATTGTGCCCATGACAGGCTCTCACTAGAAAATGCTAGCAGCAGGTTTCCATTAAAAAATAAGTGTAACCCTCATTTAATTACAGAATGACTTTCCATCAGTTGTATCCTTTCATAATTCTATACCTATATATATAAATATATATATAATTCTAATGTTGATTAAGCCTATATATCATAAAAATCTCCTATTAAAATGTAGCTAGTCAGACTTTCAAGGCAGAGCAATGGCAAGCATTTGTTCTAAATCTACACAAGCTAAAGGGTTAGCAAATACTAGATCAGGAGAAAAAACCACCAAGAAAAACAAAGAAACAGTAAAAAAAGATTGTGAAAAGTTCTTGCTCCTAAAAAATTCTTGCTCCTTTTGAACTAGTTTACTCAGCTTATATAAGAAAATATCAATGAAAATTTACTCTGTTTTAACAATTAAGAAGAGTTTTTCCTAATCATACTCTTTTTGTTTCTGTTTTGTTGTTTTCTACCCAGTTTTCCAAACATAAGCATACCCGCCTGTAATATCTTTGAGTTTAATACCTTCTTTCATCTCATCTTTTCAATCTTTTTTCTTTTGGACATCATTTCTACTGCTGGTGTTTTGAATACTTTGAGCTTTCAACACCTTAGACTTGAGGATTATGTTTCCCCTTTATCATTCACACACATGCAAAAAAAAAAAAAAAGACAGAAGAAGATTGTATTTCTAAATAGAAAACTTCTTAGTGTCTTACTGTGTCCAACTTCTCTCCATACTTAAATTGGTCTGCCATAATTAGTCTCTCAAACTTTCCTGTGATTAACCTCTATACTGTTCTGTACTCTGCCTGCTTTCTTTTTGCTTCATGATCACCAGCTGACTCAATAGTCTAAAAAAAAGTGAATTGCTTTGATTAAAAGGGTACAAAGTAGGTTAAAGAATCTTCTATTTTGGTTTAGCTCCTTAACTTGTTTTTAATCAATTTAAGCAAAATTAAAACCAGCCACTTGGAGATCAAGGCAAGAACATCAAAAAAAAAAAGGGGATTGAAAACATTTTTGAACAATTAAAACTTACATTTTTAATGAAAATATTTAATTTTTGAGAAGACATATCCTTAATAATAAATCATATCTGTGTCTCGTGGTGTATTCCACATGTAGGTCACAAAGCACGATTAACTGAAGAAATTGGGTGACTGAAATGTCACAGAAAGGGCACCATGGAAAGGTAAAGTGGAACAAGTCCCTCAATTATACATGATTCCTACAACTCTGTGGTTATCTCAGCTTCATTTGGGCTCTTCCACAGAATAAGCCAATGTAGAAAATTTGCAGATGAAGCCGAATTCAGGTGCTTGGAAGGGCTCTTAGAACTGAAGGTTACTGAAAATTCTGTTGTGGAACATCTGCCTGAAGTCATGATATCACTGTCAAGTCTGAGGTTGTACTGTGTGAACATCATATTACAGTAAATTCACTGATAATTTCAATGCTTTATTGATTTTCTGAAGTTTGGAGGAACTTTTAACAAGTTTGCTGTATTCTGGGTTGTTCCTTGTAATATTGTGTATTTCAGCTGATATCCACGAAAATCCCATGGTGTTTTTTGACTTGCCCTGTTTCCCCTGAATCCTCTTTCCTTCCCCAAAGCTGACATTACACATTCTATCAGGCAAAGCTTCTGGTGAATTTTTTTGAGCCTTTCTATCTTTTAACAGTCATCCAGCATCAGCACGTATGTGTACATTAGCAAAGGTTTCCTTTTATCTTGTGAAATTCAGACATTAGATGGTCATCTCTCCTGGAAAGACACCAGCTTAGTTTGTTCTGTAGATGGTTCACAATAGAGTTCTCTTTTTTAATAACTTCCTAATAAGTAAATGAATGTACTGGTTTGTGCTGATTGAAAGTGCCTCCATCGAGGTACAAAGGCAGACTAAGAAGCCTTTTTATATTTCATCTGATCTCAGGTCATTGAATTGATTCTTTATATAATACTGAAAAGGCTTCAAGATTCTGTAATTAACATTCAGGGTACTGCTAGCACATGATCTTAGCACTCTATATTATGGAAGTGATTATGTCTTTTTTTTTCCCTCTTGTGGCACTGCTTTTGCTAAGTGTTCCAAAGGTTTACCAAAAATTGTGTGTTTCTGCCCTCTGTGCTGTAAAATTGCACTATCAATGGAATTATTTTCCTCTAGACATTACACTGTGAAAACATTTGCTTTTGATCAGCAAACTAAAAGGCTAGTTTTTAAATTGGCTCACAATTAGAGTAGATGTTATTTTAATTTACTGTCTTATTGCTTTTCTAAGGAATTCCAGGATTCTTAAGACATCACTAGGTTTGCATAGGAATGACTTTTTTAATAATTATAGTTATCATTATGTGTCATTAAAATGAAAATATCTCAAGTGCTTCAAAATAACATTCATAACAATTTGAGAGTAAATGACACTAATCATGAGAGCACCTCAAAGCAGATGATTTAACAATACACAAAATAAGCAAAGCACAACACAGAATTCCCATATCAACTCAAGTTCTAAAAACCTGTATTGGAGCCAAGATACCTGGTGTCTTATCTAAACCTCCAGGAAATCAGGTTCCAAACACTAAAATGTTAAAGAGGGAGGATCTAGCTGCTGAAATCCTTCTTTGGGGGCTCGAAACATTTCCAAGGCACTGAGTTAGCATTTTTGATAGGGATCTCACATTAAATTGACCTTTCCTGGTAAAAAGATGCATTACCTGTAAGCAGCTGCTGCCCCTGCCTTGACCTGCCCCAGGTCCCAGGGTAGGGAGGTGTGATAACTGTTCTCTTTCTTTGCCGCAGTTTTCCCAGCCACTGTAATTCAGATTCACACTGTCAGCAGTCAGGGGGGCCATGTGACTAAGTGGCAAGAAGGAAGGTATAAGAGCACCCTGATTTTAATCCCGATTGAGCCACTGGAGGAATGTGTGACTGAGGAACTGCTTGGCTCCTTTAAAACCTCCCCCAGTTCACTGGGCTGGGTAAGAAGCCCTGCTCCAAAACCCACGCCCAAGTTAAGCATTACAGGTAAGTCAATGAAGAGGAAACAAATCTCTTTTTTTTTTTTTTAATAAAATGTTTCTAAAGAACATTGCTAATGAGGCAGCCAGTGCTCAGGAAATGCAGCTAATTGCACTCTGCAGATACAAAAGCAGTGACAGATCCCTTCTGTCCCGAGCACAGGTCTGTGCTGCAGCTAATCCTGCCAGACTCCTGCAGGAGAAGGTAAAAGCTGATGATTGTTTACTGTTGCCAGCCAGGAAAGGTTGCCTATCCACCAGTGGTTGAGCCCCAGCAGCACTGGCCTTTCAGACAGAAAGAGCCTGAGAAGATATTTACAAACTAAGCAACTTTCTTTTCCTTGAGGGGAGCACACCCCTAAGCTGAAACACGAGTAGGATGCTGCTGAACGCTCTGCCTCAGAAGGGGCTCTTCTCAGGGTAGAACGGTGAGAGTAAACAAAAAGGTATATAAATGTAACACATTCCCATAGAATGCAATAAAACATATTTTGATACTCATAAAAGTGTGATCAAAGGTTCGGGAAAACTCACTGCATCAATTATGGTGGTACCTGTGCACTGAAGAATACATTTAAATAATAGTTTGCTTCAGAAAATACTTTGAAGACAGGAGAGAACTCTATGGTTCTGTTCATTTTTGATCTTCACAAAGTGTAGTTATTTTTGGAAAGCGAATTGTCAGAAGTATTAATGTTATTGGATGGAGCAGCACAGTTTACAGGAATTGCTACTGGAGTCTGTCTGCTGATTGGCAGTCAATATTTTCACATGAGACTCCCTGCAAAAAAATGTGCTCTTTAGCCTGTGCTAAACCAAAAAAATACAGAGAATTTGGGTGAGGAGCTGGAAAGTCCCATTGTTTAATTTGCAGTGCAAACCGCTGCAGTTCCAGAGTGAGCACCCCGGCTGTGCTCCTCTGCATTCCCTGAAAATAGAGCTTGCCTTGGACTGAACAGTCCCTCACCAGCTCTGCAGAGGGGAAGTGACATCACTCTGAAAATAAATATAGAAATGGGTTTTCTGGAAATATTTATACTTTGTTCGTGGATAAAGTGCTGGATGTACAGCCAAAGGAGAGCCCACTGCTCAGCTTGCACCACTTGAAAAGGGGAAAGTTTTTAAACTTGCAAAGATTCTCACTCCAGAGGCTTTTTTTTCCTTTTAAAATAACTGACTCTTGACACAACCTTGTCTATTTTAAAGGCCAAACATTTTCCCTACTCCCAAGTGCTTTGTGAGCCTTAGGGATATATTGTCCCTGGCAAAACTGAGATAGCAATATCCTGGGAACGGGTGATTTCCATCAGGGACAAGGAAATCGCTCCAAACCACATTTCATTCTGGTTACAGCATTTTAATGAGATTTGCGAGCCCTTCTGAGACAGTCACAAGAAACATTCAGCCCCGAACCCTCAATCAGAGTCCTGAAAGTTATTCTGATGCCTCAGCAGAGGATGGATCCTGGGACTCCAGTTTTGCTGTGATATTTCTTGCATTATATTTAGCGTTGATTAATTAAGGGGTGACTAAGTATTGACCTCCCAATTAATTCTGAAAGAAGTTGGATAACTGGAAATACTTAACAACATTTGAGAAGGATCGCCCCCTTAACTGTTTCCTGGAAAACAGCTTCCAAAAATCTTTTTCAATAACTTCCAAACCCCTTCATGATATGGATTTCAACTTAATCAAGACATTTACTCTTATTCTAATGAACACATAATTTCCTACGAGAATATGAGCAAGTATTTAAATGGGAAATAATAAAATCATAGCTGACAATATAACTGTTAATGTGCAATGAGGGTGTACGTATGGGAATGCAGATGAAAGCCCCATCATCTGCCTCTCTACCATCGTGCCTCAGTCACTGAGAGCTTGTTTGCAAACAGTCTTGCCTGGATCCAGACCTGCATTGCCTCAACCTGCAGGGAAAATGCAGCTCCCTGAGAGCAGGTCCTGTGACATCAAAAGGACAAAACAATAGGAGGCCTAAAATAACTGTTAAAGAAATAAAGGGTTAAGAAGCAAATCTTTAGGGGAAAAGGTGATTTAGATTTCGTCAGAAATGAACTGTGCTTCAGGTTGTGCTGTTTTTTTTTCAGTTTACAAGTTTTGAATTAATGTAGCATGAGTTATGTTGCATAAAACAATGACAACACATGAATTCTACTCATGGAAATTACTCATCCATCAGCCAGTGTCAGGTACCTCCAGAAGCACATGCATTAAGTTCTGCACTGTGAATTCAAGTCATTTGTATGTGAATATTGGGAGCTGACAAAATGAAAAAAAAGAAGAGAGAAGGAAACTTCGGGATCCTTCTGCACTGACTTCTCTTTGACCCAGGAAAGAACAATGAATGTTTGCTTTCCCTTGGAAGGGGTGCCCACAAGGCTACACAAACAAAGAAGCAGAACTCAGCTGGTGCAAATTAGGACAGTTGCATTACTTAATGGAACTGCATCCTTTCCCCAGCTAAAGATGAGCACACAAATGTTCAAGGTTCCTCTGTTATAATTTTTTCAGGACAGGGATCAATCCTGGCTGCTTTCACAAATCTCCCAACAGAGCTTTTCCCGAGCAATGATTTTGCAGATATGAGTCTGTTTTTCTGTTTTCTGAATGCCCCCAAATAACCAATTCCTCTCATAACTGTGCTTTTCTTTGCTCAGTTTCCCCATTATTTTGTTGATTCTGTATTACTGCAGAAAAAACCCAAACCTGTGAGTCTTTTCAGGTCCTTCTCAGTTCAGCAGGAGTGTGCACTCCTCAGCAGTGTTCAAGGGGGCCTGGCCATGCACACTCATGTGCTTCCTTCAGTCCTTCTCCCACACACCAACTACAGTGTCCAGAAATGAGCAGGCAAGGCCAAACCTGCATTCACCTCAATAAAAAGACTGTACTCTATTTTTAAGCATTCCTTTCAGATGGAGGAACAACTTCCATCCACGTAAAAGCACATAAAAAAATTAACTTGGATTATAAAAAGAAAAGCATTTGCCAAATTTTACGGCTGTCAGAAGATCTATCTCCTCTATGGGTCTGAAGTGAAGAGATAACATGTTTGCCTGGAAACTGAACTTTTTTTAAAACAGTAAAAGAAGGCTTGTAATAGCTTGTCGTTCTCATCAGTGCTATTAGTGTCCAGTAAACTCTCTCCTTGTAAATCCATAGATGTCAAAGGTTCCCGTGGATCTTTTCTAAACAAGTGTTTGGTTTGGCATAGTGGCTACATGGGCAGACCTGAAGGGTCCTGGTGCACAGTTCCTGGATGCTGCTGTTGTCTCCTCTGCTAGAAAGTCCACCAGTTATCTGGCAAATGCATTTTGGAAGAGAGCCAAAAGACTGCTCTCCTGCTGGCTCTTGGGAAGGCTGGTGCTCCAGCAGGAATCAATAGAGCCCAGGAAAAAGAGAGGAAAGCAGATGAGGATGTCTGTGAGAGACTGCACAACTTCTGGGCTCACTTGTGTGTTCTGCCATAGCAGCTCGTTTTTGCTGCTCAGTGACACAGGGAGTGAACATTGCTGTTAGAGGGGTTATAACAAAGAAAAGCTTATGAAAGGAAATGTAAGAGAGAAGAGGAAAAGAAAAAAAAATGAAGGAAAAGCAGAAGCAAGAACGGGGAGAGTAAACTGAGCAGAGAAGTGGAGAGTCTCCTGACCAGGCATGGACACCAGCAGTGAATCCTTCAGAATAAAACTGAGACTGACCTGTTAGAAAACTTCATTTTCAAGAGAATAAAAGAGCAATGTTAATTTGAAGAAAGCATTTTTTCTTGAGGCAGCAACAGCTGGATGCTTTTTGTAGAATTCCTAGCAGTGTGTGTGTCTTTATCTGTATCCCCTTTGCAAAGGTCCCACGAAAACACTATTAAATTGTCTCTTGCCATTCTAATTTTGATGCTTTGCTGAAGTTCAGAAAATGGCTGCCAGCCTGAACTGTGAACTGCTTTAAATCACATCTATCCAGATGATGAGAAATGCTCACTAGATTTTATCTGTAGAGTGGAAAAAATAAACAAGAATATATTACTCAACCCCTAAGATTTTTTAGAAGCTGAAATTCATCTAAAGGAACACTTGAGTCCTGTCTACCCCCCACTGAAGTGATTAGGAATTTCAGCTAAATAAAGAATGAAGGTGAGACTGAAATGCCCATGTAATCAACCTTCACAAAAAATCTAATACAAAGTTAAAACTCTTTTGAGATAAGTGCAAACACGAGAACACTGAAATAACACAGAAAGAAATGAAGGAGGCTTTTTAAAATTCCCAACTTGTGCTTTCCTCCAAGTGTAATTCAAAACTGATTAAAAGTATTAAATCCTTTTTATGCAAAGGGTTAATAACAAAATTCAAATAGTGGTGTGGTGTCCCATGGATACTCAATAATGAAAATTCAAATGCTCATTTCTTTAAGCCTTTTGTGTCCCTTTTCTAGATAATTGGTTTTTTGGCTAATTTTTGAGGCTATTTAATAACACCTCCTGCCAGACATCTCATGTAAACTCAGCAAGAGGAGGCATCGTGAGTAATAGAAAAGACTTCTGCTCATTTTAAAGCTCAAATTCATACTTTTCTTAACAAAGGAGATCCCCACTGTTAGAGTTTGGCAACCACGGGGCCAACTGCATTGGGGAAGATTGGATTAGGGGGGCAGCTGACTGTGCAGTAAAGGCTCCACTCTACAGCAGGATTTTTATGTAAATTCCATTACAATTCATGCTTTTTGGAGATAATGAAATGGATACAAAACACTCCAAGGTTTCCAAGTCAGCAAAATAATGAACAGGGGCATTCAGGAAGCTGATTCAATAAATTTTTTTAACATTTGGACCCTTGCATGAATAGGATTGCCGGTTGTGCAGTGTATCACATGGAATTTGCTTTTAATAGTGCTGCCTAAACCCCATAGCTTTTCAGGCTATTAGTGATGTGTGAACATCAGCTATCAAGAGTTTTCCTCAGTTTAAGCTCTAATAAGCTCTATCGTTTTCCATGTGTTTGCCTGAAGGCAACTCTTACCAAGGAATCAGCCAAATATTTTTTGAAAATAGAATATTTTCAACTCAACAGCTTTGCACGACTGCCTGTGAATATGTCACAGCACTTGTTATGAATGAACTTCAAACAAGAAGAGGCCGGGGTCAAGAGGGCCATTAATGTGATCTTCTACTCTGTTCTCCAGCATAACATACAGAATTTAATTTGTCAGTGTTTGCTCTGGTCACAGTGGGACCAGAACCTGGATGAATGTTTTGATATTTCTTCAAATGTGTTTGTGTACTGATTATACAATTAAAAATGTGTGCATCCATGTAAAAGTGTGCAAGATAAAAATCTAATGTTTAAGCACACACAAAGCTTTTCTGGACCAGAAATACTCTCAAATGTGGAGCTGTGCCTTTCTTCCAATCCAGCTGATACAAAATCCTTTGATGCAAAATAGGCAGTGAAAATACTTCCACCACATCGAAGTACCCATGCCATCAGGCTTATCAGTCAGCTTGGACAGTAGAGAGATAAAAGACATCATGGGAGGGCCAAAACAGAATATAAGACACTGTGCAAGGCCTTTGAGTACTTCTCTTCTGGGGTTTGTGTGTTAATTTTAGTATTAACCTCCTATTAACGATAGTCAGGTTCACAATGCTCAACAGGAATACCTATTCAAGGCAAAACTGTACTGCTAATATTGATAATGTTTTTATACACAACTTCCCTACTGATACAAATTCCCTTAAGGTAAAAGTGAAAATATCCAGTTTTAGGAGCTGAAAGAAGGAAATTATTAGCAAATATCTAAACTACACATATAGAAATGTTAGCAAAATTCAGATATCATAAAACACTGGGGTCATTTATGTCTAAAATAGTAATCTTCCCTTTTGGGGTAAGTTTTCTTTCAAACAGGCATCTATTTATTTAAATAAAAAGGGATATTCACAAGACAGTTTCTCTTCAATGCATATAATCAAAACAGAAACCAACCAGTGTTCCAAAAATCTTTCCAAAAAGGAATCGACCAAGACCTGAACCTCGACAGAGTTTGTGTGATGTGAACATCTCGCTATTAAGGTTCATTATGATGATCAGTGAGGTTGAAAGGTGAGTTTATGAATTAAACCTTACAAGCTCTGTTGTTACAATGAAGAACATCGAGGAGCTGCAGGAAGCAAAACCTGAGAAACAGCCACGCTTATTGTTCAGACCATGAGACCACACTGGTCATATTGTATCGTTTAAGAGTAAATGTAATAGGCTTTTCTGAGACAAACAAAAGCAGTAACAAGTTATAAACAAATGTGATTTGTGGGGGTTTTGTGCTTCCAAGTTGCTCATTTGGTTATAATCACATACCTTGTTTTTTGTAGGGAAATATTCTGCCAAATACACTCACTTCAGGAATAAAAAAGAATGGAGAAGCAACACAGGGAGAGGAAACACGTTGGGATCCTACCCTGCCTCCATTTTCCTGGGCAGTAATTACCCTGGAAAGTGCCATTAACTCCCCACTCAGTGGCCCAGGTTGAGCTCCCTGTGTTCCTGCAGCCTGACATCCTGGCCATCACTCAGTCCTGGGCCATGATCTGAACATCCCTGCACAGTTACTGATGGAAACAGTCCTGCTGATTCCAATACAATTATGAAGAAGGAAGAAATGACTCAGGGTGGGTACAGTCAGCATCAAAATCAATCTCAACACAAGTAGGGATGGCAGAATCAAGTCTTCTGGGCACAGGCAGGTCACTTAATGCTATAGCAAAACACAGCAAAGAGCATTTATGTCTGATAGACTAAAAACTGGGATGGAAAAACCTCTTCTAATTAAGAGTGATGGGAGTGGAAAACCTTACTTCTTCCTAGAAGAAATAAGAATATACCTAAGATACAAGCAGAATCAAAAGAACAACAGAAAAAGTGACTTTTTTTTCCAGGTTTAGGAAATGAGCAGAGTCGAGCTGCTCTTTGCCACAGTGATCCAACACTGTCTTCAGGTGGGCAGTGTTTCCACGTCACCTTCGAACCACGCAAAGCCCTCCTCAGCATGCTCCTCAAACATTCTGTTGTTTTCTTTCAAAGAGTGATTTATAACATTTCACAGCAAGGGATGTGCCACATCCATTAAACATTAATACTGAGTTATGGTTTTCTGAATCAGAGCTCTCCGCTTTGTAGTCTTGTGCTTGACTTCTATTTCAGAAAAGGAAAAACACATTTTCCTGTGCTGTCAATTACTTATTCAGCACTGGGCTCTACTGAAATCTCCTGAAAACAATGAGAAAACATCTTTTTGTTTGTTTTTAAAAATACCTGAGTTTGCTTGAAATACAGAGTGAGAGGCAGTATAAATACGATTGACCGTTTGATCAGAGTTGAACTGAGAGCACAGCACAATATATCATAGTTAGGACAGCTCCTGAGGGCTGCCAGAAGAATCTCCTCCAAAGAAAAAACCCTACAATGACCTTACATGAGAAGATGTGAGAAACCCAAAGAAAGTGCTATTTTTATTTAAACTGGAGAATAGTGGTTTTGACACAGAAGAGAGATGTTTCCACCAGGCAGTTGGTCTCCAGCTGGCCCATCACATTTATAGGTACTGCTGCCTCTGATGCTTTTTGTGAGCACAGTTTAGTAAATGACTTGAGCACATATTTAAAATGATGTACAAGAATAATCCCAGTAAAATGAATGGAAATATCCATGGGTTTAAAATTAGACACATGCTTCAGTGTAAGGCAGAATGGAGCACATAATCCTCTCAACATGATATTTTCAAGTTGTACTTGAAGCTTGGTGAGTGAAAACACATCCAGTCCCAGAGCAATTCCCAACACCTTCCCAATCTTGTCTGTGGCACTCATTTCCAGCCATTAGAGCCTGGATCCATGGGGAGGATGGCTTTGCAGTGTGCTGGAGGCACAGATCTCCTTGAGAACTTTTTGCTGGCTATGCAGCACAGTCTGCTGTGCTCAGAAAAATGCATGTCTTAGGGGAAGGATTCAGAACTGAGGCATTTTAGAGCGTTCTGAAACTCACCAAATCAAGTAATCAAAATAATATTTCTTTTAGAGCATCATTCCTCACTGTAATCTAAGTACAACCTTCCAGCTACCATCTAGGTGTATCAGACTCCCCTCCTAAGTAGAACTCTAAGCATGGTAGAAGCCCTGGTGCCTAATGGAGCACTCTGGAATTCATCTGGAGACCCTGGGAAGCCACAGACCACTGTTTATAGTCAATTTGGTAATCTGTGGTAACTATTCCATTTCAAATACAAAGAAGAAGTCTGCCCTAAATAATGTGAGGGAGAAGATAAAGCAAAGCCATCTCCACATGTGCAGGAGGCAGCAAAAGCATTGCTGTACATGCTCATGAGGAAATTAGCAGCAGTCCCCACACGTTCATTCAAAGCAGTGAACACGCTGTGCTGGATGCACATATAGATTAGAGAAGCAAAATTGCTTTAAATAATCAAAATACACAAAGGAACATTTTTCTGTGTGGCTGGAAATAACCCTGACAAATGTTAATGTTTTGCAAATGAAAAACATTCTTTAAGACACAACATAAAAAACCCAGCAAATTTTCAGATGCATGCAAAGTAAGCTCCTGTATTAACCTCTGTTATGCTACCTAGATGTATACAAAGATCACTGTGTAATGAACAAGTACATTCAAAATAGTTCTTTATTCTGAATTATGAATGTATTTTGTCAAGATCCAGAGAAGGTTGACAACATGATTAAAGATATGAAGAAGTTTCCATATGGTGAAATGTTAAAGAGAAGTGGACTGTCTGAGTTCAGCAGCAGATTTTGCTGATGTGTAAGGTAATGAGTGACAAGGACAGACCTATGCATTTTTCCCTGTGTATATCAACAGACAAAAGAGTTTCATCCAAATTAAGGAACAGCATTTTTAGTGTTCCTGCTATTTCGTTATTCAGCATATAATTAATCAGTGAAACTCGTTGCTGCAGTAAAATACTGAGATAAATTGATTGCAAACAGGATTAGTCACACACAGATAAGACCAACATACTGATTAAAAACTGGATAGGACAATATATGACTTCCATTTCTAGGGCTACCTGTGTTGGTTCCTCAGAATATAATGACTGCAAAGTCCAAGAAAAAAGCCTTGCACAGGTATTTTTTTGGGTAGGGGAGAAGAAGCTACACAGGGCTTTTGTCGTGGTCTTCAAAAGGTAGGAAACATCAAACAAGAGGGCTTTCTTTACTAGGACGATTTCTGTATTAGTTGCCTACAAGCCCTTCCTTTTCTAATTGAGAACACTGACACTATATAATAAGTAAATAAAAACTGAAATTGAAAAGCAACATTGAGTTGTAGCTAGTGTCTACAATAAACGGAGCTTAAATCCTGCTGTTATGTTTCTGACAGCTCCAATAATAATAGATCACCTTGTTTTAGTTGCACACTGAGAGGGGGCTACAAGGTATGTCACCCACAAGAGTGACTAATGTGTTCTGCTTATCACTGAAGAAGCAGAACTATCTGAATTCTGCCTGCTAACTACAGGGCAGTGCAAATTACCCTGACAGCACTGAGTGTTCTTTCCCTACCTTGCTTACAGGCCAGGATTGCTCAGTCCCAATGTATTAATAAGTAAGTGCAAGTATTTCAACGATCAGCATTTTAGCACTTGCATGCAAACTCTCATGCTGTGTAATTATACACAGTGCTGGCACTCAAATTAATTAAAGCTGATTTCTCTGTGACTGCAAACCGGTCACATCCCCAGCCTTGCTCTGGTATGAAGTCATCACCCTATATTCAACATGACACTTTGTGTCCCCAGCATTCTTAGCAATGCTAATATGCAACAACTGTAAATGAGGCAATATTTTGCAGAGCGGCTGACAACCGCTGGGTAGTTGTTGAGCTCCCCCTCCCCTCCCCCCGACACTTCCCACATAAAAGTGAGAAACCAGTTATTTCCATTGTGCTTGCATTGTAATTATCTGAGCTAACAATGTAAACAAATTACACACATTGTTTCAACAGATACTCGCCCGTGTTTGATTAGGGGTTACAGAAAACTTATAAAACGCAAAACTCAACAACAACATCAACAGTGTTTGTTTGATGCTAACGTGCAATTAGTCTCTGACAATTTCAATGTTAATTTTAAAGCTCCTTCTCTTTCTCTTTTTTTCCCTGAAATGGCTTTCTAGTGTTACCAGGCGTGCTCTTGCCAGTCAAGCACAGGGAACTGGGGAGGCAGAGCAGAGGAGCTGACTTAGATCTCAGAAATCCTCATCAAGTAGAGTGGAACTGTAGCAGAGACAGTTCTTTGCAGCACAGATCCATAAACGCTCACTTCTGGGGCAGTACTGAGTGCCAGTCTCTTTCACAAGAAAGTTGCCTGATCTGACTTTATAATTGGGTTGAAAGAAGTCCTTTCTTAATGCATTTTTTCAGCAGAGATCTCCTCTGAGAAATTAAAATATTAGAGCGATCTTTTATTCACAAATATGACTGCAATAGGACCGTTCTCCTGTAACCTTCAGAAACAGAAAATAACATAATCAAGCCCATTGGTATTTTGCCTTTACAAAATTTCATGCAGAATGCTTATTCAACTACAGAGCTAAAGTACTCCAAGAGAGTTTATGACTTTATTTTCTTGGAGCCATAGGCTGCTCTTGGTGCAGAGCTGCTCTCTGAGAGCTTCTCTTATTTGTACCAGTAGATTTACCATAGGGAGTGACAAAAACAGTTTAAAAAATGATCTAACTCTCCCACTAAACTAAAAAGTAAAATCCCAGGTAGATTCAGATCTTTTTTTTTTCTCCACATAATTTGGTCTTAAGAAAAGGTAGAGTCGATTCCTCAAAATATGACAAAAGAGAAATGTAGAAGCTGATATCCTAATAAAGCAGCTTCTTTATGCTAACATAAAACACAAAGAGGATTTCTGCATGCTAACAGTGTTAACCAGCACAGGAACTTCCCTCAGTTAACACAGAAGGTGCTGAAGTCCCCTGAGGAGAGCAAACCCCACCTTCTTCAGCTGGAATTGAAATGCTGCTCTTTCACTCATCCCTTCAGTGTTGAGCATGTCCAGCTTTTGCTGGATTTTAGGTCCATTTTCATCACTTATACAAATATACAAATCAGAACAAGGCATGTCAGCTCATACTGTTTTGGCACAGTGAAAACGTGGAAATGCCAGAAAGGCTTCTGGGTTAAAAACTGGAGACATCAGAAATGCAGAGTGATAAATACAGACCTGGCAAATATTTGCAGAATAAATTAAGCTCAAGCAATAAGAATATCTAGAAAGCCATTGGTAATATTTTAAAACTTTGCAATGGCTACATATTCTGTAAGTCCCCATTAAAATCAAGAAACACTGAAACTAGGCAAAGGTAAAATCTGTTCCCATATCTTTCTACAAGTTGGTTTCTTTTCAAATGCTGAAGTATATTCACATACTTCTGTTCCCTGCTTGGACAGGCCAGGCCCAAAGACTTGCCTCTATTGTCAATCTGAATATTATCCTTACCAACATTGCTGCAGTTCAGATAATACTAGAAGCAAACAGTATTTTGTGGCACTGTTTGTGTGCTATACCATGACCATAACACCGTTTGAGCCACGTCTACAAAGCTAATTTATGCAGGCTGAAGTACCAACATTGCTAGTGCTCCAATGGAGATAGTAAAGCTTTTATATATGTTAGCTGGAGTTTACTCTCAGGGAAGGCATAAATCAATACCAAAAGTGATAGACTAAAGGGAATTATTTGCAACCATCCTTCTTCAGCACTGAAGATATCATTCTTGGTGGTTTTGAAAGCTCAGTTTTATGGTACTGGCTATAAATGCTATGATCTGCACTAAATTTTTCAGCAGACATTCAGCATCAGTGATAAATTGACCCTACAATTGGGGCAGCACAGTTTCAGTGGCAGAGTAAGAACACAAAATCCTTCCTGGGTTGATGCTTTCTCAAAAATGCCAGTGAACTTATTCTTCTAATTCTTGCCAGGTCTTCCCTCACAAACCTCTCCAAATAGGATCACCTCAGAGTGGATCCTTTGATTAGCACACAGCACATTCTCAGTCAGGTGCAACTCCTGAGTTGGGATAGACAGAAATGAGACCAGAGGTCAGTCACTGGTGCCCAGACCCCACCCAGGCCCTGGACATTCAGGAGAAGGAGATAAGAGATGCAACTCCACAAAACATGACTCCAGTGTAAGGCCCTCTTCTATTCTGACATCTGGAAATCCTCCTGTAAGTGCTGAGATAAGGTGAGATTAAGATAAGATGAGCTCTGTACATCCCTGAGCTTCACAGGGATGTCACTGCCACTCCATTTCTCTCCAGAATGACTCAGAGAGAAGCCAACAGTCTGTGCCATTTATGCTCCAGAGTGTGCTGAGGCAGCTGAGCCCTGGGAGAAAAATTATAAGCACCGTGGGGCCACTGAATAAAAAGTATTATGTTGTTATCACTGTTATAAAGAAATAAATAGGTGATCACTGAAGTGATCAAGTAAACTATTGCCCCTCTCAGGAATCTCTCTGATATGCCACGTCTGTCTGGAGCAAAAGAAAAGCACTCAGAATAGGAACATTTAATGAGCCCAGCTAATTGCAAATGCAGGAGCAGCTTCTGCTTCTTGAGAAATCAGCAAAAACTTTGTAGACAAATTTTCATCTCTTCTTGTTCATTAAAGGAGATGTTTGGAAGGCAAGGGCTGTTAAGTGTATGAACTTGGAAACAACAGCACATGAAACAATAGTTCTTTGTTGGTTCCAGCTGCTGTCCACTCAGTTAATTTCAGGAGAACTATTAGAAATCCAGAGCCAGAAAGCTGCAGATTTTCTAATCCAGTAACCATGATTTCCTTACAGGTGATATGTGACCTAGAGCACAACAACTGTGTGTTCTGTGTTAGACCTGAAAAACCATACATTAGACTTTGTGGTGAATAAGTTTAAATGAGTGAGATGCATAAGGTTAACCTGAGGTGTGAATGTCACAATAAGTGCCATCTGAAAAGAACAGCCAAGAACAACCAGGTACAGCATGCATGTGACCAGCAACTCCACAGCCTACACATAAAAACCTGTGGAGCATAGGCCTGGAAAGGACCCTTGGGTTCTCAAGGTAAAAAATTGAAAACCTCAATGTATCTTGTACATTAATCCAAAATGTGGAAGCCTAGAAAAGAAGCATGTATAGCAAAGTGGCCTTTCTAGACAAATAATCAACTGTGTACCTCATGGAAACGATGGGATTGCTCTACCATGTCATGTACAAACTGAGAAGTTTCATAACAACCAGTGAAAACAACATCAGCTGTTATTCGTTCAGATAATAAGGATTTTTTGTGAGCCTCAAGCATAAATTGGTCAAAACTGAAGGAATAAGCTTTGTTATATTGAGTTTATAATACCAACATGACTAAAAGCAGTAAGCTGCTGCTTGGCTTTTATGTTCTGATTCATTTCTGTGTTTTGCAGCTCAAGAATCTCAAAGCTCTCCATGAAGTTCACTTCAGAGCCCCGAGAAGAGACTGCAGAAGCTGACAGAGAAATTGTTGACACTGAGTCTGCAGCTCAGTCTTTGTGACTGAGCAGATGTATTTCTAATTTTTCCTTCCCATCATTTACCAGATCCTTCTCCACTATATTTAGGATTGAATGCTCATTTTCTGAACATTTCCCATTCTGTTGGGTCTGTTCCACATTTGAGAATCAGTAGGTCAAATGTGCTGCAGACTATTTTGTTCGACTTGTTAAAATCAAATTGAAACTGTCTGATTAACGCCATGACTCATCTGTGCTGGTTTGTTTTCTGGGTTTTTTTCAACAGGAAAGTAAACAAGTACTTGTCTAAAGCTCCACCTGCTTTGCTGCTGTTATGGTGCTGTGCATATCAGAGAAAACAATTCCCTCTTCTCAAGGCTGAACTAAAATTAGGCTCCACCTGCAAGATGTTAGTGAAATCTTACACAGCTGCATTCCAGAGACAAGTTCCACAGATTGCTTTTGGAAAGCACTGTGCATTTCTGGCAAAATCAAAATCAAACTTGTTAGCTTTTTTTGCCTAACTTTTCAAAAATGTATTATTAATGATAAATGTAATTATTATCACACTAATCATGCTGATAAGTAATCTCAAAAATAGATCCATTTAAAATGTAATTTTACACCCACATCCCACTGTATTTAACCACTTCTTTGCAAATGCAGGCAGTAATCATAATAATACTTAGCACTTAGACAGCACTTTATTCATTTATAGACACTTCTGTGGCACTCATCACCAGAGTAACTTTATTTTCTTTATTATGTCTTCAAAGTGCTGCACTGACATTAACAAATTAATCCTCACGGCACTTCAGTAGGAAAGGAATAAGTCTGATCATGTGCTATTTACCAGGCAAAACTCTGCTCTTATCCACCCTCAATAGCCTTTTACTCACTAACAGAGTGAGTATGAGCATTAGAACATAGATCACGAGGATTACAGAGCTCTTAAAACATACTCAAATTCCACCTTTGAAGTGATAGACAATCGCTATTGAATTCAGCAGTAGAAAGGCCTAAATATATATTCCTCCCCTTTCTCACAATAATTCTTTCTGACAACTGAATGATAAATATTCCAAGGTATGGAATTGTTGGAAGTGTCTGCACAACTATGAACACAACAAGCCTAAAACTAATCAGTATTTCATTTAGCAAATGGGAGCGAGATATATAGACCTTCTTTTCTTTTCCAGAGGTGATGGACTTTTAAGATCTCCATTTATAAATAGAGCTTATGCATATTGAAGACTTAAATGAAATTTGTGCTGGTTTCCATTTGCTGTGTTTACAGAAAGACAATTGCTTAGATGGGAATTTTAGTAATAATTTAAATGTGAAGTGGATTAACTAGATGTAAGTCAGCTAATACAGTAAACAAAAGACAAAGACAGATACAGTCTTGTTATGTATTTCATAGCTCCTCTGCAGATAACTTTAATAAATGAGAAAATATAGACTCAGAATAAGGCTCTGGGATGTACAGTGTCATTAAGCAGTTGCAACACGATATAATTGACACCTGTAACTCAGGACAGGCCCACAATGCATCATTAATGTCACAATTTATTGTGTGTGCTGGGACGCCAACACAAAAATAACTGAACCAAAGCAGGCTCCCAGAGGAAACACGGGGTCTGCAGTGCTTGCCAGTCAAAAACAGATATGAAGAAGGTTTAACTTTCAGCTCCTGGAGAGTGAACTCCTCTCTCCTTCCCCACTGCAGGCCATTGAACACTGAGGGCCCTGAGCCCCAGTAATTCCAGTGCCCCACAGAACAGGAGTCACCGAGCTGGGGGTGGGAGGGGAGAGGCCCTTCCATGGGTTTCATTCCTGGGGGCAGCCCAGGGGAACATCCAGCCAGCTGCCCTGGCTCCCTTCAGCCTGTAACTTTACACTATTTTCCCTCTAAGGCACTCCTAATCCCTCGGGTTTACGTGTTTTTTTGGGCGACATGAGAGAAAAGCAGTGTGAAATTGCCTGAAAGCCTCTTATAAATAAGACTTATGATAGAGACCAGTTCTGTTGTTGAAAGACTGAAAGAAATGCCCTTGAGGACTGCAAGTACCATCTTACAGGTCTCCTGCTGAGATGGTTTTTTTGTCTCTGTCTAATGACTGATAACTTTAAAAAAATAACAAACAAACAATCATTCTCAGCTTCCTCTTCTGACTTAAGTCAAGTCTGTCTGGTTTACTTTTGTTCAGCTAACAATAATATATCCAATAGAAAATATCCTTCCCTTAGATATCTTGGTTATCTCGTTACTAAAAAATCACCTCTTTTTAAAGGTTTGTCTTACTGCCTGAAAGTTTTAACATCCTGGGACAAATTCCAGCCTGGCTGTGTGGGTGTGGCTGCACTGAAGGCGAGAGGAGGTGAATGCACTAAAATAACAGGTCTGGATTTAGCCCAGGCACTTCACAAGGCTGGTTGTGTAAGGCAGATGCCACTAGTCTTGTGTTGTTGCCTAATAATCTGTGAAACAAACTGAGACACAGTGAGGGTCACTAATCCAAGGAGAGGTTTCAAATTGACCCTGAATATTATTTGAACCCAACCTCAGTTGCTTCTGTGAGCTCAAAGAGCCATTTCATATTGGCAGAATAGCAGTTCAGGGATAAATGTTCATTTAATCATGAGAATAACTACTATAAGGTGCTGGAAAAGATGGATTCTGCGCAATTCAGTACTTAGATGACCAACAAACTTTGCCTCATTTATAAGAAATAAACACAATCTGTGCTAAGAAATGTCTTTTTCTTTCTTTTCAATGTTAAAGCCTGAAAAATTCCAGCTTCTCACCAAGAGTCAGAGTGTTTCAAATCACGCCAAATGCATTATCTCCTGAGCTCGTGCCTGATTATTTATGTAAAAGCAGCCTTTAAAATGAACATTCTCAGCGATGCCACCTCACACCCCACATCCCAGAGGCTGTTGCTGCTGCTGCCAGTTCTCAAACGAGGGCACATCCTCAGGTGAGACACGTCTGTAACGACCCCCAAACACGTGCAGTGCTGGTTGCCTTACCTTTGTGAGGCTGTGTTTAGAAATTTGGCTTTCTCAAGGTTCAGCTTTTTGGGAAAGTTTGGATAATGCAGCAGCTGATTATGCAACAGCCTCCAGGACTCTCGTGGTAACGTTTGGAATCAGTCATTAGATTATGTAATGTTCTCTGCTTACAAAATAATTAATAATGCAACCCCTACTTCTGAACTCACAGTTTACATTTCTTCAGTATTTATTTTGTTTTGGATAGGGAAAAAAGGGGTTGCAGAGATAATTATATCTTATGTCAACCTACTTCAAGTACAAAGCTTTTTTTTTCTTTTTTTTAACACAGGTTATGGCATTTGAACCACACTGGAACAATTTTAAGTTGGCTTACTGGCTTTCCACTAAGTGAAGTTTAAAACATTCCTTTTTGAATGGCAACTTTTCCCTTCAGTTCTAGTTAAAGATCTTGACAAATATATTTGCCTTTTAACTACAGTGAGTGAATTATTAGCTTCAAGGCACTGTAATTTGTTTAGTGGAAAGCAATATGTATCCACAGCTATACCTATATGTGTACCTATCCATTTGGTACCTGGAACCTTGATTAGAAATAAAATGATGCTTAGGACAAATTTATCCTTCAGACAGAAATATGGATGAAACAAGTGTGAAACTATGTCTACATTGATGGTTCATTGATCAATTTGCTACTGATTATGTGATAAGCAACATCAACTCCCTCAAATTGAAACCCACAATGTTCCTTAGGAGACGAGCTGGAAACCATTGCATTTGGGTGATAACTTTTTTGTTAAACCAGTGACAAAATTCCTACCCAGTGGGGTCAGTTCGAGGCCTCAAAAGCAGAATTGTTGTCAGAAAGTGCTCCAAAAGCAGTCATCACACGTAGGAAATGTTTGGTCAATTCAGGCAACAGAACATTTTTCCGTGGTTGTTTACCAGCATCTCTCATCCTTGCTGCACACAAAACACTTGTTAACTGATGTCAGGTGTTCTTTAGGGAAGGTGTTCTCCTGCTTAGACTCAAATAGTTTCGAGTTTGCCTGGAGAATTCTGCGAAACTCTAAGATAATTTGAAAAACCACATCTAGGTTTATGCGACTTAATAGTTAAAAATGTGATGGTGCATTAGTGAGCCTTTCTCCTGCTTGTGGTAAAATCAATCATTACAAGGCAACCATTGCTGTTTACTTCCAATTTCCCTTTTGTGCATGGATTCTCTGAGAGACATGCTATTCCATGCCATATACCTGCCCTAAAAACACTGGAGGGAGACAACAATGACATGGCCTTGAGTGCTTTGTTTATCACAGCATTTCTCAGAACAGAAGTATGTTTCTATATAGCAGGAGTTGCTTTTGACATGCAGATAAGCAGGATGGTCAATACAGACTCTTCCCTTTCGAGCATTCCAGTCATTCCACAGCGGGATGCCTCTCCTTTCAGTGTCTCTAGCACTTGCTTTCCTTTTGTAACTCCCTGTTTTACCATTGCCCCTTTGGCACAAATTCCTCAGCAGAGACATTTTCTGAATTTTGATTTCTCAAGTAGAGTTTCTTCCTTTCCTTTCCCTTTCAAAAGATTCCATGGCCAAGTCTTTACTCTGACTTTCCCTTCCTGACAAATAGTTGTTCTCAGGTGCTCTAGTAATCTGCAGTTTGGTGCAAGCTTTTTATTTTTCATCTGAGACTGAATGAGGAGAATAGCAAATCTGGATTGTACTGCCTCAACAATATGCCATGGCCTTTTCTCAGGGGAGAAGAATAGGGAGGGGAAACTTTGGGCCTATTCATTAGTCTGACTGATATTTTTTTCTTAGTTGACAGCTAGCACTGAGAGTACTTCAAAGGTATTGAAGAAGGAACAGAGGGCCAGCACATCCATTAAATCCATTTATTTAATAAACCATAAAGAGGTTCAGAGCATGAGTGAGTTGTCTCTGAGTGCACAGAGCCAGCTTTCTCTCCAAGCTTTGACTACCACTGTTAGGGAGCAGCAAGAACTGGAACTCACAGGCTGTTTGAGAACAGCAACACTTTGACTTGCACAAACCACAGTGCTTGTTTACAGCAGTCTGCAGAGCAAGGCAGGAAGGCCCAGGTTTAATACAAACCAGTCAGACTTTCCTGAGCCAGCAACCAGCAGACTTTGAGGGAGTCCAACCCCAGCTGGACACCAGTATCTAAGATGTGTGCAGCATCCTCCATAGCAACAGCCTGAGCAGCTTTGGCACAGAGCTCTCCCAGTGTAGCTGTGCTAGATCAAAACTAGATTAACTTGGCTTTACTCTCTGATTTCTTGAGATAGTCACCTCTGGCACTTATATCAGCATTCACATTCCCTTCAGTCCCTTGGTAATCACAAATTCCTTGAGGCTAAATGGATATTGGAAGCATATGTAAACCCACTTGAAGATCTTGGTCAATAAGCCTTTGATGAATTGATGGGAACCAAATCAGTGCCAAATCCAAACTTTCTAACTTTCTAGAGAACCTTCAGGTGCTGAATGTGTGGCCTGAAAATATTTGCTTTAGATAAGCAATCAGAATCTATACATGAGTTTTCTTGGTATCTTGTCTAGCGTGCTACTGTGGCAAATGATATTACAGGTCACTTTAGGGTCAAGAAGAATAGTTTTAGTTTCCTTTTGAAGCTCACCTTGAAGGTTTTCTGCCGAACACATAAATCCAAGTCAATCCAAGACCAGGTTATCTGTTCTTCAGGTCATCAGAGAGCCTGACTGTCCCCTCCCAGCTGATCCAGCTGTTGGGCCACAGGTGTAGGTCAGCAGGGTCCTTCCCCCCATGGCAGCACATCATGGCTTTGCTACTGAGCTGATGCTCACCAACAGCTCCCAAAAAAGGAATTGTTTGGTGCTGCTGTCCTAGTTCTCATTTATCTCATTATCTTTTGTATATTTGTTTTTGAGACTAACTGTGTGCTTCCATCTCCTCTCAGGTGTGACAGTTGGTTATGTTTCACGCTGCAACTTCTTTTTGTTTGCCTTAATTTGACTGCTTTAAAATTCTTTACTTGTGTCGGCAATATTCTCCAGGTGTGTGCTGGCAGTTTTCTGAGAGGTCTTTTGTTGTAATATATCAGCTGACTTTGAACTTGTCACTCTTAGACAAGAGGTAAAGAGCATACCTGAAATTATGATGCACAATCTTCACCTCACACATGATTCAGGAGTTCTGTTTGGCTTTTCAGAGGAGAACAAATCTGTGGCTTTAATTTTGCAAGGTTCTGTGCACTCTCCAGAGTGCTGGTAGCAGCTGTTAACTGCCAAATGCTATTTCCAGGGTTGTACCTCCATTAATCATTGTGCAGGTGCACGAACAAAAAGTGGTTTTCTGGCATGATAAGGTGTTTGCTTCAAGAAGTTGAAGTTAGACAAAACAGCTATATTGATGTTAAGTCTATTCAAGATGAAGGGGCAAAAAATCAGTGCTTTTCTCATGAAAATAACAAAATAATTCGTGACAGAATTATTGCAAGTTTTAGGATTTTCATAAACAGTTCTATTTTTTTTACAAAGGAGACCACAGAAAGCAACGTACTGCACCTTTTAATAGAAAATATTCTCAGGTGTTCCTAGTCCTCACTATGGTTGTAGTCCTAGATTTATATTTTGCAGATGCTATTTTCCCAGCCAGGTCTAAAGATTGGATATTATTTTTTTCAGAGTAACTACGAAAAACTGAATAGTTGTTTTCAACATTTGAAAAAACAGCCCAAAAATCCATCCATATGGATCACATCCCATAGTTGCTTTCTATAAGGCAACAGCACTCTTTCATACAGGTTTGTACAGACAACTCCTCCAGAAGGAAACATCCCATTAACTGTCCACACAGTTACACAAAAAGTACCTTTAATACACAACTAGGATTTAATACACAACTTTGGGGCATCAGGCCCTGCATGGGCGTAGGTAAGACCCAAATAATCTTGATCAGACTGCTTTTGACATGTAATCATAACAGTAATCATAAAGCTTCTAGTAAGGTCTCTGCTGGCATTTCATAATTTATACGATAGACAGAAATAAATGTTAATGTCCTGTGAACTGAGTGTGTAACACTGAAAATTGTGCTGGACAGGGCACACAACATTGGAAAAGAGCTGGAAAAACCCGAGACACGACTTCAGACAAAACCTTCAACCCAAGCACACAATAAGCACAAAGAGATCTCTGGTGGCTGTTCCCTGTTTTCTCAGTGGAACTGGCCTGGCTGCTCAGGTAAAGTCTTGCAAAGAGGCTTCCCTGATCAAAACCCTCTCTGGAGGAACTGTGCTTGCCTTTGGCATGTGCCACCAGCAAATTCCCTGTCACTGCTGGGTATTTTGACTCTCACACTTTAGAGTGTTATCTGAAGGACAAGACTCAAGTCCTAAATGAATATTCTCCAATTTATATCCAGTGTTTTCACTCAATACTGTTTTTCTTAAATTTCAGTTGGATTCCCTTCAATTTTCACAACCTAATTTGCTTGCTGTAAAAAAAGATGCTCATTAAAGAGTTTTTTACATGTCAGCTCCCTGCAGCAGTTCATGTCTAATATTAGCAGTTAGATGTGTGGCACCATCATTGTTCAGCCTGTGCAGAACATATTCAGAGCTGAGAGTGATTTGGAGAGGGAAATTTCAAAGGTGACAGTTGCTCATATCTCATCAAAACCCCCACTGCTCTTCTGTTATATGAAATTTTTACTTCTATCTTGACTGTAATACATACTCTGGAAATCTGCTGTGTCTCAGAATAACACTGAAGCACCTCATGAGACTCCTCAAAAAATATTCTGCTACATCACGGGTGCTGTCTTAATATGTAGAAGAGAAAGACACGGAAGGCAGTTGTCAAATACTATAAACTCTCAGTGAGCTGAATGATTTCTTCTAAGGTGAATTATGGTAAGCATGAAATCTACTTTTTCCCCCCCCCCTTAACTTAAAATTTTTTAAAACATTAATTACTAAGTGGATTTCGTTTTTCAGTGTTAAGAAACTTCACAAACAAAGGAATAATCTGGAGCCAGCTGACTGTCCATGAGCATGGAAACTCCTTTCAAATCCACCTGCAGGGGCCACGTGTGATTGCTCTGAAATGGAATGTCTCATTCTTAATCCAGCCTCTTGCATTACTTGCATTGGGTCACAGAGAAACAGAAGCATAGAATAAGTCAGACTAATGGAAACAATTTCTCTATCTCCTATTTTAATTTTTTTCCCTTATTGCTGCTGACAGCACACAACTGCTTTCTGCGGGGTCTCATTCCAGCTCTGCTGGCTTGTAAAAGCACATTTCATTCATGTTTGATCCAGGGTCTCCTACTCTTGAGCCTGAGCTCTATCTCAGGATGAAAATGAAAGTAATGTATTTCTGTATAGCTGTGTGTGTTACTTGCACTGATGTTAGAAAATTGTGCCTTAAAAACAGGATTGAGAAGGACCTTTCCAACTCCCGTACTCCCACCCTCTGTCCGAGGTGGGATCCACTGTTCTTTCTGTACCTACCAACAGGTGTCTGCCCAATCTGTTTTGGGGATTCCACAGGCAATAGAATGCAGCCCTTCCACAGAAGACAATTTTCCCCAATACCCAACCTGACCACTCCTCCCTGAAATGCATGACATACTCTTGAAGGAGTCAAAAAAAGAGATGAAGACTTTCCTCTTTTCTGCTTTTTGTCATGTCTTTCCCTCATTTTTTTGCATCAGAGCATGTCTATCTTATAATAAATATTTGGAATTAATTTTCAAGGGGTACTTCTTTCAACTCATTTTCAAAAAGCTGCTTCTCAAACAAACCAGAACAGAACAAAACTCATACAGCTTTGAATGCACTTATCCTCTTACACCAGTTCTTCTCACAGGTAAAGTGCTTAGCAGACATAATACTTAACTATAATAATGTATAATTTTTTGGCACCTGTAATTGACGTCTTGGGACAGTGTTTGGGCAATAATTTTACAAGCACATAATGAAGAGACTAAACTGGGACTGCCGTTATGATAACCTTTAACAGTTCTGCTTTTGTAATGAAACAATTGGAAAATTCGAGGTGGGAATAGAGCGAAGGAAACAAAGAAATATTAAGAACAACTTTTTTTTTTCAAGCAAAACTCTGAGCAGACAAGCACAGCACCGAGGGAGTTATTGCCCTTCTCTTGATGCCTGAGTCAAAGGGAAGATTTTGGCTGAAATGGAGAAGCAGAGAGATTGAAGCTGCAAAGATGACAGTGATTTTCCTAAGCTGAAGGAGACAAGACAGACTTCCATCAAAAAACAAACAAACCAACCAACAAACAAACTCAGGGAAGTCCCTGATCTCTGGGAACTGCCAAACAAGATTCAGGAACTCGTTTTCTATTCTCCTCAAGAATCCAAAGCCCATTTAAGGCAGCCTACATTTTCAGAGCAAATAAATAAACCTGACAGAAGAAAACAAAGAGTCAGGTGAAACCCAGTAGTTCTCAAACATCTAACAAGTGTTGCTTCTCCACTGACTCAAATCCTTATAGCTCCTTAATGTCAATATATATTAGCTGTGCATTGCCTTGAGGATCAAATCCTGATATTAACAGAAATATCTTGTACAATAAATTAGACTCATCAGGAAGTTGATCAAAACCAAATTTAGTCAGGTATTAATTTTATTTATTTTAAACCAGACATTTCCTTGACATCAGTTACTGTGTTGCACTGATTATTCAAATAACTTTTCACTTGCAGAGCTTGAATTTACTGAAAAAACCCAACCTTCCCATCTATTTAACCCATTTATTCTTACTTGAGTTTTATGCAGACGTTACTACCATGGAGGAATAAGTGGCATCTGACAACACCTAACAAGAAATAAGGAAGCTATAGGGTAAAAAGTGCTCTGCTGAGTGTACAGTTTGCTGCTGAAAGGAGAACTGCTGATGGACAAGAGACAGTCCCTGGAAAGTAGTTTGGCCAATAGCAGCTGTTAGGCAGAAGTATAAAACAACCTTTCTATAAAATGGGCATTTTATGGTTCCTAGTACAGAAGATCAAAAATTAAATATATGCAGGAACATAATTAAAGGATTAATGGCCAAAGCTCCTACATAAAGGGAGAGATTTCCAGGGGAAAAAAGTGTGCTATAAGCATTTTTTAATGACTAGGCTTTAAAAAACAAACTTGAAAATAGAAAAACAACAGTGCTCTTGTGCTGGAAAGGTCACATTAAACAATTCCACACTGGCTTTATCCG
This sequence comes from Manacus candei, assembly GCF_025592945.1. Classification (NCBI taxonomy): domain Eukaryota; kingdom Metazoa; phylum Chordata; class Aves; order Passeriformes; family Pipridae; genus Manacus; species Manacus candei. The sequence goes on from NW_026138092.1 coordinate 1,249,709, forward strand.
CCTTAAGAACCAGGAACAGGTTTTACCTCTTTAACTTGCCAAGAAGTGATTCTCAGCCCTGTGGGTAGAGCCATGAATCAGAGTTCCTTGGTTTCAACAGGCACTCAGAGGAAGAGGTTCACTTATTTAAAGTAGTTCACAAATACAAGGCATCTGAGGAACATTTTATGAGTTTAACTACTGTACTTTCACTTGTTGTCTTCATGTAAGCTCAAGTGGCTATTTTAACACTGTAGTACAAGGAATTTAGGATCTTCTCTAGAGAAAAAAATCAATTAAATTTCTTCCTTCCTTCCTTTTCTTTCTTTTTCTTTCTTTCTTTCTTTCTCTCCTTCTTTCTTTCTTTCTTTTTCTTTTTCTTTCTCTCTTTTCCTTCTCCCTTTCTCCCTTTATTTCTTTCTCTTTTTTCTTTCTTTCTTTCTTTTTCTTTCTTTTTTTCCCCTTTCTTTCTTTCTTCCTTTCTTCCTTCCTTCCTTTCTTCCTTTCTCCCTTTCTTTTTCCCTTTCTCCCTTTCTTTCTCTCTCTCTTTCTCCTTTTTCTCCCTTTCTTTCTCTTTCACTCTTTCTTTCTCTCTTTTTTTCTCTCTTTCTTTCTTTCTTTCTCTCTCTCTTTCTTTCTCTCTTTTTCCCTTTCTCTCTCTTTCTTTCTCTCTTTCTCTCCTTCCTTTCCCCCCTCAAGCACTATCTGGGCTTGAAGAACATCCTTTCTCTCTCCTCACAGACAGATCTGCTGTTGAAATCCCCCATCTCTTGCATTAGTTCCTTTTTAATAAGCCATTGAAAAACTGGATGCTGGCAGGGAAAAACAGTTAACTCCACCTTTTGTGAGCAGTCTGAGCAGGTTAGGCAGAGTATAAAGCAGCCAACCTTTGGGATTCCCAATGGCTGAGCCGTCAGGGAGCTTCCAAACCCTCTCTTTGGTAACAGATAGTAAAGCTCTTCAGCTCAAACTGTGTTGTCATATGTTTTATTCATGGGACATCATAAGGGCCGCCAAACAGATTATCATGTTTACATCAGGCCTCCTCAGAGAGATAAATTCTTTAATAGTTGAACTGGCAGGGTCAGTCAGTACAGAGATGCCTGCCAGGCAACCAAATAATAAATAAGAAAAAAGGGAAGAAAGAAAGAAAGAAGAAATGAAATCAAACATTGAACTACTTAATGATGTCCTTCAGCAGTCACCAATCAATATATTTTATCTCTTGCTGAAAAGGTTATATTAAGGTTTCATCATTTTAGCAGCATCATCCTTTTTCTGTGAAGTGAGTAATTGCAGAGGGGCACGGAAAAAAGCAGAGTCTGGGAAAGTGTAACTTCATTGGAGCTGACAAACCTTTACAAATACTTATTTGTGATGTTGTGTCTCTTTAGTGATTTGGGTTCCGTGTGCAATTGAAGTGCCACATGGAGTTTTCCTATTGTTTGTCGCTGGAATTAAATGTGTTTTAGCAGGCACAAGGGCACAAAGCATTGCTTTTTGTGCTGGAGACTCTAATTTTAAAGCTGGATATAAGAGAAGACAGGTCCATCGGCCACGAGTCACCTCCAGCTGCACACATACACAGTCACTCAATTGTTTGTATTTGGTTTGTATTGTGGTATTTCTATATATGTAAAACCAGCAAACACGGGATAATTCTCATCAGTACTAATGGATGTGGCATTTAAATGTTGATATTTGCAGAGAATGCCCTCACTTTCCACTTTTATGGGAAATGCTGTTGTTAGCACCATTTAGATTTGACATTGTACTCAACTGCTCCTTTTTCAAACCCTCCATGTTCTTATGAAAAATAATTTTTAAAACAGAGGAGATGCAAAATACCAACCCCTTCTTGCTTATGACAGATAACACATGTCTACAGCTTTTTCTCATTCTGTCTAGAGAAATCTGCTTTTCTCTGTCCAGTCTCCTCCATCCCAGCTTTTTAAATCCCTCTTCCCACAAACTTAAGGGCAGATCTCGAAACCAACCTGCTCCCTTGAATTCATTATCTCTGCTATTCTCCATTTGCTTCTCTATCTTATTCCATCAAATTCAACTTTCTATAACATTTTATTTTATTCTTGTGTTATTTAATCTACTTTTCCAGTGGCTGCACCTCCCCTTCCTTTTGTAGGATTCTCATATTTTAATTTGTTTTTAATTTTTGTCATTCTCCCTCAGCCAGACGATTGCTCTGTATTTATCTTCTGATGCTGCAAACATTTTAATGGAATCAACTAATCATATAAGAGTGTAGAAGAAACTTGGAGTTAAAATAAGATGAAAAGCTGTTCTGGGAGTTAACTCTATTCAGCAGCATTAGGTTCATTTCTATCCTCTGACACACAGTTTAAGCTTTACTGAGACACTTGGCCTTTCTCTGCTTTTGTCTCCTCTCCTAAAATGTGAGAGCAGTACTTCCATCACACACTGTTTTAAGAAAAATCCACTACAAAATGGAGAGCTACAACAATAATGTAAGTTCCTCGAGACTTGTGCCAAAGCTTGGGAGGTTTAGTTGAAATATTAAGTAGAGCTGATCTGTACATTGCACCTAATTTATTCCTTTGGAACAGGAATTGCCTCTAAATTCTAGCAAAGCAATATCAGAAAGAAGAAAAAAACACCAGATTAAAAATTCCAGTTTGTAGAAATAGAGGGAAATCAAACCTATGGACTGTCCTCCAGAAAAGCGATGTTTGATGCATGCCTTTGGTCATGGGCAAGGAGGGAGGGAGGCACTGGCTGTGAATATCAGGAGTAGGAAGCGATGGCCTGCCAACAGCTACAGCAAATGTTTGTAAATTGAAATCCTGTTTTACTTTGGAGAGAGCTGCTTATTAATTCCCAAACAGCAGACGTCCTTCCCTAGGCACGCAGCTCCTGTTTCCCCATCATGCACAGATTCATGGCTCGGTACCTCACAGCCTGGCAGGCGAAAACATTTGGAAAAAAATATTTTTTATACATTCTGCTGTGTTAAATTCAGTTACATGGCATCCGATTAGGCTGCTGGAAGCTGGAGTGACGAATTACAAGAAAACATGATGAGACATAACAAGCTGCAGCAAAGCTGGCCAGAGAGTGAGAAATGTGCAGGAGGCAACGAGTTATAAAGATACAAAGGTACAAATCCAAATAATCAACAACATCTCAGCAGCACACCAGGAGTGTGAGGGGCAATACCAGAAACAATTGTTGTTTCTTGGTCCTGAGATGTTCCACTTTGGGCTTATAACTTTGGATAAGTAACAGCTCATGAAGGTGATAAGCAATTGTTGGCAGGACACACAGGAGCTTTGGTTCCTGCCCTGCATGTTGGGGGAAGGATGCTTTGTGGGGACCAGGAGGCCACCACTGTGACACCAGATCAAACAGGGTTTGTGAATCTTTCCCATGGTTATATTGAAAAGATTGGTCAAATTGTGCTGCTGTGCATACCATGGAATACCTATCCAAAAAAAAGTCAGCAAAATTTGGATTGTGTTTTCCCTCTCAGTTAGTGTTTCAGGCATTACGGTACATTTGAGTATGAATGGTACCTTGGACTTTTTTAGAGTGCAGTAAGTTTAGCCTGACAGAGTATATGGAGCAAACACCTGCCTATTTGAAGAGAAAGTGGATTTAGGAATGATGGAATGGGCTCTGGTGGTGTGCTTTGTTTAGTTTATTTATTTTTATTTACCAATGAGGAAAAAGACTTACAACCTTCAGACTTTTCCAGTCTCCAAAGGCAGGCACAGTATATTTTATAGGCAAGAGAAGCCTTAACTGCTATATTTTTCTATAATTCAAAGAACCTTCATCTTCTGCACTTTGTATACCATTTCAGACACTGAAAAATTTCATATAGCTTTTGGACCTGTTTCTCAACCCAGTAAGTAAATTCCCTTTACTATTCAGGGAAGCTTTGTAAAAGGAAGAGGAAGAACAGGGGAACCTTATTACATGGTGTCATCAGAACTATCTGAAGAAATACAGATGGAGTATTACAGAAACATAAAGCAAAATGTGGGAGTAGGAAAAGAACCTTGTGTGTTTGTGTTTTTCTTTTTGCTATAGATATTTTCAACTCTTATAAATTCAGGACATCTGCTTTATTGCACTAGAGGGAAAAAAATGGTCAGGTGTAATGATAGGATTTAGGACTCTTGTGATCTTGTGCTCTACATAGATAAGTTTTTTTCTGTAGCTTTAATGAAAGCATGGCACAGCACATTCTATAATTTAAATCATGTACTTTCAGTATTTTTCCTCTTTGCTACCGAGTCATACCTTAAAAACACAAGCCAAAGTGGGAGGGAGCTGGAAGAAGTGAGAAATGAGGACAGATTACAGCAAGAAGAGAGAAACTGTTGCAAGGGGGAATTGTTCCCAACTCGGTACACTTATAATGATAGAATCAAAATATTTCTTGGTTTCCGGTGTTCCCTGACTGAAAGGCCCTGGGTTCTGTGATTAGAGCAGTGCCTGTGCATGGACATGTGCACATATTGAGGGCAAAGCCAACAGGAGAGCAGAGTCCTGCAGGATAACACAGGAACACCAGGCTTTGGGATAACACAGGATTTTAGGGAGGCGCTGACTGGAGAGAGGGAAGAGGCAAAGACACCAAACAAATTTATAAATTCAAAGGGCTATTTCAACAGCTCGAACAACTCCTTCAGCTTTCCCTCTTAGTTTGCAGATTTTGGATGTTCTGAATCAACTCAGCAGAACAGCAGTGGTACAAATGATGAAAGGGAATCTGTACCTGCACAGTCGGTGACTAACAGGGCAAAGCAAAAGTCTGTTCTCTTTGGATTCTTTGTACCTCTTTCTTCCCTAACTTGGTTAATCCATAACCCATCTGCTGTTGTGAATTAAAAGATAAACACAGCATAACTGAGGTGGTCCCTTGTGTCAGGAATAAAAGCCCAAGTGACCAATTTTTGGTGCAGTTGGCTATGGAATCCCTTTAAAAGAAACCTTGAGGACTGATCTTAGGGTGTGTTGAGCATCATCACCACGGCTTCCAGTGGAACTGTGGGTGTTCTACATTTCAAACATAAGGAGAAAAGAAAAGGAAAATCCTAGAAGGAGGATTCCAGCAATGGCTGTATTTTCTGCAAGCACCATGTAATATTTAAAAATAGTATTATTTATTCAGGTCAAAAGTCACTGCATTCCAGTGCTCAGTAGAAGATGCTTAGAAAATAGTGCAATGGGATAGGTATCTAGTGATACCACCCTGCTGTAATATTCCATTCCAGTCATCTGCAGTCACATATTCTGAGTCACTTCTCCGTGGATTTCATGACTTTGTCTAATTGCTTTTTGGATCCACGCAAATTCTATTATCTACAGCCACTCAGAATTTTTTAGGTACTATTATGTATTATTATGTATTATTTGATTTTAACTTGCTATCTGACAAAATATACTGATGCCCATTTTTCTTGTATTATGAGAGATGGTGAATAACTGTTCCCTAATCACCTTCTCCGTGCTACTCTGATTTTATGGAGTTTTATCATATCCCCCAGCAGTCATTTATCTCAGCCTGAAAAGCATCTAGTTATGCTTTGTACAGAAAACAGTTCTACACCTCTGATCATCCTCCCTGCCTTTCTCTGTAACTTTTCAGATTTTAACTACAATTAAAAAAAAAAAAAAGAGGTGGGGAGAGGAGTGGGGAGGAAGGTTTCTAAAATGTCTTTGGTTTGGGAGAGCACCATGGACTGACACATGAAGGAATGATTGTTCCTCTCTTAACAGTTTTTGCTCACTACTGAGCACTGAGCCACGGTCTGAGTTTTGGTTTGGCTAATTTTTTTGCTTGTTCTTTTTCTTTTCTCCACTAACTTTTGTAATTCCAAGATCTCTTTCCTCAGCAGCAATGGCTCAGCTGTTCTGCAAGTAAAGTTGGGAATGTTTTTCCTGCGTGCCCTTGAGTCGGGACACAGGAACAAGACCTTCAATATTTAGGATCTGTATGGATTTCTCATGATTTGTGGGATTTGTGGTTTTCCATTTACGGCTTAGAAAGAATGGAAGAAAGCAAAACAAATAGAGAGAAAAAGAAATCTCTATGAAACTTAAGGAGCTTTTGTGGGTTTCCTATTACTTTAATACTATATTTAATATCAAAGAAATTAAGTAGCTGTCGGTCCAAGATGGGAAAATCAATTCTTATTTGACATTTAATTTGTGCTTTTGAGATGCAATGTAACAGTAGTAGAGTATAAAGGTTCTGACAGTCCTATTGGTTCATTTCAAAGCTTTGATTAAACTTTTCATTTTAAATAGTTTCATTTTTTTATTTGACGTTTTTACCAAGGTTGCCAAATCTCTGACTGTTTCAAATAAGAAAAGAGAGTAAGATGTCATTTCCTATCCATAGATCCCAGGTTTTTGAACAACATTTCCTTGGGATCTGCATCAACATTTCACTAGAAATTTACGGTGTAAAGGATTTGAAGAGACAGCAAAGTCATAATACAAGTATTAGACCAGCTGTATTCACCATCTCATCCTGTATCAAAATCAGACCACTTGCAAGACAAGGAATTTTTTGGACTTTTCTACAAAAAAGGGTTGAACAGTCCTATGCTGTGGAACAAAGAAACACTGGGAGGCCACGCCATGGGACTGAAAGCACAATTAAGCCCTTTCCAGTGAAAGTGGATCAGATAATTAAACATCTCAGGCTTCACATCTTTGTCAAAGCGTGCACTCCATATTTTATCCTGTGTCTGTTACTACTTTTTTCTGTGTTTTTCTTTAGAAACACCACTACATGCTGTAAATATCCCCACAACCACATGTAAGTGGCTGTAACTCAGCAATGAAATCATGTTCTCTGGCCTGGCTCTGAAATAAGAGCTAAACTTATTCCCACTGATAGCAGTCTAGTCCTTAGAATGGAAAATATACTGTTCAATTTAGTGTCCCTTTAAGCATCAATTGCATTTTTTTCATAACAAAACTTATTTAGTCATGAATAAAGCCAGATATTGGAAATATTTCTAACTAACTGGTTAGTTAGTTAGAATTGCTGGCAGCAATCTGTCAGACTGGAATGGGCAGGAGCTCTGCCAGGAGTAGGTGCTGTGTGAGGAACTGGGTGCTGGGCCAAGCAGGGCTGTGTGACTGTCACAGGGATCCAGAGAGCAGGGAACTGAGCTGGAAGGAAGGCTGCCCTCTCTCTCCTTGCCTCTGACATCCTCTGCTCTGGGATCCTGCTCACCAATTGTGCTCTCCTGGCTCCTGCTGAGCTGCCAGTGGTGCAGTGCAAGGACAGGGCATTGCTGCCTCAGTCCTGTTTAGGACATGGAATGCAAATGTTGCTTTGAAAGGAGAGCTACATATTCCTTTTGATAGGTAATTATGGATGACTGCTCTGACTAACATTTTAAATATATGACAGAGTTAGGATGATGAATAAATGCTTTAATGTAAATGGGTTTGGTGAATTCTCTCAGACAAATCTGCTTTTGTTCTGTCCATACAGCACTGAGCACAACAGGGCCCTGCTCCTTCTTTAACTTCTCCAGTGTAATACAAGTAATAAATAACAATATATGCTCATGGGAGGATTTAGTAGTTAGGACATCTTGTTTATTACCTTACAGTATACATAATTCAAGCTTTATTTTTGTTACTTTCTTTTTTTTTTTTTTTCAGTAGACCACTTTTCCATCTTCTTCAATCAGAAGTCAATAAACTACACTTTTGTCCTATGTCTAAGTTGTCAAGGTCTCTAAGAGAAAATATGTTTTAAAGGAGTAGGAGTTAATGGTCACTCCTGCACCATAAATTGCACTGGCAGACACAGTAGTAGCTTGTAGAAGTAAAGATGGCTTTCTCCTTGAAAGCTCTAATGAGACTGGGGAATAATATACAATCTGTGATTCAGGTACACTGCACTGCGAATTTGGGAGCTTTCAAACAAGTTGTAATGCTTAATAATACTGGAAATACATTCCATCTGCTTCTTTTCTGAACTCAGCAAGATAAATGTTGTATTCGTGGAACTGAACTGCCTTTGATTTCTATTGCTTTCAAAACACTTAATGATTATTTTTTACATGTGAAAGCAAATGCCCTCAAGGATTGTCTTGAACTCAACCACGATGGATAAAAAGGAAAGACACCAAATTCTCCTGGAAACTTCTCATCAATTTTCAAATAACAGACTTTTAACTCAGTTACTACAAATCTTTATAATTCACATCATTATCATTAAGCATCATAAGTCTCCCAAGACAATTACAGCCAATAGTGGTATATTAGTTTGATTTTATCTAATGTGCTTTCACACTATGTAGGCAACTGCTCCTACAAGAAGAAAACTTGCAAGGAAGGAAGGAATGAAATTTTAATACTTAACTGAAGTACTCTGGGAATATCTTTTTGAAGGAGTAAGACAACTTAAGACTGGACTTTTTCTAAACAGTAAAATGAGTCTCGCCTCTAAAGACTAAAATTTGACAGATTTGTAGTATTATTCTTGCTACCATATTCTTTAAAGACTGCACAAAGCTGATGGCGGGGCAGAAATCATAGCCCTGGAAATAATTCAGTATGTATATTAACCCCAGAAGAAAGAAGGTTGATTTAGTCCATAACCTGTCTTCATCTGTAACCTGCAACCTGCTCGCAGTCAGTGCAACTAATCATTTCTTTTACTCTTCCTAATCTTTAGAGAGGATCAGACACCACTGGACTTTATGGCAATTTCAGTAATTAGGGACTGGAAGTAGTTAATGACTGCATATCTCCTTAGTGTCAGCCCTGTAACCTTACTCTATTTTCAAAATGCAACTGTACATTCAACTCCTCAGAGCACGTCACGTATTCCAGACTACTGGGTCTTATAACTGAAGAAGCACCTGATTACACTGATTTTCAGCTGCTGAGAGCTACATATTCTTTAGAACAAATCCTGACCCTTCTGTACTTTTTAAGACAGAGATACCACTGCTGAACTTAAAGAACTGGAACCAAACTTTGCTTATTATTTTCTGACCGTGTTCTGAATAATCAGGGTTAGTAACTGTCTTGAAACCACAGAGCAGAGGAGAGAATTTAGTCCAGTTATCTCAACTGTGTCAGCTTTTGCAGAACACTGACATCTGGAAAAGAGGAGGCTGATAATTGAGGGGAAAAATGTTATTGACTGTCATTCAGAAAAGGAACAAAAACCAACCCTGTAGCCTTGACCAAGAACATCTGTACCTTAGAGTTCAATCTACAGAAGCAGAATTGAAAGCTCTCTGCATTCACAGGTATTTGTTTCAGGACACCAAGTGCAAACATGCCTTTTCTCAGCTCGACCAAAGCAGGACATGCATTGCCATCTACTCAACTCCAGCTGCCCTCCTGCCACCTCTCGGGTTGAGGCTCCACGACCAAACCTACAGCAGATGGAACAGGGAGCAGAGCTGGGGCACCTGCATTGCCCCTTCCACCCCCTCACACTTCAGACCTGGTGGACTTTGGGAAGTCAGCTCCAGCTGCTGAGTTACTGAATAGGCCTTTGTGAGCCATCACATCCCCAGGGATCTGCTGCAGCATTTTATTTTCTGATGGAGGTGGGCAAGGATAGACTGTTCTCCAGTCATCACGAGAGGCTCTTACACAGCAGTTACCAGTCCTGTCTCAGGGCACTGGCAGAGGATAATTTGCAGTGATCTGAACTGTGTACAACTTTTCTAAAAAGTCTCCAGTTGACATAATAAATTCATTCTCTTCTCTCCAGCAGGACAATCTATTAGCAGAGCTCATTAGCATCCTCCGAAACAAAGCCTCTTCCAAAATCCTGTTGACATCCCTGATATTTATTTAATTCATATCACACTATTTTAGAAAACAGTTCTGGGGAGGACCTCTGGAGGTTACTCTGCTGCAGTCTAACTCGACAGCCCGTGCCCCTCCGGTGAGCTGCAGCAGGGCTGCTGCCCGTGCCAGCCGGCAGGAGCTGCCTCCCGGTGTTCCCAAATTCCTCCCGGCAGGCAGAGCCCGGCCCGGCTCCCGACTGCTGTCAGTGCCCGCGGGCACGGCTGGGAACCTGCACTGGAACTATTCAGGGAAATTAGGAGGTATTTTTTAAATAACAGAGCAGGTTTTATCCTGAATTTTGAGTATTTTTATTTATTACCCCTCTTCCCCAGCTGAATCCATAGACTTTTTTGGAGAGGGTTGGATGATCTACTGATAGCTGCAAAAGACTGTGAAAAACAGAACTAGACCTTCTCCCTGCCAAAGGCAGGATAAATACAGCCTGTCTCATTTTAGCTTCTAAATTCAAAGGTGATTTATTCTTTATATTAAAAAAAAAGTCACAGCCATAACTTTATTCCCAATAAAATAGCTAACTGTTCTTACTACACTTTATGTTTCATGGAATTTTAAAAAAAAATTAACATTAAAGATATTGTTAAAAAAAAACCCTTCAAAAAGCAGAAGCAGACAAATTTCAAAATAGAAATTACTCCAAACTCTACGTGAAAATTTAGTTACAAGAGAAAATAAGAAGTTTATTGTTAAGGAAGAAATTATATGATCTAAACTTTGAATCACAGTCTTTCACTGGGGTCTGAAATGATGATTTGCAGTTTAAAGATAAAGGGCCTACTATGCAAAAACTTACAAATCCCATATTGTTATAAAATCAAACAGAACTTTCAGGTGCCTGACTTTGGTTAGAGAGCAGTGCTCATGTTTTAAAACCCAAGCCATGTGTTAATAAAATAAAAGAATAAATGTCTACACCCAAGTGTCACTTTTTTAAAAAAAAAAGATAAATTGAAATGTATTATTTTGCATCTGGAATTCTGCCTTTATCCTTGAATGTCAGTTATCACTAAAACAATAACTGAAATATTGCTCATGCTGTTCCTGCCTATTGCCACAATAAGAACTGTACATCAGTGAAATGAAAATTAATATTTAGTCATTCTGAAGCAAGATGGGATGGTTAGTTCAGAAGTTACCTTTGCAGATTTAGTAAAGAAGAAATTGTTTTCATCACAAGCTGTAACTGCATCAAACAATCACACAATGTTTTGTTTGTGACATATTTATGTCTGGATATGACAAAGTTAATTGCCAGGTGAACAGAGATACAGGATTTTCAGGGGATTAAGGGCACAAACCCAAGTGTTTTGCCTTTGTGTTCCAACCCTAGAGCAGTGTAAAAAAAATCACAGTGACACAAAAAAGAAATCTCTGGCACAAAAATGAAGCTACTTTCCTACCATTAATGGTGAAACAGGTTAAGCTTCAAATATTAAAAAATGGAGGTGGAGGTGTTGAAGACACATGATTTTACATGGGGAAAAAGGCTTTGGCAATCCTGTTACAACAATTATTGTTTAGCCAAAGACTTGTCCAAGTCTGAACCACCCTGGGATGGTTTGGAAGAGCAGGAACAAAGAATGGCCAAGGGTTTGGCCAGAACTACTGAATACTGATAAGGTGACCACTTTTGGTTGCTAAAAATTTACCAGTGACACTTTTATTTTCAGTTTCGCCATTTCTCTCCTAAAATACCAGTATAAATCTGCAAATAATTAAACACACCCACTCCACAGATATTTCCCATAATCCAGAGAAATAAATCTCGATATATGATACAGCACACACTGCAGCTGAGTTCCCCAACTTACATAACATTTTAAAAGGAAAGCAGAGTAAAAGTGACATGACAGCTCTTCGAGGTCATGGCCCAGTATGTTGATCCTACTATATTTAAAGGGTAAGGTTGGGTCACTAACTAAATAAGAGCAGTGCTGGAGATTTTTTTGTTGTTGTTCATTTTGGTCCTGATGACCCCGTCAGAGGTCTCACTTATTAAAGTGTGTTTGGGTATGGAGGCAGGTCCAGAGGGAATGCCTTGGATTATGCTCTTAGAATTGTGTCTGAAGCTGAAAAAATACTGCTTAAAGGAACACCGTGGTGTCACTGAAGCTTCATTCTGAGCTGGTGCACAGTTATATGCAGCCACTAACTCAAATACACTTCTCTGTCCTGAAGAGAGTTAAAAAGCTGGCATTTTTGTTTTGGGAAATGGGAATGATACTGTGATGTTGCTCTTTTGGAACGTGTTCCTGTACAGAAAAAAAAGAAGAACACGCAGGTTCAAAAGAGATAAAATACTCTTATTAATGTGGTATACTCCAGCCAACAGAGAACAGATATTTATTTCAATGTATTAAGATATATCAGAGGATATATGAAGATATAATGCTGAATTTTGACATTCATGTGCACACAGGGAATTAGAGGTAGCCACCGAAATAGTGTGACCATTTGTGTTAGTTCCATTTGTAACCTTTTCCCCTTTTTTTCCCATTGTAACCTGTTTGCATCTTCCCCTTTCTTACTTATAAAAAGGAGGAGGAGGGGAATGCAACTTCACTGTACATTATTTAGTTATGAAACTTTATTTAAATGACAGAGACTTAGAGAGTTTTCATGAACTGGGGAACAGATCTGAAAAACAAGACAAAGCAACACTCAGTAATGAAAACTCAAAAGTCAAATACTTAAGAGAAATAATCTGAAACACAAATATACTATGGAAGGAAGATAGTGTTTGGAAAGCACTAAAAAAAAAAAAAGACTTAGGACTAGTAGTTAACAGCAAATTAAATAAGGGCTTGCAATGTGATACAGCACTGTGAAAACAAACAAATGTGAGTTTGGCCAGCATATACAAAGGGATCACATTCAAAGTGAAGCAGTAGAACTGCACCAGAGGAGAAAAGCATCTGTGAATATGCTGTGGAAAATAATGGATTAATATAGAAGCATACAGGCTGATTTGCTGGGTTAAAATTCAGAGCTGTGTGAACAGGTGTAGCTTCATAACATTCAATAAAAATTACCTCCTTTTTCTAGGACTGAATTAATTTTGCTCAATAACTCTGTGACTTCTAAATTCCCATAAATTTAGTAGATTCCTTGGAATTCATGCTCAAGCTTTAAAGAAGACCACATTGGAGACTGGCAGGTCAGTGAATTGCTTTCCAGTTCTATTCTCAGTTCCATTCCCAGTTTCTGAGCAGGCAGATCCTGCCTGCCCTCCTGCCTGCTCCAAGGTAGACATGTGCAGTCAGAATCCTGGCTAAAATAAGTTTCTTGATCTTTAGCTCTTTTGTTCTGAAAAGTTCCAGTCATATGACACTATTTGTATGGAATTTCTGAAAGCTTCTTATGCCATTTTCACATGACAAGCCCCTGCTTAGGCTTGTGGCTGTGAGGAGTCAGGAAAGAAGCACTGGAATGGTTTCAGCATTCTTTCAGTGCAGAAAGCAGAACTGGTGACACAACTTGTAAAGAAAGACTGAGACACGGGCTGGTCACTTCCCTGGCTCTCCCTTGGCTCACCTGGGCCTTCTCTGAGGAGCTGCAGCTGCATGTGAACCATGCAAACCATCAGGGTGGTGTGCTCGGAATTCCTGCCTGTGTGTCACCCAGTGTGTGCTCTGCACTCACTTTAGGTCAGTGAAACATGTTGCTTGTTGTGCAGTGGAAGGTGTAGGGAGATAATGAGGTCAGAATGACCTGTCAGCAGATTTTCGAGTTTAGGAACAATAGAGTGTTTAACATCCTGCTTTGCAGACCCTGCTGAGCTCTTTGGGCTGGAAGTCAGCTTAAAGAAGACAAAAGTTCTCCATCAACCTGCACCTCAGAAAGTCTTCCATCATCCCCACATCACCATTGGCCAATCAGTTCAAATCAGTCCAGCAGTTTAATTACCTGGGCAGCCTCATCTCCTCAGATGGTGAGACTGATGGAGAGATAGACAACAGGTTAGCAAAGGCATAGAGAGCTTTTGGAAAGCTTCATAAAAGAGTTTGGTGAAATAAACACCTGAAGAAAAGTACAAAGATCAGTGTTTACAGAGCCATAGTGCTGTCTACTCTCTTATATGGATCTGAATCATGGGTCATCTACAGCCACCACCTGCGACTCCTGGAACGCTCCATCAACGCTGCCTCCGAACAATCCTAAACATCCCCTGGTCAGATTATGTGACCAACACATCTGTTCTAGAACAGGCAGCAGTCACAAGCATTGAGGCCATGTTGCTGAGAACACAGCTGTGCTGGGCAGGGCACGTCTCCAGGATGAAGGACCAACCACCCCCTCCCTAAGATCCTGCTCTATGGTGAACTTGCCACCGGCTGCTGCAAGAGAGGAGCCCCAAAGAGGAGATACAAGGACTGCCTGAAACAACATCTCAGCCTTGGCCATATTGATCATCATAACTGGTCTGCTCTGGCCTCCAACTGGGAGGTCTAGAGACACACCATCTATAACACTGCTGATGCCTTTGAGAACGCAGCAGGATCACCCTGGAGGAGAAAAGACAACGCAGAAAGAATCGTGTCTTGCAGAATTTCCCACCTAAGGAGTTTTTCTGCTGTGCCTTTTGCAACCGGACGTGTCTGTCTCATATTGGCCTTTTTAGCCACCAGTGTGTTTGTAACAAACGTGGGCAGAGCCCTTCCCAAATCTTCGTTCGTGAAGCCTGGCCATGATGATGAGATCAGTGAAAATACCTCACAGGATGTTTGGCCAGTGGAGAAACAGGACAAAAGCTGCAGTTTGGGAGCGCTAAACCTGCACACTGCTGCAGATGTGGTGTTTGCTGCAGGGCACCATGTCCAGCCAGGCATTTGAGTGTTGACCAAGAGAGCAGAGGCCTCCCCAGTTTGGAGGGCAGTGAGCAAGCTGATTGCTAACAGCACAAGAACAACAGAAATAAAAAACTCTGCTGTGTACTATAATTAAAAGTAAACCCCAGCAACCTATGTGCTGTTAGACACAGTAAACATGTGCAAGGCCAACGCTCGGTGCTCCTGAGTAAACAAACAAACAAATGCACCCAAACGCAGAACAGATGTTTGATTCAGAGCAACTTTTAACTGCGGGGTCACTGCTTGGATGCCTGCCACTTTCCATGTGGCAGTATATAAATCACACACAGAGTCTGTAATCTATATAAAAATCTATATAGCCTAGACAGAGGAATGGGCTACAAATTTGTAGCCCAGGGAAATTCGCTGATGTCATGGAGCATAGTGGCACACCGAAGAAAGAACTCAGTTCAAGTTTAAATAGAAGTTTTTAATTTGCAATACAAGTTGCCTGCTGTCTGTACCAGATGTGTCTTTCAAAGTAATAAACAAACAGTGTACACACAGGTGACTCCAGTGGAATTACAGTGGGATTATTTGGAGAGAAATTGTAAAATAGGGGAATCTTTTCTTCAAATATCAGTTAAATGTGAAGAAGTAACTAAACAAAAGAAGAAAATCCACCAGGAGAATTCACTACACAGGTGAAAGAGTCGAATGGGCGTTTTTCAGTACTCTGAGCCAAGGTAGAGACAGCTTTGCTTTTACTTCTAAACCCCTTACTCAACAAGCTGTTTTAGCACTTGGGAAGGCACAAAGAAGGAACAGAAAGATAGAGAGGATGATGACAAGCTATAAATCTCAAAGCTTAAATTAAGTGGTAGGGCTAGAAATACAGTACAGTGCATCACTTGTTCCGGTGTGACAAATGGGGCTCCATTTGCTAAAGTCATTTACAACTGGCCATTAATAAAGGGGCTGGGACAGGGGATGCCACTTGCTGAAGTTCCAAAAGGAAAGTGATTAAAAGTGGCTGGAACTCTGAGTGCACTCTTCCCAGGATTGGCCAAGAAAGGATTTAATTCTTACTCTTAAACATAAGCATTTCACTGATAACGTGCAATGTTCCCTCAGGATTTTAAAATCTAACCATAACAGCCAATACTCCAGATGTGTTGTAAGGAGAAATTACTGGGGAAACCTTAACACAAAGCAGTTATTAAGAAGCTTTACGCTTTTATTATAAGACAGAGGTTTGTGGAACATCCTCCTAAAAGCTTATCAAGGCAATTGTAGCAAACCCATTCATAAACCAAACCTCAGATAAGATCTCAGTGGAACTCTATTCACCCTTCCCAGTGCAAGAGCTTAGATGTGCACGCTCTCTACCTGATTTTCTCTTGATACTCTTTCCCTCCATTAAATGGAAATAGGAATTAAAGAACCCTTCCCATCCTGATGCTTAAGTAGGTCACCAATTTATTTCTTCTTTCCTCCTCTGTTCCCTTCAATGCCACATATCCAGGTTTTTTGTGTATGTTGGTAGTGCCTGATAATGCAAATTATTTTTTTATGTTCTTTTATTTTTAAAAAAGTTCTTTAATGAAAAAAATTGTGCAATAGGCCCCTCAAGATTTTTTATCCAACTCCCTTTCAGAGCTGCAATATCCTCTGGAAAGGACATAGGCAGAGAAAAAATCATGAGCCTGCTTTCCTCACATGCCAGAGACTTCTGGCATCGTTTGACTCACACTGGAGACTTTGTGGTCTGTGGTCATAAGATAATTTCACCTGTTGCTTCCCTGGAACACCAGTTCTGAATCCATTTATCCCATAATTAAAATTCAATAGTCTGATAGTACTGAGCACTCCAGTGGCTGTGAATGTTATGGGTGCCCATCTCTACCAGGCTGGTAAAGTTGAATTTGAGGATAAGCCTCAAACTTCTGGAGCCCAAACAGACATACAAGCCACAAAATACAGGAGAAACCTTCACCAGCTTCACTGGAGCTTTTATTTGGGAAACTGGAAGGAATGCCACTATCACCCAACTGAGAAGCAATCCTTACTAATATAGACAACACCCACAAATGATGAGCTACATTATAAATAAATCACCTTAAACTATAACACCAGGGTTCTCAGTATATTATTAGAAACAATACACGTATTTTTAACTATAAAATGGAATTTATAAAAGGGACAATGACCATGAAGAGCTGTTCTGTCTAATTAATGCATTTCTTTTAAATGAATGCACATGCTTCACAAATCACTGTGCTCCACTTTGCACCATTCCAGGCAAACTGAACCTCTTTCCTGATCACCTGGCAAGGAGGTTCATCAGCATTCCCACTGCTGACAGGGATCACTTCTGCAGTTGCCCCTGTCTTCCACATTCTTTCTGGTAACCTTTCAATGATGATGATAATTGCAAGCAAACAACATGAAACAAATGGTGAGGATCAGCACAGCCAGACTGTGCCTTGGTTTTGTTTCTTTTACTTTTATGTTCATTTGAATGCTGTTTGGTCAGGTTGGCATTTGATTTGGGTTTATCAGTCTTGGAGGAAAACCAGCAGAAGGTAATGTTTTATCCAAATGCAGACAAAACAGGCATGTAATTACAAGTCGTTTCAATGTGTTTATTTTCAACAGGTAATTTGATACTCCTACTTTTCAAGAATTAAGATGTCACAGATAAATAACCACAGCTCTTCAAGTTTGCCTCTCAAAAGTACTTCAAATCTTCTTATGCTTTTTATTTAGATCTCAAATATATATATAATTATAAACTCGAATTTTAAAAATGTTGCATAGATAAACTTTTGTAATGAAAATGAAGTTGAAGATAACAGAGCAGTTAAAGTAAATGTATGTTAAAAGTAATATTTAGCAAAGTCTGCATAAATAGAAAGGAGCTTTGTGGATATTTTGGTTTGCCAAATTTGTACTTTTTTTCCCTAAGTACCAGACAACATATTTGCTACACTGTGGAGTTTGCTTGTTGGCCTTGTTCAAGTTTTAAAGAGTGAGACCTGTAAGTATGTGGTGCTACTTTGCCACTATTCAGTAAAAAAACATTATGTCATAGCTCCAATTTGAGATCTGTGTGCGCCATGGATACATAACTGAAGGAGGTTTAAAGTGAGACATGGTCTCTGCAGTCTGAATTTAATAATGTAAAGAGTGAAAAATGGAGAAAAGAAAAAGAAGACGAGGAAAATTTTGGTCCAGTTGATAAAAAGCAGGAAAGAGAGACTAACCCTAAGCAGAAAAAGGAACCTGCAAATGTCAGGCTAAAAGTTGGATCTCACTATAAAAATGTGATGTTAAAGAGACTTCATTATTAGTTATGCTCAGAAATGTTATTACTAGAACTTGTTCATTAAATTCTGAGAATGACATGTAGACTGTCATTATTGTATAAAACAAGCAGATACTGGTAAAGACATTATACAATATAAGTTAAACTCTAAGAAATCTTACATAATGGAAGGAGGAAGATTTGAAGGAATTTCAAATGATTCCCAAGTTTATTTTTTCTGTCATAAAGTAATTTCTTAAAAAAATAATGTTTTTAACATTTCTGCCCTCAAAATGCCAACATCCTTTGGCCTATCTTGTTTTAGTTGAGGTGACCCACCATAAAAAGTATGGCAAATAAATCCTGGCCTTAATTTTCTCTCAATGCACAGGGAGAAGTTGTAACAATATTTCTCAGAGATGGACACACTTCTCAGAGGAGCAAACAGATGCCAATTCAATTAAAACTTCTGCTGTGGGATGAGATGACGTAAGAATGGGACATGCTCCACACAGAAAAAGAATGATTTTTTTTTGGTGAATATAACATATGTGAGCTTTGACAAGCCCAGCTGATGGCAGACTGAAGTGTGATTGAAGGCAGGTTGAATTGTACAGTTCCTTAATTAGATTTGATCACCTTAATTTACTGGAATTTGATGCTGAACTTAAAGAGATTTTTTTCTTGAAAGACCAGGAGAGTACAATCCTATTCAGAACTCCTTCCCCAATGCATTCTTTGTCTAGGAGTGCCTGACAATTTACAATCTACCTTCATATCAGGGACTATTGTGGAGGAAGAGGCTCACTATTGTGGGCTGATAAAAGATCATGAGACTTTTGAAGCACGAAACTAAGAACCCAAAAGGACAATGAATGAAAGAGTAGGAAAGTATTAGAACACAGGTACATTCATCATTTCCAGCACACAGCCAGGAAGGTGTTCTCAAACAACACTGGCCTGGAGCAGTGATGTTTGTGCATTCATTAATACATGAGTGGCAAGGGAAGAAATTACAAAGGTTTAGTGTATAAACAACAATCTATTAGATAACTTAGGCAAATCAAAAGAAGACTGTTTCTTCAGGAAAGTTATTCCTTGGGAAAAATTAAGTACTGGCGGTGGTTTTAGATGTAATAAGTTAGATATCTAGGGAAAACATGAAAATTTAGAAAGAAAGTAAAATAAATGGGTTCAAGCCTTAAAAGAAAATTAACAGACACATAAATTCCCTGGATGCTGAACAGCTAGATAAGCATTTTTATATGAACTTTTCCTGCTCCCTACTTGCAGATGCCCCACTCTCTCTTTTCTGTAGTACAGTAGTTTTCAATTTAATGCTATAAATCTTGCCTTATGACTTAAAAATGTAGCTGTTAACATTTCCTGGTAAACTGAATGTCCATCCAAAAAGGGGCTGTGTTTGAATGTTCTGTATTCCTTTCTTTGGTGTTCAATCAGAACCATAGCAGGCAAGATCATATTATTTTTGTCTCCTGATATCTTCCTATCTATTGATATCTATCTTGGCCTAACTTTCCTTTTTTAATCTCTCCAGTTGAAAGTTTGTTGCATGCGCATACGTGATGTGAAATACACAAAAATATTTTGTAGAGAAGACAACAGAAAGCATTGTTCCTTAAAAATTTAAGTCAGAATTTGAAAAAAAACATAAATTGGTGCAGCTCCATTGACGTTGGAAGTGTTATCTGATTTTTGGTAGCTAAGAAGCTGCCACAATATTGCCATTTCATTCTTGATATTTTACTTGTTTCTTTTGATTGAATATTGCAGCAGGAGATGGCTTTGGCTGCAAACACAACCAGTAATGCCTGTGAAATAGCATCCATACACTCTGGCAGTGGATAGATTAGGCAGGCCTGGTCGATGCAAATCCACATCTGTATTTTTTGAAGGAGAAAAAAGGAAGGAAAAAAAGAATATGTGAAATACTGAACAGCAGGAGTGCAGTGATTCCTGACTTGCTCTCCACACGCTGTGACTTGTCGCTGGTTGTGACTCTGGGGATTCCCAAGAGTTTATGCATCAGCATTATTTAGCACAACATTATGTCTGATCCCACTGAAAAGTGCACAGAAATGGACAAGATTCGAGTCTTGGATTTCTTTCACACAGGGAAAAATGTATCCAGAAGCAAGTGACCTGTGCACAAACTCCTGCAGTGGGGGGAGCACAGCCTGCATCCCTACAGTGCTTCAGACAGGGACGGCCAGGCTGGGGAGGGAGGGGGGAGTGCAGACCCTGCAGAACTGGAGAAACTGTTCAGGATCTGGATTGTCAAAGAGAAAATCTGGGGTTGTCTTGCAAATCCACAGGCCTGCTGCATGCTCAGAGGTGTGGTAAAAGCTGTGGGCAAAATCCTGTAAGTTTGAGGATAAGTTATAAGAATCCTTCTTGTGGGAAGATGACACAGAATGATGCTTTTCATGACTAAACAGAGTGCTCCAGTGGAAAAGCACACAGGAACCAACAGCTGGGGAGGTGAAGGAAAGTGTGTGTGCATGGGTTGGGAATGAAAAAGCAGGTCAAATATTACAAGTACCTGAAGAAAGAGCTTTCCATCAATTCATCCTACCAGTTCAGACAACCAGTGGTTGATGTCCTGGATTCCCCTGTTAGATGGCAGGGCAGGGTGGACCCACTGTTGAGCTCCTGGTGATTAGGGGGAGTTTAAAGACTTCCACGTTTACTGAGGAAGGGATGCATTAAAAGAACGAAGGAAAGAAAAAGGCTTTCCTCTTATCATCCTTCTGTCATCACCCACAGAAAGGAATTTGACCTTTTGATTGAGTTGTTTTCTTGCTTTGTTTAGGAGTGAATTGTCATTTGCAATGGCTCTCTGCCATCCATGAAGTCCTAAGCTCTCTCCTATAGAGGTTTATGCTATGGAAGGAATGCACACCAGTAATAAAGATCAACAGGATTATAGTTACTTAATTGGACTCTGGCTAATAAAATTAACCACCAGATTTAAGAGAATTGTTTTGTTTTCTTTTGTTCAGTATTACCAACAATATTTTCCCTCTGACTCGATGCCAGGAAAAAGAATTCCTACTTTCCTAAGCTTTTAGTGAAGTTTGCTTCTTTTTACATTGTAAGTCTAAATGTAGGAAGTGTAAACTCTTAATACATGTTCAACTATAAATTAAGCTAAGTGGTAGCTCCATTTCACAGTACAAAGCAATTTAGGATTGCCTTTTGCTATCACAGTTTGATTAGAGTAACAATAACAAAACTCACAGAGGGTTTCCTGTTTGTTTTTCAAGTTTTGCCCCTTAAGGTTTTAGCAGAGGAATTCCATATTAGATAGCAAATCATAACTCTTTGCCTTCTCTAATATTTACTTTTGCCCAGCCCACTTCGCATTTGTATATCACATTCATTCACTTGCAGTTATTTGAACAGAAACTATACTCTGTATTTTGACTTCTGAGCAATAATTGGAAGCAACAACAGAATCTTAAGTAGTAACCCAGCTGTCTCCTAAGTATTATTAAGCCTAAAGAGTTATTGTGAATGCACAAAACTACAAAGGAATTGTAAAGAAATGATTTCATCTGTATATGACTTTAATCAAGCTTGGCTTGCTGTTAAAAGGCTTGTTTAATGAAGACTGCATTTCCCTTCTGAGAGTCCTGCCCATGCAGTGCAGTATCAGCCAAGCCAGGCACACTGCTGGAACAATAGCTACAGGGTTTACCACAAAGAAAAAAAAAAAAGAAAAAAAAGGCCACCACCAAAAAAACCACACAAAACAAAATAAAAACCCCCACAACCTTTCATTGCAGTCTGCTTCTGATCACTTATTTAGGAAATGACAGACAAATAACAGACAAAAATCGAGCAACTGATAATTAGCAAAAAGTCTGCTTGCACAAATGTAAATGTATGGAAGTTAAATAATATTTTATTCATATAATTTTTGATCCAGTTATTTAATTAAAAGAATGAGGTCATCTGGGATTTTCTTCTTTTGCTACATCGTTATTTCTACTCCTATAAAATACTGATTTTAAAAAGTTGAGTCAAACTCTTTGCAGCTAAATTCTCACAAATATAATATGTGGACGCTGGATTCCCTATTTCTAATGCAAATACAGAGAACTGCTTTGCAAAAATATGAAAACACACACTAATGGTTTTCACTAATGTTAACTGAAAACTGGAACAAATGTCTTTATCTTCTGATTTTAGGACACGCTCCTGCAAGCATTAATATTATCTGCAGAAAAACACCTAAAGGAATACAGGACTGACAATCCCAGCTCCCGAGTTTAATGGCATTAATAAAATGAAGCAAAGCCCTACATCTGTCTCAGTGTTTGCAGTCAGGATTGGTGCTTTAGTGCCAAACTTTGAAAACTCCAATTCACACAAATTGTTCCTTTGAAGTTAATGAGATATTTGTATGAGCAGGGGCTACTCACTTGAGCCCAGTGTTTTCTGCTCTGAGCCCCAGTCCTTTCTGCTGCCAAGGGTACTCAAGTTTATAAGAACATCCATTTCAACACATTTTGTTTAGTCAAGCTGAAGTACTTCATTTTTAAGGAAAAAGTTATATTGCCAAAAAATATAAACAGGGCTAACTCTGACTAATATAAATATTTGAAAACCAGAACTTCTCGTAGCATCTTATAGAAACAATCCCAATGCAGACGACAGAGGGAAAAGGGCTTTTATGGCACAGATAGTTCGACTGAAGAATGGCACAGAGGAAATTTAAAAAATAAATATGAGGAAAATTGTCTTCTAACACCCAGCATGTTTGAATCAGGTTCAGAATATTTTTGCCTAACAATCAAAGGTAAATCTTTTACAATTCCAGTTCTGCAGCACATTATTTAAACCTTAAGCCTCTCTAATGAAGGGGAATCATTAAATTTATTCCTATTGCCCGCTTTAAAGTTTATTTGCTAATAAGCAACTGGACAAGGGATGTGTGAAATGAATAGTTGAAGGAAAACTTTGACAGCAAAAGAGAGGTCTGGAGGGTGAAGTTGGTTTATTAGGCACCGTTTGTCATGAATGGGTCTCCTGCACGTACAAAAGCAAATCCCGCTACCTTAGAAGATTAATTCTGAAGGAGGCACTCGTGGGTCAAAGTATACAGAAGCGTGTGCCTAATCTCAGAGAAATCAGGCTATTTTCTCACAGCAATTAAGCAGAGGTCTAGGGTTTCACCCACAGTGTATTTAAACACAGGATACAATTAAACCCCAAAGTATTAATATCTGTGCTGTGCAAAATTGCCCAGGAAATAGATTTTGCACTCTTTCAAATGGGTGGCGAGGCAAATTAAGGAGGGTGACTTTATTTGAGTAAAAATTATCCTGAAACAAATGTAAGTCATTAGTTTTTAACTGTTAATTCCTTACGTACACTTTTTTTCCCCCTTTCTTTTCCCGGCTCAAGTGATTTACTCCGGAATGTGCAATCTTCAGTGGATATGGCATTTCACAAAAATAGTTTTGTTTTCAGGGCTGGTACCATTTCTGCAGGATAGTGGTCCAACTGAAGAAATTTTTGAACAAATTTTGAACAAAACACTGCTCTGTGCTGACAAGTCCTGAAGATCAAGGGACAGAGTGACCACAGCATCTTATTCAGCCAAAAACGGGTACAAAAGATCCCTTTCCTCCCTGATGTCTAGGGATTATTGGGCAGTGTGAGTGGAAAGAACACTTTGTGACTTAAAGGCATTTAATGCCAATTTGAAATGTTTCTAAAGGAAAGGAGAAAAATCCTCTAAAGACACAACGTAATTTTTATTGTACGTGAACTTCTCGGCGTAAAGGTAGTAAGAATTAAATAATGGTTTTAAACAAAATCTTCCTTTTCACCTCCCTAAGAATTTTCTCTGATCCTACGGTCTTTCACATTGTTATTTAAAATATAACTCACTTCTGTCTATCAATCATACCTACATAATCTATTTCATTCCCAAGTCACTTTATAAAAAGAAAAATATCAATCTTTTCCCTCTTGCTTTGCATGATTGGCATTTCCTACCAGAACCACTGTTTATACACAAAGTAACACACTCAGCACTGTGATAAATCTTTTTTACACTCAGAATTGTTAAAGCTTTACATCCATAGCAATGTACATAATAATCTAAACAAGCTAATTCTACATCTCAAAGCTTCTATGTTTCAAATTTTAGTAATTTTGTGGAAAACCTTAGTATTTTGAGCTTTCAAATCAGTGATGTGTTACAGAGGATGCTAATAAATATTCTAAATAGCGAAGTAATGTGAAGAAATTTTTTAAAATAATCAAAAAAATTGCTTCTTGCTGATCACGTTGGTCAGCGAGAAACTATTTTAACCTTTAAAAATGCAGCATATCCCAAAACAAGCTACTACTTAAATAAATGCTCTTCTTGAGCGCAAGTGACCTTTTAAATGATTATATCTCAGCACTTGCAACAAAAAGAATTTCCCCTATCACCTTTACACTGTTGATGTGCTGCGTTGGGTGAATCCACAACCTTTTCACTGTATGTAACACGCTGCAGAACACAGAATTACTTGCTAACTTTAATTAAACCCCTTCAAAAAAGTCCTGCTGACCTCCTTGGAAAGAAATCTCACTAAATGAAAACAAAAAAGTGAAAAAAAAAAATCCAAATGCTTCACCATTTGATAGCTCTGAATGAATCTCCAACCGTTTCAGAAAATTATCTTTCAGGGCAGTAAATAAGTCTACTGCCCTAAATTTTTCATGATAAAATTTTTAGATAAATTTCAGTAAACCCTAAACAAATTTCCTGTTTAAAACACAAAACTCTTTATTTTCCCAGGAGTCTCTAAGGGCCTGATGGAAGTTTGGTGAAGTCTTTGGAACAGGCCTTAAAATAGAAATCTAGTTCAGTCCTCCAGGTTCTAAACTTTCAGAAAAAGCTTCAGGACAAAAAATTAGAGACAAAATACTTTTTCACTTTACCTTCTAAAGCACCGGGCTTTTTTTTTTTCCTGAGAAAATACTATCTGGACTAAACCAATAGATATAAAAGAACTCTGACCACCGAAACAACCAGAAAAACTGCCCCTGAGCCAAATTCACTATTGTTGTACAAATGATTGTAGCTGGCACAGAGCTGTGACCTCTTTGCTCAGTACAAAATGACAACAATGATTTTAAACTTTAAATTAAGTTGGGGGCAAAATCAAACATAATATATACTACCTTCAAACCCCGTGATTAATTTAAAGGGACACAGGAGTTTGCAAATTCTTTTTCACTCAGTTCAAGTTAAGCATCAGAGACCTCTAAAGACAGTTAATGTTTCCTGATTATAAAAAGCAAGGTTTTAAAGCCTCTGCCTCCACACATGTGTGCAGCAATGATGGTTAAACATGTGTTTGACATGAGGGCACACTTCAAACCAGCAAGAGGTGGGTTTTATACAAAACATTGTTTCAGTTCACGTGTAGCCTGAATTTATAAACACTTTGTAGTCATCTTCTGTAAGACACAGGTGCCACAGTTCACTTTTGATGCTGAGATGATAATTATTTACTGTGTTCTCTACAACATGAGTTAAAGAGGAAACAGAAATCGATGCGGTTTTGTACTTAAAAAAATCTTTATGAAGACTGGATTCTAAATGAACAGTCTGACACATTTTAAATAACAGCATTTATAGCTATCTTACTGTATTTTTTTTTTAATTTTGTTTGAGACACAGCTAGAAAGAAGCCTATTTATTTGAAATTAAATCTATTGTCAGGGAAGCATGCATTAGAATTAAAAATAGCCCTCAATAATGAAAACAAATTTACAGGGATTTTTCCTTTTTTTTAATGTTCTCTCAGTCAATAAGCCAGTGATCTCACAACAGATACAACCTCCTGACGTAAAATCAAAATTAGCGTCCAAAGATACACTGAAGTACTGGAAATAAGAAATACAGACCTTGCTGTGGCTTTCTCTAGACAAAGGAGATGAGTTATCTGATGGGTGTGTAATCACAGAGTTAAACAAACAGCAATAAGGCAAAACTAACTCCCTGCCAAGTCTCCATGTCATCCTCGCCGCTTCATTATGAGCATTTGTGACAAACAATACAGAAGAGGCAACTGCACTGAATCAAATAACTCGCAACAGTTTACACTGCCACAAAACTATTTACATTTTGTCAAATGAATATTTATAACGAGTGGCTTTCCCTGCACAAACACGGCAGCCCGAGCAGCTCCCGTTCATTAGGGTGTTTGGGAAGCACGAACACCAATCCCGGCACTCTGCTGGAGCTCGCCCGAACGCGAACCCCGCGATGCTGACACGAAATCCAGCAGGAACGTGCTGCTGCCCCCCCCGGTTTTTCCAACGTGCTGGCATTTTTATGCCTCCGAGAGCCAGGAATTCGGTTCCAATATTCCCCCTGCCCTTGAGCAGAGCGTGTGCCCCCGGGGCACAGCCGGGGGGGAGTTTATGGGGCGCTTTCTCAAGGCAGGGTAAAGCAGCGTGTGCTCACCTCCAAGGGGTTACTGAACCCAACTTGTCTGTGTGCACAGACAGCACTCTGGCCCCAGATGTGACTGGTTAACTGTACAAGCAAGGAGGATAAATCCACACAACAATACTTCATTCACCAAGGAAATCTGCTGTGGATTACAGCTTCTCTATGGTTACGTCTGTTCTTAATTTACTGCTTTTATTCAGTTTTCAACCATAAATGAGCCCCTTATGAGGTATTCACTATGCAGAATTGACAACTCTTTTTATCTACTCGAAAAATATTTTTGGATAATAATTTATGGCTACGAAATATTTTAAGCAGTTTGAATAGTTATATTATATTCTTTCAGTACTTAATGATGCAGTATCCCCTGTAAAAATGGAGACCTGGGCAATCTATCGATTTCACATATTTATAACAAAACCCAGCAGCCTCGGCCATACAGAAATACAAATTTTAAAACTGCATATATCATAGGAATGGCATGGTGTTTTTTTTTAAAACCTCTTAAACAGCATCTCATGAGGAAATCCTGGGCCAGAACTGTGACTAAGGGCCCTGTGGATGGGAACATAAAGAAAGTTTTTTCACAGGCATGATATTTTGTTTATGGTCTCTCTTTCTTTTTTTTTTTTTTTAGTTTGTGATAGATTTAGATTTTAAACAGTATTCAACAGAGAAATTGTGAAGCTGTCTGTAACGCTGGGAAGGGTTACTGCATTATTTATGTTTTATGTATGAAACTGAAATGTGAGCACGGGTATTTTAATCTTGTTTCACCATCAAAGATAGTCTCTCAATTTGTATGCTGAATTAATGTGCTATCTACTTTGTAAAAGCAACCTAAAGGGACTGATTAGCATTGGGCACTCAGTGATGCTTAGAAGAGAAGGCTGTGAGTAAGCAGAGCTGCCTGGCAAACCAACAACGTGCTGCAGAGCTGCTGGTGAGAAGGTCTGTTCTGTCCATGGCCACATCATCCCTCCTATCAGTTCTGACATATGTCCACAGAGGGACATCAGCCACTGAAACTATAATTGGCAATACAGGAAGGCAGCCATGTGAATGATAGGGAGTATTTTTATTAATTGAGACAATAGTGATGAGGCTTTAAAAAGCCTTCCAAGATGACAAAGTCCCCTTTGCATTATTTCAGATTAATTTAAAGTGTTGGCACACAAAGCTTTACAACTTTATTCTTGGCAGAATATGAGTACTTTCAGACTCATTGATACTCAGGGATTCTTCACTATTACAGAGTTAACTCCCTGTAGATAAACAAAAGAAAACATTTGAATGAGGTACTTGCAGTGTTTTCCTCATTAGCAGCTACAGTGTCTTGAGCAGGGAATGAGTGTTTTGGGAAAAACATTCTTGGCATTAACAAGAAAGGACATTGCTTTTACAGGCAAGAACACTTTATGGCTTTCTGAAACATCCTATCACAATACCATATGTAATCCAAATAAAAAAATACAACTGAAGGCAAAATTAAGTGTTAGGGCACTTTAAAAATAAGTGCAATTGTATATAAATACAGCAGAGAAATGCTGAACTGATTTTAGTTTGGTTGCTTTAAATCTTGCCCCTGATGTTTTATGGATTCCAGTTCTTCCTTTGTTTGGTATTTAATTGCAACTGGTTTTGGTTTCTTTATAGAAATAAAAAAAATGCTTTGTTTAAGATGGAATCCCCTCATTTTCATTTACTGACTGCAGTAAGAACACTGGGTGCAGGCAGACGTTTTCCGCTCGCATTTGAGATTCCCCTGGAGTGTCTGGATAAAACACCATGGCTGGATAACACACCATGGCAGACACTCAGTTCTGCAGTCAGAGGGATTGTGCCAGTGAATCTTTAGAGCCTTTTGAGCACAAAACCTGGAGGTTCCCTTTGACTGGTGTGGGTGTGTGTGGTCACAGGTCTGTTTGTGTGCGGGGACCGAGCGTGGCTGGAACGTACCAGTGTGCCCAGGTGGCCAAGAAGGCCAATGGATTCTGTCCTGGCTCAGGAACAGTGTGGCCAACAGGTCCAAGGAAGTGATTCTGCCCCTGGACTCAGCGCTGGTGAGGCCACCCCTGGAGTGCTGTGTCCAGTTCTGGGCCCTCAGCTCAGGAAGGACATGGAGGGGCTGGAGCAGGTCCAGAGGAGAGCAACGAGGCTGGGGAAGGGACTGGAGCACAAGTGCTGGGAGGAGAGGCTGAGGGAGCTGGGGGGGCTCAGCCTGGAGAAGAGGAGGCTCAGGGGAGACCTCCTCACTCTCTGCAACTCCCTGACAGGAGGGGGGAGCCAGGGGGGGGGTTGGTCTCTTTTCCCAGGAACCATCAGCAAGACAAGAGGGCTGGGTCTTCAGCTGCGCCAGGGGAGGTTTAGGTTGGATATTAGGAAGAATTTCTTTGCAGAGAGGGTGCTCAGCCATTGGAATGGGCTGCCCAGGGAAGGGGTGGATTCTCTGTCCTTGGAGGTGTTTAAGGACAGACTGGATGTGGCATCAGTGCCATGGGCTGGGAACCACAGCGGGGTTGGATCAAGGGTTGGACTTGATGATCTCGGAGGTCCCTTCCAACCCAGCTGATTCTGGGATTCTATGATTCTGTGATTCTATGATTCTATGATCTGGGCTCTCCTCGTCTGCAGCTCTGAATGAAGGGTTTAAATTTAAAAGTTTAAATTTAGCTGAAGTCAGCAGGGAGCCTCAGGGCCACTATCAGTTATGTTTGGTACCACGATCCAAACTTAGCACTTACATCTCACTTATTATGTAGAGATGGATGGCAAAATCTCTGAGAGCGCGATGAGCCTGAGAACTCAGCAACTTCTTTTGCATGACAGATGCACACGTCCAAAAAAAAAAAAAAAGGAACACCAAAGCAGTAAAAGTGGCTGTTGTTCTAAAGTGCCAAACTGGCTTGAAAAGACCCACCTGGGTGTGTATTATTGAACAGTACTTTTGCTTTGTGCTGCCCAAGAATCTGCATTACTTCTGCTACGTACAAAGACAGTGAGGGATTTCCCCCTAAAAATCAACTCCTCAGACACTTGCATGTATGCACCAACTTTGTGAGGTGCTTGTTCAGTCACCACATGGAAAAGTAGAAGTGAAAGTGCTGGTAGAACACAGGATGGTTCTGTAGCATTTGGACATTTTATGGATTTATGCCACAAGATTGAAATTGCGGAGAGGAGCATCACAGACACCCCAAAACATCTAACAGCTCCCAACTGGCTACTTCATTCAAGAATTTGGATAAGGTGAAAACTTAATTAGTGTTTTTCCCTCCCTCTTTTTATTCCTAAGCTCAGTTGTCTCAAGGTATGTGTAGCAAAGGGCTGCTGAACATCACCATTGCTCCAAGTCACAGAGATGGGGTTTCTTCCTAACAGTTGAGTTTCATGAACAGCAAACTAAATCACCTATCTGTGTTTTCCAGCATAAATACAACAAATCACAGTAATGTAATGCTGCACCTCAGAAGTCATTGGAATACATCAACCCTTCTTGGATGTGAAGGAATGCAATGGTGGCATATTGAGGGTGAATGATGCAGCACAGAATAGCAGGGAGGCTGAAATACCACCAAATTATTGACTTGGCACTTTTTTTCCTCTCTTCCTCTTTTCTCATGTGTATATTTGCACTTAGGCACAGTGACACTGATCCTGCAGAATTTTGTACAGGTGATCTGCTCTACAGGTCAACAACAGGCAAAGAATAACGGTTTTCTTAAATAGAGTTTGCAAGTTTAACCTTTGAAATTAAAAAAAACATAGAATCTTTCAGGTTCAAAAGG
Source organism: Manacus candei (assembly GCF_025592945.1). Taxonomy (NCBI): domain Eukaryota; kingdom Metazoa; phylum Chordata; class Aves; order Passeriformes; family Pipridae; genus Manacus; species Manacus candei. Next base: position 1,279,910 of record NW_026138092.1, read on the forward strand.
ACCTGGCAAGGCTGCTTGGTCTAAATTACTGCTTAAAGCTGTCTCAAAACTGAATTTAGACCAGAAAACTAAGAATTCAGCCTTTAGCAGGAATTTAGACTTGTATATCTGCTCTCTCGGAGAATGCCACAACCTCTCTGGGCAACCTGCTCCAAAGACTAATTATTTTCATAGCATAAGAAAAAAAATTCTTGCATCTAGTCAAACCTTTCCTGTAGCAGTTTATGGCTGTTAACTCTCATGATGTTGTTGTCCATCTCTGTAAAGAGCTTGGCTACATCTTTTCTGTAAGGTCACTGCAGATATTGGAGGGCTCCTGTCCCCTTGGAGACATCCCTTCTCCAGGGTAAACAAATCCCAGTCCCTCAGCCTCTCCTCACAGGCCAAGTGCTCCAGCCTGTGATCATCCTGTAGGCTCTCTGCTGAATTTCATCCAGTTTTTCAATGTTTGTCTTTTAAAGGGGGCCCAAAACTAGTCTAGCAAATGCTAATTAAAGGGCAAGAATCACTTGCCTTGATCTACTGACTCTGCTCCAGGTTACACAACTCCTTCATGCTGTTAGTTCTCATTACTGCCAGGACAGCTGATAACTCTGGTATAGCCCATTGTCCAACAAAATTCCCAGCTCCCTTCCAGAGCTGCTGTGTGGCAGCCCACAGCCCATGCTGATACAGAAGCATTCTTCCCTGCTTCAGGGCCTTACAACTCTGCTTGAAGAAATTAAGTGGGTCCCATTTTCCCAGTTCCTGGTCTCTCAAACCTGCAGAACTGATGAGTGTTTGCTCCTCCAGGTCACTGGTAAAGATGCAACCCAATACCAGCACTGATCAGAGAGGAACTACACCTTCCAAGCAGAGTAGTAACCGTGGGTTATTATCTTTTGAGCTGGATGATCCAAACAGTTTTTCACCCTAGTTGTTCACTCATTTGAACTGTGATGTTCCTGCTGAGATACAGGAAGTTGTTTTGAAACCCTTGCTAAGGTCATTGTAGAAGACACTCATTATGTCCCCTCCATCTACAAATCTACTTGTTTCATCACAGAGACCATTTCATCCACGAGTTCTCTCAGCACCACTGAATGCCTCCCAACTGGTCCTGCAGACTGGCATAGGTCACGATTTCTCAAGAGAACTATGACTCGATCCTGTCCCACTGCTGGTAGTTTCTGTCCTCTTTCAGTCCTGTCTGGTCAGAGGCGTGGGAGACTTTGTGTGTGAAGAGTGGGACGGTGAGTTACAGCCTCCCCTGCACCTGCTGTTCCTATTCAGCAGCACTGGTGTAGCACATTATCCCTGCTCACTGCTAATACAGCTCCAGAAGCTCTTTCTGCTTGAGTTCCATGTCCTTTGCCAGGTCCAACTCTATCTTCACCTGCCAGTTTCAGTCTAGCTCAGCTTTGGTTTTCCTAACACCTTCCCTGCTTGTCTAGGCAAGGCTTAGTATCCTCTCCTTCCCTTTGCCTTCTGTACATGTCCTCCTGCAAAAAGCACAGGACTTCGGTCTGAGTTTCAGTCATCCTTGTTTAACCAGGACGTTCCCCTGATAATTAGCATTTTTCTGAGTATTGGGATAAATACTATTGTGCTTTGAGGGGGCAGTCCTTAGAGATCTATCAGCTTTCCTGAGCTCCTTTGTCTTTCAACACTGGTTCCCTTGGGACCTCACCTACCAGTTCCCCAGAAAAGTCTTCCTTTGCTCAGCCTGACACTTCTTCTTTAGAAAAACCTCCTAGAAGAGTGATCTGAACTTCCCTCATGTGAATGCCACTCCTCCTGCAACCTCCTTCCACGCCTGCCTTTCCTGAGGAGCCTGTACCACCCACCCTAACTGCCCTCCAGTCCTCCAGGCCACCCCAGGGAAGTCGTGGCTCTGCCACCACATGTTGAGCTTCATCTCCTCCTGTTTGTTTCCCAGGCTGTGTTCTTTAGTGCACAGCCACTTGAGGTTGGCCCTCAGGGTGGCATTTAGCCTTTCTGATGGTTCCACCCCTCCTGTTAACCTACCCTACAAGCTAGCTGTAACCTCTGCTCCCTTACTGAACTACAAGCTTGTTTTCCCATATCCTAGTCCACGTAGTTTAAAGCCTTCCTCATCAGGTTGGCAAGCTTCTTGTAATTGTTTTTGCTTGTAATGATTACATGCAACAAGACCTAGTTGCCTTCTACTTCTTTCTTGAAGTGTATATGACAGCATAACAAAGCTCAGTTATAAATGTTGGACGTTCTGAGAACAAAGGAAGAGTCCTTTTCAACATTGATACGAGTGACAACAAAATCCCTTTACTTTGCTACGAAACATTACAACAGGCAAAGATGACATGGCTGGAGGGAAGGATGACTTTGCACCTAGGCAGGCTTCAGGCTGATGCAATGACTTCTTAATGCCTCAGAGCAGCCCAAGAACAGGTCTGACACGCTTCATAATTAAAATACTTCAGGATCAAAAAGTATAAAGATGACGTAAAATCCCCAAGCTGTGCCAGCTCCTTCTACAATTGAGGATCTGGTCCTGTAAGCTGAGCATCCAGATGTCAGTGTCCAGAGTCAACAAACCAGAATTAAAGTGTAAGCAGCTAGAACTTCACTGAAACAAAGCATTCACATCCTGAAACCAGGTATTTTTATTTGCAACAGATTCAGCACAAATGAGAAGACAAAAGGGGCAAGCTAAATGACTACCAGTTTGTCCCCATCAGAGCATCAGAAAAGTGGACTGGTGGAGCTGGTGAGCAGCTGAAGCTTCAGTCTCAGAGAATGGCTCTGGTTATAGAGTAGAAGTCCTGTTGTTTTGGCTGGCTCCTTTATGTTCTAGAAACAACAGCATCATTCTAATTGGCACACGTATCTTTTCTTCCCTGATAAATAAAAGGAGCACTGGAATGCTGGATGCATTTCATTTTAGCTCGTGTCTGGGTATATTGCTGGCATGCAGCGCGTGGGGCTGTGCCAGATGGCAGGGGTGGCATCTGTAAAGTTGCTCAGTGGGCATCTCACTACTACTTTTCAGGAAGCAATGCACCATTTCTTTCTAAGATTGAACTCTAGGAGGGAAATGGCAGCTCGAGCTCATTCAGCTGTTTTTTATGGGTACACGCCACTTCTTGGCAGAGACCTGCTATAATTTCAGCACCTAAATATATTAAGAAGAGCCAATCCTTTAGGAATGCCTAGGATGTTTTTGAAAGTGAGAATTGAGATGACTAAGGGCATTTACCAATATGCAGCGAATGTAATTACAGAAAATTGCCAGGTGCCTTCTCCCAGTACCTGCTCTGCCCCTCTGCTGAGCGCAGGTAACGGGGTGCAGACGTGCTGCTCAGCTGCAGAAATGCACAGTCTCAGGGCTTAGATTAAAGGTGCCTTGCTCAGCAGTTTAAAGTAAAGCCCTCAGACTCCTCCCTGCCATGACTCTGTGTCCCAGCCTGCCTGCTCTCCAGCAGTGGGGAAAGAGTGGGAGATGATAACATCTCAGCCAGCAGTTGTGCTGCAAAGGAAACCTGTGCCAAGGACTTCAGGTGCCAAAGGCTTAGTCACTGAGACATACACACAGTGGGAGAATTTACAGTATATCCACTTGAATATAAGGTGTTTGTCTTTCACTGAGCCAACAAATATTTATGAAAAATCTTGACAATCACTTCTCTAAGTCTTCAGTTACTCTTTAAAGAACTCATCACACATCAAGTATGAAAATAACTAATGCTCAGACAAACTGACTTAGACCCCTTGAAAATCTTTCCCAATGGCAACGAGAGAAATATTCCTGTTTATGGGTGGAACTCTATTAGTGGATGAGAAGTAAAAAATAAGGGAAAAACTCTATTCCAGAATTGTTTGGATCTTAGTCATAACTGAGATTGAAGATAGGGATTAGGAACAAGAAGGAGAGAATTTTGTGCAAGTCTATTTCAAGTTAAATTGCTGGTTGATTCTTGCCTTAAAAGTCCAAACCCACAATGAGGTACAGTGACTATAATGAAGAGAAAGTAATTTGTAGATATCCAATCACGCTTCTTTTTCAAAAACATGCAAAACTAATCTCGCAAAACTAAATGCAAAATAACAATTGGAAAATGTGTCCTTTAGCCTTTAGATGAATTTAAATAAAAATGTGTATTGGATCTGCACATTAATAAAGCCTGTTAAGCTCAGTAGAATACTTTATATTCATCTGTGCTTCATCAAGCAGGTTCACGACCTCTACAGAACTGCAGCAGCTCCCTCTGTTCTGAGAACCGCATGGGGGAAGATGGTAAATATTATTTTGTGATTAGAAAATGTTACTGGAATCGTCACAGAGAAATATTTAATGTGGAGAGTGTGGTTCAGGAATTAAAACATACACAGCAGGGGAAAAAGCAGCATGGAGCAAATTTTACTCCTGGTGACAGGCAAGTAAAATTTAAGGATGGTCTGTGACATTGGAAACAGGGTGCCACAGTTACACAGTTATCACTGAGCTCAGGGAGATATTTAAGCACCTGCCTAACTTAAACCATGTGAGGATTCCCATTGTTTTAGATGAGACAAAATGGATGTTTTAAATATAAGCAGATGATTAAATATCTCGCTGATTTGGTATTGGAGAAAAATGTAGTTGAGTGATTTTTTTTTTTGCTGTCAAACAAGTATATATCTAAATAACCAAATGTGTTAAATATACACAGCAATGGCATTTGATGAGAAGCAGAGGAATGACTATGTGCAGAACATTACTCTAAGGTAATACATAAAATATGTGATGCAATACTTATTAAAAGCTCAAAACACCAACTATATTTGCAGCTCCTTTTCCTGATTTCATTGCAGTGTGATGAATATGTGTACATATCCATGTGTGCTTTACTAGTCATCAATCTGCCTTGCTCTTTTCACAGATTACACACCAACCTATCTCTTTAGATGTGAGAGCCAAGTGGGTTGGTTCAAATATGAAAACAGAAGCGTGGTGCTGTGTATCTCATTAAACCCCCAATATGACAAGGAGGGATAAGAATGTCAAAACAGCTCCTTAACAGAATCAACTTCTGTAGGGCTAATTCTAAATCTCCTCTCCTCCCATCCAAATTACCCTCACGTAAGAGGACTCAGAAGACTCACAGCCCTACTGCAGCCATTGGAAATGTTGCTTCTCACTTTAACCAAGGGCAAGTCTTAACCATTATTTTTCCAAGTTTTCAGTGTGAGTGTTCTGGTCCAGTTTGGTTATCTCAGTGTTCTGTTGATATAATCATTCATTCTGCAGTGTAATTTTTTTCTCCCATTGGTGAAATACTCTTGATTAGCACGTTGTTGCCATATACTTGTGTTGCATGTTCTGTCATTATCAAATGGAGACAAAGGTGGTGATGATGCCTGTGTCAGCACACACCCACAATTGCTTATGCTCAAATCCTGCTCATCTAGAAAATTCAAATCACCATAAAGGTTCCCTGCAGCTAAATATTGCTTTCACATAATTGCCAGGAAAGGGCTTCCTAAATTATAGGACAGAATAAATTATAGGAGAATCATGTTCCCTACAATTCAAGGGGGGAATTAACACAGTCTGTAAAGACTCCCAAAATTTACCAAACTGAATTGAAATCCTACATTTAACTGGAGCTAAGTTAATTCCATGAAAAAATTCTCTGCTCTTGAAAATGTCTGTTCTAGAGAGAAATAATATGGGCTTTCTAGATTTTTTAATAGCTGTTTCAAACAAGTATGCTATTTATTAATTACTAAAAAATGCAATGACCACTATAGTTTTCATTCAGAGCAAAACTTAAACAGGAAAATAATATGATCCTCAACAGACTGTTTGAGTTATCTGTCCCTTCTTTAATCTGAGAGATTACTCAACAAAACCAATGTTCATTCAACAACATTCATGAAATCTGTTGTGGATTACCAATATCATCAGTTAAACCTGTTTTAAATTTATTGCTTTCATTCAGGTTAAATAACAAAAGAATCCATTTGTACCACCACATGTATATACATGAATTCAGCTTTCATCATTCTCTACAGGTTTAATCCAGTGATTTATGTTTTTTAACACAGTTTTGGGCAAATCTGTTGAAGAAATTTAGCCAGACTGATAGAAGAGTTACACTGGATTACTGTCATGTGTGCCAGGTTTAAAACCAGCCTGTTCTGTTTGGAGAAAGGGAAAAGTCAAGCATTTTAACACTGTAACCCTCCTTGAAGTTCTAATCATTTTAATGGCTTTAGCAAAGGAGAGCAGAGAAAGGTTGGGAGAGTTCAAAGACAATAATCTTTATTATTAGAAATATGTTGGAACAGCGAAGAAGCAAAGTTGCTTTTTTCTGCTTTTTCTTTAGTCACAGCAGGAAATAACTGCTTAGATTAGAGTTTTCTGACGTTTGAACAGTCGTGGCAGTGGCTACATGTTAATTTTTTCTTAAATCATCTCCCTATTGAATCTCTCTCCATCTACCAATATTTAAAAAAAAAAAAAAGCACACACACGCAGAAAATTAAATGTAAAAAGCTTCTCTTATGTTTCATATCACAGCTAAATTTTTTCATTTAAACTGAACGAATGGAATGGCTGCACAGCATAGCTGAGGGGTTTGCTAATGAGATACAAAGCTTTTTGCCTTTAGGTCACTGGTTCAAATCCAGGCAAGGCTAGAAACAGCTGAAAGCTTTTAACCACCTGATGGCTGTGTGATATTTTAACACGAAATGAGTTTGTCAATCAAAAGCCAACTTCAGGAAATAAGTGTTCCCACCATGAAAACAACCATCAAACAATTAGAATTATTTGCAGTCTTCTGAAAGTTCAAAAATTAATTACTCTGCACCTTTTGAACTGATATTTTAGACCGATGTTGAAGCATGCAAAGAGTGAAATGTGGAGAAGTTTACATTGCTGGTACATTTGTGAACACAGCTTTGCTGGGTAAAAGAGGCTTAAATGACTTTCCTTCCCTAAACCTCCTGCCTCTGCTCTGATTAGCATCAGCTAAGGTAGCAGGTACTCCTGCAGTAATTCACACACCCTGTGGAGGGAGGAAGGGAAGGGGACATGACACACACCACAATAAAGTTGTATATCCACAAGATAACGACAGGAAATATTTTCATTTCTGCGTTAATCAGCTCTTAAAAAATGAAGCTTCTGAAAATTTTGAGTGAATGTCAGTAACCTGTGGCATCCTCCTACAATTCATGTAGTTGTCTTTTTTTGCATGTAAATAATTCCTCACTGCCAGGAATAATTGATCATGCTTGAACAAAAATGGTCTGATTCTTGGGGTGTCTGTGCAGGGCCAGGAGTTGGACTCGATGACCCTGATGGGTCCCTTCCAACTCAGCATTTTCCATCCTTCTATGTTTTTTTTTCTTCCAGATGCTGATTATAGGTTTGGGTGTTTACCTTAAAAACCTGAGTTTAAACAGTTTGGATAAAATTTAAATAGTGCCACTGACTGTTCATGAGTCGGAGTTGGGTAGTGTTGGACATCGAAGGAGGAATCATCTAATCTCCTTTTCCCTTTTTTTTTCCCCTGTGTGAACACAGACAAGACATCTTCCTTTCAATGGCACCATTTACCTTGTAAAAACCAGTGCTTTTACAAATCCTAACACTAAAATATTTGTGTTTAGAAGTTCAGAGACACAGTGATGCCATTTCTGAGAAAGAGAGAGAAGCAATACCTAACTTGAGTTCTTATCAGACTGAAGCAAATTAGAGTAATTAACATTTTGAATAATCCTATTATCTTTAGAACTGCATCAGTACTTATTAAGAATCAAAAACCTATTTCTGTTTCAATATTCTCCACTTCTTATACATGAAATATTCATGGGGACAGTCCCAGTTCACATTAATGTACATGTAAGAAATGGTGTAAGTGGCCCTTAAAATGGTGCAGAAGACATTTACAAGGTTGGGAAATAATCCTGAATAGTGTGACGTGGAGACTGACTTCTGAGCTATTAAATCCTGCAAAATTACAGAAGGTAATTTCCAGAAGATGCCTGAGTACAAACCATCTCCCCCCCTCATCAAGACTGGACCCTCCAACTTGAAAAATATCTTTCCTTTAGTTTTCCAGCACGGATGTTCAAAGGGCCAAGGATGACGTTAATTTTAATTTTCATCTCGAGTTCAGATTTTGGTTGCTTTCGTGTCTTTTATGACACGTTGCTATCAGTCTGACTTATAATGACTTATATAAAAAAAAAGACAGATTAGTTTGTTTAGCTTTTAATAAGCGTGTGGCTGTAACAAAATCTTACAGTTTTACTGGAATTCAGTGGAAACTGAAGCCCACAGAAAGAGGCTCGGATGTGCCTTAGCACTTGTGCTTTATTTCCCAGTAAGTTTATCCTGCACAGCTCAAGTGATTGGCACCTACATCTGAACTCACAGGTTAGCTCAGCCTAAGTTTAAGGATTCCCACAGCAGCTCTTTCTGTGTTACACATCCCTGCTAATTCTGCAGATCCCAAGGGCACACCAAACTGTTGTTTATGATAAAATGGTCTCAAATTCTTTCTCATTAAGAAAGTTCATTTCTACTGGGGGGTGTCTCGTCCAAATGAATTGCTGAACTGAGGCAGACTATCAGCACTCAAAAAATGGTGAGTTGTTAAGCACCATCCTCCATAAAATACAGCCTGGTCTTTAACTTAGACCCTCCAGTTTTACACTCAGTGATGCCAGTTGCTGTGAGCAGGGGCCCAACCACTTTGCACAATAGGAAGGGAGACAAACACAGTTGTGCTGGGGCTAAAACTACAAAGATGACTGTAGAGATGAGATGACATAATTAAGGAGAAATTGTGGAGAGTCTAAACAACAAGGATGGCTTCTGAAAAATCACTCAGTTGTACCAATAAACTGGCAGAACAAATCAGTTTAAATAAGCTGGAGAGGCAAAGCACAGCTGGAACGACCAATTGATTCATTGGGTCATGATGCACTCATTAGATCAACCTTGTCCCAGCTTTCCTCAGCTCTGCTTACTGAAGCTTGGAGACCTCCCTAGAACCGTGCCCCAATTCACTAAGGCCTTTTCCAGTCATTCCTTTTTTCCTTCTGCTCAGTGAAGGAAAAGCATTTGCTTTATTAAAGGCTCTCTGTAGCACTAAGGGGGATAAATGTGTCTCCTAGACCCTAAAAGCAAGATTGAACTTTTCAGTGTAGTCATGAATAAGGCATAACATGTAATAGTGGCATATTTTCCAAGGCTGAAATTCTAGAAATAAAAGATCACAGGTTTCTGAAGGATTTGTTGCAGTTAAGGAGGGATCAGTTCAGGAACAGTCTATACTCTGTGTTACATCAGATATTAGAGTGGTCACTTCTAGCTGTATAATTAACATAGCAAGGCAACTTTTCCATGGCTAAGAAATAAATCATCCTTTACTTTCCCTTCTTTTGCTCCACAACAGCTCCATTTTTGCAGTTGTGAAAGTCAGATTTTCCCCCTTATCTGACTTCCTAGATGTCCTAATCAGATATAGAAGAACAGGGCTTATGTGGGAAAGAGAAAAGAATGCTGGTACAAAGGCCAGGTTTGTCCTTCCTTCTTTCTACCCAGTTGCACACAAAGAAGAAATGGATGTGAGGAAATAGCCTGGCTCAGTGTACAGCCTTTATTTTGGACAACTGAAACAAGTAAGTGAGTGAGCAGCATTAGCTTTTGTTCCCTTACTTGGCTGATCAAGCAGGACAACAAGACATACAGAATAGGTGTAAAGGGATATGACAAGAATTTGGACATACTTTCCATTTTCCTAAGAACTGCAAAGATGGGAGTGAATGAAATTTGGAAATATGTTGCTGCATTGTGCTCTCTTGCCTCCAACGCTTTGGAAGCTTTGCTGACAAGTTGCAAAGTCTTCATTGGAATTCAGCAAGCTGTGATGAGGAGACCTTGCTTTCCAAATGTTAATGCTGAAATTCCATGCTTGAAAGAAAGACTGACAACAGACAGACAGAAAAAAATTAATACACTGCTTCTTGTCAGTCCTTCAGGATTTTTGAATAGCAATTTGGCTTCCTTCGCCATCATAGTAAACTGAGAAGAAATGTAGGTTTGAAAATTGAGAAAGGACTTGAAGCAAACTAGTCTTTGACAAATCTTTCATTATAGAAAATCTGAAATGTGGCTACTAATGTTAGCTAAAGATGTCTTACTGACAAGCAGAACCGTTTATTATCCATATTCCATATGCAGCACTTACTGAGTAAGGTGTGTGCTAGTGGTAAGAGTGTTTGACAATGTTGGGAACAGCTGTGAACATCAATCTGCCACTGCTCCAGGACAGAGGAGTTTCTATTTCTAACAGTTGACTCCACAAATAGTAGCACCTGTCCTGGGCTTCTCACTTATACTGACCCTTCAGTGGCCCACTTTGTGAAGAGGGAAGGGATTCAACAGGACTCTTTCAGGAGTTAATGAAGCTGCCTACACTGCTGCAACCACAATTTGGGTGGCAGGAAGTAGCACAAAAAGGATAATTATATATTATTTTCAGCCTGGATGAAGGGATGCTCACTGGAGTTCCTGACTGTCAGCCCAGGAGTGTGCCTGCTGTGGACGTGCACACGCTCAGGAACTGTTCATTCTTTGGATGGACAGGAAGCTGAACAGGAGCCAGAGTGTGCCCAGGTGGCCAAGAAGGCCAATGGATCCTGGCCTGGATCAGGAACAGTGTGGCCAACAGGTCCAAGCTGCTGAGGCAGCTCCAGCACACCAGGAGAGTGCTGGGCCTTGGGGGAGAGTCTCCTTTCTGGAAAGCAAAAGCTCTTTGCCTCGCACTCCCCATGGCCCAGCAGTTCCCCCCGGAGGAGGTGGCTGAGGTTACTCACTGAGGTTTAAAAGGCACACCCTGGGTGTGGGAAAGGAGCTCGTCACACACTCACTCCCCAGCTCTGTTCCATCCCTGCCTTTGGCTGCAGTTTGCCAGCAGATGTGAGGTTTTAAATATTTGACAGCACAGCCAGGGACACCTGTCTTGACGTCTCACCCTTCATTCACCCATTTAATGCAAAATTTGACCTTGTGTCCTGAATATGCCAGGAGAGACAGGCATAACCCTTCGCTTAATACAACCCTTCTCTGGAACCAGAGGTTTTAATACAACCAACGCTATTTAAAACAACACAAACATATCTCATTATTGTCTGAGCAGAAAAATGGGCCTCTGTATAGCACACATTTATATTCTGCAATAAAATTGGCACCTGGTATAGCAAAAAGATCAATGTGCATGTTACATGGCTTTACAGACTTCATGTGAATAATGAAAAAAGTATTAAATGAAAGAAGCACTGAAATTACCATTGCTGATAATTTTTCAAGAGTACAGAATGAATTCTTGAGAAAACAAGAGGCACTATTCATGCCACTCTATCACATGAGCTCTGTTCTCATTTTTTTTCTTCCCCTGGAATTAGTTTTGAAAAAATCAAGGATCTCAGCTGTTTAATAACAGCGTTGTTGTATTCATGCAAATCCCTCAGACCTTATGTCAACATTTAATTTTACAATAAATACAAAAATAAGACTAGTGGCATCTGTAGTCCCCTGGGTTGTAGCTGGCAAATCACCCGAAACATCCCTCTCCCTCTTCCCTCCTGAACATCCTCGCTGCTCAGGACGTAATCATAGTCAAAAGGAAAATGTTAACATTCCTGTGGTGTATTGAGAGAAGTTTATAGATATTGACAGTAGTGCTCACAAAATAGATTATATCAAAACACCAAATATATTACCTTTACCCCAGTGGTAAGCTTTTGTAAATTGAAGTCAAATATGTAATCGCTGAACTCTGCAAGGATGATAAAGGCATCGTAGAAAGAACTTCAACCACTGTGGATTTAGAGAAGGAACTGTTCCCACTAGCCATTTACTCAATGAATTTTAAAGAAAAAAAAATTACTTATTTACTGAATAACACTCCAAAAAGGATTTATAAATTTTGAGCTGTTTGCATAAAGAATGCAGTATCTATAACTCCCTCTGAAAGTTTTGGCAGTGCACTGAACACCAAGAAAAGCAAAGAGAATTTGAATTGTCATAAAAACAGGTGCCTAAATCCCAAGAGACAAGTATCTTGCAGAAGAAAACAAAGGGACAGTAAGTGTAATTGGGAAAAAATTTCTCAAGAACCCTATAAAATAAAACATAAAGTTATATCAAACATATGGAATTTTAAAAAGAGAATAAAGCATTTAATAGAGAAAACTCTATTAAAAATTTTTTCTTCATGCAGTCCAATAGGAATTTCCCATAAGAATAAAAAGATGACCTTCCCAGTAGGTTTGAAAGGTCCCATCTCTCAGGCACTAAGGACCAAGGGGGTGAGGAGGCTCTGGGAGGGACAGCGGGGATGTTTCCTCTGGCTTGGCCCCATGGAGATTCAGGATGTGTCACAAAGAGTCTTGGACTCCAAAGGTGAACACAAAGACACATCTGCTGTTTGAACCCAAAGCCTGTAGCAATAGCTGTGCATCATTTATACAGGTGCTTGGGAGGAAAAATCTGTCCCACAAACTCCTGGATATCTCAAGCCAGCAAAGCCTTTTCTTGCACTCTCAGCTCAAAACATCAGCACTCCCCCTTACTAAACACCTTTCTGGTTCTTTAAAAGAACAAGTAATCTTCGCTGTTCACATTCAGGAATCCCTGTAAGGACTCTAATCCATGTACATCTCCTTTCTGCCTTCCTGTTGCTTCCCCAGACACCCCACACTCACCGTGCAGGCTCTGCCCTGTGCTGTGCTCCTTTTGTCTCTGCAACTTCATACTTTCTCTTCCAGGCTGCTGCCTCTGCCTCAAGCAGTCAACCCTTTTTCCCATTTCCCTGGTGCATCCAATGACCTTACACTCCCTCTTTCAACTCCTGCTTTTCTTCCTTCTCCCTTCCCATCTCCTATCATTGCTTAAGAACAGCCCTCTGCCACTCTTTTCTGCTTAGCAGGCCAATACTACAGCAATTAGGCCAACAAAACCCAAAGCAAACATCTCCTGAAGAACCTTTCTTTTATTTTCACATTTTTTGTTTCCCCCCATACAGCTTTCTATATTTATAGTGCATTATCTTCAGATGTGATTTGTGCTGATTAGATTAGGTTGCAAGATGCCAGGGATAGAGGCCTTGGATTGACTTTTATCTTTGAAATGCCAGCCACGTAAGTATGTGTTATAAATGAAATAATACTAAGACAATAATGAATACAGTAGTAGCATCTCTGTCATATCCTTCAACTTGGAAATGCTGTGAAAGATTTTGAATGGGACTGTGTGTGAAAGGGTAAGTTTATCTTTCCAGTTCCATGTAGCTGGAGTCCCTGAGGAAGTGCTCAATACTAATGAAAAGCTGAATAGTTTCTCTAAAACCTTAGGGATCTTCTATCAGCCATGCCACATGCACCCCTGTTTTGTAAGTCATCCTCTTTTTGTATCATTCTCTACTCTATTTTACTTGCAGCTTCCACTGTATTAATTACATTTAGTTCTAGAATTCTCCTCTGTGATGAGAAACCTGTGTAACAGATATTTTTTGTATGGGGATATATTGAAAGAAAAAGAGATTGGAGATATGTCTGGTTTTTCAGCTGTGAGAACACTTCAAATGAAGTGTAAACACTGTAGATTTTGGTGGGGCATTAATGATTTCCATACAGCATCTTTAGCACTGGAACACTGATCCAGGCACAGTTACTTTGGCACCTGACTAAACCCCCACATAAATTTGGGTTTGGAATAATAAACCTGATCTTATGGATACCTTTAAGACACCATCAAAATAGGAGCAAACAACTGAGTAACTGAATCTACTCTGGAAAAAAAGTGTGTAAGAAGAACCCAATACCTGTCCAAAAATAACTGAAATGAACATGTTTGAGGGAAGCCTGGTAACCTTGAGTGCAATATTTCAGCCTACTCATGTATTTTTGTTCTTTTCAGTATTTATGACTTAGAGGAAAAATGCGCAAGGCAATCAAAGCAGGAGCACACTTTTTAAAATGCAGACTTTATAACTGATGTGAGACAGGCAGAACTCGTTCTAGCTTTAAGTGAGAGCTTATTTTGCAGCTCATTTATGGCTGTGCCAGTGATCACAGAGCCAGAATTTGCCCCGGACCCTGGATCACAACAGAAATGGGCATTTGCTCTTGCACACAGACAACACTCAGTGTCCTCAGCCAGCAATCCCTGCGAGTCTGGCAAGGCTGGGAGGTTGGTACACCTGCCCCAATTCCCAGCCCTGCTCCCCAGAGCAGGTGCACAAAGTCCATGGTTTAGAAAGTCCCTTCACACCTGCGCCTCTTAACTAATGACCCTTTTTGCTTTCTCCTTTTTTGATCTCCCGAGTGGGAGATGTGATGCTGACACAGCAGACAAGCAGGTGTGGCAACCCCAAGGAGAGGAGAGAGAGAGGGCATGTGCCTGTGTGTGTGCCTGCCAACAAACCATCGATTTTGTCCTTTATCTTTTTGCAGGTGACTTCTCCAGGGACTAACAAAAATACTTGCATTTTTAGAAGCTTGTGGTTTCGCTGCAGCCTCGCACACACCCACGTTTCTTTGAGGCAGGGAGAACCAAGAGGCCCTTGAACCAATTCAGTTAATCCCGGTCCTTGTACTTGAGAAAATACTTGGTTAATCCTGGTTCTAAGTATTTCCTCAAGTACTGGCACACTGTGGTGCCCAGGGGTGTCAGCACAGACACTCCCAGCTGAGCTGACTGTTGTTTGGCCCATGGTCTGGAGCACTGGGGAACAGCTGAGGAAGGCTCTCCTAAGGGACCTGATCGACCTCAGATCACTGCAAGCATGTGAGGCACACAGTATATACAGTCTGTTGCATTTATTGCACACAAATAATCTGCTTTCGAATTTAGCTTTTATTCTGCTTATAACCCTTCTGTAAATTAATCCTGATTTGTGGGTATGTTTTCCGTTTTCAGGATTAATCTTGAGAAGTGGAAATAACCAGTTCTTCTCCTGGGTGTCATCCATTAACACCTGAATTTCATTGTTTGTTCATTATTCTGTCTGGGAACAGTGTAAAAATCCTGGTTGGGTGGCAAGGGAGCTACAATATTTCACACAAAATACTGATGCCTACCACATGATCGAGAGTACGTAAGAAATATTTTTGTTTGCACGAATACCTACATTTTTACTAAGAAAACCCATATTACAAACAGGTGCAGTGACAAAAAACTGTTTATATCCAATAGCAATAAAAACTCCTGCTAATGTAGTTTGAGCAGATACAGATTCTGAATTCAATTGGATGTTTATGCTCACAAATTCATTGTTGTGTGATTAATGTATAAGATCCTATGGGCAGAATATGTCATACTTGAAATAATCTGAATGGATTCAGTTTAAAGTCATTTGCCAATAACTTGTAATCAGCATATAATCTTTAATGATGATATTGCTGAACTTTGCCCATAAACCAATAAGCAGTTTAAGAGCCACTTCTATTTCATAAATTAAACATTATCTGGATAAATACATGTCAGTACAGAAGCATTTGCGTCTCATATCTTTTCCTTGATTTAAATGGGTTCATCCAATATCAGCTAGGTAGTGAACTTTGAAGCAGAGTCCACTGTAATAATAGTAAAGTTTAATGATGCATAGCTTTGTGAGACTGACAAATTCCCAGCCAAAGTATTGATTCCTGGAGAATTTATGAAGCACAGGCTCTATTCTATGTCATTACGGTCCATTTTTGGCTGAAAGAATCATGTAAAATAGATTTTTAAATGAGTGGTAATAGCCAGACATAAAGAAGGTATTGATGTGTGTCATGAAGGGTGAAATAGCATGCCAGGTAAAGGCATATAACAAATTGCAAACAACGGTGCTGAAACTCCTGCAAATGTAAATTTGTTTTTAGTTTTAATCAAACCTTTGTTTCAGTAAGTACAAATTTTGCCACGGAACTGAAAAAAAACCCCACCCTCTCAAAAAATGTAATTATTTACCGTTCGATTTCATGCTGCACATTGGAATGTGTCTATAAAATGCATATCTCGCTTACAGACATGTTAATCAATATGAATTGTGTACTACATTACAACAAAACTACAGCTGAGATTATTAGGGAAAAAATCAAATACACATAGTTCTGCTTACTTGAGCAATATGTGAAAACTAATAGCTTGAACCTCCACAGAACTGGCTGTTAAAAGACACGACGATTTTTTTCTTTCTTTTTGTCTTTTTTTGTGTTTTTTTTTTTTAAGAGAGTTTTAATAATACTATCTGAGGCATTTTGCAGTAAGGTAAAACCAAATTACGGCGCAGACAAAACTTGAAGTAAGAATAAAATCTGAAACTGCAGAGAAACCAACAAAAACACAGGGAAGGGGAACTGTTGATTGGGTTTCTGGGGCTTTACAAGAAAGTAACACTGCATTTTAATTGCATTCCAGCAACCCCTTTTTGATCTGCCAAGAGGTCACCCAGGTCTCACAATGCAGGGGACCTTGGTAGCCCAGACGTAAATATATCTCCCACAGCCCCAGAAGCACCCTGAGAATGAGCTAAATCCTCCTTGGAGCAGCTGCTTTTCAACAATTCAGGAGTTCAGCAGCCTAATAAAAAAGGTAGCTAGCAGGAAAAAAGGCTGCCTGTCTCAATAGGCCCCTCTGTGCCCTCGTGGGGCTGAAGAACTCCTCCAGGTCTCAGCCAACGCTGAGCAGAGGGCTCTGAACCAGCACCATCCACACCAGAGACAAGATACAAAACCTGGGCAGAGCTCACTCCTCACAGAAATGGGTTTTTTTCCCAGGCAGAATGCAAGTGGAGTCAAAGAAAGGAGGCTGAATCCAGGTGCAAGGTTAGAACAAAAAAAGGGCTTTCAGGCTCACAGAAGCGGGGGGAAAAAAGTTCCCACCTGTAACACAATCTAAAAGCAGAGCTATTTACCTCACAGTTCAAATCCTTCTCTGGTTTTGTATTCCATATGTTTGCTGTGATTTCTAAAAGCAGACCTCATCTCACACATGCAGCATTTTGGTCTGGGGACTGAATTCCAGCTAATTTTTTTGCAGCAATTTCAAGAATCTGGCTGGACGTACTATAAACATCTATGACAGCGATTTCACTGCCTTATTTTTGTTGTTACATTTGTTATTCATTTTCAAATTTGGGTTCCACAGGACATTTCACTTTAATTCCTATCTCCATGCCTATTACCTGGGAAGATAGACTTTTAAAATTTTCGTAATGTAACTTTTATATGTTAATGAGTAAACACATAGTATGTATAAGAGAACATAATTATTGTACCTGACTGCACCAAATCAGCTTGACTAAAACAGAACTGTCCTTTTATCAACAACATTAACTGCTGAAAAGTCTATTTAATGGCATATTAGATTCAGTAAATAAGCTATTCTACAATTACTAACTCACTTGATGACAGGTGTCCAAAGAACCACCTTTGATCACTGACAAGGCCCCACAAAATCATATGAACTATGATAAATACCTATAATTAACAGTATGAACTTATTTCTGACCTACAGCAAACAGATGACATCATATACAACAGAATTTTCAGTCTGTTTCCTTACTGATCCATGTGGTTCATTTGGGTTTTAAGTTTTCTGGACTGATTTTCTAAACTTTGTGCATGCATCTACACGTACAAGAAGACATTTGTAGCATATTCTTAATTTAAATGTATAATTACTGCACTTTGCACATGCACTTCAGCTGCCTTTGCAATGTTACTGTCCAGTTTTGCATCTAACTGGTCCCACAGAAAAACCCTACTGAGCACTCCAATTGAATGCTTAATACTCAACTATTTGTATATTCCCACGTCTTTGCTGTCAGGATAGATCCACATGTTTTTTGTTATAACTGAGATACTCTACCCAGCAAAATAAAAACCTAGTCGTTGTTCCTTTCTTACCTCAAATTTCTCTGAGAAAGTGCTTTGGGAATTTATCCTTCCCAGGTTAAGCTAACCTGGATTTAACAACTTAAGTGCACACAAGTAGACAGTCAATACACATCAATAGTCTGTGGATGTAAAACTCCACTTATTTGCATGTGTAAATGCTCAGTTATTTTCATGCAAACCCAGCTTCACTGGGGTTTTAATAGATTCACATTTCTGTAAATAATATAATTTAATAAATCAGATTTTAATGCAACAAATATTTTTGGGGGGGTAGGAAAGAAACATTAGTGACTGAAAAGTGCTTATGGTTAGAATGAGTAAATCTCAAATTTGAAGAAAACACAGATGCTCTCTGAAAATCAGATGCAGCCCCAGCACAAGGAAAAATACCCCTGACTGCAGTTGTAGGAAGCAGAGCAGAACCTCTAAAAAAGAGTCAAAAGAATAGGTATTTAGATACCAGTGCTGAAAATGGAAATGTTTAAATATTCTTTGTCTTTGTAAAGCTGTTACTTTAAAGATGGACTTCATCATCAATGTGAGAAACACAGTCTTTTTCCCCCTGCAAGTTTCCTTTGGCCTGTATGTTATATATGGACTGAAATGAACGGAGCAGAGCACTGAGTCACTGCAGCACAACGTCAATCTTTCACTTCTGCCTTGTGCTTGGCCAGATTTTCTGTCTGGGTGATGTAATGCAACCCCCAAACCCTCCATGGTGAGCAACTCCTCGTCACTCAGGAGCACTGAGCAAGCAGGAGGTGTCTGAGCACCCTCTTCACTGTTGTTACAGCTGCTGCTGAAAAGGCAGGGCCTGAAGAAAAGCTGCTTGGCTGGGAGCTCCTCACTATAAACCAAATTTTCCTTGAGTGTGTTGGGTCACTGATT
Organism: Manacus candei; assembly: GCF_025592945.1. NCBI lineage: Eukaryota > Metazoa > Chordata > Aves > Passeriformes > Pipridae > Manacus > Manacus candei. The sequence continues at coordinate 1,298,705 of NW_026138092.1, forward strand.
TCATACGTGTTGGGTTTAGGAGAGCGCAAAAATGACCTTCACGGAAAAGAGCTGCTTTTGGCTGCAGCTACAAATCAAGGCCACTGAGCTAAAGGATAATTCCTAAAACTGCCAAGCAGAGGAATACTTTGCATCTCAGGAATACTGTGCATCTCAGGAATACTGTGCATCTCACAGGCAAACACAGACCTGCTTGCAGGAAGGTTTCTTTCCATCTGCATTCAAAACTGCACAGTCTGAGTTTTGGTGGAACCGCGCCACGCAGAATTCTCTTTGATATCTGTTCATTTCACATTACTTGAACGTGCTTTTGTGGAAATAATGTAAAATAGTATTTCCCACTGGATATTCTGTTACTGTCATGAATAGATAGGAGCCAACTGCTTTCCAAAGGAAGAGCAAGTCACAGCTTGCCTAACACAATTCACCCCAGAGGTTGAGGGCAATGACTGCTTTCTGCACAACCAGCTTTTCCCTGTTACTTGCCATCTACGCTGCTCTCATCACACAGGAATGTGAGATCTGAATGCTGCTGTACTGGGATCTTCTTTGGTTATGGAACTCAGTAAAAACTACAGCTTGAGTAATAGACAGGAAGTACCACACCACCCAGCTGACTTTTGATTGCATTTTAACAGTGTTAAAGTTATATATTGCTATGAAAGGACCAGCAGCTCCTGTTGGATGCTTTGAAAATGAAGACCCATGTAGAATTTTCAGAATAAAGGATGGAAAAGTCCAATATAAGACGTGAAGACCTTTCTTTCTTTTTTTGCTAGTCAGTCATAAAGATATGGATATAATCTCTGCCAAAGATAAGAAGTCATCCAAACTGCAAAAGTGAAAGAGTAAACACAAATAATAACACCATAATGCTAGTGCAAACTTAGTCTCCCTGGGAATGTACGTGAAACAAATCAACAAAATTGGTTTAAAATTACTTTTTGCATATTTTCTAAAGTGTGTTGAAGTGAGGCTCAGTAACTAACTATGCTGATTTATCATCCCTAACTTACAAATATTCAAAGACAGAATACATTTTATATTTTATTGCAAGTTCTCCCTGTATCTAATGTTTAGAACTGTAATAATTATAAACCATAAACTCTTCAGATAAGATATTCCAACACATAAGTTCCAGAAAGGCACACACTTAAAGCATGTATATGTGTGTATACATGCATAGGTAATATAAGTACACAAGAAAAAAAATCTAGAATATTCACAAACTTGTAAGAAACTTCACAGTAAAAAAATAAACTCTGATCACCACCATCTCTTTATAATTTATTTATGTGAAACAGAGCATTCTGTTTTCTCTGACAAGTGGAACACTTGCACATGCAAAGTTCTCCATTCTGTTTCTTCATTTTCAGTTTATTACAGTCACTAACTTCTATTTTACTTATGAAGATATATTCCACACTTAGCATACTGTATAAAGAATATCAAGTACATTCCTTCACTGATATCTATATCTATATGTCAATACAATGGCTTTGTAATGAATGTGTTTTAGGATGTGTGTGTGTCATGGGGGGCAATTATCTTGTCAAGTGTAAGACATACTGAAGAGAAAAAGTGCAAATTGCACTCAATAGCCTTAAAAGCAGTATTTGGCTCATAACATATTACACATACCCCTGGAAATGGTCCAAAATGAACTCTTCCCTGAGGTCTGCATTTTGTGCATGATAAGGAATAATCAGTCTCATGTTATATAAATGCAGGTGACAGCCTATGTGCTACAATAATGCAGATATAAACCAAAGTGATGATACAAACCCCTCCATTAGATGTAGATTAATGTCACTAAACATTATTTTCCAAAGGTCACAGTCTCCAGCATACTTCTGGTTTTGGCAAAGCTACATTATTGATAAAAAAGCTCCCACTCATATTATAGAAGACATACTACTCTGCTTGACTTGCTATTTTTTTTCTCAGAGATAATGTGATGCCAGTCTTTCTGAAAACCTAAAGCACTTGTTTCTCTTAAAAACCACTCAAACATCTTCAGCCCTTTACCAAAATAAAAATAAATCTTAGCAGTGCACACACTGATAAAGTTTATTAATGACTGGTGCAAGCTGCTCAAGTATAACACTAAGTATATCCACTCTGGAAAGGAGGAGTTCCATAAATCAGCCACCACTGCAAATACAAGGTCTTGTGTGCAGGTTCCACCCCTCATCATCATCACTCTGCCACGTCCTTTGGCCCTGGCCCACCCCTCCCAGAACAGAGGGGACCTGGGCAGCAGGCAAGACCTGCATGTGTGCAGTCCTGGGGGTTGGCACAGCTGGGATGCAAATCCCAGGTATTTTTGTAGCATCCTAGCAAAAGATGTTGAAGGAGAGCTGAAAGAAGACCAGTGAAATACATTTAGGATGTTAGTCAGATGTCTTCTGAAGCATCAGCAGTAGGGTGGAGAAGGGCGTGAAAATTCCCATTTGTGGAAATATCCAGTAAGAAATAAAGAAACTGGCATCAAGACTAGTTGGAGGCAGGAATTCACAGCTTCACACAGCAGTAACAAAAGTCTAAATCAAACCATTTCATCTATTAGGACCATGTTCTGCCACCGTGCAATGCACAGAACTGTTGAATGTTCAGGGAATATTTTATGGAGAACATCAGTGTCAGAACATCAGTTCTTATCTGGCAAAAGTGTTTAACAAACTCATTAGATAGCTACTGAATATTTATTTTTAAGTCTCCTACTGATTTAGGAGGTAAAATATTAAGCTGTTTCTCTCATATTACAGCAGAATATTTGCTTACTCTTCAAGATAAACTAAAGATCTCAGTAATGATATGTCATATTATTTCTTTACAAGTCCTAAACATGGATGCTGGTACCCTCTTGAAAAAGCATACACATTTAATGGACAGGAAAAGCCAATTAAATTACTTCCAAAGTGGTTTTTTTACCATAATAGACCCCTAAACCTCCAAGGGCCTGACTCTCCCTTGATATCTCTTGTGCAAATTCCCACTCCCTTTGTACACATTAATAAATGAAAAGCGTAACTCTCATTTGTGATGAATAGTTCTGCTCACCATCAAGTATCAGGTTACCTCAGCTTATGGACTCTTTATGATTTTGGCCATTTGGAATGGTAGGATATTGGCAACTTGTCTTTACTGACAGACACAGCAAACACAACAGGGCCTTTCCAAGGGAATTTTTTCCTTCATTCTTGTCAGAGGCCACAACACCTTACGGTACAAGACAGACTAAAAAGTCATGTCAACCTCTCAGTTATTCACTTCTAATCACACAGCTTTATCTCAGTTCCCAGCCTGTGGGTGCCTGAGAAGCCAGCACAGTGCTGCTGCTGTTCCTGTTCCTGCCTGGGCAGAGCAGAACCTGTCCCTTATCTCCAGGTAGGACACTGGGTATGAGCAGGATCGGCACATGGAGGAGAGGAGGGCTTTAATTTTTACGTCCTTGCAAACTACTGCAGTAATTTAGCAGTTTAAATGCTGTATCTTTGATACCTTCCTGTTCCCCTTTCCTTGGAATTGTAAACTTTCCTGAGGTGGTTCAAGTGCTGCTTTTTAAATCCTGTGCTTTGTACATGACTCCAGTTGAGAAGGATGATCTTACATTGGCTAGATAAGAGCACTGCTGCCTCAGCTCAAGCCCAAGATGGGTAGTCTGATAATCCACAAACTCTGAGTAGCAGGGAACTCAGAATTTAACTGCAGAGATCAGTGCAGGATGGGCTGATGAATCTCATCAAGGAAATATTCCCAGTTCCTGTTGGTTATCAGTGCTAAGTGTCACTGTTCTCCAGGCTTTCAGAGTTTCTGTGGGGATGACTCCTCGTTGCTGTTGCATCAGAGGGAACAGTTCTTGGGCAAAGAACTCTGCTCCCAACAGACACTGCTGAACTCAGAGCAACCTGCACTGCAACTCTGCATCTATGGAAGGGTTAGAATTGTTTTATATCAAACACTATCAAGAACTCCCTCTTTGGATCCACGGGCAAGAAACAGCATTTGAAATGACTGAAGTTTCATTACTCGTTCCTGCAGCAATCTGTCTACAGGTCTGATGTGTTGTCTCTAGCAAATAACCCTGATGGGAGTGGTTTATTGAGGAAATTATTTTAATAAATGAATTTGAGCTTAACTCTGATGTTTTCATGTGTGACCTGTTCTTACACTGATAATAAATAAAAATCGAGGTTCCAGGAGCCTGATTCTTTGTTGACTCTGTTTTACCTTTTAACATTTATTTTAAATTTTTTTAAAGTTTTCTCTTAACCATGTGAACCAGAACAATATGAACTAGAATACAAAAGAATGCCAAGTGTGTTCTAGTTTATGTTTTTTGTCAATATTGTGGTAAAATACGAAGGAATGATTCAACAACATTTGTAAAAAGCAGAAACAAAAGCAAAGAGTTAAGAATTGCTGCTGTGAAACAGCAAAATTAATTCCTATGAAGCTGTCTGACCAACTTTTTTCTCTAATTGCCCTGTCCAGCTTTCTGATAAAAGAGTCACTTCGAAAGAAATACAAAATATAACACAAATACTCTTCCTAAGGAGTATTTTCACAAGCAAGCTCCCTCTCCAATTGTGATGGTCTCTCAGAACCTCTCTATGTATGGAATGGGGAATAGGACATTTAGTCTCAAATTTAAATGAATCTATTGAAGTTAATTTTAAAAGTAAAACCTGAACTCGACAATTTAGCATTTTAGAACCTGATTTTAACCTTCTTCTGGAAAGGGGTTTAATTCAAGGATGGATGTGAAGGTCCAGAAAAAAGTTTTAAATAATTGCTGGGTGTGGGATAGGGGTATTCCCAAGAGGAAGGCTTCACAGTCTGCTCTGGGAATGAGTCAGTCCAGCCAAAGCTTCTACACAAACTCCACCTGGGTGACTAAGACTTCTCTGTAAATTCTGCTAGGTTTCCATTGTAATTATGTCTCCTCTTCAAATAAACAATATGATGCTCATCTAAAATAAATTAACCTGTTATTTCATCTGATGCATTTGAAACTGGAGTACTCACTCTCCCTAAGGAAGCAACTGTTGCTGCTTTGCTTGCACAGTCTGTATTTCTTCAGTGAAATGTTCTGCCTGAAACATCCTGGCAGAGCCTCTGCTGCTAAAGTGAAAGAAATGATAACCTCAAGGACTACTCCCTCTTTTTTGCACCTATGAACAATAAAATGTCCTGCTGGCTGCAATGCTGTTAGTCCATTCCTCACAGAACAGCACCACTTAATAGCTCCTGACAATTAAAAAAAACAAGTAAGTCAGGATCAGCCTGAACTGGATTGTGCTAATGTGCAGCAGAGGATAAATTTGGCCTTGATGAGTCTCTTTACTCAACAGTTCATGTTGTTTTTATTCACCCTGTCTCATTTCTTGCCTAATCTCACCTGGGATTAGTCTGACTCCTGTGGACTGATCTAGAGAGAGCCATCAAAAACTAGTTTTTTGGTGTAGTGAACACTATTTGTGTGTTGTATATTGGGACTCACTCTCATACTCACTTTCACTGAGATTATAGCCCTGAACAGTTCTTCGAGGTTTTACATATTTCCAGCATCCCTACTGTCACCATCCAAGGGCCACTAAATCAGTCATTAAAATTTGCTTTTAGCTCCACCTTACTGTGCAAACGCACACTGTAAATGACCTTTGCTTGAAAGGGCAGGGGGCCCTTTGTTTAGAACTCAGAGCACTACAATTCTGCACGTGATTTCTTTAATATTGTAAGTTTGGCCAGAACCTGGAAGTCATTTGTCCGTGGTTTGAAGCTACTGGTCAGACAACACTGCCAAAACCTTTGGGTCCTGCTCAAATTGGATTCAACTCCCATTTCCTATTGCTGTGTTGGGTACATCCTGTGCAAGGAAAACACGGCTAAAACAGGAATTATTTCATGGCAAACAGTAGCTGAACTTCCCATAGGTTTCCTGCTGTCTATTTTTCTGGGTTTGTTGGTGGCTGTGCTTGTGGCTGAGTGTGTGCACACATCTAATTCTCTCCTGGTTGGCTTTAGTGAGCATCTGGTTAAGCCACTGTAGGGCTCACCTGTGTTGTTCTAACCTTGACATGTTACACAGTCTTAGGAAGTGGAAGGCAAAACACAAATTGCCAAAGCCATCAAAGGAACAGCTATTTCTTTTTTATATAATTTGGAAAATATCATATTAAAAAAACCAAAACAACAAATCCCAAGCAAACACAAACAAATCCCAGACAAAACCAACCCTACAAAATGGCTCGAAACAGACGGGAGCTTTTCCTTCCCTCACAAACCCAGAAAAGAAAAATCACCTTTAAAAGTCCTCCAACAGCTTTTCATGGTTACCAGAAATTATAAACCACGGGCTGCCTAGCAAACATATATACAGACTTCTTTTCATAATGTCTGATTCAACACTCTGTCATCTGGAAAATCTCCCACTGACTTCAATGCACTTTTACCTAAGCAAGGTCTGAGTAAAGCCTGCAGAACACAGTCCATAAGCTTTAAAAACACACTGTGTACCTTTGAGGAGGATAATCTTTCTCTCCTTCCACTCTCTGTGCCAAGTTGGACCTGGCACTGACAGGATTTTTGCTATTAGCAGACAATGGGGACTGGGTTAAAAATAGTGTAGCCATGAGAAAGCAATGATTCTGATTAAGTAAATTCCATTGAACTCTTTCTAGTAAGCATTATTCAGGTCATGAATGCTAATTTGTCCTGCAGGCGGCTGTGGGTAATTACCCAGAAAAACTATCAGCTTTATTGAGTTGCTACAAAATAGTATTACTGAATGGAATGCTCTGTAAAGGGACACAACCTTGATATGTGCCCACAGAACTGAACAGGCCTTTGCTGAAGGGATCAGAAGCCGGACCAAAATCACAGGAACTTTACTTGGGATTAGGATACATTCTGGGCTACTTTTATGTTTCTCTTAAGTAAAATTAACATGTAAAATTATGCAGCACAGAAGTGCCACTATGACACCTAGAGCAAATTTAGCGTTCTGCATATTTAAAGTTGTGGAGAATCAGAACCATCTTAAAAAAATGAAGCAAATGTGGCACTTTGGCTGCATTCCAGCAGTCACACAGAACTGCTGACATTAGTAAAATCTAGATAATTTAGTCCCATATGGGAATCCATACCACAATTATATTGTCCCTGTTCCGACACAGTCCTGATTTTGCACTTCTTTAAACCTAGCTTTTTATAATTTTAATTCCCTCCACCAATAAAGCAATTTGCATTCACACAGCCTTCCCTGCTAAGTGAAAGCGAAGAAGAAATCTGTTACATGACCTTGGTCTGTTTTGCAGTTGATTACAAGGAAACAAAGTCTTCAGCTAAACTGTTCCCTCATCTGTTTTTAATTGATGTAGAACATTGCACTACAAACCAGAGCAGAGAACTAAACGAGCAGCAAACCATGGCAGGTGACAATTCACGTGCAGTTAAAGAACTGCATCTGTGAAGCAAATTCTCTTGCATGGAAAGAGCTGCAGTCCACACACACTGGGAATGTTCCCAGTATATATAAATATATATATATATATATATATATATATATATATATATACACACATATACCCAATATTTGCTGCTCACCTCACTCATTAAAACACAAGGAAGTACAAAGTGTCCCTGTTGACTCTCACAGCTCTTTGAGCACCAGTCTGACTCGCAGGACTCAGTTGTAGGTACAGTGTCCAATCAATCCCTGTGTGTTCTCCAGCCACCGTCTGGGATCATAATTCCATGATCCTTCCTGTGGGTGTCCAAAGATCCAACAGATTTTTGGTAAAGAGGTGTACTGCCAGAAGTATTAGAATGGGTAGGTATCTCCAAAGGAATGGCAAGAATGAAAGCAGGAGTGTAACACAAGATATTTTACACTGCTCTACCAGAGTCAATTCAGATAATTGCCTTTTTTGGTTTGATTCAGCATAAATTTCCAGTCAACAAGGGCAGCACCTGAGCACTGTCATGCTCATCACTGCACAGACAGCTGAGGGCCTCAGCCAGAGGATGTGCAAGCAGAGGCTGACATTTCCATCCAGGTGCTCCCCCAGGAGAACTGGGATCAGCTCCATTGTCATTTGATAGATCTGTGGTCATTAATACCCACTGATGACATGACCCTTACCTAAACATTTAAAAGCAAAAATTAGTTCCAAATAAATAGGTCTTAAAAAGAGCTCCAGGCAGCAATGACGTGGATCAGATTCTATTTGTTATTTCTCCTGACATTTTTAGGTGCTGTGACAGAACAACAGCAAAAAAAAAAAAAAAGGAGATGAAGAGTATGATGAAATTAAAAATTAATTTAAGGAACATAAAAATTATCCTCATGATTCTTCTTAATTTCTGGCAGTGCCAGACATGAAACTTCTTAACATGTCCTTATATCTGTGGCAGATATAAGGAGCATTTTTTGAAAATTTCAGTAAAAATGAAAAAACCAGCAGAAAAGTTTTCCAGCAATTTTTTTAATAAATGAACTGACATTCCATTCTTTTATTTCACTTTCTCTTGCTTTCTCTCATTTTTCACTTTCCAACTACTTTTTATTTTCCCACAAAGTCTCCAAATAAATTCATTTCCCTTAACAAGAAATTAACATTCTCACAGAAACAGTGCTGGTGAGATTGGCCACTGTAATTTATTTGAAAATTTGTTTGAAAGACTGATGTCATGTTCAAAATACTGGAAAAACAATGTTTGTCAATAAAACAAAAATACTGAACATAACTTTGAGCTGGACATGATATGAACTAATGTTTTTCAGTGCCTCACTTTCCATAAAAGGTATGGAGTTTGAATCAAATATCAAAATGAAACTCTACACATTTCGCTGGAAAAAGCTTATTTTTGTTCTTGAATGTAGCTGGTTAATTTTGCCATTCTGTATTTTTACATTTGATTTAAAATTAAACTGTGTTATTACTTATTTTGAAAGTTTTTCTGCTTTATTTTGGCAAAGAATAAACAAAGTGTTTCATCCTCACAACTAGTTGTTTTAAAAGCATCCTGAATAAACTCACCAGCTGTGAACAAATACAACTAAGCAATCGTGAAGCTAAATTGCTCTAATATGCTAAAAAGGAAACACGTATTTTGTCATTGCTTTTGCACCTTGCCAATAACAGCACTGAACAACAAAACTCCACCCTGAGCTATTGTGATTACTGGCAATTCTCATTTTCAGTGTCACTAAAACACATCAGCAATCACGATATTTCTGTTGCCACTGTATTTTGTTTTAAATCAATAAGATCAAAAATGGATGCCCACCACAGATTCTTATTCTTAAAAATACCTCATTGTCTCTTCTTGTGGTTCTTTTAAGAGAAAATGACCATGATATATATTAATGAAAAATAGCAGCTGTGAGGAGTGTGAACAAATATGTTTATAACATTGGTTAGCCCCCCTGTTTCCAGAAAATTTCCCAATAAACCTTTTTCTTACTCAGATTACGTGTGAAGTGTACTTTCCTCTGTTTCCTGCTGACAGATAGGTGCTCCTAAATACAATTATCATCGTGTATTTTGTCTTCACATTAATATTAATTTCCCAAACAAAGATAATACTGCCAGAGTAAATGAAATTAATTTTCCTGTTAGGTCATCAGTCACTACTTTGTGCTCAGCCTCAAAAAGGCAGGAAACATCAATCTGAGTGTATCACTTGGGATTGTTGTTCGTCTTAAGGAAAGGTTAAAAGAAGCCTTTTATTTCAATAGGGGCATTAACATAAATAAAATATAAACACACTTACAGCAACCCCAACAAACTCTCAAATTCTGGTTTTGCCCTCAGGCTGTGAAAGGCTGAGAGCCATTTCTCATCATAGCTGAGCGTGCTCTGTTAGAGAGAGTCTAACAAGGATTAAAAAGGCTGTCCCATGCAGGCACTGTGCTAAATCCCTGCATGCCATCCCGGGGTCACTGTGCTGTCTGAACAAGTCCTCCCCGGTAGCATGTCAGGAATAGCTGCTCAAAAAACTCATCTGAGCAGTGAGCTCAGCAGAGAGTGTGCCAGCCCAGCTCTGTGCAGCCTAATACTCTTTCCATGAATGATGGTTAAAAAGGGTTTTCTTGCTTGAATGGTCCTCCATAGGATGTGGAAATAGGCTCAGCCAGGGGAGGGAGGCAGGCAGGGAAGGAAACCAGCACCAAGCCTCACTGTTTAAGTCCTGCTGGCCACCTCTCTTTTACTTCACTGTGCTTTACTTTACTACAGTGCAGGCAGACAGATTTACAGTAAATGAATATAAACCCGCCTGTCCCAAAGCCCTTCATTCTGTACCTGTTAGAAAGCAATTATCTGAGTGGGGCAGGGGGGCAGGGAAACTGCCCCATGGCAACAGGACAGGGGAAGAAATGCACTGGGAGGGATCCTTGCTCCCTCTTCTGAGCGGTCATTTCTCATGTGTTCAACCATTTTGAAAGATTAAGATGTGGAAGTGTCAGAACTGGTCTGCTAAGTGTCATATCCAACACACAGCTTGGGTAATAATTATTCCACTAAGGCAGAGAGGAGAAAAAGAGGCATTTTACCACTACAGAACCTGCAGGCAGATCATAACTTCACACTACAGATAAAATGTGCACACTGTACATAGATACATCAGTCCAACTGGGTTGAACACAGAACAAATCCATATTAAGTTCACTGAGCACAATCATTATATATTAGTATGTTCAAGAGATCCTAGTTATTCACCCCAAGATCTGAAACTAATTGCAAACTAATTCTGTTTTATATTTCACCTCGTAAAGGTTATGTCAAAAACAGACATAGGAAATAAATGAGGCAATCCTGTTTTCTGTATGCCAGGTGAAAGGAAGACAATCTCACTAAGAGTTTCCTTGCACTGCTCTGGCAGTGAACTCATCACTGCTTGGCTAGAGAGATACTCATCTGTGAAAGTAAAAGCTTAAAAAATCTTGCAACCAGCTGGCCTTTAACCCATCTTCCTTTGGAAAGACAGAGTAAACCCAAGGATGGTGAAGCTGATGCACAGAAAGCAGCTTTCAAAGCATTTACAGGCCAGGTACAAAGCTGGCAGCTTTGTAATGTGAATTCTGCATTGCTATCCCACTGAATACATTTCTGCTTTCCCATTGGAATCTCTTCTTGGTGGCAAATGATTCACTCCTCATGCTCACTCAGTTCTGACCTCACCTGAACACCTCAACTGCACCAAACACTGCAAAGCTTTCCTAGTTTAGTGATGTGGTCAAATTTCAGACAGCTCAACTGCTTTCACTTCAAAGAAGGGTGATGATATTCCAGAGACCTCAAAGGCAAGTGTCAGATGCTCTTTCCAGCAAGACATCCTGCCCTTGGAGTGTGTTGTGATTTGCCTATTCTGTGAATTATGCTACATCCTCTGTGCCTGTTTTTATAATTTGACAACTGTGCAAGGTGATCCAGATATTATTTCATGACATATCTGTGAGTTTTTTGATTCAGTTTATGGGGGGGGGGGTTCAGTCTGTCTAGTGCTGAAATTTCTATTCCAGGTTTCAGGTAGACATAAAAGACACACCTGTGCATAATGTTACTTATTCTCATCCTGTCAGCATCAGTGAGGCATACTGTACCTGGCCTTTCCACAAACACACAAAGTGGTAATTTCCCAGAAAAACTTTGCTGACAAATTTTCCACAGTTTTTTATTTCTCTTCCCTTCTACAGTCAGATTCCCATTCTTTGGACGTGCATGGACTTACATTTGGGGAAGAGATATTATAGCAGCTCAGGGCTTGGAAGGACTATGGAGAAATTCAAAGCAATCTCTAGATGTGATAGCTGGCAAAGAGGTTCATGCTGTCATCCCATGATATCTGAGGAATCTCCGGTTTTGGGAGACGAGCTTCCTTTGGGCTATATGTTGGAAGATCCCATTGCCACTAAAATTAAAATTAAAGCATCCTTAGGTTGTTTTGTGATTGATGGTGCTTAAAGGGTAGAAATCTTGATTTCTGCATGTGTGTGATCTGCCAGCAATCACACAAGCCCACACGAGCTGCCCTGGTCACTGCAGGAACCGCAGGGGGTTGCAGGGTCCAGATGGCTCAGTTTATCAGCACACTCCTGAGTCTTGAAGGAGCTGCACCATCTGGGCACAGGGAAAACCAAAGGATGTGTGCTGGATCCTATGGAAACAGCTCTCTTGCACCCTGCCCTAGCAGTCTCTGTCTGTCATCTACTTGTTCCCCTGACTGAGATACAGGCAAGAAACTTTCCAGGGTGCAATTCCTGGGCTTTAGTGACATGGTGACACTAATAATATATGAATGCCTAATATTATTGCTCTTCTGATTCTAATGTTCCACTTTAGATGACTGATTAAGGGAGAACACGGCAAAAGAACCAAGGCTGACAGAGCCCAGGAAGTGTTTGGACAATGCTCTCAGCACCATGAGGTGACTCTTGGGGTTGGGCCTGTGCAGGGTTGAGAGTTGGACTCAATAATCCTGGTGGGTCCCCTCCAACCCAGCACATGCTGTGACTCTGTGACTCAGTCTCACCTGGGCCAGGATCACAAGCAGCAGAGTTTAAAGACACATGCAAGTGGCTTCACAATTTTGTGAATCACTCTCTATATTTTTTTAAGTCTACCTTCTCATAATTTAAGTGGCTAAGAAGTGTGTGATCAATCATTCTAACATATAATTTCATTCACCATTGTATAAAATGCACAGCACAGGCTCATGTGATCGTGCATGTGAATCACAGCATTTACACTGCCTAGGGCACACGAACAACAAGGAACAGTCCAGGCCCAGCTGATTAAGCTGTAGTGCAAAACAACACAGTCCTCAGAGGTATGACAGCCAACAGTGGTTTATTGGGCTAAGGAGTATAACTTTGTAATTCACTTCTTTAATACATGTCATGTTCTCTCTTATGTTTCCCTTTACAGAGTGAAATATGTAGGTAAGAGGCTGCTGTAGTTTCATGTGTTATGTCCCTCCAAAATTAGAGAGTAACAAACTGTCTTTATTAGCCAGTACATTTGGTATAGTGCCATAAATCACTGGAAGTGCAGGTGAGCATCTAGTGGTTGAAAGAGTCAAGAAAAACTATAAGACTTCATGTATCTGCCTAAAGCAATTTTAGAGCTACAGTACATCCAGACAAAATACTACACTCCCTTGCCCTGCCTATTCTATTGTTTGCTTCTAGTCATTATTTTTTTGCTTATTGAGAGGAAATGTGCAGTTTATAGAGCTTGGATCAGTGCACATATTTAAAAGATTTCCTTTTTAATTCCCCAAACATAGTAATGTTGGCCAAAGCTATTTTTTTGTGCCCGCTTTTCTTTCAAAACTGGAATTTGTGGCCTCCTTCCAGGAGAATAAAGTATTGGTCATAGACAATTCATAGAAAAAAGCATCCTTGCTTGTGAAGCAAACACATGTAAAACTGATGAAATTATTAATGTCACAGTGTTAACTTTCTTCTCATAAATACAGTTTAGCAGTGCTGACACTGCAATTACAGTCAAATGTTCCAGCTCTTTGCTTATTTGCTCAATCTGTCAGTCCACCATGGGGGGAGACAAATTGTGGTGAGCATCTGACAATGCACCAAAGAGATATAAGACCATTCTGATTAAATCTTGATGAAAGATTAAATGACTCTGAACGCTTGCCAGATTTTTCAGACATGACATTTTTAACCAATGCTACTAAAACATTCTGCTCACCACAGGTTTAACAACATTTAGGGCGAAAATGGTGCCCGTAGCTCACGGACTGGCCGGTGGTTGTGTTTCAGGAGGGACAGATTAAGAGCTGCATTCATGCTCTGTGTCTCAGCCACGCCAGTCATGTATTTTACTGCATCAAACCCTATAGTACAGCTCATCCATACTCCTCCTCAAACCCCAAATGAATAAACCCTCTGACAAAACTCTCTCATTGACAGCAGAGCGAGAACATCACAGACTTGACTCTACATTGTGAAGGAAAAAGAGCATTAAACTACTTTCAAATTCAATCATGCATGTAAGAGGACTACAGCTCAGGCAAATTCTGAATGTACTAACTCCACACATTTCAGAGTCAGGCAATTATTAAAACACAGAGAGTTGTAATTTTCATGACTTTAAAAGGAACGGTAAGATTTCTACTGACTTCAGCTGTGCAGGACTAGGTCCTCACTCCAGATTTTGGCACATAATCATAGGAACAGATAATGTGAAACACGTGAGCTGAAAATACTTGTTTACATTCCCATGGGTGATTAAAGGCCTCGACTGTACTGCTCAATGCAAAAGCATAGAAGAAATGGAAGACCCAAACTTACCACGGTTTCTACTGGGAATCCACTTAACTTTGGCATTAAAGTTGCCAAATACTAAGATGGATTTTGTTCCAGTACATATTTTATTCATACATTGGGCTATAAAAATATTTGTCTACTTGTAGTCACGATATCAGAATAAAGCCATGTAAAATTTAATTTTCCCCAATCGAGCAACTGTAAGTGATGACACCAAATGTAGGAGCATTAAGGAACTGAAGTCACCACTTCTGGATTTATACCCTGCATTTATAATGTGAAACACATACTTAAGCCTGTTCATCTACTGTGTTTTTATGTCAGCTGAGGATTTGGCCTTAAATTTCCATTTTACTAAGACTTTTTTTTTTTTTCAAACTGATATTTTTGTGAAAGACCCAAACAGACAGGTTGGGCCTTTCATTTACAATTGATGAGACACATATTGAGACTGAAACACATAAATGACACATTTCAGAAGCCTCTATTAGACATATGTTTACCTTCTGAGTGAATGAGAGTATTGTATTTGCTTTCTGTTTCATTAGATCTGAAGGCTGAAAAAAGTCTCATATGCTCACAATGAAAACATTTTGATTTATGATTTGCCAGATTTCAGTGATGACTTCCTTCAAAAGAGAGAAGAATCCTCTGTATGGGCTTCACAAAATATTTAGATAGCACCGAACAAAAACAAAACCTACAAAAATGCAGTTCTCAAAGTTTACAGAAATAAATTGAAAAAAAAAATTGAAAGCTATTTCGTCAGTATTCTGTTTTTACAAGCACCACAGGCATCCATTAAACGATAGGAAATGGTGAGCTGGGAAAAACCTAGAAACTGAAGACCTTTTTGTTGACATTATCGTGGTTAGATAAATTGAAATATTAACAAATGTCTGCCCCCAAAAACTGTTATTCCTTACATCTCCTTGTACATTCCTTTCAAAATTTCGATATGTAGGGGTTTTTTAAATTAATCTTTATACATTAAAAAACCCTACCCGATTATATCCTTTTCAGATGTGACAAATAAATGAGCAGCAGTGATTTTTAAGTCCACCTTCCAGCAAATACTTAAAATACATCTGAGTTCAGCAGAGCAAGCAATCTCAATCAGAGCCAGTGTCTTTGGCAGAGCTGCCTGTAAAATGCCAGCCTTACAGAAGATGGTGTAAATTTACTGCCCAGCCCTGACCTCAGTCACTCCAGTGCTGAAACTCCAGCTGACAGTGGTGAGAGCAGAATCAGGCCCCTACGGCTCAGGTTTCTAAGGTTTTCCCCCCCCCTTCCTTCCCCCTCCTTCTACAACAGCTTGAATTCCTGTATTCTGATTAAGATAGATGGAGTATTTGCATCCTATCCATATTCATAATCCTCCTTTTCAGTGTCAACCCAAAATACCACATTTGTTACCCAGGCAGACACATGCAATGTCTTCAGAAGGTTTTGCAGAGATGGATAAGGACACATCCCTTTTCAAATTTTGCAGAATAGGTGGCCACTAGGTGAATTCATGCTGTTAAAGTGCTAAAAGACCAGAACAAAAAAACATGTCTTTTGTGTGTGACAGAAACTGTAATTAATGATTTCTCCTTTTTTTGCTAAAGAGAAAAGGGAGATGTGCTGTTGACAGGCATTTTATTAATGGTTTCTACCATCTTAGTATACATAAAAGGCATTATTGGTTGCAGTGCTGGCTTAAAAGATTTTTTTTTTTTTAAGGAAACGTTGAAGATGTTTCATGGATGAAAAATGAAGGCAATCTGTCCACTGCCACGGAAAGTTTGGGTTTCAATAATAAAAGTGAAACTATTGTGACAGTTCCTATTGAATCCTTTAACCATTTGCCTCCTGCAGGCTCGATCAATGCTGGCATCTGCAGGAACGTGGTCGCCCTCACCTACTTTGTCTCTTATTCCACCAACAAAACCTGTCAATACCGTGTCTCACGGCTGCTTTTCTGAGGAGATTTATCAGCCAGCTAGGTGATGGTGCTTATTGGAGTGACTGTTGGTCTGTTGTTTCCTTTGGGACCGACAGGAGTCCCACATTCAGCCTGGCACACAAGGAATTTGACATGCATTTCCCAGGGGTGACAATGGCAGCTGAGCCAGAGGCCAGAGCTGGGATCATCTGCCCTTAGACTTCTCCTATATGATGGAATTAAAGTGAAGGAAAATAACAAAATATTGCATTACTTTCTGAGCTGTATTAAGCAGGAGAATGTGACGATCCCGCCTGCACTCCTTGGATTTGTTCTCATTTTGAACTGTCCCAAGTGAAAATCCCGATTCCATAGGAATGAAAGGTGGCAGTTTGACTGTTCAGACAGTGCCACGCTCCTTTACACCGGCTGATGGGCTTCCCATCGCTCAGGGACAGACAGGAAAATAGCCATTTATCCAGGTTAGTGCTCCTTCCCCAACACTTGGAGAAGATGTTTTGCTTTGCCACTGATTTGTGAACGACTTAATAAGTTCTATGAGGAGACAAGAGAGCAGACGTTTCCCACACGTTCCCAACAAGGAGACCCGCAAATGTGTCGGGGAAGGGATTTACAGCACTTTGCACACCCTCTCCAGGCAGAAACAACCAAGCAGGGAAAGGGTCTCCCTGTATTTCATTGAAGGGTTGCTGATACCTTAATTTTAACACTTTTGAGGCTGCTCAGCTCAGCATCACAACTGCCCAGGGTGTTAAATACAGCTGTAGTGGTTGGTTAATAAAACATCCGGCTCTTCTCTGAGCAAACGGGCGATTCTTTTAATTCAGGTTTTCAAACTTCATTTCTAAACGCCTTGGAAAATCTATGTTCTGGGAGGCAGCTGGAAATGCACTATTTGCACACTGATCTATACCAGCAGCCATTCATTTTCTCTGGGAATTTTTGTGTAAGCTCCCTTATTGGGAATATGCTAATGGCATCCGCCATGATTACTGATTTCCTTTGAATCATTATTCCTCTGTGGGCAAAGCAATCAGAAAGGGAGAACAGGAGATTTACTTCTTGCTTGTGTGCCTTCTTCAACCATCTGCTCTATCCTGATTCATTTGAATAAGATCTGCAGTTTTAGATTCTTTACTTTGGCATTCTGAAGCATTTTAAAGCTTGAAAGGAGTTAATAGTTATCTATCAGTGTCACCAACGTGCTACTGTGATGCATTCTAAGAGCAAGTTTGCCTTCCAATGGTTTACAGGGCCAGATTAATTTTATTAAAGTAAAAAATTACAATGTTCTTTAACAGCTTCATTATTTCAGACAAGTCTTTTGTGAGCACATTTATTATCTGGAGCGTGGAGTATAAAAGCTGAAAGAAAGGGAACTAATTTATAAAGCAAGAATGTTTTAAAAATGGAAATTGTTCATCTACTCCCCCCCATATATGGAAAAAATAGAGGGAAAAATTGTGATCAATTTAATAAAAATACAACCTCGTAAAATGCACTGCAGTTACTGAATTCTTTTACCTGTTCTTTTACCTGGGTGGCTTTCTGAAGTACATTTACACAAGGTCATTTTGATTTTAACAAAGGTGCTATTTAGCTGCATCAAAATTCAATTAAATTGTTCCCTCAAATGAGGTATTGCCCTCATGTAACAAGTTCCCAAGCAAACAATAATGATGTGCACACTTTATGTGATGCCAGTTTTCTGCTGCTTTATATATATATATATATATATGCCTGGTTAAAAAAAAAAAAAAAAGCACTTCTAATTACCAAAAGACCATTTGTACAATGGCAACAGAAAATAAGCAGGAATAAGACATTACAGCAAGACAGAACTAAGCACAGATGAATGCAGAGAAGGCATTCAGAGAATTGTAGTGAATACTCAGGTCCAGTCTTTTCACAAGCAAGTAGCTTTTGAAATGTTAAGGGAAATTAATGTTTGGGAACCAAAATCATTTTTACTATACTTATTTCAGAAACACTGCTGATGAACATAAGAAGAGCCTCTCTGATCACTCCTGTAAATTAGTTCATAATGCCTATATAGGGACTCTTCTAAAATCCAGAGAAAGTCTCTAGACTAGCACACAGTACACAATGATCTCCAAACCACATGATGACCCATTTTGTTTCTTTTGAAACAAAAACTTAAACTAATGCAAAAAAATTATTAAAATGGGATAGTTTGTCAGTTCCTTTGGTGAGGCCACAGACATTAAAACCTCTGCCTAACATCATTTCTACTATTTTTTTTTTTAAATAGCCTTTTCTGGCAGCCCCTGTTGGTTAGCATTCTGATTTCTCCTCATCTTTTTTAAAGTAGAAAGACAATACAAAAGACTGAAATGGCAGTGCCCTCCCAGCTAGAATTAGTTATGGGGAGCCACTTCCCATCAACCAGTTTCAGGTCCTTTCAGAGCTCCCAGAGCTGCAACTTGTATGAAGAAAGAGGAGTTATTTCAGAAAGGGTTTGCCTGTTCCCATTCAAACGAAGGGAAGTTACAAACACACTTTGTGTTTGCTTTTAATTAGAGGTGCAACTAAACTAAACCATAAATTACAGAGCTCACTGCATTTGTGACTCGGTTATCCTAGAGATCAGAAACAATGACTACGGTTTCTTTTGGTTTAAAGATGCATCAGTCTTTGAAATTCCCTATTCCACATCTCACTAGAGGGTTGGAAATCCAGATTTAATTTCTGTGGTGTTTTTCACAATCAACGTCAACGTGCTGCCAGGAATTTCCAGGATTGGTTTTATCTTTGTTTTTGCTTTGGTGTATTGTAGAAAGCAAGCAGTTGTGAGAAACATGAACAAAAATAGAAAAGCAGAATTCGACCTTAATAATTCATAAGGCAAAATTTTTAACACCAAATTAAAGATAGGCAGGTAGCCAGTGAAATACAGAGGAGAAGAAATCATGGAAACAGCACTGCTGTTTTTCAGAGCAACACGGACACCTCACCATTTAAGTGCACTACACACAAAAAAACAGAGCAATTTTAAGTCACTTTAATTGAGAAACATTTTCTCCTGTCTTGCATTTGTGTTTTTCTTTCTTCCTAATGAAAGAATTCTTATTGCTACAACTTTGTGCAATGCAGCTTCCTCGTTTCATGGTTAAAGCCACTCTTTAAGTGAAGCTCTGGCTCTTTAAGTACACAGCCTCACAATGCAGGAGGAATATTTTAATCTCCTCCTCAGTGTGTCTCTGTGGTCTTAAACATTTTTAGGCTCTTTATTTCTACTACAAAAGCCCAACAACCTGATTATCTATCCAAGCAAGAAGTTCCTGAAAAACAGAGCATCGAATGCTGGCCCCTCTTGAACAGCTGAAGGGAAGGGGAGGGAGGAGGTTTATTGTTGACAGAGAATTCAGAATATCTCTGACTGAAAGGTACAGTGATCACACCAGTTAATAGGTCCAACTGCTCCTGTATTAACAGCCAGCAAATCCAGCCCAGGAAGGCCTCCCAATTCCAGTTAACCCCGTTAAAAATACCTTGTGCAATGCCAACTGCACAGAGTTCAGCTGGGGGGAAATGCAGAATACTCTGTTAGCTCTCCATAGGTTGCCCCACAACAAACTCTGGTTATGGTAAGCTTGTTAAAATCCCCAGCTCATGAACACACCATTTGTTGTAGGCACTTTACATCATCCCAATCACAATGTTTGAGAGCATCAAGGTCTTTACAATTACTAACTCCAGCACATGAAATGCCAGTGAAGAAGATGAGACTTACATTTTGTATCCAATTTTGCTGCATCTCTACTATACAGCTTACCTAAACAAAACTAAACCAGTCCTCCAAAACAATCAATCAAAAAAACCAGCAACAACAACAAAACAACCAAAAAAAAAAAACTCTGCCCAGAACAAAACAAATAAAATAAATAATTTAAAAAAAAGGAGAGGGGAGAAAATCTGTGAGACTAGACCCGAACTGTTGGTGAATTCTGCTGGACCTCAGAATTTCTTTTAGGCAGTAGACTACTACTACACAGTCTTTTAACGACAACATTTTCTCTTTTGAATTTGAGGTAGATACATAAAAAAGATTTTCCACTGATGAATAATGCAAAATTATATGGAAAAATACCCACCACATGAAACTCCAAACTATCTTGGAATCCACAAGCGAGAGGTAGGTATACTTGATTTCTGAGTATTTGCATAAATGCATTTGGAGAATGTCGAACAATGTCCTTGTGCACCACTTAAAATGGTATGTACTAGTTTATTTTTCCAGTGTATCCTTTAACATTCAGACTTTAGGACAACCCCACCATGCATAAACATTGTAATAATCCAATTTCATGTGAGTTTTCTTATGTGGGTGAGTGTTGATATACACAGACTAGCGAGTCACTGGCGTAGCTGCAGCTCTATTTCTTTTCAGAATACACTGTATTTCTCAGCTGTGCTATAAAATGGAAAAAGAATTTCCTTTCATTTGCATATCATGTTATTTGGAACTGTTAATCTATCATATAGACACAGCCAAATGCACCTTGTAATTAACACAACCCAAATTCATTGCACTCAGGTAGGATGCTGGTTGATGTACACACAAGACAATTGTTCATCCAGCCTGCTCTGGAAATGGAAAGCCTTTCATTTAATGCATACAACAAACCTAATGTGATTTGTAAAGAGGCAGGTTTTTTAAATAACCTGAAGAATGGAAGGGGAGGGTGGGGAAGATGAATAAAATTCTTGGCTTGCAATGCTTCAAACCCAATGTTTCCCAGACAGCATAACATACACATTTTTTTTAGTGTTAAAAAAAGTGATCAGTTGGTGACAAAAATAAGACTTAATTCAGAATCTGGTTGCATAATCTGGGTCCACTTCCAGAGAAGATGAAAATTTTCTCAGATTGTATTTTGGGAACTGAAGGAACCAAATCTGATCATTTATCTGACAAAGGATAAAATTTCAGCATGATATATATTAACCTATTCTCTTAAATTCCTGACATCTCTGAGCACTGAAATTTGCTGGTTTGTCCAACCATAAGGATGTTTCCATAGAATTTATTTATGTAATATCATCCCATTCCAAGACACAGTTGCAGTAATTCAGTTAAATTGAACCAGTGGAAGTTATACCTTTGGTC
This sequence comes from Manacus candei, assembly GCF_025592945.1. Taxonomy (NCBI): domain Eukaryota; kingdom Metazoa; phylum Chordata; class Aves; order Passeriformes; family Pipridae; genus Manacus; species Manacus candei. Next base: position 1,320,086 of record NW_026138092.1, read on the forward strand.
GTGTTCCGGGCAGTCATTGCCTGAGAAAGGAAACTTTGACTTTGGGAGAGGCAGACAGATGCCAGGATAGCTGATAGTTTGAATGCACAGAGAACACCAGATCCAACCTGTACATTTGTGACAAACACTTCAGTGCAGAAAGAAAGGGCCACGTAGCACAAACTTGACTAAACTGCAAAAAAAAGCACGACCCAGGACAGAGCAAAGGGAATCACAACTGTCTCTCTCTACCATCAAAATTTAGCAAACATCTAGCTGTCTGTACAACACATTCTTGCAACTCTCTGTGCTGACTAGGAGAAAAAAAACTCACTCATTAGCTACAGCAAAACTTAAATAACTTATGCAACTGATGCATTTTAAATCCCAGCCATACATCCATGCTCAAAATACCTTTAAATCTAAATAAGGGGCAAAGGAGCAGAAAACAAAATCCTGCAGGAAAACATAGTCGAATTAATCACTAGCTATCACTCCTATACATTGATACACTGATCAATAAGCTTTCATTAACTACTAAAGAAATTATTTGTATTTTCGAGTCATACACTATAGTGTGAAAACAAGGCCAAGAAGGAGCTTCAGCCAAGCTTTGTGTGTGAGTTAATTAAGGTTTTGGAGTAATTGTCCTCTCATAAACCTCAATAGATTTCTCTCAGTTCCTTTCTCAGATACTGAATTCCCTACGGATTTTAATTTCCTTCTCCAGTTCCTAATTACTGTACTCCACTCAGGTTCCAGTTATCTTGTTTTCCCTTTCTGAGGGTTGTTCCACTCCTTTCAGCTCCTTACTCCTCCTCCTTAGGCTCTGGTTTCCCCATTCAAGCTGATTTACCATGTTATTCTGGGGAGTCCTTTAGAGGTTTTTTTGGGGGGTGGTTTTTTTTGCTTGTTTGGTTTGTTTTGGTTTTTTTAAGGTTTTGATGAAAATCCTTCACTACTACTACCAGAGCAGATTTGGGGGTAAAAATAGAACACAGTTCTCAGCACTCAGCATTAGCTAGACTTTTTTCTCTTTCTCTCCCAACATCAATTCAGCAGTATTTCTGTGTGAGCTGGCTTTGGGGTTACTTTGCTGAGAAATAAGCCCATCTGCTTACGAAATTTTAACGACAACACTACTCGAGGTGGAAATGCACAGACCTAAGATCTGCAGACTGCATTCACACATAAAACTACAGCCTAATTTATCTTCCTCCAGAAGGACTTGAATGCTTCTCTCAAAACAAAGACCAAAATCAACAACAAACAAAAGCGACAGAAAAGAAAGAAAAAACCAAACCCTTCAGCTCCCCTGCAATTTCCTTTCAAGAATGGTACAATTTCTATCATCTTTTCTCAAAACACATCAGTTAAGAAAGTTTAATTTTGTCTGTAGTCTTGCTCAAAAACGTCCTGGCAAACATTGCTTATGGAATAAAAACCACTGTACATTTTACGGGACGAAAATCAAAGGTGGCTCTTCCTGCTACTGGTTTTACTCAGCAGTAAAGAGAAAACCTTGCAAGTGTTGTTTACACAGTACTAAATCCTTGTAAAGTCATACTGAAACAAGTCTGCTATCTGACCTAGCCCTCAGGGCTACTTAAACACCTGTGGATTTATAGAGTTCAGATGTCTACAAGGTCTGTGCTGAAGTTCATTTCCAAACCTGTGCCCCACGTGAAGTGCTTTGTTGGCACAGTTAAGCCATTACTACTTGTTTCTGGCTTGCAAGGCAATCACATTATGAAGCAGAAAGAGCTCAGAATTAAGATAACTTACCTTTATACACAGATGTAAATGTACATAATGGCTAAATGCTCAACATCTAAGTTTTTATTTGCAGAAGCTTAGCTTCACTCAGATCAAAACGAGGCAGGAAAAGAGAGGAGTTACAGTCATCTGTATGCCTATAACCAATTCCCCAGCAGGACATAGACATGTAAAACACATATCAGACCATCAGGTTCAAGCAGAGCATGCTTTGTGGTAAGATAGTAAGCATTATTACAGAAAATACAAACAGCTTCTCATCCTCCTCTCAGAAAATACACTGTCCCAGGCCCCAGATAACAGCAAAACCAGCAGAATATAATCCACAAGAAGACTAGGATAGAACAGGTTCTAAACTTTTAAAAAGTTTAGCTAGTTGGAAGGCTTACTGGTGAAATCTTGGTCCCACAGAAATCCATATGCCTGATTTGAACAGGACCAAGGTTACATTGTCCAGTGGGTTTAAATAAAGTACACCCTTAGTACTATGAATCTCTCAAAGTCAAAGGTGTTTGCTTTCAATTTAATTCTTTCAAAATCATCATACATTAAAGTTTACAGCTAAGGCCATATTTTATTGTTATTCTGTGGCTCAATTATACTAATTTTCAGAAACACACAGCCTCACTTAGGTGAAGCAGTGACTTTTCAGAAGCCTGCACTGCCCCAGGAGCCAAAGGAGCATTTGGCCCAGCTCAGTTGCAATGTGCATTGAAGACTCATGGGTTTATTAAGAATTCACAATACCTATGACTTTTCAGAGCCCTGGTTCTCAGAATATCAGGTCAGGAAAAGTTTGAAAACACAATCCTAGTGTATTCTAAAAGTTCATTAAAAAAAAGCAAATAATTACTAAAAAAAAAAAAAGAGAAATATAATTTTTTTTCTCCCCCTCTCCTCTGATTCTGTAATTTCATGATTTTCAAGCCAATCTCCTAATGTATAATGTGTAACCTTAATTTGCTAATGCTGGGACTGGTAAGGTTCCTTCCTGGAGCTCTGAGCAAATGCATGCTGAGAAAGAGCTTCAGGAGAGCATGCAGTTGGGGATTGCTTTTTTTTTTTTTTCATTTTTCTTGTTTAACTGCTGAGCTGGCCTCACCACACAAAAGAGGGCAAAAGCAGCAACAGTCTCACTGTCATCTCATATCTCTGCAATGGCTTCAGGCAGGTTTGTGCTGCCAACAGAGAGCAGTGAACAGGGGCTGCACATCCCTCTTCCAAAGCTGGCTCTCTCCCGGTGGGGACAAGGGACACATTTCCGTGCCCATTCCATGTTTAGTGGTGCACTAACCCAGGGCTCAGCAGCACACACCTTCCCTGGTCTCATCTGAGCCACCACTGCAGCTGTTTGCAGCTCATGTTTGCACACTGATGAATTAAGAGTCACATAAAAGCTAAATGCTCTTAAAAATGAGACTCACAAAACCCTCGGAACTCTCGTGGAATGCAAATTCCAAATAATAAAAAAGCCATCCCAATTTACCATTTCTTTCTCTTTTACATTCTGCTCAGTATGGCTTTCAGTTAGGTAGGTATGTATAATAAATACTGCCAGGCTTGGCCTCTTGTGGATCTGTCCTGTTTACACGTTGCTAAATCTTTCTTATTGCTTCTGACAATATGTTGTTTCATACCTTTATATCCGTACTAATATTGGTTATATTGTTGGGTTATCATTGTGGTGCTGAATTACACTGAATTTGGCTCACACAAACATTTCCATGCTCATAATCTTTTTTTGCACCGTTTGTTTAATCCCCATTTCTACACAGATATATGGTTATTCTGCATCTAATGTAATAATTGCCATCAGTGCTATTACTGGGCAAGGAAAACCTGACACTTTCTGGCAAAAGCAAGGGATGACACAGCCAATGCAAATTATTTATCTCTGTTGTTCCCCATGCTGAGTCCTTGAGGTCTAAGGATGAATTAAGTGCCTAGCAACTAACAGATAGACCCTGCCACCGTTCCTTTCTTGTCTCTGTGTGGAGAATTCGGCCCTCACCAGGAAATATCTCTTATCCCCAGTTAATAAGAAGATCCTCGTTTATCACCAGTTGTCAATCCATGCAGATCTCTCCATCCAATCCTATCCTAGCTGTTCTCTGATAGATGACTGCTGTGCACTAGTGTGGAGAGCCAAAATACGTGAAAACTGCGAGCAACTCTTACTCACATAACTATTTATACAGTCAGAGGTCATAAAATACCTTTGTTCTGACATCTGCTGGGAGAAAACAAAAGGAATCTGTCTGAAATTTTGGGGGAAATACAGGATTGCCATCCACAGTGTTTTACCAGTGGCAGAAGACCAAGGCTTTTCCCAAGGCAGAAAAATTGAGACAGAGAGACACAGATCAGTCAAGTCCCATGTACTGAAGGTGAGATCCATGTATTGAAGGTGAGATCCATGTACTTGGCTGCCTGAAACCCCCTGTAGGTACACTTTCATCAAAGCAGAGGCCTCCCTGTGCTCTGCTCCTGCATGCCCAGGATCAGTTGTGTCAGTCACCCAGGGGCACCAAGCAGGAGGCTTCAACCAGGGGCTCAAGGTAAAAAAACCCAACCCCTCATCCTGTGTCCCAGGTGTCTCTCTAGGATATACCTTGGCCCACAGCCAACACCAGGAGAAGAGTTAACCTGAGAACCCTGGGTGCCCAGGCCAGGGGTGGTCAGGGCAGTCAGGAACGAGACAGAGGAAATGGCCAAACTGGGATTTTGGGAATTAAGGAGTGAAGGTAACAAAGCTCCATGAAGTACCTGGAATAGAGACAGCCCAGGTACTTCATGTCTGCTTGGCAGCAGCACAAGGAACTCTCTGTGGCACCACAGTGAGATGGTCTTGTGTTGTTGGGTAGGACAGCAGGCTGAGGCCACAGCAGGAGCTGCTGAAGGGGGGAGAGGAAAAATGAAGGGTAATGGGTCTGAATTAAGATGAATAGACCAGCAGACAATCAGCCAGTTCGTCAAAGGAGCAAACAATCATTAAAAGAAGCCTTTCACAAAGTAAAGCCATTTGTAACAGGGATGCAGCAAAGACCAGGCCAATTTTGCAAGACTGCAATTGAGCTTCATCTTATTCCTAACAAGGCTGATTCTCAAATGATCAGTTATTTCCTGCCTTCAGTGGAAACGCAGCACTAGATCTTTGATTAAACTCCTTTCCTAATATTTGGGTTTGGGGGAAAAAATGGTCTTCTAAATCATTAGAGTACTTTGATGGAACAATTTTTTTTCTTCTGTTTGAAATATTTCCTACTGCAATAAACTGCCGAATGCAAATGCTAAAATACAGATTTTTCAAAGAGCTGGAGATATATTTTTAGGTTTTCAAATATTAAGACAAAACGGCTTCATTTTGTATCCAAGTCTGAATTTTAATGAGAAGCTCTATTGATAATCACAGAACATCTATATTTATAGAAAAATGGAATATCATAAATACAGGATTGTGCCACTACCTACATATGTTTCATTTCTCCATACATACAGAAATCAGAGAGTTTAATTTCTATAGCAATGGAAATATGGCAATTTACACCAGAACTATTAGTCAGAATGCAAAAATTAGATCTAAGCCAATGTGTTGGCTCAGGATTTAAAAGTTGGATCGAGCTAAATTTTTCTCATGTATGCTTTCATTTCTGTCTCACTGAAGAAAGAGAAATTCTGTGCTCACTCCATAAGGCCACAATAGAAGGTTCCCAGACTTTTAATGACATTTATTGTGCTGCTGTAATATTTAGGACCTAGGTCTCAAACAGCATTAAAATGCACAACAGCAAATCAGAAAAGCCACATTAAAAAAAAAATAGAAATTTTGTTAGTATGAGTTTCATTTCTACAGGTTAGGAAAAATATTGAAAGAAAGGAAAAAGACTAGTAAACGTGATTTTTGATTCCTGCTGTACAGAAAAAAAGAAACGTTATTTTTCAATGTGTGCTTGAAAAGTATCCAAGTTTCCCTAAGTAAACACACAATAGCTGCTCTCCTGAGATGGAATTTCTCTGATTTGGTTTAATTCCATGGCTAAGTTTGTGTACAAGGTACGTGTTCGGAAGAAGAAAGCTCTACACAATAATGTGGAAATTCTGAAAATGGAAAATTGATGTGTAAATTCTTAATCCCTTTTCTAAACGCTGTACTCATTTTGGCACACGCTCTAAAGAGCAGAAAATGTGTCAATTAAGCAGTACACCTTCAGATCTTAACAGTGTGAATGTACACAAATCAGCATTTAAGAATAAAGTACAATGGACACAGATAAAATGTTGAAAGCTGGATTTCTGGGCATATTTCTAAAGGTACTTCGAGCTAAACACATACTATTGTTCTTTGGCATTATTTCATGAGAAATGTAATAATTGGATAGGCAGAAAAAGCTGTGTAATAAACTACTGTCATACATTTTCTATAGCATGAACAATAGAAGAGAATGTTAAATCAAGAAAAATGAAATGTCTTTTTCTCCAAAACCTGTGTCACAGAAAATGTAAAAAAACCCACCACACTTGCAAAAAACCTGACTCCTCCTTCTCTCAACACACACACACACACACACACACACATATATATATGTATTTGCTATTTATCGAAATTGATGCTTAAAGGGGTTTTGTTTTCTCTTAGACTTCAGTGACTGTGGGAAAAAATTTGTACCCTGCACAGGATAGTCTGTTAGGTGCATATTTTCTAGCATTGTTATTAATAATAATAATAACACAAAAAAGTGTAGCAGATCAAACCAGAAGGAGCCTTGAATATATTTGCTGGGAATTGCCTCAGGCTAAACACCAGGGACATGAAACAAACTGTTCTTATCACCTTTTTCCAAACACAGCGATTTAAATTTACAATGAAAGTGCCAGCACCAGCTGCACTTTAAGAAAGCACCACATGTCTTGATGAGCTCCAAGAAAATGGAAAAAAGCCCAGTTCAAGTTGGAGGTGTCATCTTCCTCTAGTCAGCTGGGTGACACAAAGCTGAAAGCGATGAAGTGCTAATTAGAGGTTGATGAACAGAATCTCGGAGTGGAAACTTGTCGAAGTAGCCTCTACTGAATCCCAGCCTTATGAGCCTGCCCTTATCTCGCCATACAGAGCACTGCCAGAGCCGGGAAAAGGCAGCGTGAATCTAAATATCTATACGGTTGGGTTACACGTTTTATCTCTTACCATATGTCCACTTTCTCTCGGGAGTTATTTAAAAATTACCTTATTTTTTTAAATGCAGATATATCTTTTCCCTAGTTAGGTCTCTTAGAACGTCTAGACTCTACTGCGAAAGGAGCAGCCAGACCTTTTTCTTAAAAAAAAAAAAAAAGAAAAAAGAAAAAAAAGATGCCTTTTATAACTCATTTGAGTAGAAAAAAAAGAATTTTCCAATGCTAAGTGATAATGAGCAAATAGCTATTTCTTAATCAGAGATATGAATAAAACCACATGAAAGAAAAAGGTAGGAAATGAACTGAAATTTAAATAAAGAGCACACTTTGAAGAAGTGCGGGTTTCAAATTGCTAAAAAGAAAGGTGAAGGGGGGGAGGTTTTAGCTGGCAGGCGAGTTTGGGGCTTTTTTGTTCTTTTTCAGTAATGTTGATGTTGAATTGGTGGCTTTCTTTTTGGCAAGTATCTTGTTCTAATTGGAGCAGGAGCAGAAACGCTTGGCAGTGCTGACAGGCGAGCACAGGCAGGGCGGCTGCACTTCCAGGAGCAGCAGGAGCTGCTGCTCACACGGCAACAGCAGATGCTCCAAGCTGGGCCGGCAGGACCCTGGCAGGGAACTGTTCCCAAATGTGCCTCTCCTGCTCTTCCCTGCCCCTGACAATTCCCTCTCTCCTCCACCTCACCCACCCACCCTCCCTGCTGGATCCTCTCCCAGCCAGGGCACCCTCCAGCCCTGAGTCAGCAGAGCCCTCAGCACATGGTACCAGCATCAGGGGCAGACAAATGCTGAGCTTTAACAGCAGATTCAAAGGTTCTGTTTGATTCTGGATGCCAAAACCCAGTTGAGAAGAACGAAGATCTGAAGGTAGAGAGTTGAAACTGTTCCCACAGTGATGCAGATGCTCGACACTGCAGCGACAACTCCTCAGTGCCTGTGTGTGCTGGGCTGGAGACACCTCTGGGTCATCAGCTTGGCATCACAATGTCTGACCTGGCACTTTGGGGAAGCTTTTTCAAATTACACTGCACCAACATCCAGAATTTAGCCGACTTTATGAAAAATATCTTTCTTATTAATATTAGGATTTTTGTAAACCATGTGTAGTAAAATGACCACTTTGTGAATATCACATAGTCTGTGGGATTAAATACCAACAGGACTAAATTTCATCAGTTTTGGAACACCTTTCAGCCCATATGTTAACAAGTCCAGGAAACCAAACTACATTGAGCTGAAACATTCACAAAACCCCTACTCCTTGTGTGGAAATTTTACTCCTGGGAGACGTTACACATTTCTGTGCAACTGATGCTGGCTAATGTGATGGGGTTTCCAATATAATCTGATTGCATTAAGATATAAAATACCAAAGTTACAGACTTCGGTTGATATCAACAGAGAAGGAAAAGATGATGAAATCTTCAGAAGTTAGTCACACCACAAAAAAAATATACAGCCCTTGCCCTGAAGAGCACACGGTTTAAGAATAAAAATCCAGGGCCATGATCATTTTACAGAAAGAGTGTGTGCCATGCAAAATCATACTTTAAATATTTAATACCTTATGAGATATGAAGTACACCCTCACATCTATAATTTCAGTGAGTGTTTTGTTCTGCTAGCCTATTGCTTCAGAAACCTAGTTCAGATTAATTGTTGTCTCAAAAAAAAAAAAAAAAGAAAGAATCCATGCTCTTTTGAAAATGTCAACTCCCATTAAACCAGCTCTTCAAAATAATGATGTTCATCTGATTTTTCTCTCTTTGATTAGGCTTGTATAATTCTGTATTATCTTGGTAGCTTTGATGCCAAACAAGATTAAATTGTCATGTACAGTATATTAAATTTATAATCGGAATAAAAAAAAAATCACTTATAAGGCACTCAATCAGTATCTGGAGACATAGCTAATACATTTACATAATTTACACCACTGGCATGCCATTATTTCCTAATTATTTATGGCCAATTATCAATTGCTGGTCAATGCTTGGAATCAGTCACTATAATTGTTTCCCTACGGCCTCTTGTTTAGATGCAACAGAGACAGTTTTCTCAGCCTCAGCACAGCACCAACGTTTGCATTCCCCTTGTGAGACTATTCTTTGCTGTCTTACATGAGATTTTTTTTCATATGATGAAAAATCTTTCCACCACAAACTCTACTATTTGTTTCTATTACAAACTTACTGCAGAATTTTGTACAAAACGCTCAAGAAAAGATTCCCCAGAAAAATACAAAACCACCTCCCCTCAAAACTGATACAGTAGGAGAATCCTGTCAATAGTAATGTGATCTTATTGCCTATCCTGTTCTCTTTTTCACTGTTTTATTTAGCACATTTTCATTTTTCCTTTTGTATTTTATAAAAATGGATGAAATAATGGCCGATTTCTGCCCTCATATCTAGATTTCACTTCTACTCAAACCAGTCCTAAAGCACGCAAACAAAAATCTGCATTTGAATCCGTAATGATTCCTCCTATTGTCTCATTGCTGCTACAACCTGTCAATCACTGCTGAAAAGTGCTAATCACTCCCAGAAATCCCAGTCTCCCAGACAAAAGTACCAGTCACCACAAAAATAATACCAATTGGTCATGGATGGAAGACAAATCTCGCTGGGGATCTGTCTGCACAATGGAGTTTATTAAGTCCATTTTGCTATAGTCTAGCTCTGCTAGCAGCATCCAACGGCTTCAGACTTTAATTTCAAAGTCAGCTAAAATCCACTAAAGTAACTTATATTCATTAGCTGGGCTTTAACTGAACTGCTGTGAAATCTCCTGGCTGCAAGGGCTTTTAGTAGAAGTGGCAGCTTTCATTTTCAATTTAAGGAATATAGACCTAGTCAGATGTTAGGTACTTCTTTCTTAATCGGCTTGATTTTTACAGGCACTTAGTTCTTTCCAAAGTTGTTTCTTTAACTAATTGTATACATCTTTGACTAATAATACACATGAAAGAATACCTTGCAGTTAATACTCTGTACCTGACCAATTCCCCTCTGTTACAACGTTCAACTTTAGAAGAAAGAAGGAGTAAGGGTGAATGTCTACCATGCATTATAAAGAACTGTTGCCTCAGGTTACAGAAACTGCATTTTCTATTCCAAAAAGGAAGGTGGCTGATGCAGTAGTCTTGACATCTAAACTACTGTATCCTAAAAACCACATTTTTTTAAGCCCCAGTGCAAATTGCACTGTTTGCATTTAAAACTATAAACACAGACTGCGTTTTCCTGTAACATCAACAAAACACTGAAGTATGTTTGATCTCAATAAAGTATAATTAGCAATATACAGTAATTACCTTTTAGAAATCCCTATAGTGATTATTACCTCTGGAGTTGACTAGAGGAGACTGAGAATGTGCAATAATTGAGTTCTATTGGTTACATGCATTCCACCTCCTATTTCTTAGAGAAGCAAAACCTTTAAACCTTTTCAATGGGCAGAACTTCTTCTTCAGTGAGTCAGGTTCATGTGGCTCCAGGCAGACGCTGCTGCACTCCCTGACTGTCACCTCAGTTGCTGTGGAAATTATGTTTATTGATTATTGCAGTGGAGGGACTACCCCGGAAAAAATAATAATATTTCCATTCAGGTCTGTTTGCAGAGAGCTGTAATTTGTACCTGGCTTTGTGCAGTGTGTGTCTGCCTGCTTGTGGCAGTTGGATTTCAGGGGGGTTCCAGCACTGGATCCAGAACACTTCTTGCTCCCACAGGAACCCAGAGCTCCCAGCCCTCCAGTGCTCCCAGAGCACAGACAGTGCCCATCGTGCTGGACAAGTGCTTTTATTTTTTACTCAGTATCCAACACCTGAAAAGCTTTTTTTCTTTTTTGTTCCTCTCTCTTTTAAAATAGTTTTTGCAGTTTAGGTGGCCTTCTCTTTTTTACAGTTAAAATAAAGAGCAAGCTTCAGCACAGGGCCTGCAAAGCAGCATATAGATCCAAAACACAGGTTCATTAAGATAATTATCTTATGACTGCAGTGTCTATTCTTTTGGATTTCTGATTTTGATACAAAAACAATGCAGTTCAAGTGACTGCACACATGGTGATCCAGGAAGGGAAGCAAGCTTGTACTTCAGATATACTCACTTTGTGATACAAGCCACTCTAGGCACATTAATTCAGAAGTACATTAATCCACAGTGCCACCTAGCCACCTCTGTATATTTGGTTTAAATGTGACAAAAAGAAAAGCCTTCTAAACTGTAAAAACTGTTAACCCTCTCCCCTTCCCCTCCCCTCCAGTTATTGGATGTAGATGGAGTAGAATAATAAAAAAATAGTCCAACGTGTTTATAGCAACTGTTAGTGACCTAAAGGAAACCTGCAAATCTCTGCTACAGCTCTGTGTTACACTGTTATTACTCCAAACAACATAAACCGGGATATTAGCTGCACTGAATTAAAATGAAGCATTCCATAAACACCTGCTTTGTTGCACGAAACTTGTTTCACTGAAACATGGAACCTCTTCCCCTCTCTTTTTCCTTCTTTTCATATCTAGCCTTAGAACTAAATTAGATTTTACATTACGTTTGTGTTGCAAGAACGTTTTAAAGCTTCAAAAAGTATCTAATTTATTTTAGGTCTTATTATTGTAAAAAAAAAAAAAAATGCAGTCAGGCTAGCAGATATTAAAATACATCCTCTAAATACACATCTGATAGATCTTCTCCACCAGTAATATTCCCACAGCAATTTTAGTGCATACCATGAGTACACCAAACCTCCTTGACAGGATTCTCAAGGTGTGACAAAAGGGAGCTGCTTTTAAAACTTCTTTCTCCTTTGACAGAAACTACACAATATTCCATGACTACCTCTCACAGTTTGCATAGGGAAGGAAAGCCTGAGGTTGGCCTTTGCCTTACCTAATAAGAGGCAGAAAACATGGAACTTTTTCCTCCTTGGCATTGGTGCCTCTTCCAGGACAGAGATTTGTTGGCCATTAACTCCCACAGCCCAATTCAGAGTGTAACACTGTGGGTTGAGGGTTGGAGGCTCTCCCAGCCACACTGGGTTTTAGCAGACAAGCCAAAAACTTGTCCTTTGGAGGCAAGTTGCCCCAAGAACTGAGAAAGGAGCCCCAAAAGCCTGGAGAGACCTTCCTGTCCTGCAGCAATCTCCACCCAGCCTATTTGTGTTAGCACTGCTAAGATGCATTAATGGCATTTTGGGGCAAAAGCTTTATTTAAAAACATCTCCCATTAACAGGAGTGTTTTTAGGATCCTGCTAATAGGTAACATACAACGTTTGCAAGAATCCTGCTCTTCTCAGAGTAGCTTTAAATGAGCTGAGTAAGGAAAACCATCGGGTCCCCCTTCCTGTAAAATCTGCCATCAGTCTCCAACCACTGCAAATAAACTTTCTGCTGTGGGCTCTCTGCCTGCCCAGCTTCCCATGCCTTCTGTCCCCCCTCAGGACACTGTCCAGTGTGTCCCAGCTCTGCTTCCCTGTTATCCTGACCCACACCTTCATCATTTCCCAGATCTGCAATACTGGTGTTGTCCCAGCATTACTGGTTGCAGAAAATGGTACTTGTCCCTATATTCACCACCTACTTCTTGTCCTCCTCTTGTCTTAATTCTTTCCATCTCTCAGGCCCCCACATTTTGCCTGGTCCACCAGGGCAAAGAAGGGCCAGCAGGCCAGTTTACTCAGAAGGTAATTCTAAATATTACCCTGTGTGTGTTTAGTTAGACCTCTGCACAACGATGGCACAGACAGAAAGCCTAAGGTGGAGAAAAAGAGCAAAAAAACCAGAAAAGAAACCTTTAATATATGTTTCCCACTTCTATACTGAGAATTTCTCCCCCTTATTCAATTTTCTATGAGTAGAACCAGTGATCCTGCCCTGATTTTTGTCCCTTTCAAAGAAAGTAAGCTGATTAAAAAAAAAAAGGCACTTAAAGAACACTCTTAGTATATTGGAAAAAAAGGTGCCCCAAAGAGCAAAGACCAAAAAAAAAAAAGATAAATTGTTCCCTGCACAGAATAAAATAAACAATTCTTACTTCACAGTTTTCTTGTGAGTAAAAGATCCAGTTTCAAGTCTCTGCCCTTGATATCAGAACCAGGCTGGTGCCAGGGGACTGAAGACATGGTTTCTTCCATGTCTGGGGGGTTTCTTTTGTGTTGGTTTTGTGTTTTGTGTTTTTTGGTTTTGTTTGTTTGTTTGTTTTGTTTTGTCTTTTGGGTTTTTTTGTGGTTTTTTTTGTCTTTTGTTTGTTTGTTTGTTGGTTTGGTTTGGTTTTTTTTCTTTTTTTATTGGTATTGTTACTTATTTTTAAATTCTCTTAATATCCTATTTTGGCCATTCTTTTGTTAACCTCTTCTTTTCTTAGCACGTGGTATATATGGAAATATGTGCTCACACTCCTCTCCTTCCTTACTCCTCGACCTTTCACTGAAAACTTTTTCTTGACAATATAAATCTGAACTAATAGGTCTCAAAATATACTGAATTTTACAACAAGAAGAAAAAAAAAAAGAGAGACTTTGGTGAGAATTAATGGACACACAGTAATCATCATCATCATCATCATCGTCATCATCATCGTCATCATGGCTGGGCTTTGCGAATGAAGATTTGGGGAGGGCTCTACCCACGTTTGTAAGAGGACTTAAAAAAACCCAACAAATGATGATTTTGAGGCAACCCTTCAGCCCCACTTCAACCCCTTCTGCCTCACTATCCCTGGCTGTCCACCACAGGCTTGATTAATTTAGGACATAGACTATTTCAAAAGATCCTGCCTGGTTTTGGTGAAAATAAAAAAGCTAAAATTCGGGGTTTCCTTTGAAATCCTAATCCCAGCCTTCCCGGCGGAGTGCCCGTCCTTTTTCCATATTGTTATGGGATAGTTATTCCCTATCCCAGCAAAGGCAGCGGGCAGGGGGATGACTGACACCTGAGCCAGGACAATGGGGCAGGGACCCCGGGCCGGCAGCCCTTGTGCTTTGACGGGCTTTTTGTCCTGGTGACTGTTGCCCATTGTTTGATAACTCCAGACTTCCCTTCCCACAGACCCCTCTGAACTCCGCTGGCTTTGAACAACACACGAAACGCGGAGGAAACTATTTACCAGCCGGTAATTACAAGGCACCCCTCATGTAAAGGTAAACGGTAATGAGGAATGTGCAAAGAATGGCTCGCACTGGCAGAAGGGAATGGGGGGAAAAAAGCCGGCTTGTAAAATGTAAAGGCACACAAACGCCTTACAGACTCCTGAGCAGTAACTGTATCAATTAACCGAGCTAAAAGCCCCAGCTCAGATGGGCACTGCACGCAGCGTGTCTGCCACTGTTTTATTATCGAGTCCATTATGATGAGTTCTTGTCCTAGACAAAAGGAGAACAGAAAAAGAATTCAGGCTGACAAATTAGACTTGAAATCAGTTTCATTTACATAACGACTCGAAGTTCATTAATAACAGAGTTTTAATTATTCATGCTCTTGTTTCACTAGATACAGCAGTTTTCCCCCTGCTGTGCTGGATGTCTGGATTAGCTAAAATGAACCATAGCAAACTGATAGACTGCCCAGATTTCTTAAGTTCTTTGCTGCTTTCAAGGAGAGCACTTGGGGGTGGAAGAGTAGGAGAGGGCAGGGGGGAGAGGAAGAAACCTTTTCCTTCAGCTAATGTTATAATGTTATAAAGAAGGAGGTGTTTGAAGTCTGGTTTGGGTCCAAACTTTGATTCGATGGAAACTCGGTCTCAAAATCCAAGAAAAAGTTCAAGATACAGACTCCGAATTCTGTACAGGTTTGCCAAATTCTTGTTCATTATTTGTATCAGTAGCATCAACACTGGAAGTTTGTGTTAGGATACCTGGTGGGAGCAGAGAGCGTTTCTAGAGAACAACATTTCAGTCTCTCACAAAGAGTTGTTCACCATCTGCACTAAACTATGGCAATTCTGTAAATTCAGTTTTCTCCCATTTCTTCTGTGGGCTTTTGCTTTGTGTGTGTTTTCTTTGGGTTAGCTCCATTTTTAATTATATAGTGGGATAAAGAAGGTCAGATGCTAACATATTTTCTACAGAAAAAAATCAAATCACTAAGATCTTTGTAAAAAAATAATCAAAATGCGACAACAAACGGGAAGCTTTATCTTATAAGGATAAGTTTTTCCCATCACAGCATCTAACAAGTGACTCCCATTGACTTCCACATACCCTGCAGAGAAAGAATGGGACCCGTGGATTTTCTGTGACTCTTTGCTATTCAGTGAGACCTGAGGGCCCGACTCCCCCGCTGCAGGATGCATGTAATTCCCATTGAAATCCATGGGAATTACTCTCGTGTCCTGCAGCACAACCAGGCCTCACAGCTTTGTGTGAGCACTGGGAGCGCTGGCAGGTGGACACAGCGAGGGACAGATGTGAGGAATGATGCTCACTAAAGGCTGTAAGTTATACTTTGAATTTCTTTCTCTTTTCTCACAGCATAGAACTCAGGCATGAGACCATGGGGCTTTTCTCTCGAAGCATGAAGTTTTCTGAGAACAAAACATGAATGGAATTAAAAAAAAACACCCAAAGTGTAGAAAGGGAAGCAAACCAGTGATCTCTTAAGCTTTTACTGTTCAGGGTTTGCTTTTTGCTGAAAGCACCAGTAGCCTTTTTGCTCACTTTCTGTCCATCCCTGAATAGTTAATAACACAGCTAGGAAAAAAAAACAACCCAACACAATTATGGAAGAAGTCTTAGGAGGACAGAATAGTGAAGATTCAACAGACATCTGAGTCATGTTTGCTCTGGTACTCTTCTAGGAGCCTTTTGTAACATGTTGCTGTGGGGGGCAAAGAGGAGAGGTTTCTCCTGTGTTTATGCTTGAGTTCAGGTATGAGTATTCAGCCACCTGATTTTTGTCAATATGTTGCATCTTCCAATTCTGTTTATTGGTAGGTAGTGTATGCACCTCATACATCATGTCCACAATAAATGTCACTCAATGCTCACAATTTTATTTTTCTTTTTAATGGAAGCCAATTCTTAACTATGAGAAAGGAACAATACAAGGCTGGAAGTCAGTAAATTCAGACTACATTCCATCTGTATCACTGTCCCTCATCAAAGAGCCTACCCTGGGCTAAACCAGAAATCCCTCAGCCATGCTGATGGCTAAGGAGTGTATTCAGATATTCCTCATTCAGAGGAATTGTTCTGCAGGGCTGGACAAAAATTCTAGGAGTCACTGTTCACCACTGTAAATAAGCAGTCCTTAGACTGCTCTTGCATTTTGTTCCTCTCCCTGGAAATAAGGAGGCAGCATTTCCTTGGCTGCTGGGTTTACTCCAGGAATGAACTGCTCAGCTGGGCTAGTGACCAGCACAGTAAAACTCTGGAATGAGAAGGGCTGCTGGGTTCCTGTTGGAGAAGATTTGGTTGATGTGGACAATTTCCCTTCAGTCTGAGAGCAAGAACAGGAACATCATAAAGGTAGGAGAGGTGTAGGGATGCATTAACTGTGTAATGTGGTTTTGATTGGACTTTATGAGAATGATGTGAGCTTCTTACAGCCAGCTCCAAATTCAGGTTGTTCATGAAGAAACCAGGCTAACCTGACAGACTGGAGGGGGTCTAGCAGGAAACAAGGGCTGCTCACACAGAGGTCAGCAGGGACCAAGGTTATTGGGATGTTGTGAACGTGCATTTTTCCACAGCTAGGAGAATTTACTGAAGGAGGATACTTAGGTGAAGGGGAAGAGACAAAAGAAAGCTGTTCTCCAGATCTAACCTTTGTTATCTCCATTTTCCACGTTCACACTCCTCGTGGGTTTACCTGCTCTCACCAGGTAATTTCCAGTTATTCACAAGTTTCCCTTTAGCCTCAAGAAGGAAATCTTCAAGTCAGGTTAGAGCACAAGATTAAGACTGCATTAAGATTAAGTCTGAAATGTTCTGCTACCAATTAGCCCTCCAGTACTTCTGTAAGCCTTGAATTTTTGATGCGATCAATGACACCAAGTGGAGCCATCTTCTGTGGAGTGGTTATTAAAGATATAAAAATCAATACAAAGATGATACTTGGAAATCTATAGCACAAGATAATGAATCACCACGAGAGCCAGCTAAGGAGGAATGTCAGCAAACCAAACAGAAGGTTTGTGCATAACAAATTATTTGATGCCAGTAGAGTTTAAGCTAAATTTTGCATGAGACAGAAGTCTTCAGGCAACACTTATGATACATTTGCATGGCAAGGTTTTAATGAGATGAAGACACAAGACCAACCATGCACAGGGCTTTCTGTGCATTAAAGAGAGACAGAAGGAGAGAGAGATGATTGAGACATATGAGAGTAAGACAATAATGCCATAATTTGACTTTAATGACAAAACAACATCAAAAACTTTCTCTGTCAGTAATCCTCATTCAGTTTCTTTTAAATGAAACATTATTTGCCCGCACCTTAAGTGCTGATTTTTATTGGGGTTGTGTATTGGAGCTTCACAGGATACTCCAAATTTAATTTGAACTCGGGATTGATTTGGTTGGCTTCAAAGCCAGGTTTTCCTTTCCAAAATTGAACTAGTGCATGACTTTGCAAGTTCATTCGGGTTTACTGCCTGACACAATTGTATGAGACTTTACAGCATTTATGGCACGTTTTGCCCTGCTGATCTCTTGTTCACTCACATGTCCAGACACACACAGAGAACTATTAAAACAAACAGTCCTGCTGCCCCCCCTGTATTTCCCTGGGAAATACATTCCTCACTAAAAGCTACAGATTCCAAACTCACACAGTTCAAATCCGTATTACATGAAAATCATCATAATTTCGAACCTTTACTGTATTAATTAGGAGGCTTTGGAGCATTTTACTATCATTAGTTTTGCTAGAACTTTTCTGAAATATGAGAACGACATGTTCTCATTTTGCAGACTACTCATTTTACTGAGGTACATAAAAAAACAAACCAACTGACATTAAGATATGACAAAGCATTAGGTAATTTGGTTTTTCTGTAGTTGTGGGACATTTGCCTGCTAATTGCCCATCCTGTCTATTTAAACTGCGAACTCTTTGGGATACAGGGAGATAACTATGGCTGAGTCTCGACCAGGGCCTCTGAACACTAATGGAATTCAAATGAATGATATTCATAAAAATCAGATAGTAGTATCCTATAGGAAGTCTAGAAGGTCCAGAATGACAAGAGATCCTCTAATGTATTTGATGCTGCTGTAGCTACGAAACCAATCTTACCTTAAAATTCATACAGTTTTACTCCAGTTTTTTTGGGTCTTTTGTTTGTTTCGTGGTTTGTTTTTTTTTTTTTTTTTTTTTTACAAACTGCATATATTCCTTTTTTTAAACTCCACGTTTCCTTTCAAGGGGCATTTGCTTATACTGAGTAGGATTAGGGCACTTTGAACGCACCTATTGTGATACAACAGACGCCTCTGTTTCCTTGTTTTTCCTGGGCACACAAAACTTTCACGTTTGCAGCTGATAAGGAGCAAGGCTCACAGATAATCATACACACAATCACGGGTTATTGTGCTTTTAACAGGACACTAAATGCAAGCCCGTTATTCTTGGTTAATCAGTAACTGTCTGTTTGACAGACACCAGATTTTTGTTTAGTGGTTGTTTTTTTTCCAGTGTGCGGTTTCCACCTATGCAAAACCGGTTCTCTTACTCCAAATAAAAATCCTGAAAGGCAAGAGCAGTTCAGATCCTCAGCGCGGGATGTGCAGCCTCCAAAGGCTGCCTCAGTTGAGCATTGGCCCTTTGTCCTGAAAGTGAGAATAACACCGAAATATTACAGCAACTGCGCTGCTCCCTGCTAGGGGCTGGCGAGGGACTGAACCAGCCATCCAGTTGCACAGAAAAGCTACTTCAAAACTAAACAGGCAAATAAGGAGCAGCCATGACATTCTTCGCGCAGTTTTGACTTAATTCGTTTCCCTGCCTCTTTGCATCTTCAGTCTTTGAAGGCAAACGAACCGGTCGGTGTCACGAAACAAGAACTAGAACAGCCTTCAGTAATAACAAAAACCAACGGAAAAAGCGGATCTTTTGCAGCCAACATTTCACACGGCTCAAAACATCTTTGCCGCAGCTTAAATTCTGCAGCCGCGCGATTGTTCTGACACCTCTTTATTGTCCCTTTTAAGTGCAAATGCCCAGGTAGCATCACTATAAATGAAACAGTGGCGTTCACAGATTGCGTTCAACGGCTGTTAGAGCTCCCTCTCCTTCATCTGCACAATTTGCATCTGTTACAGGCTCAGGGACACAGCTTTTCCTGCTTCTCAGTGGCCTCCGAAGGGCACAAGAACTCCCTCCTACAGCTCTGAAGCCCCTCCTGGGGGCAGCCCCACCACGCTGCTCACTGAGACAGGGCAGGAGGGGAAGAAGCTGGTCCAAAGTGAAGACTTTGAAGGACACCACTGTGATGTGCACTGCAAGTTCTCCCAACGACCCTGTCTTGTGATATCCACCACAAAATTCAGGGTGTTTAAGCAGAACTGCTAATGAAGGTGCAGAGCCCTGTTGTGAGGCTGCAGCACGGGCACTCAGGGCCTCCTGAGCGTGGCTCTGAGGGGTTTTGCACAGGGATTTGGGCAGCAATCTGCCTCTGCCCTGCAAGGAAGAGCTGGGTGAACGCATTCTGTACCTGAGACATTCACTTTTCTTTCACAGCACCTTAGGGAGAAGGAGTGTATGGAGAACAGCCTCTCTTAATTCTCTAATATTGGTTACGAGCTGAGAATATTTTAACAAAAGTTCTTTAAAAAATTAACCACTATGGCCTGAGCTGAACCCCTGGCTGGAAGCAGGGCACTGCTTTCATGCAAAGCAGAAGCTCTCTGTTTGCTTTCAGGTTGCTCAAAGCAAGAGAGGACAACCACTCTTAACAAGTCCAACACACAAAGTGCGGAAGCTGCCTATTATTTATTTCTGAGAACATAATATTTTGATGATTTGACTGCTCTCCTTGGATATATAAAGGAAGTTTTGCAGTAGAGATCCAAAGCCCTTGTCTCTTTGATGGAAATGTTTGCAATAATTGACAGGTACAGGCCAGAAGGGCACATTCCAGAAACTAAAATATTAAAAATGTGAGCTGTTTAGAGAAGAAACTCAGGTATTTGTGTTTAGTACTTAAGCAGACCTGATTTAGGAAGGGAGACCTTTATGTGTGGTGCCAATTATAACCAGAGCAGTGGTGTTTACATACTGAATGTGTTTTTATTATCCTGTACAGTTGTTACCACACAAGTCCAACATTTCAACAGAGTCACGCTACAGCACATGATGCCATTGATGTTCAGGTAGTACACACAATTATTGTCCTTTCTGTCATAAGACTCCACTATTGCAATATTCACATCAAACGAGAGCAAAAATACCACTCCTATTATTATTATTATTGTTTTTCTTTGTTGTGTCTCTCAGGAATCAGAAGATAAGCCAAAGCCAAGAGATGGGAATTCATTTTACTGGGCCACCCTGCTGATCAACTAAAACAATAACTTACCATCCGCTTTATCTCTGTGACAATACAATGGGATTATATTATTTTACCTTGTTTTATTAGCAAGGCATAATTGTATACAGCCTCTACATGGAGCATGCAAAGAACTGAGACTGGAAATTTAAAAAAAAAAGGAGCTGGATGTATGGAGATATCTTTTCTTCCACTCTGATCAATTGAATGAAAACCTGAAGAATCACTGACACAACAACTTTCATATTCTCATTCTTTTTCTAAATAGAGAACATATTTCACTTACAGAATTGAACTATTATAAACTCAGTTGGAGTCTGCATTATCTGTCCTTTGGATCCCAGTCATCCATTTAAAATCTTTGTCATACTTTTTTCTTTTAAAAGAAAAGAATTAGGTAAAATCTCTTCAATGACCACAAGAATTTCTAAGCAAATACTCCATTTGCATGCCTATCTTCCATGCAGCTCAAAGTAAACCTCTCTTTAAACACATAATAGACACATTTTCCTGAAAGCAGATACTTGTTTCATATAATGTTTTATTCCTTAGTTAAAAAAGATGAGATTTTGTCACATAACCTGCAACAAAACCTTGGAAAGCCCTGAGCACTGACTACTTCCCTTTCTATTTTAAAATGATACCTGTCTAAAACACCTTAAGCACCTTGCAGCACGACTTCAGAGTCCCACTATAGATATGCCATCAAATGTGTTGCTATTATTCTCCAATAAATTCAAACCAGGGACACAGAAGTGCAAATCACAACACCCCAACCTTCTAAACCAGTCAGTGGCTATAAAGGACATGGATTTTCAACCACTTTAAACATTTTGGCCATTCATTTCAGCTACACCTACCTAGCACGAAATTAGCTTATGTAACATACTTTGATCCTCCAAATAAACTTATACAAAGACAGGTTTTCTTCTATTGAGTGAACACAAAAGTCTTTAAGATGAAATTACAGCACGATGTTATTTGTACTCAAAGGAAAGCAGGTCCTTTTGTAACTTGCATGAAGCCTCTAAGCTTCAGAAAGTCTGCAAGGCCACTGAACTCACTTGCTGCCCAGTTGCTCCTGCCCAGTGACTTAGAGAATGTCCATCAATACTAGAAATAAGGAGCTGGGCACAGATATCACAGCTGATGTAAAACAAACACAGTGTATGTTTATGCATCCGGATAAATTTCGTGTTCGTATTCCTCTGCACTTCCCACTAAAACCGGATTTGAAACAAGGTAATGAAATCAGACCACTGGTAGAACTCCAGGAGAAATTAGACAGAAAAATCCCAGCGGCATCATTGACAATTGGTTGCACCCTTCCAGCCACAGAGGCGAGCACAGAACAAACAGATGCAAGCAGGGAGATAACCACACACTTGGCAAAACCTGGACACGGGAGCGCAGCAGCCAGCTGAGAACAATCATCCAAATGGGAGGGGGAGCACCGAAAATGGTTCATTAGGAACTTTTCAGCCTCACGTGGCAC
This sequence comes from Manacus candei, assembly GCF_025592945.1. Lineage (NCBI taxonomy): Eukaryota > Metazoa > Chordata > Aves > Passeriformes > Pipridae > Manacus > Manacus candei. The sequence continues at coordinate 1,341,994 of NW_026138092.1, forward strand.
CCCTTTCAGTCCCTTGACACCAAACACCAAATGCTGCTGGCCTCTCTCTCAAAAGCAGCGTTTTTAAACAGACAGGCAGCACCAGGAGTGACCTCACTCGCTCGCCCAACGCCTCCCACCACCTGGTGCTGGCAAAGGTCCCTCTGGCTGGCAAGGCAGCGGCACTCTGTGTTTCCTTGTGGCTCTTTTGTAAAGGGTACAAGGCGGATCGTTGTCTCCGTACATATAATTAAGTGCTGAAGTGGCTGCAGTGCTGGGTGTGAGCCTGGGTACTGAGCCTGCCTGTGAGCCCCGAGGGCAGACAGGCAGCACTGCCTGGAATAACCGGTGAAAATTCCAAAGATAGCACTTATTCACTTAGAGATAAACGCATAGGAAAAGTTTAGAGGGGCCTACCTTCATCTCAACTTGATCAGCAGCGCTCCCAGGAAAGGATAAAACCAAACAGCCACAGCAGCACCTCCAATCCCCTACAGGTCTCTCAGCCAAGATTAGGTCTCATTGTGCCCAGCTGCGGGTGGGGTGTTGTCCCTGGAGTGCTGTCACCTGCAGGAAGCACGAAATCAAAAAAGCTCAAAATATTTGTGGGTTTAAAACACAAACATTACAAGCGTTAAAAAAGTAACACACGATAAATTCAATCACGTCCCCCGTCAGAAATTAATCTATATTGGCCCAGCAAAAAGGAGGCTAAGGGAGACTTTTCTTCCTTGATCAGTGATCCTAGAGGAGTGCCAGAATCGTGTTGCAGACAGGGAGGAAAGAAAAGGTGGCTGAATGAATCCAGAAGTTCAGTTTGGTGGCTGAGAGCAGATGAAAAACTGATGAATCCTATATAGCAGTGGAAGGGCAGTAATAAAATAAATAAAACCAAAGCACCTTGTCTTCAACAATCAGCTATTTGAAGAGAACCTTGTTGCCAACTGCCTGTATTGATCATGAAAATTAAGGAAGGCTTCTACCACCATTAAAACCAAATGTCCTTCTCATCCAGAGAGAAAGTAGTTGCCTTTGGAGACCGAATAAAGACAGGTCTGAATTCTTCCCCTACAGTCTATTCTTCCCCAAGCATGGATCCAGCGAGAAAGACAAAGGGCTTATTTTGATTTGCACACCACTGCTTCCTTTCATGCTTTTTTTCCCTTGAAGTGGCATGTGCTCCTTTAAAAGGAGCAGACTCCCAGCTTGCCGTGGGACCCCATTGTTTTCGATCTGCGATTGAAATAAATCTCCTGCAATATGTTTGGTTTCTCTTAAATTTCAAAGTGATGGCCAACACTCAGCTGCAAATGGTTTGAAAGTGATCTTGGCCAGCGCACATTTAAAACTCCCTCATCACTCCCTGTGGAACAAAACGCAGTGAAAACCCTCTAATCATCATCATCATCATCAGAGACATCCTGATCGAGCTGTACTGTCAGCCATCCTCATTCAAACCTGGAGACATCCTTTGGAAATCAACACAGAGAATGTTGGATTTCCAGCTCGTGCAAGCGAGTTTCCACTGGATTCAGAGAAGTCTCTTCAGGATTTGGTGTCACAGCTGAGCAGATTGTTCCACAGCTGAGAGCACAGTATCCCCATCCCTACAGAATCTTTCCATCCACTTCCCTCTCTCACTCTCTCCTCTGCTCACTTCTGGTATTTAATAACAACCCCAGACATGTTCCTTGCCAAATGAAGCAGACAAGTGTTTCATTACTCTTTCTTTTTTATTTTTTTTTTTTAGAAAAACACCATGTTTATCTTATCTATGACTCTCTCTTAAATAAGAAATTTGCATGTGTCTGGGAGCCAAGAAATATTTTCTGGTCTTTCATATATTTCTGATCTGATCAAAAATATTTTATTAGGAGGAATGAATATGTAAGACTGTGGAGGAGGAGAGTGGGAAACGAGTTACAAATAACTATAACACAGTACTCAAGGAATTCTCCAGCCTAAATTGGCTACAGAAATTTGATTTTAAGCTGAGATAGAAGATATTTAATATTACTGAAGGAGACAAAACGAACAACAGCTTTGCAGCAAAAACCAAACCTATGAATAAAAGCTTATTTTGGAATTGATACCCAGAGTAGTAAAGAAGGAATGAAACCAAACTCACAGCTAAGACATAGGAGCTCTGTTCTTGTATCAGTTTTGATCACTGTGCAGACTCATGTAAGAAATTTCTTTAATGTCTGTTTCTAATGAATCAAATTGAGATAGAGATGCCATCCTCAATCCTATTATTATTATTATTATTATTATTATTATTATTATTATTATTATTATTATTATTATTATTATTATTGCATGCCTGGGTCTGGGGCATGGTTTTTGCACAAAAAAGCTGCTAGTTTCAAGAAGAGAAGTAGCATATATCCTGTTTAAAATTCAAATGTACTTATAACTAAATGCTAATGGCAATGTCATTTATTCATCAAACAATTCTGCAAGAGGCCATATGAGGCAATCCATTTTTCAGTACATGTATTGGGACTGTATGGAGAAAGAGGAGTTAAAAAGTAGCTGCTGTTCATCAGAAGTTGCAGTGCACCATAAGGTGGTGAATGCTGCCCTCTGCCTCAGGCTGGCAATGGTCACTTCTTTAAAAATGGCCTGTTTTCAAAGTGTGGGGCAGACAGGACAGATGGGGGTTCAACAGCTTTCCTTAATACTTTGGTCTGCAATAGTTATGTTAAAAGGCTACATGCTTGAAACAATATAATGGTAAAAAGAAATTTCCTCAAGGATTAAAGCTCGTAGTTATTTTAAAATTATTTTTTTCAAGTATCTACATCACAGAGAAGGAACTACTTTTTTTTGATACATCTACCTTGAATGGGCCACATAAATGAGTCATGTCAGCACTAAACTCCCAGGTCCATGGAGGACAGTTTCTTTTACACAGATTTTTTTTTTTTTAACGATTTAAGAAGAGATATAACTTATTTCAATGTAATATTTTACAGTTTTAGGCGGGATTTAATAACAAAGGAAAGGCACAGTACTCTTTATCTGCTCACGCAGAAAGGAAAGCTTAGCCCATTTCACTGAAAGTGTGATTGAGATGTGTATGTCTGCAGCTTAACCACAACAGCTTTAACTCTGCTAAAGACTGTGCTGACATTATTCTGCTGTAGATACAACACTGTTCAAGACAGTTTGGGGAGCAACCATCTCAGAAAAAAAATTGCAAACAGAAAGAAGTTTATAGGGCTTTTTGTACGCTGATTGCATGCACTGACATAACTGTAATTAAAAAAAACCAAAACCAAACAAAAGCCAAGAACTTTAGTCTATTAAAAGAAATTGGAAACCCTAAGCAAACTTTCAAAGGAAGGATTTTTAGAAGTTATGAAGGCAATAGGTGGATTCAAAAGACCCAGTGGAAACAGGTAAAGAGAACAAAATACGCCAGGAAACCTCCTAATGTGCTCTCAGCTGCACTTAACAGTGAGAGTTACACTCACAGAACGAGTCCTAAGAACTTTTTTTGTATAAAAATGAGAAAAATCAAGGCAACTTTCAAATCTTGTAGCCCAAGTTTTTATTTCTGAGACAGGCAAATGTTACACTAATTCCATATCCCTGTAAATAAGGAGATACAGAAAAGCTTTTAGCATGGAAGACGCCTCCTTTGCTTATTTATTCAGCAGGGGATATTTAGAATCAAGTGGGAATTACTGCAAGTGAATCTGAGTTTTTCAGCAATAGATGTGCCTGTTTGGGAAAATTAGTTTCCATGTTTTTAGCCACTAACATAGCTTCTGAGAAGGAAAGCACCTGTTTTGAGAGAAGCCACGTAATCAGAACCGATGGCGAGACAGAAAATTCTCTTTTTGCAGCAACACTGTGGTTTTGAAACTTGCTGCCCTGCTTTGAGCTCGTAAAAATCCTTTCAAAATCTGCAAAACCAAAATAGAGTTAAAAGAAGTTGTTCTGAGACTCGGTGCAGTCATGCTCTGTTCTGAGGAGTTTTCACACTGAATTTGGCAGGACATAAAGCTGAACCCAGGTCAGAGTTTCCCAGGCCGGGGTCAGAGCCCACAGAACATCACAGTCTCTGCAGTTTGATAGCGATATTTTGGATTTTATGAGAGGATGTGTTTTGGCCTATATTGCACGTGACACACAAGTCCCCAGTTCCAGCTTTTCTTCAGTGCTGTAGCCCAAAATCCGAGTGGGTGGTGTTGGCACTGGCATGTCAGAGGCACTGGTGTGTTGGAGCTGCTGTGGCCTTGGAAAGAGCACCATGTCCACACGGTGTGATCTGTGGTTAAAGGTGTCCCAGGGAAATGAGAGGGGCTTTGAGGGCTGTCTTCTTGTCTCTCCTCTGCAGCACTATTCACTGATTTACATCTCCCCAGATTCTGAGTGAAGGTATCAATGGGAAGGAGGGCAGGAAAAGGCTGGGGACTTGTCAGGGAGCTTGAGGCAACACAAGGTCATCAGAGTTGAATGTCCTGATATCTGGAGCTAAATGTGCTGCCCTCTGGAAGCAGTGAGTTAATGTTTGTTATAATTTGCTTGTGTGCATGGTTTTTGCTTTCCCTATTAAACTGTCTGTATCCCCACCCAGGAGTTTTCCAGGTTTTACCCTTCCAGTTCTCTCCAATCCTGCTGGCTGGGGCTTGGCTGCTGGTTGGGGTTAAACCACGACAGTCCCTCCAACATCTCACATTTCATTTCCCTCAGAGCAGAACAAGCCACCACTGGAAAACCACCCTGTGAATGTCAGACATTTCACTGAGAGGGAGCAGCAAGGGTGCTCAGGAGCTTTAGGGGGGTAATTGTTTCACTTCCAGCTTTAAAAATTAACTGTTCTTTCATTTGTTTGAAGCAACCTCCCATTTTTCTGAGTGACTTTGCAATAGGAATTTGGACACATCCTCATATTAAAAAAAAATTGGAATAGTAAATCAGACAGTAAGATAAAGAATGATACCTCTGCTAATGAGTATCACTAAAAGTTAAAATTAATATGAATTTTCATATGCAAGTCTGCTTCCACTCACCAAATCCAAAAACCTGACATAAAAGCAGAGCTCTGAAACAGCTGGGTAGCTTGAATCTGATATGAACTTTATCTTTCAGAGAGATATGCTGCACATCTTATAGCTAAAGACAGAGCTTTAATTTTCAAGCCATGAGGAAGAGAGAACACATAGGGAGAATTCCTCATTACTGTGTCAAGGGAAGCTGAGAACATTTGCTTAGACTCCCAATAGGGGTAGGAAGTCATTGAAAGTACTGAAAGTTAAAAGTTAATAATAGATATTGTAGTCCTTTTATGAGTTTTTATTTTCATAACATGCCTACCCAAAGTAAAAGAGTTGAAGACATTAAGTGAGGTTCAAGGGTACGCTTGAAATATGAATAATATGTGAGCAGATGACATTTACGCCTCTAAATTAGAAGGAAGAAATTAAAATGAGTTTATGTGTGAAGAAAAAAATTAAGCTAATCATATAAATCTGAAGCTATTTATGCATCAATGTCTGGGCAAAAGGATGCAGTAAAAACCAGCTTGCTGGCAAAGACTTTGGACTTGAAAAGAAACACCAGGGTCTGTAGGAGAAAGAGGAAAGAACAGAGAGACATTCCCCATTTACTGTGATATTGGATCTGCAGTGGCCCAGGAGCACTCCTAAAAATGAAGAACAAGCTCTTTTCAACCAGATGCTAAAGGCTGACTGACAGCTGACTGGGTTGGGAAAAAAATAAAAGACGAGAATTACACTAAGTATAATAATATAAATCAAGGGTAGTTTTCACACTTGTAATATCCATCTTCACCATTATCTTTGGATCAGTATCTAATTATTACTTCTGGACTAGGCCTTGTATGCTGGTTATGATACTTTTCATATCATTTTCATTTGAATTCTTCTTAATGTTTTCTTTGTCTGGGTTCTCTGCCTTAATGCAAATTAACTTTGCTTTTATGTGATGCCCCTGGCAGAGTTTTTGAGAATCATGGCACAGAGTCACATTACACTAATCCATGGCAAATGTGGAAAACTGATGAAAGGACGGTGGCATTTTGGTTTTTAGTGGGTTTTTTAGTTTTGTTTTGTTGGGGGGGAAGCAGGAGGGGAACGGACACAGACAACACAAAGGTGATATATGTTGGCTTGGGTTAATTTTCTATCAAGCTATCCTGCCAAGATTATATGATCTCTAAACCTGCCATCAGTAAAACAGGGATGGGACTTTTGGGATCAGCCAGCAGTTACACTGAATTAGGTATAATGTGAAACTGCACCGTGAGAAGGGAAAAGTCACTTCTGGGCATTTTAGAGAGCTGTGAAATGCCCTCCTAGCTTAAGAAAGAGGAATGAGGCTACAGGCCTGTCAGAAGAAAAGAATTTAAAGTGAGGTTGTGTCTGAGGGGAAGGCAAACCCAGTCAGTGTAGACACAGAGTTTGATCCACAGCTCTCTGAAGTCAAATGTTTTAGTTTACGTCAATGGCCTTTGATTAGGCCCAGAGAGAGCTGTAAGATCCAAGGGCTGCCAGGCTTGGTTACAGTCATCAATACTATAAATCCCTGAGAGAGTTTCCTTACTAAACTCCAGGCCTTTTTGCTGCAGGACTCTAACTCAGGGCATGATCCGGAGCAAACTCAGTCCCAGCAGCTCCAGAGGCCATCAATTCTTTTGCCCATCCTGCAGCACAGACCCCCTGGTTTGCTGTGGCTGTTTGATACGAGCTCTGGAAAGGACAAGAGAGTCAGAGACAGTTCCAGGCAAAAGAAGCTGTTTCCATAGCCAGGACTGGGCTTCCTCTGAGAGGAGGGGGAGTTGGGAAGGTCATGCTGGGAGCTGCTCCCAGGGGCTCATCCCGAGAGCTTTCCCTGTGCCCAGGGGGAGCTGGACCCCGAGGCTGTTGTCACTTGGCACCACTGAGCCCAGCAAGTGGCCCACTAACTTTGAGAGGCTAAACTGCTTTGGTTCTTTTTTGGAGCAACTTGTAATAAAACATCTAGTTTTTTGTTTTTTGTTTTTGTTTTTTTTTAGTTATTAAGCCTTTCTGACCAGACAGAAGCTCAAATGGAAATCATTATTAGAAAATCTCTTAGAAAACAGAAGCTATAACCCTCCTTGCTGCAAGGGATGATCATAATGTTATATATTTGGGAAATCCTTATCTGCAGATCTCCTTTGAAGCTCCCCCTCTTGTTCCCTCAAAGCCCAACTTATATTACTTCGTTGTTTGGGTTTTTTTGGGGTTGTTTTTTTTTTGTTTGTTTATTTGGGTGGTTTGTTTTTTTTTTTTAAATAAATTTCATAAAGAAATATTTGCAGGATGAACAGAAAATAAATCAACACTGACAGAAAACCAGCAACTTGATTCTTTCTCCTTGCTTCTGCAAAAAAAAACCATAAAAGCTCAATTGTCCTCTCAGGACTCCTTGGAAGTCTTAACAAAAGTCTCTAAAAAGAAACTAAATGAAAGACCAGGGAGTTAGCAGCAGGGCAGATCTATCATAGACAAATCAGACAAAACCCTCTTCCCTTCTGACCGTATCTAGGCTTAATTCTGATCTCCTTACTCACGCTGAGTAATAATTCACACCATAACTGGCCCCACCAGAGCTGCTAAAATCACTTGGAGTAAGCCATAAGCCTGTTTGACAAATATCAGTCTGATACACTAAGGCTAAAAACCCAAAGAGCTAACTCAAATATTATTTTTGTAATTATACGGCCTCAAAAAAATGATTCTGTTCTTTGTTTTTGTTGCAGTGGTTTGTTATCTTCCAAACAGAGACAGGAAGTTTGTAATTTTCTTTTTTTTGTTTGTTTGCTTTGTTTTTCATCTTAGCAGAGAATCCAGCTAGGAAATTACTGTTTTGTCTAACCTAGAAAATGCAATGAACATACAAAGATACACGAAGAACATGCACCTTTTTGACAGAGATATTAAAACAGGAAAACCTGAGGCCAAGTCTGCAGTAGGAACTTGTGTCTGAAAAGTGCATTAGTCAGCAGTGGAACAGGACACAGCCTCAGCCACCAACCAGGCTGAGCCTGCCCAGTGCCTGCCTGATGCAAAGCCCCTCCCTGCATCCTGCATCCTTCTCTTGCTTTGTTCCCCCACAGTACATGACACTAACCCTGCTAAGAGGGACACTTATTGTGTTGCTGCACAAGTGCAGACTAATTTTTTTTCCTGTCTTTGTAAGTTGATCTTTTCTGTGTGTCTTTCTCAGTAAGTTGTTGGGGAGTTTTATCCGTGTTTCCAATCACACCAAAGGGAGCCACTGGAAAGTGTCAAAAGACTATTGACAATAAAGGAAATTTTGCTGTGCTTCAGCCTAGCAAGGCTGGACACTGGCACCAGAGGAAGCACTCTAAAAGCTGATCAGGATCCTGAGGAAGGCTATTCTACTCTTACAATACTGAATTCCTGCAGGTGAGTTCAGCAGGAGATGTGAGGTCCGAGGACCCCCCGAGGTGCCAGCAGGACTGTTCAGTGACTGCCCTTGCACAACACAGCCCATGGTCCTGCCACACTCCTGCCAAACTCCTCCCCCAGCAGGAAGCCTGGCAACGAGGCACTCAACCAGTCCAACAAAAACTACCAGCTTTGCACCACACCAGCTATTTGCCAACAGCCAGCAGCCTGCCGGCTGGATACTGTCACCTAGTTATTAATGAATGCTGCTGATTAACCTTCCCAAAGCACTCTGTCCACCACACCTACTGCTGGGAACCTGCACTGGTGACGCTCAGGGGAAGCTGCTGACGTAGGACTGACACTGGGGATATGGAATAGGCACCCCAAGAGGTGACAATGACTTTAAAAGTTGGATATGAACCAGGAAAGCTCTTCCAGAAGCTTTTGGGAAAAACAAGGCAGGGAGGGAAGCTTTTTGAAAGCTTTTTAAAAGATACTAGTGCACAGACTTCATCATAATCTACATTATACCTCAGGCTGCTGTGCTTGATTGAGAACAAATTAACATTTTGGTCAGAGGGCTTCTTACTATGCCCCTGAATTAAATTTGGTGGAGATCACAACACCCTCCCCCAACTATTCTCATCCACATTTGAAGCCCAAAATTCTTGAAGGTAACGTGCTGCTGGAACATAGAAGATGGCATCTAAAGCATTCAAAATTATGTGCCAAGCTCCAAAAAATCAGGGGACCTTAAAACTCTGGAAGAAAAAGTAAAACTTTTGTATCTACATTTCTTTTTACTTCTTTTGTCTTTATTGGTCATACCTCCTAAGCATTTTGAAGCTTGGTTTTCTTTAGAAAATACCAAACAAACATGAAGTCAAGACTTCAGGGAAAGATCATGGAATAACATGAATCTAAGTCAAGAACATCAAGAAATACAAGATTCTGAAATACTACAAAGTTTGCACTAAGATATTGAGAGCTGATGATTACAATAAAAGCACAGGGAATAAGCAAATATGAGAAACTCTCTGAATCTTAATCATGAATAGCAGTGAAGAAGGAAAACCAAACAGATCTGAAAGGAAAGTACAGAAAGGACAAATATGAAAAAGAAAAGATTGCACAAAAAGCATATTATAAAGAGGAAAGAAACCCCAAAATTCACTAATATATAGAAGAAGAAACCCCAGCCTTGCTTTGCTGCAATAAGATTATTTATGCATTCCTTCACTGTGGATTCTGCACAACACTTTAAAATTGTTCTGTTTTCTCAGTTTTAAGGGAACTGTTACTTTTTAAGCTAAAAGCACATAAAAAACCAAATAAATAGACATTTCTTGCCTAAATCCTCATTAAGGTTGAGATTTCACACCGAAATAGAGCCAGTTTGACAGCTTGCTGCTGTGGATTGGGGAAACAGCCTCACCCCCCTGCTTTATTCCCAGCCATGTGGTCTTGCTGCCTTCCCTTGTGCTGAAATCGCCACTTGTCTGACACCCCAGCAAAAACTATTCCACTCTCTAATTAAAAAAAAGAATTTTTCTTTCTTCTGCAGATATTTTTTGTTTGTTTTTCAAAAACACTGAGGAGAAATGGACCAAACTGCTTAATAGCCATGGAGATGACAGACATTTGGGTTTTGTGCCTGTTCTGTTCATTCTACTACTACCCATGTCATTTCATTAAATGAAAATATTAAATGCAGTTCCATTCTTCTCATAAATTAAAAAAAAAAAATAAATAAAGGGGAAGGTTATAGCTCCCTATGTAAACTTCTAACAAAAGTTTCCCTCTGACTTTCACACTAAGAACTGACACTGTATGAGCACAGGCCAAGGCAGGCTATCCAGCATCAGTTAGACTGAAGACTGAGAACAGAAAAAATTACAAATCACCATATTCTGCCTTCATTTACACTCTTGCAACCTGGTTGGCATTCACTGCTTCACCAGGAGAATTTGGATTTTGTATACACATTAAGAGACAAGGAAAGTCTAATATGAGATTGCTGCTATTATTTAAAAAAGGATCTGGTTTTGTTCTCTTCTGTTTCTGGATTTTTTTGATTTATTTTTGAGAGGTCTTATAACAGGATGGAAAAATCTGTCCATAGAAGGTTGTCCATTACTTTGCATTAGATAAAGATTTTTCTTTGGGTAACATTTTTGTTGGGCAACAAAAAACCACCAAACCAAACCAAACCAAACCACAACCAAAAAAACAACCAAAAACTCCAACAAAATCCAAGCTTATTGCTGAAAACAAAACTTAGTTTCTAATATTAAATCCTGACTCTTACTCATAAGAGGAGTCTCATTACTATCCGAGGTTCAAACGGGACATGGAAGGATTCAGGCTATTAAAACCAGAGATTATTCCAAAGTTAACATGTGGTTTTTATTTACAGAAACAGAACAAAAGGGACCGTAATTGAAAGAGATCATTTAAATAAAGGCAGCGTCCTGCTTATGCAGATAGTGCACTTCTGGAGATCCACACGTGCCCAGCCAGGGCCTCCAGTGCTTCCTGGCTTCTGGGATTACACCCAGCAACCCAGCAGGCCCAGAGCTCTTGACCCCTTTAGTGGGGAAAAAAAAGTGGTTTTCCCTCTGGAGTTAAAAATATGGTAACCCCCGAGGGGGTTATATAATGTGTTATAATATTTATTTGTGCAATAATTGTAATATAGTTCCTTTCCCCCCATATTGAGTCTTGTGTTGTGTCTGGAAAACCCCTCTCACGCTGGGGTGAGTTGTGGGAGGGGGGCTTGGACTTGGAAATTGGATTTTTGGGGGTCTCAAACTGCCACAGCCCCCATACCAGGATTTTCTGGATGTCCAGGTTCCCCAGCTGAAACCTGGGAGTCGCCAGGCACGAGGGGAGCCTCTGCTCAGCTGCCTCTCAGGGAATTTGTCTGTGTTTCATCAAATACAGCACATTCCCCAGAAATATCTGAGGATATCTGATGAACTGATATTTCCCCGATCATTTCCCTTATTGTTCCTTTTCGAGAGACAGCGGAAATTATTTAGATTGCTTGTTAGAAGAAACAAACACAGGAAATGAAACCGGGTGAAAAATAATTTCTTAATTTTGAGGGTGCACTGAGGTGGAACAATCCTTACCAAAGATAACTGGAAATGTAAACACGCTGATTTCAATCAAGAGCACTTTTCATAAGAATATTTCACTCACTAGTTGCTGCTGATGGCTCCCTGATCCTTTCAGAGGTGTGCTACCCATTCTGGAACACACAAGAGTTCAAGTGTTGCATAATTACACAAAACAGGCCCTGTACAAGAATATCCTGTTTTGCTTCCTGTACACTCACTAGGGTGGCTCAGCTGAATCCTTGGCAACATCCAGCTCCATGAAGAAAACATCAAGACTCCTTGCTGGTAGGAGTTTTTTTACCTAGGGCTTCTCAGCAGTTGGGCTGTTTAGCCCCAATGTTTGAGCAGACAATCACCCCATTGTTTACTTTCTATTCCCAAGGAGCATTACTGCTTTTCTTCACTGTCCACGAGCTCTGTAATCTCAGCAGTCATGTTCTCTCAGCAGTGAGCCTAAATATGAGCTTCCCAAAGGAGCTTCAAATCCATGACATAGATTAGCATCACTGGGGTTTGACGCTGCCTCTGACAGATTCCACAGCAATTAACATTTTAAACCGTGGGCAAGACCGAAATTATTTGACGGGCGCTCACTCCGGCCCCCAAATCGTGAGAAATCAACAAATTTGAGGGGTATTCTGATGAAGTGAATAGGCTGGGGAGGACAATGTACCTTTCAAAAACCCTGTCAGCGTTGCTTCATCTCATTACATATCACTATATCTCCAAAAAAAGGAGGGCTTCAATTGTGCGACGGTGAATCGCGAAACTTCACAAACATTCAAGGAACACACATGCCACTACAAATTAACCATTAGCACTGCCTGGTATTCATCCTTTCTGTCACACACTGTGGGAAGCACGCCTTATTAGCATGGAAGCATGGAGCAACAGCATCTCAGTGTGCTTAACATTCGCTTACCTTGGAAAAAAGAGCACACAATTGCAGCCTGAAACAAAACCCCCAGCCCTCAAAATGCTGCTGCTCTATTCCTCCCCACATTTAATCCCGGGATTTAAAAATTACAAAATTGAATCCCAAATCCTTTTTCTTTCCACTCTTCCAGTTCGCTGTTTTTTACAATGAAATGTACTTTTTGCATTTTTAATCAGCTTTAATCATAAACAAGGCAGCTATTGCAGGGTTCCCCCTTCACACACTCCTTTCTTGGTTTTGAATTTCAATAGTACCCTCGACTGGGGGTCTTCCTAGATCCCAGATGTCGAATTATATGGTCTGTCCTATTCTTCTTGGAGGGGCATTCCCATTCCCTGTTCAGTCTCACAGGAATCTGAGTAGCTATTCTGAAATCACCCACTTCTTCCTTAATTGTATTACAACTGAACCGAATTTTGGTATCTTGATTATTAAGAAATAGTTCTCCTCTACTTAACAATTTCTTAGAAATTCTTAGAAATATCCGTTCTTAGTTTCTTTCTTTTTGTACTGTGAAGCACCCTGTGCAAATCCTTAAAAAAATATCTACATTCAGCATCAGTGTTCCTGTTTGAGGTCCTGTGCGGTCTATAAAACCTCGAGAAAGGGGCCCACTTCCCATACCCATCCTACTTACATGCTGTTTTATTTAAGAATCAAGAGTACATTTTACAGCCACTTTGCCATGTTAAAAAACAAGAGAAACATAAAAGTGACTTTCAGGGGGAGGGTGGACTTATGTTTTGTTTCACTAGCTTCTTTCAGAGTAAACTTGTAAAATACAAAGATGTAAATGCCAAAGGATCCTGTAAAGGCTAATGCAGCGGGAAAGCAGAGCCTCCCGCTGAGCCGGGAGCAGAACTGGGATTTTAAGGTTGCACTGCTTTGGTGGACATTTTGTACAGATATGGATTTGAAATTTCATGTTTTCCCAAGTGTAACCCAACACCAACATCTCAGAAATGACTCCCAGTTCAAACAGCAGCAGAGGCAGAGAAGGGTAACACTGTGTGAGGTGTTTAACCAGCAGAGCAGTTCAGGTATGTAACAATGCACCACAAAGGCAAGTCATGGCCCTTGGCACCCCTGCTAATATTATTATTAATTATGTATTTCCTCATCTTATTAGTGTTTGAATGGACGTAAAAAGTAAACAATGCTGCTCTGAAGGATATTACAGCCATAGTACAGCCTGACATCTTTCTGGGATTAATAAAAGAGGAACCAGTCCTACGAGTGAACTTTGTCTTGTATGTCCTCAAGACAATTTTGGTTTTGGATGGATTACATGGTCAGCAGTTATCTGGCTTTGGGAGGGATCATTTCTTCAGAGATACTGAGGACCCTGTTGAGCTACATGGCAGCAGTCATAACCTCCCTTGTTCTTACAAAAGAAAAAAGTAATCTTTTGAGGCTCAACCATATCAGCAACCCATTGAGTTATTGAATAATCTCAGGCTACCTGCAGACTCAGGCACAGCTCTTAGCATTCATTACACTGTGATTGTTGTTTCGTAATTTGCTTTCAAATTATAAAAATATAACCCCCTTATACTTATCATAGTTGTAAAACTATCACATCAGATAAGGTAGGAGCTGAAGTTCATCTCAAGCTATCTGAACTCGCCTGTAATGTTATAGACCTGTAAAGTTCTCTGCACTTGTGCAAGAGTGGCAGCTCCCAACGTCGGGTTTCCCAAGCAGGCAGCTTTATTAGCACTATCAAAGGGGGGAACTGAACTCCCATTGTTCATGCTGCACCAGTTTACAGCAACATCTGCTGGGTAACCCAGAGCTGCAATAACAGAAACCCTGACACACTGAAGTGACAGAACAATATGAGGCACGGCCATGGGAAGGCGAGGGTTAGATAAGAGGATAAGGGAAGGCTTTCACATCAAAGACTCTGCTTTGCAGTGACACCTACCCCGTGCTACTGCCTGGGCCATTGATTTCGTGTCTGGGTTGCCAGTTCATCTACAAGGCTCCCCAGCTTATGAGGGTTTGTATCAGAAACAATAAAGTCAGGTGGCAGTTTTGTATGCCCTGGGGGAGAAAATAGATCTGTACGCTGGAGAAAATGAGAGAAAAGCTAGAATGATTTTACCCTATTCCACAGCCATTTATTGTTTCAGCTGGCATATAGTGTAAGTGCAGCTTATGACGTTAGTACCTCAAATTTGACGGTCAAAATTTCTCCCCTCCTTAAGAGGAAAAACGTTTAAAAAGCCACATTCCCATTAGTTAGTCAATAACAAGAATATTTGCTTTGATAGTCCTGTTGACCAGTGAGGCAGGGTTTGTTGTTTTTTTGTTGTGGCAGGAGTATCTTTAGGGCAAAATCTCTGGGAGAAACACTATTAAATACTTAGCCTGGACAAAACCTTCTTGCAGAGGAAATTTCAATTGCTTTTCAGCTGCACTGTGGTTTATTGTTTGCTGTAAATCATGCCAGAGCCTGAGCTACATACCATGGTGTCTGTTAAAAAATCATTATGGTGCAATTAAAAACAATGCTAAAAGTGGAATTCCCCCCCTCCCCTTTCTCTGTCCAACTGCTGCACGTTTCCTCTGAGCCTTTCATGATTATCTGCTGCAGCTCTGGTCAGGAGATACAGCTGTCATGAAACACTCAACAGATGGCAGTGCCTGGGTGATGCTTCATCCATTTTTGGATGCTCTACTGACATTTGAGCTCATGCCTTCTATAAATGCTGTCATGCCCCTGACTCTTTTTAGCCAACACAAGCCTACAGTGTGCAGTGACAATATTCATCTTTCCAAAGGAATAGAGATAAATTGAACTGCCCTTATGAAAAGCAATATAAAATACTTAAATTTAGTGTCCTTTAAAACTTTTAACCGTTATAGATAGATATGGCTAGAAAATAGATAGACTGATAAATTGGTAGATGGATCTCCTTTCTTACTGCTGTTTTATCCTTAAGCTATTTTATTCTTATAAGGCTCTTCAGAGATTGATTTAGCTCACAAAGAACAGCAATTTCTCTCCAGTTTTAGGAAACTGCCAGGAACTGGAGTGCTTTGAAAAGGAATTGATTAGCACAACTTCTTTAAAAAGAAAGGGAAACAGCCAAAAGATACACAATATCTTTAAGCTTCTCAGGTAGTAAAGGCTCCTTAGCCTTTTATCTAAAATTAAGTGTTAAAGCTTATTCCTACTGCATTTTTATATAGTTAGAGTAAAACTGGAAGAAGTATCAGCTTGTGGAATGGGAGATCCGACTGCCTTTGTGTTTGTTTTGGTTTCTGTTTGTTTTAAACCAGCTTTATAATAGTGCCACCTGATATAATTGCTCGGTACAAAGCCACTGTGGCAATCCCCACATAGGACACCACATTTCATGCTTCCCAAGGTTCAATCCCAGTCACCGTGGCTGCTGATATAAAAACAAACAAGAGATAAGAGATGGAGGGAGAAGAGGTGGATGAATTCATGTACTTAATCATAGGGATTAAGAGAGACATCTTGGGAATGGCGGGTACTGCTATTTTGTCCTGACCTAGGAGTGGTGGCTGAATTTTTCTCATGCTGTTTCAAGCACAACACACTCTAAATGCAGGATGTTCAGAGACTATCACTGCAAACACAGCTGATGGGTTTCATTGCAAACATTTGATGATGCCCTTCACTCTGAGGCCCATTTTTTTCACATTGTTAAGAACGATGTGCTGTACAAGTTAATTTATACCCTAACAGTGATGAAAGAAAATGTAAGGGTTGGTTTGCCAACAGCCCTTGCTGAGCACCCAGGAGATATTTAACCAAGCACTTAGGTAAGCAAGACACACCTTCTAGTGTGATGAAAAGGAAACCAAAGTTAGGAAGTATGATCTAATTCTTCAAGCCTAAACTTATATTTAGCACTGGAAGTATTAGCAGGATGATGCCATGGCAGTGTGGGGGTACAGTGAGAAGCAGGACTCACTTTTTACAGCTCAGCAGGAGATGGTATCCCCTGTGAAGTTATGCAAGTTACTGAGATCTCTTAAATGATCTTAGCAGAAACTAACTCCCACAAACACAAGTCATTATTTACTAACACCAGCCATGTTTGGCTACTACAGAATACAGCTGACTGATGTAACTACTTACAGATTCCCAGTTAGTCAAAGGACCTCCAGATTGCTGCCTTTTCACTCTCTCAGGTTTAAGGGCAATGACTGGGCATAGGGTGATTTCAGTCCCTTTTCATACTGTATTCCTGTTATCCCTCAAGTTTCAGGACAGTAAGGGAAAAGGGCACTCTGTCTATACCTGAGCCTATAATTAATCAGTGGGATCACAGCCACTTATTTTCAACATAAACAACAGGGTTTGCCTGTTCAAAAGCTTCATTTATTGAACGTTTGATTCCCAAACTGCACCTCTAGAGACAGCAAGGTACCAAGAGAATCTAAAGCTGATATCTTAGCAGTGCCTATTGCTTCCCTGTCCTTGGGCTGTGCAGGCAGCATCCTTGCTCCATCAGGACAGCCAGAGATGGCCAACTAATCTGCACTAACACAATTCATAAGCCTTTGGACCTCAGAGAGCAGTAGGAACACACACTGTTCAGGCTGGGCACAATCACATATATACCTGTATGTCTGGGCACTGGAAATGAAAGAGATGCTAATGCTGGATTTTAGAGGGTTAATCTTCTCCCTCAGTGCTCAGAAGTCCTCTGGATCCTGTTTTCACTATGCACCCACACCTGCAGACAGTGATTCTCATGAGTTTCTGCCTTTAAGACAGCACACTCCTCTGGTGCCTCAGCAAGTATCAAAGAACATGTAATATATGCATTTATTATAGGTTCACATCCCCTTCAATGTTCTCTTACTTAAATAGTATTTATCTCATGTTCCAGAAAAGCATGTGCTCTAGCTGCAGCCATATCATTTGCTGTTTTGCTGATTTGTGCCAGGGCATTCATTATCTAATATATGAAGAGAGTGAAGTAAGAAAGTATGGTTCTTGGCAGCACTGACTTCAGCATTTAGAAGGGCTTTTGTACCAGTTGCAGACACTTTATCTTACATCAAGAAGAAAGAGAAGGATACAGAAGAAACTATGGCAGGATTTTGATCTGTAATTTTTCAGCTGTAGCTATGGAGAAGCCTGCAGTGCATCTGTAGGTCTGGACAGCATTACTGTTGCACGAAGCATTCCCCATCCCATATGCTTATCCCACACAGTTTCATGGAGATATATTAATGAGTGGAACATTACCAGTGGTTATAGTTTCATTCTAAGTTAAAACCTCAAGAACCACCTGTTATGCACTTCATACAAACAGCAGCAGAACACTGAAAGCTTTCACATAAATTCTAGCTAAAAGTCACCACATAAGACATTGATTTTCCTTGTAAAAAAGGGTAAGAGTAATCCCTTTCTTTCATATGTACATGGCTTTGCCTTATTTCAGCATCATTAACTTGGGGAGTGGGCATTTCACGTTTTTCCTGGCTTTTGGTAACAGATGAGGTTATAGAAGTTTGAGCCAAGAGTTGCATGGTAATGGTTACTTCTTTTCTTATATCATTCTTGACCATATGACAATATAAAATGATAAAGGACTGACAGCATAAACACCGGAAAAAGCAGTAACAAACACCCTGCAAACACACAAAACAGCAAAGCTGAGCAAAAAAAATATCACGCTGCAAAGATTCACAAGCCACAGCTGATCTGTTTGAGACTACACACAATAGGGAGCTTTCTACTACTAATCTGTTGTGACATTTTATAGAAACTAATTCTTTCACTCAAATAAAGGTCTAGTTTGGAACAATTTTTATTCAGGCCATCAACAGCATTCCTGATTTGACGTGATTCTCAAATAGCATATCTTTTTTTCTGTTTGTGGTCTTCACATTCTGCATAAAAGCAAGATAAAACCAGCAAATGCAGCATTCACGGGAAACCCAAGATACTGGGCATGTACAATTGAAACAGATTTTAAGGCAGGACAATCACATAACAGAGAGAACTTGGAACAAGAGCAGAATTACCAATTTCTATGGATTTGATACATTTGTACGTCTATTCGCACATATGCTCGTGCAGCCAGAATTTTAACAAAACATTGTTTCATCAGTACTTCAGCTGCCTATAAGCTGATCATCAGTAACTGGGTGTAACCCTCAAAAATAGAATGTTGTTTGACAGGGGTTTTTCTGTGTGTGGCTTGAGCAGTAGCCCTTCTGTCCACGTTTACTGGGTTACTCAGAAGAGCAACTCTTTGCATGTGAGGAGGCAGATGCTGGTGACTTAGGCAGCCCATCACACCACAGCACTTTTACTCAGCTGATAGTTAATGATTTACCATTTAATGCAGTTCACATCTCCTAACCCTGGGTTCAAGCAGAGGCAGCTGCTCTGAGGGGTGCAGGGATATTGAACTTGGGACCACAGGCATGGCAGAGCTGCCTTTAATGCTCTGGCTGCTGGCCCCAGCTGGCCCCTCACTTAAGCACTGCAGAGGAAGGAGAGAAACACTTTGCTTCCCATCAGAGAGGTCCTGAACAGAATGCCCAATTATTCAGAATAAAGGCTTTCCAATCAAAACTAGCTGCATTAACAGCACGTTCCCAAACTTTGGTGGATGCAAACAATTCCATCCACTTTATCATCTAAAGAAAACTCTGATGAAATTAGAAGCATATAAAAAAGAGAAATAATTTTTAATACCAACATCCCCCAAGACTGATCATGAGGAAACTAGGTCAGGGTTTCTAAACCATTTTCTTCTGGAAATGAAAGATTAATTTCTGATTTACCTCCACTCTTAAACACATAGGAGGTGAGAGGGAAGAGAGTTTGTAGGCTTGTAGGACACGGCAGAAGCTCAGGTATGGTCTCTTTCTAGTAGGAGACTTGCATTATTGAGGCAGGAGGTTTGCTGTTCCCCAATACCCCAGCTCCAGGTGCTTAAAGTAAAGTAGCATTCCCTTTCTCCAGCAAACTCTAATGAAATGTAAGCCTTTAGACTTGCTTTAAAATTTTCTTTCCATTACTTTGAAGGAAACAGCCTGCAAGTGCTAGGAATGTTATCAAACAGCTCACTTTAAAAAAAAAGACATCTTAAATAAAAAATCCTTTCCTAGTGCAATAATCTATTTTCATTTTTATTGTGGAGATCTGACAGAAAGTAGATTAAGGCAGAACTGCATTTACCTCCAGTTTCTATGAACATCTGTAAATTAGGATTTGCAAGAAAAGAAGTGGATTATGGACTTTCATTACAATTACAGAGCTACAGAACAACAACTGTTGCCTAGTTATGATTATAGCTAATCCTTTCATTGCCCACAGTGGACCAAAAAATGTTCATCTCTTAACTGTAAAAGTTGGTGTCTTCTGTTATCAGCAGCTTTTAAAGTAGAGATATCCAAGCCCAGATATCCAGAGATATCTGTGTCAGGACTTCACATCTTTTTGGTTCTTTCCACATGTAAGAATACAAAATCACTTTATAATTATTACAGGATTCAGTCTTGACATGGGCTATAATTTTGGTGTTACTATTTTTACTACTGAAATCTCTTCAGAGCATATGGCAACAAGCATTGCTAGAATTTATGTCCAAATGCCAAAATCATTTCTGGGTGGGTTCTCCTTTGCTTATTATACCAGATATTATTACTGTTCTAGAACAGTGGGAAAAGTAGAGCCAATTCACTTCCCTTCTCCATTAACTTGCAGTTTTTACTCCTTCCTTTTTCCCCAAGAATACTAAATCTAAATTGCATCATTTGACTCATAGATATAAATATTTATAAGAGACTTGGAAAGAGTTTGGCTAAATCTAAAGTTTATTCTGAAATATCAGAATATCTTTTTGTAGTCTAGGTTGATTCTCAAAGACATGACTTTACTTCAAAGTGTTGTTTTCCCTTAAAAGCTAAACAGGATAACCACACACAGCTCCTTGCCAAGCTGTACCAATTTTATATTTCCAGAATCAGGTTATGTTAAACTTGGACTCTTGTATTTTGTAAGCACCTCCCTGTCCTGTTTTTCCCTTATACTTCAACCTTCAAACACAGATACAAATGAACAATTGGGGAATCCCTGGGATGTGTTTTCTTCAAAGAGATACTGCCTAATAAATATGACATTAAATGCCAAGTAAGTTTATGAAGAAGTTCTATTCAGCATCCATTGTTTTTACTCTGGTAGCCTCCAAAACTCAGATGCTTCTTTAAATGCCTTTTTTGGTGTGATCAGTGGATAGCTGTGGTGCAAGAAGTACTTGCTGTGTTTGTAAACAAAGATTGCAGAAGAAAGCAGAGGCTCTCCCGCTCCCTGCTGTTCCTTGGCACCCCAAGGATCTCACACAGCCAATTCTCCCACACAAGATGGACTAATGAACACTTTAATTTCTGTTTTATAGTTATCCCTGTCCAAAGCTTCAAAACCTGCTCAGGTGATCCCTAGCTCCTAGGGCACCTCAAGTTTGGAGGCATTTTCAAGTTAGGCAGCAGAAGTCCACAGAGGTCAAAATTGTTGTGGTTTTTTCTCACCTAGGGCAGCCAGTGGGGAGAGCCCACACAGGGAATTGTGATCCTTCAGATTTCCAGTCAAGGCAACCCGTGAAGTTCCTTACAAAGGAGCTGAAATACCCCGATGCCCTGGGGATTTCTAAATTTTCCTTATGGAGAAGGACTCCAAGTTCTGGATCCTCACGTCCTGATGCAACGAAATACCCTCTCAGTAAAAACCCAACACCTTTGTGCAGGATTCACAGAGCCTGGTTGCTTTGGTAACTGCTTAGCTTAAGGGAATGTTGGTATTTTCCAGGTTTTGCTAGCTATGATTAAGTGTATTTAAGTTGGATTTTCAAAGTAGGTACTTCCCAGCTTCATAGCTAGACAGGCCTAGTGGATTTATCTGTAAGAAGTTAGTTGAAAGGGGAATAATAAGACATGCCCTGATTATAAGTCACCAAAACATGTCAATGCTGAGGTCCAGTTATGTTGTCCTCAGCAGAAAGAGACAAGTTTTCACCTCTACAGCAACTTAAGAGAGCTTAATATCTCGTATACAGGGAGTGAAAAACCTGAAACTATTGGATAGGAGCAGGAAAGAAAATGCTGTAGGGATAGAAACAGTTTTGCTTTTAAGGGCCTAACCATTTAATTACAGAAGATGAATCAAGGCTGCAAATGCCATCTGGAAAATAGTACCCAGGACTGGGATTACCTGTTGCAAAGTAGGACATAAATAGATCCCTGTGACACAAGGAGGTGTCAGCTGCCAGGGAGCACCTGAGCACCAAGGTTTGACACACATACCAGTGCTGTCCTGGGCCACTGAGCAGGGGCTCCTCCTGGGCACATTTTATTCACATAAGCAAGCATTAATTTTTGTGATAGCATCAGATCCCACAGAGGGTGGGGGAAAGGAGAGGGAACACACCAAAGGCACCCAGGCTGTGAGCCTGGCACTAAAACCCACCCAGCCCCTGAGCCTGGCACAATAACCCACTCAGCCCACGATTCCCTCCCTTCCAACTGTGTGAACTTTCATAGAATCACAGAATCAGCTGGGTTGGAAGGGACCTCCGAGATCATCAAGTCCAACCCTTGATCCAACCCCGCTGTGGTTCCCAGCCCATGGCACTGATGCCACATCCAGTCTGTCCTTAAACACCTCCAGGGACGGAGAATCCACCCCTTCCCTGGGTAGCCCATTCCAATGGCTGATCACTCTCTCTGGAAAGAATTTCTTCCTAATATCCAACCTAAACCTCCCCTGGCACAGCTGAAGACCCAGCCCTCTTGTCTTGCTGAGAGTTGCCTGGGAAAAGAGACCAACCCCCCCCTGGCTCCCCCCTCCTGTCAGGGAGTTGCAGAGAGTGAGGAGGTCTCCCCTGAGCCTCCTCTTCTCCAGGCTGAACAGCCCCAGCTCCCTCAGCCTCTCTTCCAAAGCCAGGCAGTCTACGTGCACAGGCCTGACCCATCTATGACAGAGCAACTTATCTCTCAGGGTGCTTAAATTCTTCCTCAAACACCTTCTCATTTGCTGATGTATTCGCTGTGCTGATTAAATAGTTTTGTTGTTGTAACAGAGACACTGTCACACTTCCCAACCCCGCTGCACTGACACCAGTGTGTGGGCAGACAGAAATGACTCATTCCTTACCACATACTCAAGTCTAGCTCGCTTTTCACTAACCTCAGAGATAATAATTTCTTGAACCTTTTAATACTCTTGTGCTGTGTTTTATTTTTGCCAGATGTATCAGCTTTAACATTGTCCAAGTGTGATTTTTCTGCCTCTGTTTGAAGTTCTCAGGTCTCGTTCCTAAGAACTATTCCTGTCCTTAGCAACATTCATGACATTTTCCCACCAAATATATATTAATATAAACTCACAGGCTTTGCTATTATTCTCTCCTCATGAGAGCAAAATAAAATTTCCAACCCACCATACATCTTGTAAAGCCTTTCTAGAGAACTCTTAACCCTTCAGCCAGATTTCATAAAAAAATAATTTTTCATTATTGCATGTGATTTAGTAAGACTATTAAGTGATATAGTTCTGATTTTTGTAAAATACAGCCTCTGAAAATGGGCCAACACACTAATACAAGCACATTAGTAAATATATATAGCATGGTTTTGTAAAGAACTCTGTCTTATTAACATTTTTTCCTTAAACTTCTAATCACATTATAATCAGGATTTTGTCCACTGCTTCACTACTTGGTCCTTTGTTTTTCTACAACTAGATACTAACCACAAGAAGTAGAACTACTAGAATTATTTGACAAGTGGCATACTTTTTCATTTTCTAGGAGAAAAAACTGAGTCCTAAAATCAGCTCAAAGTCTTCATATAAGCACTGCCCCAAGAGTATATTTTCTTAAAATTTCTGCACACTAAGGTTCCTTCCAAAATAATTATCCTATATGCTAATTTTCTGCAAAGTTTCCAAACAAAAGAGAACTTTATTGATAATTTACTCAAAAAAAAGTAAAGACATAAAACGGTGTTTAACATTTTAACAGTTGGATATACCCTGCTCCATCCTAATAAATTTTCTCTCCCAAGTATTAGCTACTGTTTCTGGTACTTCTCAAGAAAAAAATTTGCTCTGTTATAAGATTTCTTGGAAGTAAAAGGGGAAGTAGGGTATTGAATTTTTTTGGCAATGTCACCTCTAAAGATTGACTGTTTGGATCTTCACTGTGAAGCAAAATGTGGCCTTTGACAAAAATAATCTGACATCTCAGTTGCCACAGAGGACCTCAGTTCTGTTGTTACCCCCTCCAAATATTAGAATCAACCCATGACCTCAATTAGAAAAGTGTGGACACTGGAAGCAAAGATGAGCATAATTAAAATTGAGCATGGGGGAAAAAAAAATGGATGTCCTTAATGACACTTCTGCAAAGTGTTTACAGGCTGAAGAGACCACATACTTGTCTGATTCCTATCAGATTGTTTCTAAGGAAGAAGCTAGAAATATTTGTTTGGCAACCAGTTATTTTGTAATGAGGTCAGTATGTTCACTGCATTTGTTTTTCTCACTGTAATAGTCGCACACCTTCGACTAAAGGCCAAAGACTATTATTCCACAATATGAGCAAGAAGATTATGAAAATACTGAACAGAGGTTGCTTAAGACTATAATACACTGGACAAAGGCATTTGGAAACACTGAAAGTTAAAAGGTTTATAGATAATGGTAAATATTTGATTATGCAAAAGAAATATTCTGTAAATATATATGACTTACTTGATATAGCTGTATATGGAATAATTTATATTGAATCTGAAATTCCTCATATACTATCCACAGCAGATAATAACATTGTTTGGCTACACTGAAGATCACAGCACTTCAGGAGAAGTTTGGTTTGTGAGTCTGCCTTCGTTTCATACACACAATTCCCGTTACCAAGGGCTCAGGGCGGTGTCCTTCCTCAGGGATGGAGGGACAATAACCTGCTTATCATGTGCATTTGGGCTGGGGAATGCCATTTGTGCAGAAGGAATTGAATGCAACAATTTTCATCCCTAGCTAACATTTTCCAAGGCAAAATGTTACCTTGGAAATACTGCAATGTGATAAATGTATTATTGGTCAGATGTGACTGGATAAAAGCAATATGGTCAGGCAGACTTTCAGAAGTAATATGAGTAGAAGAAAGGGGAAACCAAAACCAACTCTGAAGACTTTTTCCTCTCCTTGAACATCAGGTGTCAACCTCAGTGTGATGATCACAGGAAATACTTTCCATTTGTGATTGAATAACAGTGATATCTCCTCCTTTATTTAGGATCCTTTCATCTTTTCGGATCAAGTGCTTTACAGGCTTTAGATGAAGATCACTCCCTCACATCCACCTCCCAGGGACATGCAGGCAGCCTCTGGGATGCCAGCAAAGAGTGCCAGCACTGCCAAAGAGCAGGTTCCAAAAGGGGAAGGAAAAAAGGATTAATCCAGCTGAAACTACGGGGGAACAGCAGAAAGGACAACATAATGACCCAAAATGGAACTTGGCCAAGACACCAGGCTTAACAATCACGCGAGGAGCTGAGCAAATGCTACAGTTTAGTTTCGTGTCTCGTCAGCCACAACAAACCCAGCCAAAACACCGCCGATGAACTCATTTAGTCCTCCTCCTGCTTCTGCAAGTGGCAAGAGGTGTCATCTATTAATTTGCCAACAGCCCCGACTGCAACACCCAAGTTTCTATTGTTCTCCTTTCCAAGCCACGCACAACCCAGTTCACTTAATAGAGTGTGACAAAGTCGCAGGGCAGGATGGCTAAAGAGACAGGCATTTGAGAGGATAACGATCTGTCAGCAGGGCTGTGGCAAAAGGAATTTACAGGAAGATTAATTGATGTTTATGGCTCTTCTCATTCATGAGAACAAAGTGCTGTTCCTACCTGCCACCAATTCAGTGATTTCGAGAAGAAAAAAAAAGAAAAAGAAAAAGAAAAAGAAAAAGAAAAAGAAAAAGAAAAAGAAAAAGAAAAAGAAAAAGAAAAAGAAAAAGAAAAAGAAAAAGAAAAAGAAGAGCTTCACTTTTTAGCTGAAGGATGGGAATATTGTTCTGTATACTGTGCAAGCCCCAGTTTTAGCAGGTATAATTCCATAGTTACTCTTTAGTGGTGGACCAATGTTTATCAGACACTGGATGCCTCATTTATACATTGCTTAAAAGTAATTGCATATTATAGTAAAGTTATCTGAGAAAAAAAAACCCAACAAAAAAACCAGAAAACCCTCACCAACAAAAAACCCAAAGCCCCAGAAAACCACACTCACAATTTGCCTCCATGAGTTACAACAACTGTCATGATTAATGGTGGTTTGAGAATTGAATAATCATTTCTTTCAGAGTTTCTGCAATTCAAAAAAGGAAGTGAAAGTGACTTTTTAAGAGACGACACACAATTAGAGGTGATATGACAGAACACACAGCAAGATCTGTACAAAGTGGGATATAAGGAACTTCTTAATAACCTGAAAACTGGAACACGAGTTAAAAGAATGAACATATCGATTTCTACATCATATTTACAAGAGCTAGTGTTGTGAAATATGAATTATAGCTTCCTGTGCCAGGGTAAGCCCTGAGCCCCGATGGGATCCATCCTAATGAGAACAAGGGGGTCAACACTGCTGGCTTCATTCAGTCACTACCCAGTTAGGATGACAGATTTATACTCTAATCTACCTCATAGGAGTGACTCTCACTTATTCCTGTCTCAGTCTCCCTTGGCCAGAGCACCCAGGGTGGTGGCATCGCAGACATTAAAGCTTGCTGCCTTCACCCTCCCCTCCCACGAGGGCGGCTCTGCACCACACACTAACCTCGGGGTGGAGCAAACCCGGGATAACTCAATTACAGCTGATAAAGTTCCTCTAGCTCATTAAGACAGGAATCTCTCATAGGACAAGCCAGCGTGGAATGGGACTGATCTGGCATCGGCTTAATAGGCGGGTACGCGAGTTGGCAATTTCTGTGTTCTCTCTGCCCCGCGGGGTTCGCGGCGCTGGTTGGGAAGGTCCCTGTGCCCCTGGCAATTGCCTGCGAGCCTCACCCGGCTGCTTCCCAACCGAGCAGCCTCTTCACCCGCCCTTCCCCGCGATAAACTCCTCTGCAAACACCGAGTCAGGGCAAAACAATGGCAAGTGACAGTGACTGAGCTGTATAAACATGTTGACAACTGATTAAGCAAAAATAAAACACGACTCAAATAGCTCTTCTGCATAATTCCCGATTTGCATAACCAAAAGGGTGGCAAGGCTCCAGCCACCGTTCCTTTCCTGCAGCAGCCAGAATAATGCAGTTTGGAGAGCTCCTTGGCCAGGAGGCATTCCCGAACTCTGATGGGCACAGGGAGCTCTGGGCAGAGCCCCTGCACGGTCCCAGGGGCAGCAGAGCTCTGTCCGAGCTGCTCCTTGGCAGGGTCCCAGCACTAAAGGCCACAACAACAGCAGCAGAGATCACATCTTGCACCCCCGGCCAGGAGACAAACTGCAGTGCAGCAGCCCCGGCCAGCACTTCATCTGTGGAATGACCTCAGCCAAGGGAAGAAGGCACTGCGAGGTGTAATAAAGCAAAAACGTGTGTCTGCTGCTAGACAAAATCCTGTGAACTGCTACCCTTGAGATGAGAGGTTACTGAGATTATCTAATGCTACACTGTGGTCTCTAAAGCATCTCTACATTTCGGGCAATAATTGCCAGCTCTGTTCCAACCAAACCAAACAAAGCTGGAGGGAATATAATCGCTTTGCCTCGCCTATGAACTGGTTGGGGCTGTGCTTCCCCGCAGCCTTTGGTGTCTCCCACTCTCTTCAGTGAAGTCTTACCCCCAAGTTCACAGCTGTCAGCAGGGAGCTTTACTTTAGTAAGGCTTTGACTCTCACAAAACTGACAATGTTTGGGGTTTTTCTGTTTGTTTGTTTGGTTTGTGTTTTGGGTGGTGTGTTCTTTTGTTTTGGCTTTTTTGTTTGGTTGTTTTTTTACATTACAATTTCCACACGTGGCATTACCATATCTAGAATAAACTGTTGCTTACAAAGCCACCAGGTTGTATTTATGATGATTATTTGAAAGCAGAATTTTAACTCTCTTTGCATATAAGTCCAAATAAGCTGAGCTGAAACATGACCATTTTTCAGGGTGTGCCAGTGTTGGGCCAAACCTTCTTCCTCCTTTAAAGCTGCTTTAAACTGCTTAGGAAGCTCAGTTCAACGTAGTATTATTGAAAACTATTAGATTGATGATCTATTTCCTACAAGGTAGTAGGAAAACATTCCTGCTAATGCATTAGAACATTTCAGATCCTCAAAATAAGGCAAGAACACGCCACTTCCTGATGCTCCTGACCACAGCAGAAGAAATTTGCAAAGTCACAACAATATAACAGTCTTGACTGCATCATTAATTCAGTTCTCCTGGACAAGAAATGAAGGATTTTTTAAATTGTTGTTGTTTTTAGAGAGGATCTTTCTTTCATGCATATTTCCAAGACATCTTTTATGTGAGAAAAAGGGAGCTGGGTTGAGTTTTCTTCCTCAGCCAGAGGCAATGTGTCATAGTAATCCTCTCCTTTTAGCTTTCTGGAAGCTGAGATGACACAATCCTGAAAAGAGTCTGGCTCCTTCCCATGCCTGCTGCACCGGTGCCAGATATTGAAACTAAGTTAAAAATAGTATTGGACTCTGTACTCCCAATCTGTACAGGCTGCTTTGTTTTCAGGTTTCTGCTTTTTTAGGAACTCTGCTAAAATTTAGGATCAGTTCTGTTGTGTTCCCAGTGTTTAGGTTTGTTGCCCCCTCTCTGCAGTGGCTTGGCTTGTCCTTTCCCTGGAACACACACCCCTCCAACCCTTGCACCCCAATCTCCAGCGCTTCACTGCTGGCACAAAGAGCTGTCTGTCCCCACTGCTTGTGCAGAGGGCTCCATAAAACCAGCCTGGATTTGTTCAGCTCAATGTTTCCCCCTTGTCCTTCCCCCCAGAGCCCTCAGCATAGCTCACCAGCCTTCCCTAGCTGGCTGGTTGCCTGTACTGTCAGATCAATCCCTGACAGTACCCACGTGCCTGCTGCATTCCTTATTTCCCTTGGCTGCTGATTTCTGAGGGGTGATCCCCTGGCACGATATCACTTTGTTATCCCACCTCAACTCCTGCATGAAGAGCCTAGACTTCCCTGGAAACAGGAAACACAGATTGCCTATGGGGTTTGTGCATGTGCACAGACACCACAAGTTCCTTGGGGTCAGCACAGACCCCACAGTGTGCAAGGAGGGGACTGAAAACACAGGACAGCATTTGTTTGCCTGTGAACCCGCTGTGTCTCCTCCTAAACCACCTCACTCACTGGGATGGTCTCCCATCCCCTGCTGCTGCCACCACAGTTGGTCAGAACGAGTGTCCTCTGGGATCACAGACCCCAACCCTGCTCTCTGCCAAATCCAAGCCAACAGCTCTCAAAAGGAAAGGGAGTGGGAAACAAAGAAGATACAGAGGGAGAGGGGCAATGGACAATCAAGTTCCTTGGAACTTCCTGCAGCCCCATCTTGAAAGCTTCCAGGCCCTCAGAGATGCCTTTTCCCTACTTCTATGGTTTGGTGTGAATTCTTAGAAAATGAATGTCAGAGCCCCTGCAGCAATTCAAACAAAGCCCTGAGATTGTGATAGTGGTGACTCACAGCTGGGGTAATGAAGATGCTTCCCTGAGAGCCACGAAATATATCCGACATTTCCTGTTCAAAGTTATCCTGAATGAGCAGTATTTCTGATGGGAGAGAAAGACAAGCTGATAATTCAACATAATTGAGGAAAATTGCTTAAACTCAAGTACTGAGAGTGAACTTCCCCAAGTGGTTTTATCAGTGGTCTGTCAGTTCAAGAAGAACAGCCATTAACAATGAGATAAGAGCCTGAGATAAGAGAGAAGGCAAACCCCAGTTATATTTACCTTTTGCATGTGTGTGCATTTGCACACCAGTGCACGGATGTGTATTCATAGACAACCCCCAGTGCAATAAAGTCCTGCATTTAGCACAGCTCTCTAGTGATGAGGGTTTTCTTCCCTTAGATTTCTGAGGAAAATGCACATTATTAGTGTCTGTGCTCACAGTTTGGAGTTTTTAACATTAATTAGTATGAAATCTTTGGACTCCTGCTTTCATATCTCTATTATTCAAACGTGGGAAGGAAACTGGCAGCAGATCTCTAACAGCCAAATAAGTATGACAAATATAAATTATTAGATTTCCACATTCTTTACAGAGCAAAATTACTAGAGAAAGTTCATTTGGATTTATTTTAAGGAAAAAGAATAATCTCTTAAGCCATGAAAATGTCTGTTTATTTTTGAGCAAAGTGAACATATAATTTGAACTGTAAATAACAAATTGACTTTTCTACTATTTTTTTTTTACCACTTTTGCAACTATTTCTTTATTTCGGGAAAAAAATTCTCAGAGGTAAGAAAGTGAAGTAATTGGAAAGTCTTGATTTGCTAAGAAACACCCCTTCTGTCATGGACACCGACTGCCTTTCTCTGTTTACACATTCACAAACACTTATTCCATTTCTGGATCTTACTCTGGCTGAAGAAGATATATGATCCATAATATAGTTTGTTGTGGTTTGACATATCACACAGCTGAATACTTTGCTCTGCACTGGCTAAGCCTGAAACAAATTATTGAAAGTTAATGCTGACTTTGATATTCTCCCTTTATATCCTCACCAAAGCCAGCACTGGCTTGAAGCTATTCATAGAATGCCCTTGGATAATATGATACAGCCTATAATCATTTGGAAGGCAGTAATGACAAAAGAAGGCTGTCCAGATCCTGGACCAGGAATTACTTTTCTTTCTGTTATTATTAAAGAAAACTGGCATCCAGTTTTTTCTTGCTGCTAAAATAGCCATGGAATAAATCACACAAAGCTGAAGTCTGGCTGTATATGTAGTGTACATTTACTGACCAGGGAGACAAATCCGAATCCAAACACACTCCAAGCCTATTAACTCTTGATAAATTAGCAAAATGCAACGATGATTTTGTTGATAACTTAAGCAATACTCTATAATTATTAATAAAATGGCTCAGTATTTAGTCTAACTGGAAAATAAAGATACAGATCCCAGTGTTATTCCTTACAGTTGCTAACACCAGGAGAAAGGCTTTGGGCCATCTTTGAGCTGCATCTTTTAGGAGAGGCAGCCCAGTGAGAAAAGAAGGGAAAGAGATCTGAGACATGTCCTAAAAAAGAGCTGTTTGTGTTTTCCTAGTGCAGAACTAAGTTAGCCCTCTTAAATTTACAGCAGCTCTGGAGGATCTTAAAAGGAAGTTTCCCACACCTCTGTGGCCAACACATCATTCCAAACACCCATTGTACCATTAGTCCCAGAGTAAGAAAAGGGAAAATACATCTTTTTTTCCCACTCTAAACCTTTGCTCTGGGAATTCAGGGCTTTGTGCACAGAATAGAACTTTTATAAAGACAGGAACAAGTAAAATAGAGACTATCTCCTTGTGAGGAAGAGTCCATACATAAGGCACAATTTGAACTGTTTGAGTTCAGATATCTGAATATTAACCATATGCAAAATTAAATTTAACCAAATAACATCATAAAAAAACCCCAAATTTTGAATTCTTTCATCTACAGAAAAAAAAAAAGATAAATTTGGAAAATGCCATTTGTTGAGACTGTACCCTCCTAGTCCATCCAGAACAAATACATTCACAGCAAACAGTGCAAGGGATAGAAAATACATGGCCTTTTTCTCCCAGATTTCTCAGAGAAGAAATAATGAGGCACAGGAAGACAGATTTACATCGTTTCATGAAAACAGTATTCTCTTTCTTCCTCTCTTAAATTTGCTTTACTCCTAAGAACAAGAAAAAAGTCACTGAAGAGTTGACAAGAGGTTGTTCACCAGATACACAGAATTAATCAGTGAACAGGACATAGGCTTGGATTTCAAGGAACCTTTTGTGGCAGTTATTTCACCTCTCTGTGCCTCAGTTTCCTCGACTGTAAGTAGGACTAAGTCTTAGATTTCACATCCAGGGAATGTAAAGTGCTATTATGTTAATAAGTGGAAGAAAGTTTTGACCCTTACATATAAGAAAAAAAAAATAAAATAAAAAAGGGCAATTTTCTGTTTATTTGAACATGACCACTTGGTACCTTTAGCATTCCAATAAAAATTGAGAATCAAAGCCTATTTTTGATACATATGTGGCATTACAATCCCTTGTTGCTGATAGCACTTTTTAATGTTAAGAGCCTGTTGGCTAACTTATGTTTCCTCTGGGTGCATTCCCATATTGCTCTCCTCTTTGGGAGGCAGGCCCTTGCTGCTGCTCAGATGTGTATCCCACATCTTGCAATCATTAATGTGCTCAGGGGAGAAGGAGGGGGCAAGAGGACGTTGTTTCAAAGTGTGTTCCTGCCCAATTCATTTTGGCTTCATCTGCAGAGCAAAGCCGAGCTGTCCCGAAGCACGTCCTGTCCTTCCTCAGCCATTCATCACCCTGCCCCTTCCCCACTGCTGAGCCCAGGCACTGAGCAGTAATAATGCAGCCCTGGGCAGATCAGAAAGTCATTTCTCTCCTCGTTCTTATCCTAATTTTTCTTTAGGTTTTGAAAGTTTCTCAGTTCTTACAAGTGCCATTGGATTGGCGACATAAAGGGAACAGCAGAATTATGAAGCTGCCGCTTTGTGTGGTAGCGAAATGTACACAGAGAATATTTCACTAATGTCTTTAAAGAGCAGGCAAGGATCTAACTCAAAGCTTCCCGGTACGGGGGAGGAGTAATCAAAGGAAAAAAAATTCCATCCCTAGGATGATGGGATAGATTCGGTGCCAGCCAGTTCAGCCCTGATAAGGGTAATGGACAAAGTAGCTATTTTCCCACTCTCCACCCCCCCAGACCACTTTTTCCCAGTGACAAGTCTGGTTTTCAAGGGCTCTGGGACAGACAAAATAGCAGAGACCTTGGCTAACTCTGCTTCCTCTGGAAACCTTCTGACCTAAGATACCACCTCCTTGGAGTTTATGGCTCTGGCCCTGGGAATAACTGCATCGGGAAGGGCTGAGAATGTGGCTGGGGGAGATTTTCAGTGCTGGGGCCCAAACAGCCGAGAGCAAAGCTCCAGAGAAGGGCAGGGCTGCCAGAGCGAGGGCACCAAACCACACAGACCTGGGCTCTCCTGCTGCAGTTAGGAGGGCAGCTCCTGTGCCTGTGGTGTTTAATAACCTGTTCCCCCCAGCCTTGCTCTGTTTACCCTTGGCAATATGTATATCCCTGGAAAGAGCTGCATCCCTCTCATTAGGAAAAAAATATTGTTTGGCAGTGAGCTTGAAAATATCAAAGAAATGATCTTTTCAAGAAGACCTTTTCCTCCCTTCCTCCAAAACTAACGTTCTGCAAAGGCCTCCTGTAAAAGTTCCTGTTGAACGGGGCCTCTGTGCTCTTGTTTGCCAATAGATAGGCTTGTTTTTCTTCCCTTCTATGATGTGTTTATGCCAGTAACATGAAATATAATCAATAAATAAACCAGAGGGAGAAATTACAGTCCTTTAAATTAAACCAGAAAGATTTTACTGATTGCTTCTACACTGTGCACTGCATCATAGAAAACAGGCAGACTACCTTCAGAACATGTCTACTCTGAATATGGAGTTATTAAAGCTGATTTTATTTGTGCACTTTACTACCCGAGTGAATTTTAAAATGACTGACAATTGATTCTTACATCTCGCTCCGGCAGGTTTTTAGAAACTATAACTGCATTCTTTCCATAAAATGTCTTGACTATTTCCCCATAAGGAGGATCTAATGTTTGGGATAAAAACCACAGCAATTACAAAGACAACAGGCTTGCATCTCTCCAAATATGATCTGAACTCCTGACAATTCAAGGAATCTCCTTTATTTTTGTGTTCACAGTTTGTGCCAGATCCTCACTGTGTACTGAAACTTTTTACTGTTGGACTGGGCTTGTCCCAGACCGAGAATGAAACAAAGCAATAGTTTTGTGGAATTGCACCCCTACCCATTTTAGCTACTCCCAATGCAAAACACTAGCTGGCACTGTGTGGTACAGCTAACACAGCTGCCCAGTCCCCTTTTCCTTCTCCTTCCTGCTGTTAAGCTGCACCTATCTGCAGATCATCCAGTCTTTTTGGACTTGTAAAAAAGATTTGTGCCAGACTATGTTTCTTGGCTTTAACGCTCAGCTTCCCTTCCAGAATATACATGCTGCTTTACACATACTTTTATTACTGACATCATGAGAATACATCTCTGCCGTGGTTAAATTTGGGTGTTAACCTGATTTTGCTTCTTCCATATGTGAGTGATGTGAGACTAAGAAAGCAAATTAAGAAGCTGTTACCTGCTTGAGCCATTTCCCCCTGCCCTTTCACAGGGGAAGTGATAATCATCTGAAGCAGCAGGCAGCCTCTAGCCAGGACAGTTTTCCAGAAATCTGAGTTTCCATGTGTTGGAAACATATCACTGATGCACTCATATTGACTTTGCATTTTATTAAACGATTAAAATATTGCTAGACACAAAAATAGTGCCTGTCCAACTTTGCTTGAGTCTCAGTTGGAGGTGCTAAGAAGCAAGTTTTCAGAAGTAACTATTAACAGTGGTAAGTTCTTGCTGAGATCTGTCTCATCAGGACTAAATAACAGATATTTCCAAATGTCAAACACATGAGGCATAGGGTGGTCCCCATTAATCAGGGCACATTTAAAACTATTACTGTTGCTCCCTATGAACTTCTTGAGCTATGAGAGTTTCTAAAAAATGGTCAGAAATAAGCAGTACTTTGTGTAAATCCACATTCTACTGAGCGAGTCCAGATGAGGGCTCAGGCATTCAAACAGCAGATCCTGGTGTTCTCAATGAGCCATAGGGGAAGGTTTATTTAGTTTATTCCTATTCAACACTCTCTCCACACAGACTGTTTCTAAGGATCTCACTACACTTGCCTTGACTGGTGAGCTGGAATTGGATTGAGCTCCCAGAATGGGCCTTTTATATATCACTTTCTGCAACCACAAGAGTCCAACCCGTTTATTTCCCAGACCACATGATTTATAGGATCAAGCCTGGATCAGCCAGTGGAAGACCAAACTTCCACTTTTTCACAAGGGAACACTATCATTCTGTACAATTGGAATTTATTAAAAGCAAGAGATATTTTTCTTACTGTCCTTTGGAGAGGTACCCCATGAACATTAGGGACACAGGCAACTGGCTGTTTATGGTCAAACAAAGCCATTTCTGTGGCCATGATTAGACAACATGAAATGCTCGGCAGCAAAAATGGTTTAAGCTTTCTGTCATCCTTTTATTAACCTTTCTTTTTCCCAGCTCTTTGTTGTAAAAAATATTCTGTCAAAAAATCTAGATCAGTTCCCAGGTTCAATTCCCTCATGCTGATGCTGGTACAGCTGAGAAAAAAACCTGCAAGGGCATAAACAGAAAGCAAAGAATAGCTAAAAACTGTTTACACTGGTATTGACTCCAAAGATTTCATATCAAAGGACAGTCTAAATTTAACTTCTTATCCAGGCTTTAATCTGAACCAGCCACCCTTCTTGTGTCTGCAGAATTACTCAGGAAATGTCTAAGATTAAATTTACTCCCACATAATTCTCCAACTCTCTAGCTCGCTCTGGGACAGGAGACCTGAAAAAGTGGCCCTTTTGACAATGCTTTTACATTTCTTTCTCCAGTAAATTGTGGCAGAGAGAGGTAGCAGGAGTATATGAAAACAAGAAGGACTCTCTTAAAGGAAACCAGGTTCTTCCCATAGACCTGAAACGAACGAGTGAGTACTGGGTTAAGTCTTGGAATAATTCTGCTCTGCCTGGCATTAATACCCAGGATTTTCTTTTTACATGCACCACTTTGCCTGGCAAATAGCCACAAATTTCAGTAATTCATTAACTTGTTTTCATGAATTTGTGGTGAGGAAAAGAATTTCATAGCAAGATATACCATAGAAATATTAATACCCAATATTAGTACTATGATGAGATTAGATTGCTGTTTGATGTTATGGATCCATTATACATAATATAGGCTTTTCATGGCAGGGTACCTGAGGACTGGGGAGCAACACAGGTGATTAGGGTATTAGGAGCTAGCAGGATCCCAAATACAAACCAGCTTATGGTAGGACTGGATGTTTGTGGTTCATGGGCTCTTGGCTGTAGTACAGCTCAGGAACAGACTGAGCCAGGACCAGCTGTGCCATGGCACAGCCTTTCTTTCCCAAGAAAAGTCCAGTCAGAACCCAGTTTTGATTTAAACAGACTGAAATTTGTACCCATTTGAGATCTTGCCACAAAGACAGAAAACATGTCAGGGAGCACCACGTCATCTTGGAGGTGTTGCAGTTAGTTAATACTGATCACGAGATGAGAGAGCTCATCACACAATTTAATGGAAAGCAGGGGAGTCAGAGTTCAAAGGACCAGGTTTGAAAGGATAAAATGAGATAATTCTTCCTAGTTATAATTAATGTACTGAATCTCAGTGAAATCACCTTCTGCACCAGGTAGGCAGCTCTCCTCTTTCTCTGTGCCACCCCTCCCCCTGCTCCCCTCAACACGAAAATGAAAAAAAGTCAACACAGAAGAATTCCTCTATATCTAAATTCCCAAATCCTGCAGCTTTAGAAGACCTTCAGCGTTTCATCCTTCTTTGTATTACAAACTCAAAGGCAGAACTAATAAAAAGAAATCAAACAAGATGATGGTATCTGCTTCCCACCGGACTTGGAAGTACTTCAGCTCAACCACAGACCCACATCACATTACTGGGCAAGGCATCTCAAATAACAGCCTCCTCTAGGGAGCACAGAATAAGTCTTCTGTTGCAAATTTACCTCCTGCTTATTTAAGGCAGGCTGCTAAACCCAAATATGCCCTTTTTTTGGAATGTGGGATTAGTTCTGAAATGCCACTCTAATATAGATAATTATTTCTTGCCTCCTTGAGGGTTTCTGTGCCAGGCTAGACACTTGGTTATCATTCAGCTGGTCTGCTGGCACTTGTGAGTGGAAGCTGGTGAAAATAGATGAGCCTGGGTTGCAGGAGAACCCTGGGGGAACAAAGATTATTGAACGGCATGTGAAAACTCAATTAAATTTATGCCAAATCATTTTCAGTGTATGGAAAGAAAACCTGGAGCCAAATGTATGAACTCCAGTTCTCTAAAACTATCAAACTTCTATGTTAGCTGTGTCTCCTTTGCATCTCCTGTGAATTTTTAACTCCCCTGCCCCTAAGAGAAATCAGACAGTACCAACCTAGAGATAAGGACTGAAGTCAGCAGGCAAATAATGTGCTGACAAATTGACCAGGGCTACTAACATGGCTTGGATTTTATCACCATCAATTCAGCAACTGGGAAAAAGCATAAAGATCCACAATAAAACAGCAATCATATTGATCTCTGCCAAATAAGGACTGTTTATTTTATCCAGACATTGCTCTTATTTGGGTGTGGAAATATTCATAATGTGTTGCCTTACCTTTGGGTTGACTTTGTGGTAAGACCTGAGATTTTTTTCCATCAAAACAAAATCATTTTGCTATAATAATTTGACTACATGATGCTGTCCTGACACTCAAATGCCAGCTATTTAGAAATGAAACAGTATTAAAATATTGCATGAGTTTTTTCCAGCATCCGTGCACAGATCCTTAAAGCCAGCAGTTATTTACCAAAGCAAAAGAACATCACATTAATTAGGTCTGGAAGAGATCCATTTTTATACTAATAACTGTACCAAATATAATATTATGTTGTATTTGGAAATTTGTGATAGAAATACACTTTCTGCAGAGTTAGAGAGAGGTTATTAAGTGATTTTACTTGTAAAAAACCTGATAGATAGGAAGGAAGTAAAATATTCTGACATTGAAGTGTCATGAATGGCTTTTAAAATGCCTGGAAAAATAATACTCAACTGTATTTCTAAAAAAAAAAAGTATTTTTTGAAATACATTTTGATTTTGCATTCAGTTCAACTGTGTAAATGTTATTTTCCAATAATTAAAGGCACTATGGAAAGTTATTTCCAAGAGTTGTAGCTGCTTCCATTACAAGCACAGATCCAAGTTTCTGTATCACACCTGAAATGAAAGTTTGCTTTAACTGCTCTCCTAAAAAGAGAAATTAACTGCTCTGATTGCAACTTTTATGCATCTGAACCAACCAAGAGAGTAAGTACGTGACATTAATCTTGTCTGTCTGACAAAGCACACTTACCTTCTTTCACAAGCATATCAGGAACCAAAGCCCTGCCTCTTTTAACCTGGATTTTTGGACCAATTGCACATGTGGAACTCCAGAGAAGTCAGACCATGTGCATCTGTGGCTCCTCCAAAAATTAACAAAGCCTTTGAGAAAGCTTGACCTTAATCTTTTATGGGCTCTCTTCATGAAGTCAATAAATGGCAAAACTTGCACTTGTACTGCAAGCACTGAGGCACCCATAAATCAGGATCAGAAGCATCATTTTACTGTAATCATGGAAAAACTGACAGGAAAATCTCATTAATATTTGGAGGCTGTCATTGCCATTTCTGATCCTCAGTGAAACAGGCAGCAAAGACGTACTGAATAAAGAAGAACTAAAGTTCCAGAAGTCCTAAAATAAGCTAATTTCTTCTAAGGCTTAAGATACTTTAAATACTTAAGGAGCTGGGCTGGCAGCACCCTCTGGGTGCTCCTTGCCACCCTGCTGATGAAGTGCAAGGGACGCCTGGAAAGCCTGAAGAGCTGAGAACTGACACGTGGTTTCCATCCCTGATGAAAAATCAATAAAAATATACAAATGAAAGCACTTCACTGAAACCCAGGATGTCCCCTCAAGAACAATTTTAAGGAGAATTTCTGTTTTAGTTTAATTAAATGTTGGTTTTCGCTATTTCAATGGAACAGTCTTTGAAGGTCTTATTCTTATTTATAATAATTTAAGACTATTTAGACCCTGAAAAACCTTGGTATATCACAAGAAGCCATGCTGATTCATTCTGTAAATGTCATAGATGGTACCAGTTGAACACTGTATTTATAAAATAAGCTGTGGAGATGTTTTCATGCAATAGTGTCGTTAGTAGCTGGAGCCCTATGAGAAATGGGATGATAACTTCCAATTCCAACCCTTGTTAGCACCTCCTTTTCAACTTTAAGTGTGGGTTGTGTTTGTTCCCCTCCATTTCTATTTTATTGTTTACCTCTTTAGTACCAGAATTAGTTCTCTAGAATGAATAATAGAACATGGCATTTGTTGATTTAATGTTAAAGGAATTACTTCACTTTTGAAAACATATAAAGAAAACACAGTCTGAAAATAGAGCACAGAAAGGAAAATCATAATTAATAAACCCACAATACTATTTTTAATGCCTTCAAAGAAACCTGTAAAACAGGCAGTGTCATTTAAAGAGTCTTTTGAAAGACTTGTGGCACAACGTTGCTGAAGCCACTGTGTAAACTAGAGGTCAACTTTCTCAACGAAAGTGTTATTTTTTAAAAGCAAACAAAATCCTACGTTACCTAACGAGACTTGAACCGAGAGGGCACTGCCAATAGTTAAAGGAACTTTCAATTTTTGTAAGAAATTGCTGGCAGTAGCTCCAGTGTGCTCAGCATGCAGCAGCAGTCTAATGAACAGTTCTGCTATGAAGGTCTGTGACACAGATAATGTGGGCAAAAAGTATTAATCAGAGAAGATTGAGGCGTTTTTCCTTAAAGATGATTTTTTTTCTCTTTTGAACAGAATGGCAATGGAAAAGACTAAGCTAAGGGCTTAAGCTTTACCAAAATGGCACTTCCTTCTGCCCCATAACTTCTGTTACTGTGCCAAAGAACAATTTCTATCACACCATTTGACAGACAGGCATCAGTTAAAGTTATATATTCTAGAGACCAGCTAAATATATGGAAATATTATTGACTTATAGTCTTTTTTTGTTGTTTCTGGCAGGTATTGTGCAAGTGGTTTCTAAACCACTCTGTTTCACACAGAATAAAGGAAGTTATGCATTTCTTTTTCTGGCAGGTGAAAGTACAGCTAATGTTGAGAACAACTTCTTGGTTACGTTTGGGGTGCAGAAGATGTCATGCAACCAATGCCACCCCCATCTGGTGGAAACCATCCAGAAATGTGAAAAACCTTCTAGTTCCCAGTATCAGAACACCAAAGGTCACAGTAACAATGGGGACTGGAAAAACTGAAAATAGGTAACTCCAACAGGAAGCCTGGGCCATTCCTTCCTATATGATACATACTCTGCACTTGAACTATACACACTTCAGTGATGCTTTATTTAATGTATTTTTCTTCCATGCACTTTCTCTGGCAGTTCCCTTCTCCCTCCAGTCTGCACACTTTATTGGAAATAAAAATCAATTTAGTCTGCCTATGCCCTTCTCTTGGAGAAAAAACAAACATTCACACACGCATCCCTTCTTTTCTGACCTTCTTCTCCCCTGCTTCATACCCAAACAGAAAAAAAAAACCAGGCATATGGCTTTTCACATGAACTGGCACTTTAGAATAAGCTCATCCACAGAGGAAAACTGCTTTCAGGGTTAGAACAATAGTTTTAGTACAGTGATGGATATATTCTGCCAGACAGAAGACACATTTGAACGCTTCGTAGAAAAAAAAAATTGTTCAGTCCCAAATGGATACAAGATTCAAGTAACAGAACAATTTGCTACTCTCAAGAACTGCTGCCTTTGACATGGGAGGTGGCACATTTTGCTTTCCCTCCATCTGTGACCTTCGGATAAGGTGTGACATAAGTGCTGTAAAAAGATTTAGCTGAATGCATTAATGCCTCTTTTTGAAGATTGCCATAATCTTTTTTATTTACTTCTTAAAATAAAAAAAAAATCCAATGGCAATCAATCTATCAGCGAGTAAATTACGGTCTGAAAGTAGATAGTGAAATAAATACTATTGTTGCTTTGGAACATCTGGCATCTTAAGTGAGATGCCTTTTGCTTCTGTAAATCTTCACTTTAGCATCTCATTCTGCAAAGAACGAATGCTAGCTGCAAACTTTTAAACAATTATTCCACATTGTGGCTTCTTTCATTCCCTTCAGAAGTGGATAGCACAATTATTCTCGGTCTCAAAATACACAGCTATGGTAAAAAGAGCTAAATTAAATTTACTCTTGGTTTCTCCTTGTGATCTTTCTGTATGTACAACGTTTACATTTTAAAACAAATCTGTATTAATTCTCCTGGGGGGGGGGGGGAAAGGTGTGAGAAGCTCATAAGCTGGCTGCTGCTATAGGTGAGAGCCAAATCTCTACCACTACAGCAGCGTTGACAGTACCAGCTGTTATTCCAGTAACTACTCCTGCAATAAAGCCATTTCTTCAAATTAGAGGAAGCTTACACTGCAGAGTGATCCTTTTCTCTAGCACAATAGCAACAGGAAAGCTCCACAGCAACTACAGATCTGGCCTGGCCATGGGATTGCTGAGTGTGGAAATGATTCCCCCAAAGCTCTGGGTTTACAGTCCACTGTCCAGGCCCAGCAGATCACTGAGTGTGAAAGCAGCATCAAAGTATACAACAGAAAAATATATTATGAAATATAATTCAATACTGTTTTAATTACATTTTAATTCCTATTCAAAATAATACTGTGACACTTAGGAGAGAACCATATTGCAAGTATTATAAAAAGTCTCGTGCCTCAGTTGTCTTGGAGCACATCACAATACAGACAACTAACCAACTCTTGGAGAGTAAAAAAGCACATCACAATATAGACAACTAACTAACTCTTGGAGAGTAAAAAAGCACATCACAATATAGACAACTAACTAACCCTTGGAGAGTAAAAAAGCACATCACAATATAGACAACTAACTAACTCTTAGAGAGTAAAAAAGCTGCAAAACGTGGATAACTGAAGGTACAGGATTTCTACGTGGCTGCAAACATTAAAATATGTAAGACTTTTGAGCATACATGTTTCCATAATTTCAGGGCTCCAGGGTTTAATGCTCCAAGTGCATTCATCTCACTCCTGAAGTAATTTTTTTCACTGTCAGTGTGTGTGGTCCCAAGGGCTGAAGGGGGTTGGCTGCTCAGCACAGCATTGCCAAGCCTCTCCTCAGCTCTCAGAGCTGAGACATCCTTTGGGCACCCAGAGGCTGCCCAGCAAAAGGTTGGTGAGAGAGCTCAAAGACAGGCAGGCACTTGTGTTCTACCAACTTTGCCCTTTGCCTCCTGAAAGCCAAGGCTGAGCCTTGTTACAGACTCCCCCGGGGGGTTTCTCCAATATTAAAGCCCTTCATCACATCCCAAACTAAGTGGTTTTGACTGGCAGAGGCTGAGATTGAGCACCCGGGACAGTTTCAACACAGGGGTGTTTGTTGTGGAAGCAAATACAGAAAACATTATTCCTGCTTTTGTATGGTTAGAGTCCAAACTAACTGCAGGACTTCTGCAGGCTGGGCCAAAGCTGGGCCCGAATTTGTCCTGGTAATTATCAGCTGATCACTGTTACCTTCTGTAATCCTCCTGCTTGCAATACACTGGGAATTTCTGGCTACATTTATAAACATATACTGGGTGTTTTTACAAGATGATTGCTGGGCATACAAACCGAGAGGCTCCTTATTGACATTTTTGTGTTATTTACTCATTTTTTCCTTGATGATGCAAGGCATAGTTCTATCATTTGGTATTTTATGGACAAAATATGCAGTGCATTTTTTCTTTATGCAAAACTATTAACCCAACAATACTAGTGGCAGGAAAATCTTTGTGCCAAACGCTATTGAATTTAGTGTTCTTGAAGTCTGACTCATTGCCAACAAAAAGAGTACATTTCAAGCTTAAATACCAAAAAAGGACAGCTTTAAGGCCAAAGACTCTTTCTGACAATCAAGTCCTGACACTACATCAGCTCAAGCATCACTGAACGGTAACCAGAGATTTATGAGTACACATGTATCTATTCAGATCTTACAGTATATACTGACACGAACTTGGAAAGGAAAATGCAACACTTTGTTACACTAAACAAAAATAAGCAATGCTATGTAGACTAGGAGAGATCACAGACCAGATCACCAGGGTTGGATTTTCCTGTGGTGTGGGGGAGTAATTGTATTTAACCACAGCTCAGGACTGCAACCAGTCATTCCATCAGCATCCTGCTATCAGCAGAGACACAAAGCTTTCAGTGGGTCAAGCCATCTACCTCTAATCCCACCAAATATATATATTCAAGTAACCAGCAAAATTATGTAATATTTCTTCTGAGGATAGAACTATATTAGTGTCCAGTGATATTACACAATAACAGGGCAAATTTATTATCATTTACTGCACCCAAGCAGAGATTCTTTGGGGCCTTTAAATATATGTTCATCTAACAAGTACTAAGGTGTGGGAAATCAGAAAGTGTAGCCTAGCCTTCCCTTTCACCCTGAGCTTTATGACTGAGGTTTTTCCAGGGGATTTTGTGTCAAAGTCATGTTCTGGCCATGTACCACGTTTGTGGATAAGCCAGGTGTTGGAGAGATGGAGAGAGAACAAGAAGTTATCACTGTTTTATCACTGGCCCTTATACATAAGGCACTACTTGCATTTAGTCCCCCACAGCTCACAAACTTCCCATCCTTAGCAGAGGAATTAACTGCTTTGGCATTCCAGCTGTCTGCCTCTCCAGAGGAGGAAGCCAGCATTTGTTTTTAGCACTCCCAAGGCAATCTGGATTTGAACACCCCTAGCTGAGTCACTCCTGAAGTGTCCATACACTGTTTTGTAAAACAAAGGCCTTCCCTGAATAAAAATACCCAAGAGGTGTTGAACATAAGCTATCCTACAGGCTTTATAAATACTAATTTACTCAGCCATATAAACTCCCTGAAAGGATTTTTAATTGCACTGAAAGAGCATAAAACAGGTGCTCAGGCAGAATCCAGGTGCACAGCAAACCTCTGGCCCAGTGCTCCTGCCACAGCCACATATCATGGCTAAAAGTGAGTCAGAGAACTCAGGGCAGTTCC
Organism: Manacus candei; assembly: GCF_025592945.1. Taxonomy (NCBI): domain Eukaryota; kingdom Metazoa; phylum Chordata; class Aves; order Passeriformes; family Pipridae; genus Manacus; species Manacus candei. The sequence continues at coordinate 1,385,535 of NW_026138092.1, forward strand.
CTTTGCGGTCAAAGCAGGAAGAAACAAAGAAACAAACAAATAAGAAATCCTTGAAATAAACTTCATGGGCACTATCAGTGTACCCAAGACTCTCATCCCATCTTGGCTTACTTCCCTGGAAACAGTGCTTGGTGTCTTTTTTGGCAGCTTCTCCATGTAAACTTTATGAAGCTGGTGATGTTCTGCCATTTCTTTTTTTTTTAATAAGTCACTAAATAGTAACATTAGTCCCTCAAAAAGTTCCAGTATTTCCAAAGCTACTCAAAATCCATCTCAATCATACAAATGCTGTGGTAAAGACTTTACTCTTACCATTTCTGTAGGCTGTTAGTACGTGCCATAAAGAGAATACTGTGTTCAGCTGAAATTAGTGATGCAAGAATTCCACTTATTCCTGAGAGGTTTGCACAATCAGATGACATATTGCAGTACCACATGAAGAGATACTTTATAATAGAAATGTGCTAAATGATGCTGTTGGACTTTCTTCCTCTCTTTAGTAACAAAAGTCTTGAGCTCCTTGAAGAGCAATTGTAACTAATCTTCATTTTGATCTTGAGCAAACATGCATCTGAAATTCCAGGTAGTCCCCTTTCTTTGCCACTTCAGAATCAAAACAAGGTCTACAGTTTAAAACGATCTTTTGGGAAAAAAATATTTTGAATTGTGCTGCTGAAAAAGAATGCTGGTTTTCATCTTTGTGCAATTTGTTATGTACGAGAGCTAAAAAGCATGAAAATTAAAAATTATCAGTAATAAAGTGTATGGGTTCTCTACTACAGCAGGGAAACAAACATCCTGAGAACACTGGTAGCTTAAGTTCAGTAACCATTTTTCACATGGAGGTGAAAATTATTTATCTGTCTCCACTTTTTAAAGTTATCAGTAACACATTTCTATTTTAAACAGTGAGGGCAAAAGTTTACAAATACTTTTTAGGCCTATCTACCTGCTCTTTCTCTTGTCTTATTTTAACCATTCTTTCCTTAGTTTGTTTTTTTCCCCCCAAAAAGTGAGCCCCTACACTAAACACCTTCAGCTGTGTGGCTCAGCCTGCTGGGTGGGAATGCCAGCCTTGGGCAGACCTTCTGGAAAGAGGGAGAACTGAGAGACAAAAGGATCACAACTCATAGGGAAGGGAATGACAGAGGAAGGGAAACCAAAATTAATGGAAGTAAGTCTCTAAATTTATATTTCACTCAGGAAAAGGATCTGGAGTAAACAAGTGCTGTCCTTCATTCTATCACAGGGAAAGAATTAAAGAGAAAAAGCCTCTTGCAGAGTTGCCTTCAGCACCTCCTCTAATGTCTTTCAGGAGAGGGTTTTTCAGAGGGAAAACACCGAGTTTTTTTCTTAAACCCTGTGTATTTTCCAGCAGTTCCCCCTCCCCGCCGCCCCAAGGCAGCTGCTCTCCCTCAGGCATTGTGCGGCCTCAGGAGCGCCCCGCTCGCACTCCTCCAAGGGCTTCCCCCAGCACATTTTGGGTGACATTACACCCAAAATAACAGAAAAAAAGACAACAACAAGACTCACTCATTGCCGTGGAAACAGCCGAGCAGCAGGCACGGGGAGCTCATCCCTTTTGCTGTGCCTTTGTGACACAAAACCCGCACCCCAAATGCGGCCGAGGCACAGCTGCCCCTCCGTCCCCTGATTGCTGCCCCTCGTTACCCCTGATTGCTGCCCCTCAGCCCCACCTGTGGCACCCAGCCTGAGGGAGGCAGCTTTTTCAGTGGCCTTCCTAATGGGAAATGATTTCTGTGGCTGCCCCGGGCAGGTGCTGTTTATAAAATGTGCCTTCCCTAAAGTCATATTCTTCCCTTAAAGCCTCTTGCTCTCCCGGACAAATTTATACCAAACTGGATTGTGGTTAATACAGCTCAGGTTCCCTGCTTTCTTGTCTCTAGGGTTGGTTTATCCTTCATATTTGCCTTTTCTAATGCAGTCACATAGTGGAAGACATCAACATTTCTTTTACAGTAATCTCCCAAATCTCTTTCCTTCATCATTATGCTGCATGTTTTTGTCATTTAATAGGTTAGATTTGCTTTTTTTCTGTTCTGGTTCACTGCTCCTAGACTTCATATTTTACATCATATACACTAAACTTTGTTTTCATTTCTGGCCCAGGCATTTAAAAGATGCCTCTGTCTCTGAAGCAGGTTGTGTAATTCCTCATTACACAAGGCTGACGGCTAGTAAAATGTCAAACATTAAAATTAAGTTGTTTTTACTGCTTTGGCAAGCCTGTCTAGATGCATTTTTCTGTATTTAGCTTACCAACAGCGTAGTCTATGTTTTAGTAACTGGGTGATACAGAAAATATCTGCTACCTGAAGAGTGGGAGAGGCACGTGCAGAGCCAGCTCCATCAGCCTACACTTAAAGCTTTGCTTGATGGAAGCTTTGCCTGATGGAAGCCAACTGCCACGTGCCATTTGATTACATCTGATTCTGGGGAGTTGTTCAGCAGAAGCATGTGTATGCTAGAAAAATGTAGGCCTACATTTTGGTTAACATGCAAACAAACAATAACAGCGAGGCTGGGCGTGCTAACAGACACAAGGCGTGGAGACTGACAGCTTGAATAAGTTTCAGGCTCACACTGATACTCTGCTTTCACTCAAAACTCTACTTGCAAACTGCTCTTTAAAGTGGAATCTCAGTCAAATTTTTCACTGCTGGATTTGGGACAGTGTCTCTGACTGTGGTCCCTCCCAGCACTGCCAGTAATAGTGATAAACTTTAATGCTGGTGCTGCTTGCTCAGTGATCCATCAAGGAACTATTAAAGTACTTAACCTGATACCCAGTAAACCCACTGTAAAAAAGCCTCCTCACATCAGTGAACCTCCCTACAATGCATAAAGATAAGCATGTGTGGGAGTCAAGTAAAATCCACATTACCTGAGGGATTTCCAAAGACAGGCAATGAGCTCTGTAATAACTCACAGGTTCTACAGCAAGGGTTCATAGTTCCAAATTGTTGCTGGACAATATTTTGAATCCTGAAATAATATCTGTCTTGCCTTTAAATGTGTGTAGTACAAAAAGAGACCCAAATTTAAAGTAGCACTTCCGGCCTTAAGCAGCCTTTAAGGAGTGCAGTGGGTGTTAGCTCCTGCACTATTTCTGAGGTGAGAACAAAAAGACTCTTCTGTTGTTTTAACTCTTGGTTTTCACACCTAGTTGGTGACCAAAGGGCTGGGGAGGCAGCTGGCTCTTTTCTCTGCAGGTAATTTTGTGGAGCAGGGGGAAGAGTGCTGCCTTTCCCCAGCCACTGTGGTTCTGCAGGCAAGGCTGGATCCTCACAAGGCAAAAGGAGTCTTCTGCTTTCTTTCTTGTCCCAGTTCCTCCTCCTCCTGCTGCACATTCTTCTTGCTCTATTACACATCTTTGAAATACTTCAGCAGTTTACAGTATTTTCTTATTATCAGTATTATAAAGAGTTGAAATGGTGGTGGTCATAATTTATCCAGACCTAAAACTGAAAATCAGAATATCCTTTTTCTTACCTTCTTATTGTCTGTGGGTCTCTGTTAGAGTAAGGGCAACATCTGTTACAACACAAAATTAACAGATTCCTAACAATTACACTCGGACCATCCCATGCTTCCACCTGTAAACCTTACTGTTGCTCACCTACTGAATGTGAATGGCAGTCAGCTAATGACAAAAATTATCACTAAGACAATGTCCAGTTCTGGGACTGAGGGTCTGCCCCTCTACTAAATTCAGTTTCTCGTCCACCTCTGTATTGGTACAAAAAAGTCCAATTGCCTGAACGAGCAGAGCTGCTGAAATGAGAAGAAGAGATAAAGAGTTGGTCTGTAGATCATCATGTTGCAATTCTGAAAGTCACTTATGGATTTTTGCAGACAAAATACACAGGGAAAAAGCATAATTGAAGATTGATGTCTGATGGAGTGTTTTCGTTTGGTTCTTTGTGATTCAAAGAGCTTTCCCTACTTGCTCCCTTTCTTCTTTGAAGTGTCAACCCAGTTCAAAATGGGCTCTGGAACTTCAAGAGACTTACAAGCTGATGTGACAAGTTTCACGTTCAATTAAAAAGATATATTGACATGTGCAACCTCTGCTATGTGGGAAAGTGGAGATTTAACAGTAAATAACGAAATGTGTTTAGTGTTGTAGGGGATTCTCTCTCTTTCCATCAGCTGCTCGGGAGATGGAAAAGGACTGTGAAAAGCAAGGAAAGAAAGCAAGACAAACAAATATTTCCCAGTGCTCAAAGTCACAAGCAACTCTGGTGATGCCATGTTGAAAGTATTTCAGCCAGAAACCCTTCCCCCGCCGCCTTCTCCCAGCTGCATTTTCTCTCGTGAAGGAGTAGTTTACTCTACAAGTTATCAGAAAAGCAAACAAACAAGGAAGTTTACACAAAACTCAAGGGGAATGGAGCGATAGGACGACGACAGAAAACAACAAAAGCAAGGAAATGGACAGATAAACGTCAAACGCACCCCCTGGACCCTTCCATTTGTTTTACAGCAGCTCATTTAAAAGACTCCTCCTTCCTTACTTTCAGGATGCTTCCTGCTGTGCCCAGGTTTGAAGGCATCCGATCCTATTTACTCTGGGTACCTGGGGTGGGTTTCAGCAGCACTGAGGGCTGCACATTCGGGGTGGGGGGGGAGAAGACCCTCTTCTCAGCACTTCTGGGGAGAGAGCAGAGCATGTCTGGGGCAGGGAAGCAGGTTTGTTGACCTGCTGCAAAAATCTATGATCCTGTTTTTAAGACTCAATTTTACCACAAAATTCCCACCCAGACCCGGATAATACACTTCAGCTTTTTCTGCCTAAACCCCCCATCTCCATACCAGCAACACAATTTATTTGCTCGTTCTTTGTGGGTGAGATTTGCAGCATCTCTGAGAATTAGCTTGAAACAGAGAGTAAAATCTCCCTGGATTCCAGCAGGAGGTTATTAGTTGTACACTTGGGTTTTCCCCACCTGCCTGCCTAGATCATGAGATGCATTTCAGGGTGTGTGTTAACCCCAACTCACACAGCACAGCTCTGATTTTGGATGGGTGCTCCAAGCACCGATGAAAAACAGTAATTGAGAGGAGAGTGTGGGCTACTGTCTTTAAGCCAGGAACCTGAACCTGGGGGACTTGGTTGGGTTGAATCTGAATCAAAAGCAGATAAATTTAGCCTTGGATTCTTTTATTTGTTTCTGACAGGATCCAACATGCAAGCACTGACTAGGCAAATTCCTCTACTCTTTTCTGAATAGTATTGTGGAAAATGGGAACAACTTTGTGCTGAAGGAAATTAATGGGCTCGGGATGTTATTTTCAAATTGTTGTAAAGTTTGTCATAACAACACTTCTTTTACAGTTTTTTTGATTGCTCAGGAATATTACTTTTCTTCTTTAGTGAAAGGTCACACAACTATATGCTGTCTCTTAAAATCAGTGAATGCATAATGGCTTCTGCTGCTCTAACAGGAATCATTAAACAAATTCATAAATCAATGAAGCACACCGATGCATTACTTTAATTATAATTTCTGTTCAAATGGTTGGCTTATGTAATGTAATTGTTTACTATGTCTGAGTATTACTCCAGAGAAGCTTGGATGGATCTTCATTTCAAAATCTATTCTAATTTCTTAAGCATTTTCATGACATTAACAAACACTAGGCTATGGAGTAGACTGAAGAAATTTGGTTAAAGGAAAAATACACCCCCCCTCCACTCCCGCTTTGCCATTTGTTATGAGATAATTTTAAGCATTCTTGTCATTCTGTGTGTTTTCTTGGAGATGAATGCTGTCCTTAAGTTTGTCACTTAAACCTCCATAACGGTCTTTTAGGCATTACAGAGCATTACACATCATTTGGTAGAGAGAATTTATGAGTTGGGCTTCAGTTTCTGAGTTGGTATCAACAGTACCACACTCAAGGTATTAGACACAACCAGAAAACAGGAGACATTAATAGCACGAGGAGCACTGACATTTTTCTTTGAAACACAAGGAGTAATGGGTTAAGATGAAATATGATAAAATTCATTTCCTTGAAATAATATTTTTCCTAGCAGAGTGGCGCAGAATAGCAAAGCGTTCAACAATTATGATTTATGCTTCTAGCAAAATCAAGGGCTTGTCTCAGAAATAATGAGATTAAAACCCCTTCGACAACTATAATTTGGATTCTTATTTATTTCTTGTGTTCTTAGCTTTTGGGGCTTGTGTTATCACGAAGAAATGAAACTCCCATAATCTGATAACCTCAGGCACTGGGGTTTTCAGAATAAAATAAAACTAAGAATATCATGAAGTCCCAGGGATGGGATTTACAAGTGCCCAATGGCCTGGATGAAGTTAACTCAGGCAGCAAATTAGGGCCCTGCTGAGGGTATTGAACTGCAGGAAGTGAGGATATTCCTCAGCCAAACAGACTTGGAGAGATCTGAGCCAAAGACCAGGATTTCAGGGGAGTGTAAAGGGAAATCTGGGCTGGAGGAGGGAGGCTGAGAAAGGCTGTACAGGTACAGTGCAGAAAAAAGGACTGTATTAGGTGAACAGATCACCTGGCTGAGAATGAGCTTTGCATTTATCCCTGAAGACAGTATCAGCACAATGCTTTTGTATCCTGTAGTCTCTCAAATTGGCTACAGTAGGACAGTCATGATTTTCAGGCCTTCAGTTCTGGTTGGATTGAAAAGAATCTGTGATTTTTCTCACCACCTATCTTACAACCTACATATTCCTTCAATGTCCAGACATGAGAATGCATATTTCTCTCCCATGCCTTTTTGAGTAAAGAGTAAAACTGTCTTCAGTTTATTTTTTATTACATACAAGGCATTTAAATGAGAAATGTTATCTAAATTTCTCATTGATGTTAACTTGAGAATTTTCCCCAGGGTCTTACAAACTTCCACTGTTCCACATATGTCATGTTTTCTGCTACTACTGGCATGTTGCTTCATACATTGAATTATACTATTGCATAGGCTTGAGATCTCAGGTGGTCTCTAGAGGCTGGGATTTGTCTTAAAGAACAACCATTGGCACAAGCTGGTACAGAAACTGTCCCTCTTGAACCTCAGCAGGACTTAGGATTTAGCAGTCTGTTGAACTTCTTTCTTGTCCTTGCCCTTGCTGGAGTGACTTGTGCTGATCTGTATCAGAAACCAACTGAGTTGTCCAAACACATGATGATAGGAAAGACAGAAAATTGACATTCTGCTGCACTAACAGGCTTCTGCTCCAGGATGTGAATGACTGGTATTGTACAATTTCTTTGTCTGTGTGAAACTTGAGAAGTACTGTAAAGGAGTTCTTACTATTTTTAATCATTTGTGGAAATCTAATCAAAATCACAATCAACTGCTGAAGTGTTCCATGTAATCTTAATTCAGAAAAATGTCAGCATTAATTGCGTTTTGTTAGCAGTATGAAAGGAATCTTTTCAGCAGATACCAGATCATATATATCAAAGTACTTGGGACCAAAATAAAATAATGTACCACTTGAGCCCTAATGCTTCAGAAAGGTAAAGGAAGTTATTTGTATATTTACTTATGTCTGGTTCTGCTGTAAGGTTATTCTAAATTAGTCTTCCACACACCTTTCTCTGTGAAGTATCTAAATACTCCTGGACCTCCAGAAAAAATACCTGGCCTCAGTCCAGCTGTGTCTAGATTTAAGATTGTGTGGTCTGTCTCAACAACAGCACAGACCTCTTTTCCCTTTCTTATAGGGGAAACTTCAGTGAGAGGTTTTGGGAGGGACATGTTCATAAGACAGATGGATTTATAACTCTGTAGTGAAACACACAGCAAAAACCATCTTATGAAAGATAACGTTATAAAACAAAGGAGAACAAAAGTTGTACAAATTAGAGGCAACATGGTCAATGACTTTTTCAGTGCCTTTTTTAGTTATAAATCTTTACTGTCATCAAGTGTCAACAGAGTCCATTCATGGATCCAACTTAGAAAGATACAAAATGCTGAGGACTTGAAAGGGGTTGAAAATTCATCACAAGTAGCAAGAACACATTTGTTCGTGCAATTTGACTGTCTGCAAATTAAACAGTTCACTGTTTATCCTTGATCTTTATACCAGTTTCATCAGCAGAGATGGGTTTGGCTGTAGAACAATGTAACCTTGGACCATAAATTAACTACCTGGCTTTATGTGCAGCAGTTGAACGAGCTTTTCAGGGATGGGGGATGTGTGTTGGTGGTGGTGTGTTCAGAGGGGGGGTTAAATAATAGTTATTTCTTCAGCATGGCCAATGTGATCAAGGCTGTCCCACAGGACTTTTGTTCTTGGATGGTGCAGATCAGGCCCACAGGAATCAGCCTGCTGATTTACCATGTCAGAACAGATTTTCCCTCCTCCTTTACCCTGTTAGACTGTAGTTCTTTATCTGCAGAGGCAGTTCCTCTCCTCAGTGAACCAGGCAGCAGCATCACCATTCTCTGCTTGAGAGAATGGTTCCTGTTGAGTCTTAACTCTGAACCAAAGCAGGGAGAGAAATACACGTTATCCTTATTATGATGGTTCCATCTAAATAGACAGCCACAGTCCTGGAGAAGGGAATGAGAGCATGGCCCATCCTGGGGAGGGCACTGCTGCCAGGGCACTGCACCCCTGCAGTGGTGAGCTCTGTGTGGCACTCACAGCAAAACTGGGCACCCACATTTGGGGGAGTTTGCTCTGTTTTCAGAACAGGTCCATGCCCCGAGGGCAAAGCCTGCTCTCCAGATGGAATCCAGTGAGGTAACGGGGCTTCAGCCACAGACCAAACAGCCAAATGTCTTCTCCAAAGCTATCCCCATTTATTTATTTTTACAAGGTTTTGATTCATTTTGTTTGAGTGAAACGGCTGCTATTTCTGCCTTTGCTCAGTTTGAACATGTTTTAATAGAGGATTAGTCCCCTCGGGCAGGTGCAAGGAAAGTGCTTACGGGGTCCGACAGTGAAAAGAACCGGCCGGGAGGGAACAAAACCTCGACACTTTGTGGTATAATGAGCCCATTTAAACAGGAGTGAATGTTTGACATTTACATTTCCCTGTCTCCTGTACAAGGCCAGAACAACGTTCTGAAAATATAAAAGGGGTGGAAAATATTTTGCTTGAAACAAAATAGAAAAAAAAAATAAAAATCCCTTTAATTTATCTAGCCTCCAGCCCTGACAAGTTGTCATGGGAAAACTGGGTGCGTTTCATCCCTCGGGACAACTCTGCTTTCAGTTGTTCCACGGATCAGCTCTGGTGTCACTTCGGAGAAAAGACACCTGCTCCTTTCTCAGCCAGTGGTGAAACAGCAAACTCTGCTTAAAAATTAACAAAAACTTAAAAGGAAGAGGAAAAAAAAAAAGAAAGTGAAATGGATGAAAATTAGAGAGTGGGGATAGGAGAATTATAAGAGAGGCAAAAAAATTAATAAAGCCTACGTTATTTATTCTAACTTTCTAAAGCCATGACTAATGCATAATTTAAATATGTTTAATTAATTAAGCCAGTAAATGGATACCTAGCAATTTCAAGGAGCTTGCAAATAAGCTCAAATAGATTACATTATCAGAACAGGCAGAGAGCATGCCCAATAATATCTGAGCTAATTTGTCTGTTAAATAACACATCATTGTTCCAGTTCAAATTCCTCCTTAAGACCTCTTTGCTCTGTTGCACCTGTGAATGGTAAGGCTCATGGTTTGCAAAGAATCCTGCTTATTATGGTGGTGAAATTTGTCTCATTGTCTTCTGATTTGTACTATTTGTGCTATCTTGCACTTAAACCTAGCACAGGAATTTTTTCCAACCTGTTTAGAAGGAGTTTAGTTCAGTAGGCTTCTGGTAAGAACAAGGGCTTGTAGACAGCACACTAATATTACTAAAGAAATTAGTAGAAAGAATGGCACTGAGTAGTGGTTTAGTTCTTGAAAGTCACAGTCATAATTAAAGATACATTTTCTACTTAACTTTCTAAGAATAGCAAACCATAACAGAGACTTTTCATCTCCATGATAAATATTATCTGCAATATTTTCATTGTCTTAACATTTTTTTAGGAAACTTATGAATACACTAAAAAAAAGAAAGAACAACAATACAAATTAAAGACTTGATATCTATATGAACAAAACTGCTTAGATGAAACAAAAGCTGGTCTGGGTGTCTGCCAAAACTTATATCTAACACAGATCCCTCTAGGCTCAGCTAACCTTGGTTTTGATGATGGAGAGAGAAAAACAGGACAAAAAAAGGCAGGCATAGAGCAAGAGAATGCAGTTGTGTGGCAGCAGAAGTGATGTAAGAATTTGTACAGGAACAGGTTTGTGTCATGGGGAGAACTGCAATGAATGAGAGTGAAGGTGAGGATGTCTGCACAAAGGTGCTTTTTGACCTGCATAGGAGCCAAAATGCAACTAATGAATAAGATGACAAAGGAAAGTTTTATGTCAAAAACCAGTGAAGACTTCACAAAGAACTCTAATCCCATCTGCCTGTCTCCCAGAAAGATTAATTCAGAAATTATTTTGATCCTTCTATAAAGTCCTAAACCTTTTCAGTATAACTCAAAACCAATCTTGGCTTAAATTCAAAAGGCCACTGTGTATTTTTCAGTCGCTGACATCTGAATATCTCATTAGTGTGTTGAAATTATCACTCAAATGACCATTTTATTTGCCTAAGTGCTGATTTAATTGACCAAATGCAAGATTTGGCAGTGTTCTAAGGCACCCATGTTTGAAAATGGAGTGCTGACTTGGAATTATATGTGATTATCTTTGTGCTGCTGTTCAGTGCAAGCAAGAATTCAACCTCTCCATCACTGCAGTTCTTACATCAAAACCTGAGGTACTGTAAGGAATCAACCCATCAGGTGCTACAATGCATCCAGGTTTTGTCCTTGGCTTCTGTTTGGTTTTGTTTGATTGTTTGGGGGTTTTTCAATTTATTTTACAGGAAAGCACTGCACGTCGTTATTTTTTATTTTTTCGTTTTTAACTGATTTTAAAGCTTTTAATTCAAACTTCAGTTCCTGGGTATAACAGCTGATGTGAGTTTGAAGGAAACAGTCCAGAGAACAGCTCTGTAGTTGTCAGAAGCAGCAAGACCAGAAGCTTAGAGGGTCCAGAAAGGATGAACAAAGGAAGGGTTAAGGGAACCCTGAATGGCACCCTTGCTGATGACAAGTGCGTGATGACTGATGAAAAGCTGTTAGATAGCCACCTTCCATTGAATCCACATTCTACAGATAGGAAACTATTTAAATGGCAGATGTTTAGGTTAAAATCTCTCTCATTTAACCACTGAACTGACCAATCTGGGAATTTTGGTTAGGCTGTGTCACTAAACATTGAAAGATGCATTCCAAATTTAAAAGAAACTCCACAGCAACAACAAGCCCCTCAAGACCTCCTGTTATAAGAAACTCATCTGATATCACCAGATAAAACTGTTTGAAAATACAGATGAATTGTGAAAGGGAGCTCATTTGGTTAATAAATGGGTTATCCTTGCAAGAGTTTTATAGTAACGTGGGAGAGCTTTGTGAGACAGAAGGATCCTCCTTCTCTGTGGCTTTTCTATTGCTGTTCACTGCAGGCACACAGAAAAGGTGCTATGTTTGCACAGTGTTATTATTCAAACCTATCAATGCTAAAAATCCTTTTTAGCTAATCTGTCCTCGCTGCTGGAAACACACTGGCATTTCTTGAAGTCCTGGTGTTTTCTCCAGACAAGCTCTGGCATAATTCCAGCAGGGATGCTGACCCTTCAAAGCCCTGGGACTTCAGTTAAGACCAGTCAGTCCCACCAAACTGTGACAGGTCTGTGGGGTGGGCAAACACCACAGAGAGGCTCTGATGCTACCCTAGCACTCATTTGAACTGATTCCCACTGAAAAGTCTTGGATCACATTTGCAGAGCAGCATCCCTGTTTTGTTAAAGAAAAAAAATAAAAAAAGGTATGGTTTATTATTGCATAAGGATGCCCAGTGCAAAAATACCTTCAAAAAGTGAACAGATCTGTGTCCATATGAACCCCAGTCACAGTGGGAAGCCCAAACAGATATTTTGAGTGTTCAAATGTGTGTGTGCAAAAGCAGAAGGAAAACAGACATGTTCTTCAATGAGACGTTTTTATTTTTGAAATTGATAGTGCCTATTACATGCAAACTGCTTTGCATTTTTACAGTTAGCAAATGTCAATAAATCCATGGCAGGTAAAAGGGCACTGCTACTATGGCAGTTATTGGAATTCTATACTTTGTCAAATATATGTACCTCTTAATTCAATAATCTTTAAAAGCAATACTCATTGTGGTTTCAAGTATGACACCTGACCTTTTGTTAATGTCAAATACCATTTTACTTTAGCATGGGAAATTATTATATTTCTATAAATATAATCATTATTCTTGGGAAAAATGTATTAAAGAAATAGAATAGGGAACTGATCAGCTAATCAATTCTTTCCCATGACAGTGATTTTATGTATTGTTGTTGACATTTCTGTAAGTACCCTAAGAAAGCCCATGATATAAAAGAAAACAGTAACTCTGAGTCAAAATTCTACCTGTAATACTGGCCTGCTAGCTGAGAGCAGAGAAAAACCCAAAATTCTGTTGTGCTGATTGGCAAGAAGAATGTAGCATTAAGTTGTTTTTCCAGCCAAGCTCGATAAAATCTCTGGCAGCAGTTGTACAATGTGTGGTTTGGAACTTTTCTTAAAGGTAGCTAAGTTAAGTACAATTTACAAAATACCTATTTAGTTGTCATAGATATGTCCAGTTCTGCCTTAAAAGCAAGCCAGCAGCAGGGGAGATAAAGAATTCAGTTCCACATCATTAGGAGATACAGAATTTCTTTGCTACCCTGAGCAAATACACTTGCACTGAATGAAACGTGTCAGTTCAGCTCCAACCTGGTGCTTGACCAGTGTGTTCACACAGATTATCTATCAGTGTGTGCTTTGCTTTTCACCTTGACAGGATAAATCTCACTGATTCATGGGAGCCTTTGTGTTAAAGGGAGAGCGGGGGTTAAAAAAGGACTCTGAAAATATGTGTGTTTTTCACTTATCTCTACATATGTAAATACAGCCAGAGATGCATTTCTACTGAGCAGCTGGGTTGTGCTGAACAACCTTGCACAGAGAAGTGCATTGTCCTTTCTGTTGGGACAGGCCAAGGCAGAACTGTGATCTGTGCAAGAAAAGCAATGTACATTCTCTTTGTTTATGATGTGCCTCCAATGGTGCTGCATGTGCCAGAAAATTACTCTTTAAATAGCAACCTTCTTCACCTTCCATACTTGGCATTGACATTGTTTTCTTTATGAGGTAAAGTGCAGAAAGATACAACACAGCCTTAGCATGGCTCAGTAAGAGAGTAGTGCCAGATTTAGACTTTGTTTATGACATAGTTCTTCTATGAATATGCAAGCAAAAATCAAAAGACTCTCCAGCTTGCGAAAAAGAATTCATTATAAAACCCCACAACAAACCTAATGAGAACTTCAACGATTCCTGATTCAAACATTACATTAGAGGGCAAAAGAGTGGCAAAAGAGCAGCAGGGATGAATCAGTTGCCTTACTGATGTATGAAAAAATGGAGTTCATGAGTATGGAAAACATGAGATTATTTTGGAATATTTATGTGGACATTTTAGGTTATCAAGCTTTCTGAGTGCTATTTATAAGGAGGAAGATGGGTTAAAACCTGGGAGTCAGAATAGGGCTATTGGAAAGGGCCTTTCACCTCCAGGAGTCTCTTTGCTAAAGATAACAGAAGACTCAGTCACCTAGACAGTAATTTTTAAAAATGAACCACCATCTAAAGAAGAGGGAATTTTCCAGAGGCAGCATTTTACTACTGCTAGTACAGACTTTGCTAAATTTGACCTGGACATTTTGCCCCTCGACATTCAGTAATTGAAATGACCAATAGAGGCTGTGGCCACAGCTCTGAAAAAAGCTCTGCTGCCTACTTGTAATTCATTGCTGGTTGCTTAACTCCCCCTAAAAGTCAGCTCCTCATTTACAGTTGATATAAGTCTCTCTCTAAAGGCTGTAGGAAAGGTAATGTGACTTATGAACCTGCTTTTCAGGACACACACACACAAAAGTCTTCTCCAAGATCTCACTGAATTGGTTGGTGCTGTTTTCCAGCACGGGAAGAGACTCCCCCAGAGCTCTGGGAGGGGAAGGAGGTGAAGGCTGGCACTCAGTGGAGAATCTTCTGCAAAATGCAACAGTTAACTGACAACCAGGAGTTGCTAATGGAAAATTTAAAACCAAAAAGTGAATGTTCAATTCAAATCTTACACCTGGATATGCAGATATGAAAGTGGGTGGATTTCCACCAGATTTACTAAGAGATATATTTGAAAGTAAATGCCTTTGAAAAACCTAGGTATTTAATGAAAATAAATTAATTAATGTGAATAAATTACAAATGCCAGGATTTGCTGGAAAAAAATCAATGAAATCTCTGACATTCTCTAGAAAAATGCATGGAATATCTGACAACTCTGGGTCTATTCACTGAACACTTTCAAGGACTGAAGGACAACAGGGAATAAGAGAAACACAGAGAGTGCTCTGGAAAAGAAAAGACAGAGTGCACTGTACATTCTTGACCACAACCTAACAAACCAAGGCTGTTTGATGTTACAGGAGTGGCTGCAGAGTCTTTGGACAGAGCCATATGCATGCATTTAATTGCAAAATCAGGTTGAAAAACAGCTGTTATTTCATGAGAATCTTAAACCTACAGTTTTGTCCAATAGGCCACTAAAGCCTGTATTTAACCTTTACTACATGAATCGTTCCATGCCCTCTCAGCCTGAGGAAATGAGGTGGTTTCACGGCCTTTAAGCCAAATTATGAAAACTCCTCAGGCCCAAGTACAGTATTACAGGTGGGGAGCACTAATTTTAAGGTACAGTAACGTGCACCACACAAGGATCTTGCACATGTCATCTTTTCTTTTCAGTTACAAATTTATCTCTTTTAATGTGAGACAACAGAGCATGGGAAGAGTTAAGGAAAGGAATATGACACTGGGAGCCTGACTGGTTTAGCTGAAAATTCAGCAGCACCTCCTGCTTTGCTGAAGGAATGCAACCTGCTGGTGACAGCAATCGTGGCTTGACAGAGGATCAATCACCAGAGTTACAAGTGCTTTGCCCTTTTACTGATATGTGGCAGTTTTGGAAAACAGCATCCTAGATAATCCCCTGGGGAACAACTTTTTGGATTATCTCTGGTGACCCCAGTTTTCCTACCCAAACATGTGTGTGCTTCATATTCTCAGCCCCAGTTAGGATAATAGCCTTGGTAACAATGGAGTGCAGAATAACTAAGGAGCTTTTCTGGGCTTGGCAGACGCCAAAGGCACCTTGAACAAACAGGGTAAAACAACAACAACCACCACAGAAGTGTTAAGGTACCTGCAGCTGCCCTGTGCAGCTCTGCTGGGAACAGCTTTACTGACTGGGAGCAGTTTGATTCGCTCCTTGCATTTCTTCTGGTTTCAGCCAGCAGAACTTTAGTGAAATAGCCATTTTAATTGCCTTCCAAAATTCACACTTACATTAGTTTAAAATTGGAATATCAAAGCAATGAGCCAGACCCCTTTTATTTGGCCAGTGTTCATCCTGTAACTACCCAAGTGACTCCTGCATTAACAAAATCTTCCATGTCCAAAGACTAGAGGAAGATTTGAAAGATTAGGACACACAAAGTTTTTGAAAGGATTTGCCAGGTTTGGCATTTGCACCTGTGTAACTAGCAAAGGACAAAGTTTAGCCCTTAATATTGTTTTATCCTGGCAGCATTTGAATATATCCTGGTTTGATTTTGCATCAACTCCTAACTCCTTAACAGTTTTAAATATGGTTGTGACTTCCCGCTGGGGTCACTGAGCAGTGTTAGCTAAACATTCAGAGTGTGATATTTTATTACAGTTAAGCTTTCCCAAAGCCAAGAGGAATGCATGAGTAAAATACTAGAGATGGAATTTTTAAAGTCTATTTGGCTTTCAATTCATATGACTTATTAACATATATTTTAAGGATATTGATTCCAAAGAAGAAACACACCCACCAAGAGAGACCCAAGATAAAGGCTAATGTGTAAATTGCTTTAAAAACTGTAGTTACTGTAATTACATGGAGCATTTTACAAGCAGCTAGGGACTGCTTTGGATAGATGACTCAAATTTAATCAGTATCTGGCACAGATTGCCTTTCTTTCACACCTCACGTTTCTGAAGTACCATTCTAGGGGAACCTGCTGGAATTGTGAGCTTTGTTATCACATTTCTCTCTCTGTTCAGCCTCCAAAAGAGTGACTTTCCCAGATCTCACAGGAGATACGGGCCTGGGTCCTTTTTTTCAGGAGTATATGTCTTTTTTTTTCATTTTCAGGCAAACTCCATTCAGCTACCCATGCCAGGTTTGTAATCACATAGAAAATTATGTGTGAAATACAGAAAATGTTGGTTTGTTGATGTCTCTACCTCAGACTACAAGATAAAGGAAGCACTCACGGCCCTTTGTACTCACAGGACATAAACACTTGTGCTAAATCTTTTATAAAACGCAACTTATTTATTCCATGGGCTTTTTTTTTTTATTTTTAAATTATTATTATTTGTATTAGCTGTCAAGAAAGTGTCAGTTAAAAAAAGGGCCCCCCAAATGATCTATGCCTTTCAAAGCCAGAAAGAAACAGAAAATAATTAGATATAGTAAATGTGAAAATTGATCTATCTGAAGAGTGTGCAGTTTACAAGCAAGGAATCAATCAGTTTACACCATACAGATTAAAATCATGTATCATTGTTCTTAATGGTCCGAGTTGTAAAGGTCTGAAAGTCTAAATAGAATTCCTGATGATTACTTTTATTAAAATCCTAAGTATTGGAAGATATACAATGACTGTCTAGATTGATTACTGTATTATCTGCTTTGTAGAAAAATAATACCCTTTACTTTTTGCTTGTTGCAAAAATCCTCATTACTATGCCTAATACACTCTGTCCCTGGAGTAAATTAAAGAGTTTCCTTCTTTTGCACTATATTTTCCTTAAAGTTGGATTCCTAGAAATACTGGGACTATGCTGTGACATCTGAGTTCTGGAGATCAATTTATAGCTGCTAAAGATCAGGAAGAATTGCCCATTAAAACAGTTACTATTTGACAAATAACAACATTTGTGTTTAGCCTGGATATTTATCAAGCAGACAGAGCACTTATTCCTGATGTCTGAATGAAGGTCTGCATGAACAAACTTATTAATCAGTTAGATTCTGCTTTTAAACCACGTCTTATTTAAATAGAAACCACCAACCTGCACTTTTACATATAATGATACTTCACATTCATATTTTTCGCTTCTTATTTTAAAGTTCTAAACTAAAAATGGGCTTTGGGCAATTTCTTAATTGTTGGTGAGTGAAGGCTTTTTTTAAGCAAAACATCTTGTCAAAATGAAAATGTATCCTTTTAATTTTGTGTCGTATAAGATTGTGGTATCAAAAACCTGTAAACAAAAATCATTTCTATATAAAGTTTTGTTCTGAAAACATCAATATGTTACCAGTAGCCCTCCTGGTTTTGTTTCCAAAGCATGCATTGGTTAAATTGACACTATTTTGTGGAATTTGTCAGCATTGATGGAAATGTATTCTATGGAAAAACTCAGTTCCATCAAGGTGTTCCAAGCAGCTTAGAGATCAAACCCACAGGGGGAAAAAAAAAAAGAAACCTTTGCATAGGTGTCAGTTACAAAGAGTCTACAATTTTTAGTAGAATTGGCTTAACTAAAATAAAGAGGTGTGGATAAGACAAAAGTTTCTAAGGAGAGCTTCGTGGTCCATCATCCTACATAATTTCCTTGTGGATTATGTAAGAATTATTAAATGTTGAGGATTTCTGTTCAAATGGATCACAGCATGGGACTACTTCATTTCTGTTTACTGTTCAAACTACAACAGGTACAGCATGCATTTTAACAGCAAATTATGAATTTGGCCCCTGTATTTCATTTTATGTATTCTGAATGCTGTATCAGCTCTGGTTTTTGAGGACAGGTTCAAAATCCACGTGACTCATTTCAAGAAG
Source organism: Manacus candei (assembly GCF_025592945.1). Taxonomy (NCBI): domain Eukaryota; kingdom Metazoa; phylum Chordata; class Aves; order Passeriformes; family Pipridae; genus Manacus; species Manacus candei. The sequence goes on from NW_026138092.1 coordinate 1,403,658, forward strand.
GAATGAATAATAGACACACCATTTTCTTCCATGAATAATTATATTCTGTATTTACAAAGCATTTATTTTTCAAAGCTGCATACGAATATTAGCAAAACAATCACCAGAGCATCCTTGTGTGCCAGGTTTTACATATAGCAAAAGAGATAGGAAATACAGTGCCTGGCACTTTAGTCCTATAACTAGGGTGTCAAGCTACTAAAGTAATGCAAATAACAATAATGGTATGGGAGAAACCTTTCAAGTTTGAGTCTCTAACTGGCTTGATTTTCATAGGTTTAGACTTCTGAGAACTCACAACTCCCTTTGAAGTCAATTGAAAATGTGAGTGTCAGCACACATTAAAATCAGACCACTAATTTGGATGCTTAAATGTGAAATTTAAATTCACAAGTCAAAGTTTGGAAAAATTCACCTGGGTGACTTTTCCAAAGGTACCTTATAAACCAGTGTCAGAACTAGGAGATTCTTGGTTTTCAACAACTTCTTTTCACAGAGATTCCAGCACGGGCACAATGGACTAAACAAGTCACTGTGTGATAGATCTGTGCATCTAAAGCAAGTTGGAGTGGGAAGGGCACCACAGTCCAGATACTGCAAGGGCAAGAGAACATTCCCTTCCTCTCAGAGCAGCCTAATGGCAGATTTCTGATGCCACACTGCTTTGTGGAGAGGGCTCTGAAAAAGTCTGGTCATTTTATATAAAATCCTCCTCTCACCTGCCTGCACGTTACCTCCTACTTTGCTCCACAGAACTGACTGCAATAGCAGTGTTATTGGCTCCAAAACTCCTATGGCTGAGCTTTTTAAACACTTTTTAGAAGTTATGCCCCAGATTGTCCTGCCCAGTGTCCCAGGTCGCCTCCTCAGCCTCAGTGGAGCACAAGGAATTTTTCTCAGTTCTGGTTGTTACTGTGCAGAGAGTACTGAGAGAAGAGAGATTACGAGGAGCAACTTCCTCCTCAGCTGCCAGCCCCAGGAGGTGGGCACAGTGCAGAAAGAGTGTTCCTTCACCTGCATCATCTCCCAGGTTTAATGAGGCAGCCAAAGTTACCTTCTGTGGCAGGTCTGCAGCAAGACTCAAGAACTAATGAACACACTGAGAGCTCCTAATGCTGAAATAAGGGCCAGAGCTGGTGAATTCTGTCTCATGTCTCAGGATATCCTCCCTTAGTTGTTTCATCCTTTGAATGCTCAGGAGCAGATACTACAACCTCACTCACTAAAACCCCATCTGAGAGTCCTGTTCATACCCAGCTGACATTCAAAGGATGAAATAATGGAGTAATGCTATTGCTGTACTAAAACTGCATAAAACCCAAACAATACTGTAAATAAGGAAAGCTTACCACAGTTTAGTGTATCTTCTTTCCATTACATTTTGTGAGAGAATGAGGCATGTGAACACCAGAAAAGAGTCAGCTTAGACTGTGATTCTTGCAGCTTTAATTATGAGCAGCTCCAAGTCTCCATGTTTACAGAAGAGAGATTACCTACATGTTATTTGAAAACCATTGGGTGTAAGTTTACAGTGGTAACAGGCAAGCCTAATTTTTTTTTCATACTTAGGATTTAATAGGTACAGAATGCTGCCCAAGGGAAAAAAAAATGAACAAGTAGTAACTTGATATTTATTCTACACAGACGTGAAGAAAGCTTAAAGAAATACACAATGTCTGAAACATTGACATGTATAACTATTTTAATTGTAATGTTGCTTTTCTAATAGACTTTTCTGCTGTGGTACAGGTTGAAATAGTTGCAAGGTTTTCCAGCCCCAAAAAAACCCCAAAACAAAACACCCCAAAACCAGTCCCCAATCCCCAAAAAACATGGCAAAAAACTGTTTGAAAATCCAATCTGAAGTTGAGAACACAGCATTAAACTTTGGATAAATGATGCTGTCTTTCCTAGGCCGGATTATTGTAAATAAGGACTCCTTCTACTTCTGATATTTCTCATCTGTCCTGGAGAATATTTCTGAAGAATGCTCAGATGTTTTCTAGTGCAGAGATTCCCTAGATTTTGAAAGCCTGACTTATCACAGCTTCTTTCACGTGCTTAAGCTAAAGCCTATATGAAACATGAAAGCCATTATTTTAAATTCACTTACCTACAGTGGATAATTTTTATTCCATTGATATTTATATGCACGGTAAATTTATTTGGTGCCTCGGTTCCTTTTTTAACTTTAGAATTGTCATTTGTGTTACATTTTAAGCCAAATTAAATTATAAAAATACTCAGTTATGTAACTGCCAACACCACAGTATTTCTTCTTATTATGGAGACAAACACAGAGTATATTGGAAAAAAAGTTGTGAATCTCATTTCTGATCCTAATGAAGCAAGTAACCCATTATACCAAGGTTAATTTGTTGACTCATGATTTCCACTTATCCAATGATATAGTGAATCATATGAACAAACCTCTACATCTAATCAGTTTTTTTTATTGAATCCTGACCTTTTATACACCTTCTTCTTGATTATGAATGACAGTGACCTTTATCTAATTTAAAACACACATACTGATGCAAAAATATGCAAAGTACACATGTAAATTCTGAATTAAGATGAAGATGTGCATAATCTTCCAGGAAGAAATTGCTTTAGAGAGAGATGTTTATATTAGGGCCAATTGAGGGTATGTGGGGAGAAAAAGTGAATTAGTCAGGACTCAGATGGGTTTGGAGGAACAGCTGCAGAGATACCCAAGTCTGTTTAGATTTTCTCAGCTTCTATTTAGAAGCCTGAAATGTCAATATAAATATCAATTTTTATTATGCTATTCAGCTTTTTATGGCATCCGTGAAATGATCCAAATGCAATGAAGTCAGACAAAACACCTCTTCACCTCAGGTTTGACACACTCTACCTCAGTATTGCATTTATGTTTCACTCAAAATACATAATAGTCATTTTCCACAGCACAAATGCTGGGTCAAATTCACAATATTATAAAAGCTGCCTGGTTCACTTGGCCATTTTTCTCATTAAAAAGGAATGGTATGAGCATCATCTGGAGATGGTCTTTTTAATTCAGGATATAATTAGGGATTGCTGTAAATGCTGAAAAATAAATAAACAAATATAAGAGGAGTGCCTCCTGTGGAAATAAACCTCTCCAACTTTGCTTTTGCTTTTTTTCTGTTTGTCACTAATGGGTCTGCACTGAAATTACTAAAGATGAACCCAGCAATGGGCACAGCCTGAACCACTGTGTAATCCTATAATCCACTCTCTCTTTTCACAAGTCATTCCTTTCTCTGAATTGCTGTGAACCCCAGTTGTACATCAGCAGCTTTGCTCCGGCCTCTGCCTTGAAAAAATACATGAAAAAAAATATATATACACAGAAAATTTGCAAAACTCCGTGTAAAGACTGTCAAAGCACAAATCTAACAAACACATTCCTCTGAGAGACTCCAAGCAAACAGTACCTGGCATTAGCATGTACTTTCATGATTAACAACAGGGGGTTGTCAGACTGCTATTTCTGAAATAAACAGATTTATCCTGACAGATAATCAGCAGTTTGCACTACCTAATACATGTTATCATCCGCCACTGACATCATTACATTAAAAGCACACTTAGTATAATCTTTTGTAGGAAACTAAACAGGTTTTATGACACACTTTTGGTGGGTTTTTTTGTGGGGGGATGGAGGGGATCCTGGGGAAGGGACTGCGAGTTTAGAGAAAAGGTTCATGGCAAACCACCCAGGAAAGACCCCTGGGAATGCCATGCTGTATTTGGGTTTTCACAATCTAGCAACGTAATTTATAAATAAATTAAAACTAAATGTTGTGACTGTAAACCATGTCCTGTACTTTTAAGCAGTCTTTTATAATGTCCTTGGCTGTCCCTCATGTTACCTCAATACTCTTCTGTGTCTCTCTGTATCTGTCCTGCCAGTTCCACATAAAAACTCGCCAGACAGCATCTATTTGTGATCCACTTGTGATCTTGCCATTTATAGACATATTTTTTAGGCTGGCAGGTGGACTTTGGGAGACCATTGAGCATTGCCTGTATAGTTTTCTGGCAAGGACAACATTTATCTTCTTTAAATTTCAGGCATCTCTTCATGGACCATCTCTTCCTCTCTTGAAAGAGGAGGCACAGAACTTGCTGGACAGGAAAAGCAGAAACCTTTGGAGCTCTGCAGGAAATGTGGACCAAGGTCTCTGCTCTTGGGGTCTCTGTGGATCCTCCCTCCAACCAGGCTGCTCACTGCTCACTTACCTGGCTGTTCTGCAGTGATCAAGTTTGGACTCAACACAGACAATGAAATTTTAGTAAGAAAAGCTTAATATACCTCCCTTATATATATATATATATATATATACACACACACACACACTATATATATATATGTATATATAATGTTCCTACCCTCCTCCAAGTAAATGATTCTTGCCTCAGCTGTAAGGGTGGTGGGAGTTATATATTCTCACATTCCCTGAGCAAATTCTGAAATTTCTTTCCTTTTTTAAATTTTGGATTGCCAATTAACAGTATACTGTTACCATTCTGTGAACTCACGTAACACAGCCAGTGCCCAGACTAGGTAACAAAAATTGCATGGGGACTGTCACTTGAGTTTAACAAGTATTTCATCTCCTTCCTCAGAGGGCATTTTCTAAGTCACAGACTTTCCTGGAGGGGCAAGGCAGATATCAAAGTCCTGGCTCCAAAGGCCTGTTGTGTCAAGTCTTATTTCTCCAGAGGCAGAACCTGCATCCCTCTCTCAGTCCTTTGTCTCACATGGAATGCATTTGGTCTTTCCTGCCTTCTGCCTTCATAACTTGGCAGGAGGAGAAGTAAGAAATGGTGTCTAATGACTGGGGGATTTGTATCCGTTCCCACTCGTGCATGTTCATGTACCATTCCCCCAGCACCAAAAAACCCAACAGCCCCCCAACCAACACAGCAGAACTCAAACAGAGGAGGGCTGAAGTCCCTTACATTGCAAAGGTAACCTCTAAATAAAGAAGTGGCAGCACCACATACCTTAAACACATCTGAATTCCTGGGTACTCTTTGTCTCCTATAAAACCTAACCCTTGACAAATATGTATGTATTGATCCAGCACCTCTTACCCTCCTTTCCCCCTTTATTCCTCTCCCTAACATTTCAGTTGTAGTTGTTAAAACTAATGCAGAATTTTGCCACAGACCTTTTGCTTCAGGTACGCTGGACAAAACTGCAGCATCTGATGCTCTGATGTGGAATAGAAATAAATGTTAATCTGACCAAGTGATTTCAGTGGTTTATTTTGTTTTCATTTCTAAAAGTGCTGAATTTCTACTGACCCACATTCTGTGTATTTCTTGTGCTCCGTGATGTTTGAGGGTGCTTGGATTTTCATTTGCATTTGCATTAGATACTATTTTGTGTCCAAAGGTCAAATGAGCATTGCTTTTGAGTCAGATGCCTACTGGCTGCATTTCTAGTAGTTAATCTTTTCACACTGAGAAAAATAAGAAGTGGGAGGCAGTTCAAGCTATCCCAAATAAACAGACAGAAGTAAAGCAACAATTACTTTTCCTGTGTGGACTGCTCTTGCTCATTTCTCCTCGAGAGATAACACTCACTGACATAATGTCAGATAACCATGTTCAGTGTTTCACAGACTTGCCATTTAAAGATTCATTTCCACTCCACTTATTTTCGTTTTATCAGCTCCTCTTTTGGTGCATTTCATCTGTGAAAATTTTCATGTAGGCTCTCCAGAGCAGGTATTTGGGAGAGAGGGAAGCAAAGGGGTCTCACTCGACTTAAAACACCTCTAGAAATCATAAAGGGAGGGAGATAGGACAGAAAAATGAGAAGTTCTCATGAGAATAGTTGTTTGCATAAAATTCTCAACTGTTACTAAAGCTTCAGTGCAGTTCCTGGGGAGGATGGATATGGAAAGCCTCAGGTTAACTTCAGTCATTACTGAGCATTTTACATCTGCTGAAGAATTCCAAACACATTAAAGGTTGTCAATCTAAACCAAAATAAATAAATAAATAAATAAGGAGCAACTCCAAAGGCAATCAGTAGGCAAGTTACAGATCTGATTCAGCTTTTAACCCCCAGAGGTATAAGCACACTTTATGTGCAAAAGATATGCAATGTCTGTACTCTGCAACGTTACATTTTAATAATCTACAGTAGAAGGCAGTGATAAAAAGAAGACTATGACATAATTGTGTATGTAATTTGATGAGAAGCTGTGGGGAACATATTCTTCCTATGCACTTATAGAAAATACTAATGACAAATCACTGGCTGAGGACTTTGTTGACAATTAAATTTCCTATTCATAGCTATACATTTTCTCAAAACCTCTACAACTTACTTTTTAGGATCTTTTTTCTTTTCCCCCTCTCTAGAATACTTTTAAGGTACAGTTCAGCTTACAGCTCCAAGGTTTACTTCATCCTATAGATCCTGCTGCAAGGCACCCTACAGTGGAGGATCAGGTAACTCCTCCTGAAGAGGTGTTTGCTGAGTTCCTATAGCAATGGAGAGTTTGCAGAGCAGGAACCACCCCAACAGGAGAAAGGAACTGGCTGCAGGAGGACACTGACAGGCTGGTCTGGAAAACTGCACAGCCTAAATTAGAAATGAAACACGGGGGTCACTGCTTTGAGTTTGCTGCAAATAGATTCAGAGGCCTCGATGATAAAAACACCTGATTTCGTGTCATTTATTTTGAGGGATTAAACTGGGCTGTGTCAGGCAAACCTGGGGAACCTTCAAGGAGACTTGAGTACATAATTGGGAAGTGACTCCATGAAATCCTGCTGATGACTCACCAAGGAACACTTTTGTCCCTGTCAGACATTGGTCATGGCGTGAAAGGTGGGAAGGAATCAGGAAATAACTGTCCGCTGGGAGAATATTTTAATCCACTTACAAAAAACCTTCCTTGGAAAGGCCTTTTTCTCTCTTTTTCGTATCTCCAGTGGTGAGTCATCTAATCTCATCTCTGTATATTGCTAAACTCCACAGGGATCACCTTTACTTCCCAACTTTACCCTGGCCAGAGATTCAGTCAGACAAAAGATCCTTAATGTCTTTCCTTAAGTTCAGCTCACTTCTCTAAAATGCATTCCCCTTCTCTTTCACAAAATGAAAGAAGTCTTTTTTTAGAAATGCCTTTTTTCTTCTCTCTCCTTTTTTGTTTGCTATTTTTTTTTCCTTCTGGGGGAGGCAGGATGCCTGTATCAAATGTCTCTTTTCTGTAAATCAAAATCGCTTTGTGTGGAGAAAGTTGAGTTGCTGGGAAGAATACATTTTTTTTTCTCCTGTCCAAAAAGGATTCTCAAATTTTACTTTCAAAACTCACAGATCAAAAATATGTGTTTTTTGCTCCCTATCTTATATATATGCTTGTTCTCTCTAACATTAATTTATTCAAAAAACTCTGCACTTGAAAGAGTTAATAAAAATTCTAATTACAGGATAAGAAAGAAAGGTCAGACTCCACTTACATCATTGTGAAGGGCTTTTATTACACCCTGCTATAAAACATATTTCTTTTTTCAGTTGCCATCCTCACAGGATAACCTGCATACCAATAGGATCTCCAAAATGCCATGAAGCAAAAGATATTTATCTGCTAAATTCTATGTACAGTAACCTTACAAATGCCAGAGAAAGAAAGATTGCCCTCTGCACAGTAATACTTGTGTAGATGTCTTCTTTATGCTAACAATGACAAGGCTCTCTAGGTTTGTACTGTACTCCAAAACAAGAATGCATTTTTTTCAAAAAGCAGAAACTGTATATCAAAAAGAAAAGATGCACATTTTAGGCACTGAAAAACTTAATATAGTAAGCAAGTACTCTCCTGTCTAATCTCTGTCTAATCCAGAAAGGTAAAATGGAAATGTATGACTCAAGTATTCTTGAAGAAATTAGACAGGTTATGTTTGGGAGCATCTCTCTGTCCTGGCCGGTCAACTAAATTTTCATTTTAAGCTCAGTTTGAAGCCTCCCAGACCCGTTACTTGATTAACTCGAGGATGTTACACAGCAAGTTATACAATAGCAGCCTGGCTCCAAATCTAATTGCTGTCATTTTTTAACTCCAGCTGTGCAAGACAACAAACAAGAACTTTACTGTGGGACAAACGCGAGTCAGAAAAATTCTAATTTTTGCAATATATTACTCTTCAAATCCATTACTTTGATTTAACGTGTCCAAAGTTGTCTACATAGTTATTTCAGTTATTTTCAGCTCTAAATTCTGACAACAAATTCATAGAAATACACATTAATAAATGCAAGATTTACTGTCTGCTTTCCCAAAGACAGTGTGTGCTGTCAGATGCACCAGTTCAATATCTCATGTGATGTATGCTCGAAGTTAGAATGTAACTAATGACGTAGGGACTGACTTTCCTTTTCTGAAGGAGTTTTTTAGGAATCACATTCAAATAGTTGCTTCAGAGTTGCACTTTGTTTGCAGGGCAAGCAGTGCCTGTCCAACCTTTCTGAACAATAAATATTAACAGAGAACAGTGAAGGTTCCATTTCACCACTTCTGCTGGCAATTTTATTAACTATATGTTTATCTTGTGGTCTAAATTTATGACAGGCCCATTTGCAGTGAGGCCTGGAGTTTCCTTGTTTACAACACTGCAAAGTAAAAGGTGACCTTTTTATTTTTGTTTAAAACCTTTCAACAGTTTGTTCTGCTCCACAGATGGCACCTTAATAAGCTCTCAGCCCAGAAAGCTCTCGTTTTCCTTTTGGGGGGTACAGGGCACTGCATTGACTCACACAGACATTAGAAAACATTTTTAAAAGAGAACACAAACTTGGTTGAAGATCACGTTTGTCGATTAGAAAGCTGCTGTGCTGAGATCATACCTGCCATTATGAAAAGGGAAGGAAAACCAGGGGGTAAGGGACACATAGCTGGCTAAATAAACAGTAAATGAGCTGTTTAAACAGTTGCATCTATACACACAAGCGACAAAAGCATCAAGCACCTGGCGCAATTCTATTAGGACCTAATTCTGGCAACAATATGCATCATTATGGTGGGATCTGATAACGAGCAAACACTGGAGGCATTACACGTCTTTAGAAGAATCAGACTTCCTACCTTAGCAAGAGTGATAGAAGGTAAAGTCCCCCTTTAAAGAAAGTTGTAAGTAAAGCCAGGCAGCAGTTGCAGTAAATTGAGTCCTTTCAGTCACTGTACACATGCAGCAGTTCTGCAATAAGGGAAAAATATAATGGGAGGAGCAGCTGTGAACGAGTGACCTCCCGGAGCTGAGTTCTCTTTGTGAATCGAGCACCGGGAGCCAGTGCCTCTGATTTGCATGGATTATCTCCACTTGAACTGATACATTTAGATTGACTGGCACAGGGGCACGGGGACGAAGAAAAAAAGGGATAAAAACCAGAAAGGCCGAGCGAGGGAGCGGGCGGAGGAGCGCGGGGAGCGCGGAGCGGAGCGGAGCGGGCGCGGGGCTGTGCGCGGGCTCGGGCAGAGCCGCGCTCGGAAGAGCTACAGCTCCCTCTTCATGTCGCAGCCGTAAGACGAGGAAAGCTGTCATCACGGCGGAGTTTAAAACAGATCCCCCCCCTCCCCCCTCCGCCCCGGCTTGTGATGGTCCATTTGATCAGATTCCTATAAACACGTAATAACTCAGCCCGACGTGCGGCCGGGGGTTTGGGCGGCGAGCCTCCAGTGATTATAAATCTGCTGGACGCTGCTGAAGGGTTTCAAACACAGAAATGTTTGGAACGTAGTAACTCGTTGGGATGTTTCCGAGTGTGCAGTGACAGATTTATCATTTGCCAGTGTGCAGGTGCCTTTAAAATAGTGAAGGGATGGTGGCATTCAAAGCTGGCTGTGCAGGGAGATCACCCACAGGATGACGGGCTGTGCTCCACAACGTTATCCAACATCCACCAAGACAAAAGAGAGACAAAAAAATTTGCATTCAACCACTTCAGAATTCCTCCCTTATTACCATAAATGCCACAAACATTACCTGTTGCACGCTCCTGATTTGATTTAAATGCAGTACTTAAGCTGATTAGAGAAATATGAGAGTACGTTCAACCCTCTTGAGCCTGCGCCCAATCCAAGAGGATCCTGAACTAAACTTTGTTTCTTTTGTTTAGAGTATTTCAAATAAGTTGTTTTTGCACCATGGTACAGAATTTTGCAAACCTCTACATGGATCCATTCTGCTCAGAAACTGGACCAAAAGTCATGGAAAGATGAATGGCTGGCTGCATGTTCTTTCATCAGTGTCTGAAAACAGGAATGGATGCAATTGCATTCTTTGGGAATCATTAATGGATGAGCTTTGGTGGGACAAAATGGCCTATATTAGCACTTAAACCACCAGAATGTTGTCTTGTAAGAAACACATCTTGCTGTAAAATATTGCTTGTTCAGAGACCAACAGAATGAAAATGTCTACAAACACAACCATGGCTAAATTCTGTCTCCAGCTCATTTGCAGACCAAGCTGAGTCCAACATGAGTCTGTTGTGTTCCTATTTCATATTTCTGGGGTAAAGCCTCGGAGTTCTTTTTGTAGGATCCCAGCATTTACTTGTAACAGAGAATCTGGAATGGTGCCTCTGTCTGAACAGAATACAGGGTAAATACAGTACTTAATCTAGTAATGCTTCTTGGAAATATCACATTTACAGTAAAATTTGCTACAGATAAATGATCCCATGGGCATTGGACAAAGTAGTGGAGAATATATTTGGATTTCTAAGACATGAAACACATTCATGAGTTGAATGAGAAACACAACTGTGACACACAGTTAATGGTGTACCCATAAAGTGCTTGCTCTGAGAAATGCTCTTGGTTCACTGGAGGTTTGGGTGTTTGATTATTTTGTTGTGAGAGGGGAAGGACCCTTCAACTAGACTCTGTCTATCTAAATATGTACCCAGATGTTATTTAACCTGACTGAGTCATCATCTTTCCCTGTGCACTCTCCAGAACTTCTCAACCATGTTCTTAGGTCATATCTTACTTGTGTGTTGGACTCCAAATTTTATTTCTTATTTTCTCAATTGTTCTTTCTCCAGTGACCACTCACCAGGTAATAACAGATGGATTTGACTCCAGCAGGGCACTCAGAAGTCTCAAAATCAACCCTGTATATGACAGCTGTGTGAAGCAGCCTCCTGGTTGATAGATGGCTTTGAAAAAGATGAACCAAATTTGCTCTCATTACTCTGCACCCTGCAATGCACTCCTCAGTCAGCTTATGCCAGGCTGAGAATGGCACAGCTGTTCAGTGCCACTAACCTGTGTGCCACCAGCAACAGGGAATCCTAGAAAAAGAAAGGAATGTCCAGCAACAAGAGGGATTTTCACCTTAAAGGTGCAGGTGAGAGGAAATGTCTGTGTGAAGCATCGAGACAGCCATGGAGGGCACAAGGAACATGACAGGGATGAGGAGAAGTGGATGCAGGAGCTGTGGGTATATCTTATTCTCTGGGAAGATGTGTTTGTCTGCAATGTCATCTGCTAAGGTCATCAAGAGAAGACCTCACTAGAGATGTGCCTGGAGGCAGTGTGGGCTGAAGGTGTGGATTTGAGGAGATGGGGTAAGAAAGGGCAAAGGGAATGGGCAGCTGGAGATTTGTGGGCACCTGTTGAGCGAGAGACCATACAAGAGGTACCTCGGGGGAGACTGGAGAGTCAGGGAAGTCTGCAACAAAAATAACAGGAGGAGCAGTCTGGGAAACAGAGGAAAGCCAAAGAATATGCTTGCCATCTGGGAGACTAAAATGTACAGCAGACAGAACCGAAATAGAAGGTAGAAAAGAAGTGGAAAAGTTAATTCCAGCAAAAAATTGTAGGAGACTAGGATCCAAAGAGGAAGGAGAATGTTAGAGAAGATAGTGAAAGAACAAAAGGAAAGATCCTCTGTGAACAGAAGGCAAAATGGACTAAGATAAAATAGTGTCTGCATGAACAGGGAGCCTATGTTAATGAGGAACAACTAAATTGTCACTAGATCAGTTCCACAGAGCAGGATGTGAGGTCATTTCTCAAGAGGGAGGATGTGGGATGTGGGTGGAAAAGGAAAAAAAAGCATTCTGCTAGGAATAGGGAAGAATCTTTTTTTAATTTAATTTTCTTCAACTGGAAAGTGATGCTATAAAAATCCCACTGGAATAAATCAAAGATGATTAGACTAAATAATTTCATTTTAAGTAGGAGGGAAATGCCTAGAAAGTGAAGACTCATGAAAATGGTACCTGGCTGAATAACCATGGAAAAAAATTGAGTCTGAGATCCACACTATTAAAAAAGAACCTTTAGAAACACATGGAAACCTTGGTAGAGGTTCATGTCACCCTCGTGTCTTCTTACTGTACACAACAAGAAGAAACTCTGCTCAATGAAAATTGAGCTGTGGGTGAGGAAATACCAGTGGATGATCAGGAAAGAGAAGGTAAAATTGCATAGTGGGACCAAGGCACAGAAGTGCACAATCCACTCAGGAAAGATGGGAAGAAAGACTAAATAAACTTGCCTAACTGCCTTCTGTACTCTGATAGATCAGAAAGGAGAAAGAAAGGATGGCATGAATCAAACAGGAGACATTTGGGCCCAACTAATGCATGGATTTACCAGTCAACAGCCAGCAAGAGATGGAACTATGCCTTTCTTCTAATAATGAAAACAGATACTATGAGAAAACCAGTCCACAACCAAATCAGGAGTTAAACTCATTTAAATGAAAGGGAACAATCAATAAACATAAGGCTTTATGGCTCAAAGGGCAAATTTTGTTAATCTGAAAGATCTTGTTAATGAAATTTGACTGTTCAAGGCCTTGAATATGGAAGACCCTTGGAATTTCTTTAAATCCAAGATATGTGGAATGTGCAGCTGATGAAGGGGAGAGAACACATGGAAAAGTGGTCAAGATGTTCCACACAAAGGAAGAAGCCCTTGAAGACTACGAGAGACAGGCAGGGCACAGGACAAAATCAAAAAGATGTATCAGCAGCCAGATGTGTATTAGAGGTCAAAATATAAAGTGAATAAACTGTCAGCAGTCAAATTGAACTACAACTTGAAGGAATATTCAAACAAAGAGCAAAGCAATCTTCGTGCAGATGAGACCAAATGAAACATGGCATTTCAATACAAAGGGGAGGTGAAGAAAATCTCTTTACAGTTAAACACTAAGTGACTAATTCATGTATATTTTCAGAGAGGAAACAGGATAAATAACAGGAAAGAAGCTGTGATGATAAGAATTATCAAACTGGAAGCAAAACTAAAAGTCCAGTGTACTCAGGACAGGGAGAGGTATCAAATAAACTCCATTCCACAATCTGACAAGAAAGGGAACATGAACTCCCAAACCTGGTGGGAAGCAGCTCACACATGATACTGGCTGACTGGAGAAGAGCAAATGTATTATCCATTTATCAAAGGGAGACCTATGCAGCTACAAACCCATTAGTTTGACCTCAGTTGCTTTAGAAGAAATTTTGAAGGAAAAAAAATAATTGAAGACAGGGAGGTAAATGGAAAATGGGATAACACACAAAAAGGATTTACTGAAGATAGCTCGTAGCCAGTGAATTTGTTATTGCTCTTTAATAAGATAACTGATTTTCTAGACAAAGGATTTGTGATACATCTTATCTGTATCTGTGCTGCATATGAGACAGCATTACATAGGAAACAGGGGATTAGAGGAAGAGTTGTAAAGTGGATAAGAGATTGTCTAATGGATAGATGGCAACAGGTGGCACTGAGAGAAGCAGCATCAAACTGCAGGAAATTTACTGGCAGGAATTCTCAAAAATCAGTCTTGGGATCAATCTTTTTTTTAAGACCCAGGCATGAAGAGCAGAAGTATGAAATCTAGAGTTTCCATTGAGCTAGAAAAAAAAATGTTGTTACAAAAAAAGTAGCAGTGGGGTTTTTTTATTACATCAAATACGCGTGCCTGAATATTTTAGATGCACACATGAAATATAGTACTGTATTTCTCTGTAATAAAAAAAGAAATATTCATGCCATTTAAAGACCTGGGAGCGTGGTCTTATCTGAAATTCTGTGTGCAGTCTTTGCACTGGATGTCAAGAAAATATGCTAAACCTGGAATAACTGCAGAGAGGTACAACTGCAGTGGCTGCAGCCTGGAGAGCCACCACTCAGGGAGGAGAGGGAAATGCTTTGCTGCTTTTGTCTGACTCAGCAAAAAGCTGAAAGGGGATATGACTGTTGTGTGTAAATGTATTTATTAGACACCAGACTGAAAACCAGCCAAACAGAGCTACAGGACAAGGCTGACAAATGGAAAAGCAGCTCACGCTCAGATAAGAAAAGCAGAGATGATTCCAACCATCAGAAAAGAGAATTTTCTGGACACCCAACAGCTGTAGTAGGGGTAAAAAAAAAACCAAATTAACTGCATTTTAATTGAGATTGATTCTTCTATTAAAGATGCCCTCTCACCTGGTTGCCTGTGCAATTAGAAGACCAGACTTGAGAGATCCCTTGCCTTTTGTTCTGTGTGTGTAATGTACTCCACTGAACTTGGTGACCTGTCATGTGTCTTCTCCCTCCCCCTTTTTAGTGCCAATCAGTGTCTGTGGGGCTGCTGAAGACTCGAGCAGACTCAATGGTGTGTCTGTCAGGCTTCAGAACGTGCTGTCTGGAGATGCACTGTGCATTCTTCCCACTTCCACTCTTCATTTTGAAACCTGTCTGATAAGGAAAGATTATGTCATAGATATAACAATTATTTGAGCATCCGGGACAGCGTTTGTAAGGCACTCCATCCACCCAAGATAACTGAGAAAAAGAAAAAGGAACACAGAAAGGAACAAGATAATCTTAGCAGGAAAAGACAAGGGTGCAGTTTACCAGGAAAATGTTGCTGGAGCAAAAGAAGTGAGAAAAGGATATTAACTTTGAGCATGACTGAGATCACAGAGCAAGTCAGGCAGAGAAAGTGAAGGATGAAGAAAAGATCAGAGAAAATGGACAAAGAAATTCAAAAAAGAGGGTTTTTTTAAGTTTACAAGAGGCTTGATTTTGATTCACGTATAAAAGAGGGCCCTTTGATTTATTTAAATCCACCTGAACAACCCTGCTCTGCAATTGTACACCCTGTTAACAATTCTCTGTTGATTAGACAATGGAAAAAGCAGAAAAGAACCAATCATGGTTATAACAGCAGAAAAGCCAAATACATTCTAACAACTGGCTATCACGTTGATAGGACATTGCCACAGCCCAGAAAGGAAAGTCCAGCAGATATAACTCAGTACCTACAAAGTCAGATTAACATGCAAAAGCACCAATGTGATTGCTGTTGGTGCTATTTTTGCTTATTCCCATTCCCAATATATTCCCAAAATTGCTTATATCCCATCCCAAGATGTGAACATGGTCAGCAACCAAGCACACTCAGATAAAGAAGGAGCTCCTGGATTTCTCATACCTTACCATAAATGCATTTGCAAACTGCAACTAAACCCCAAACATTCCAAATAATCAATATCAAAAGGTTCTACTGGAAGTACTTTCATCAGAGCCGAAGCTGATTAATTCCAGAAAGAAGAGCCTATGATCTGGTTTCCCAAGGAGAAAAGCAGAGGAAACCAGATCCTTGGTGACCCTCTAAATGAAGCCTTTGAAGGAGGCCAAGCCAGTTCAGAGATTTTCTGGCTGAAGAAGTTTCATTGAGAAAAGCTGCTTTGTTAAAGTGGAGAACCTTTGACAAAGTGTTGTAGATGCCAAGGAAGGCTCTAAGGAAACCTTTGATCCCTCCCAGGTCTTTTTGTGGAGGTGAAGAAATGAGATGCAGCAGCAGTGCAGCTGCCTGGGAGTTTGGCACCTTGTTTTTCCTGTGTCATGCATGTAACTACAGGCAAGATATTCACTGTTCTGCTTCAGATAAACTCGCTGAGAATAGCAAAGGGGGGGACAGGAATGTAATATTCATTCAAAAGCTGTAGAGTCTAGAAACAATAAAAAAAGGTACTTCTATTAATTTAAATCCATTGAAACCCCTATTAAATTAAATTAAACCTCTATTAAATTAAACAAAGAAACAATACTCTCTTAATCCTGTGAGGCAGATGCCCTGCTTTTCAACTATCTGCTGTAAGTCCAAAGGGTCTATTCTGCAGAGAATTGCAAATTCTGCTGGTCCAAGACAGCAAAGAATCCAATTAGAAAAGAATCCCACCTGAAGGAACCTGAAATTTCCAAAGGTTTTTCTTTTCTTACCCCAGCTTGTAACAAAATCTTCATAAAAGACAAAAACTAATCACCTCAGAAACAACCTGGCTGAACAGCATCCAACTTTCAAATTTTAACCTGGAGGAGGCTCAGATTTAACCCACCAAGGAGATATTGGGTCGTGCATGTGGAATTCACCCCTAGCCCAATCCACTCAGAAGGTGAGAATCCACATCCCAACAAAAATTGAATTGAAAAAAAAAAGCGTTCCATAGGTTTTTCACAAAATGTGCAATCTGTGAAAAAAGGAAAGTTGGTGCCTGGTGAGAAACTATTTCACTGGTAAATTCCTGTATGACTTTAGTTCTCCTGTATGCTTGTAGACATGTATGAGGTTTTCCTTAGTTTAGACACAATCTCTGAAGTAGTTTCATAATACCTATAAAAAAATGGAAAAACTGATGTTCTGAACAGTTGGAGGTTTACCTGTGATGTCGTAGGTGATCAAATTGCTATTTCAGCCTTCTAAACCCCACACAAAGAAATGACAGAAAATGCATTTCAAACATATTTAGTAACAGAAGAAAAAAGGAATAAAATAAAACATTCCAGAGAACATCGAAGTAATTGCTGGTATTTTACTTGTAATGACAGCTTTCCCACACTTTATACAAAGCACAGAGTGCCTGTTAGGCCAAAATGTGATGGATAATCTTTATGGAAGAAGGGTGAAATTTAAATCTGGACTCTTAAGACTGTGTAGTGTAATGAGCAATAGACAGGCTATGCATTTAATTCCATTAAGTGAAATGTATTTCATTAACAAAAGTGTTAGCAGAATTAAAACCTCACACTAAAGGAATGTGAAAATCATCAGTGGCAGCCAAAAAGCTGTTGCAATATGGCCCATATTGCAGAACAACTGAGGCTGATGTGGGATTAAATACATATGAAATGAATAAAAAAAAAAAACAACCAACCTGACAAAAGTGTAGCAAAATTTGAATGCTAATTTATGGCACCCAGTGAAAGAAACAGGACAGCAGATCATCTGCATGTAAATGGCCTCAACACATTTCTGGTGCCAGCCTGTTACTCCGCTTTTCAAAAGGAAACAAACCACAGTTTTTAACCAGACTAAGACAAGAAATGGTCAAACAGGAGATTCATTAAGTTTCATTGGTTAAAGAGGAATAATAGTATCAAAAGTTTTTTAATATAGTTCAGTAAAATTAAGTAATGGTAGAAAGCAAAGTGTGGAATAGAGAAAGCGAGAAAAGATGGGAGAGAAGAAATAAAATAAAATGACACAGTATATATAACTCCATATTAAAGGTAGAATGCCTTCACATAGACACCATGTTATGCATAATCATGCTGACTGACCCTGAGAAACAGTTTTATATCTTGTGAGGCTCTGAGCATCAACAAGGGCTCTGAGGAACACCACACAGGGAAACCAAAACTGCCACAAACACCAGGTGACAGAATTAGGTGTAATACCATAGACTTCCAAATAACTCCACCCATAAACATTGTAACTGCAGAGGCAGAAAAGGCAATACAGGAAAGTTTATTCTATTAATAGTTTTATTTTTATCCACTTTCCAATATTTTTTAAAAGCAAATTGAAAATAAATATTGCAAATATCTCTGGAAATTAAACACACCTATTTTTTTAATTCTTTGAAATTAAAAAAAAATTAGATTTTGATTTTCTTTTCACATAACTATTCTATCTTTATTATCCACCTCAGAGAGCCAGCTACTCCTTGCAACTATCATGTTAAATTTCTAAAGTGTTTGAAGCTTTTCTGTTTTAGTTGCATAAGTGAAAATTTGCATGCACATAAATGTGTTCAGCAAGAAAGAACTAAAAACCAGCACGTGAACTGACGAATGGTAAATAAAAATTGCAAGACATTTGATTTGTTTAATGTGAGATTCTCTTTTCCCATGATTAGCACAAGTTTCAGAAGCCTTCTATTTTAGAAGTGCTATCTACTACTAGTATTCCAGATTTTTTATCAGAATTCAGTGAGTCCTTTAATACTGTAATCATCATATCTGATTGCATTGCTTGATATTACAGTGTAACATTGGGCACAGCTCTGTCACTTTTTTCTTCTGAATGGGCAACTGCAAAAAACCACTTCTGTTAAACCCCACGAAGCAGAGCCAGCAGTGAGTTTTCATGTGAGTGGAGCTGCACTTTCAAAGCTACTTGGGGCACCTTCCACTTGTGTCTTATGAGTATAATGTCATCAAACAAGACAAAAGAGTTAGTCTATTGTCATTGTAAAAGATCAAGTGTCTCTTCTCTCTGTAAATCCATCAGTGTTCCTGCCTTTAATTGCTGCAATGCTTCGAGGGCTGTGCTGGATGGCTGAGAATTCCCTCTCAGTCTGAACCATCACTCAGCTGAGGATGTTCCCATCTCATACCTTGATTCCTGAAAGGTTTAGGGATTGTTTGGTTTCCTATTTTCTCTCTCTAGTATTCAGTGTAACTGAATGTATGTTATGTGTGCAGTACATAACATTAATCTTTAAACAGCGGCTTCACAGGCATTAAAATGAACCAGCTCTGGGGTCCCTGTATAAGGATCTGTTAAGGTGAGTCCAGAGGAGGCCACAGGGATGATCAGAGGGCTGGAGCACCTCTTATGCAGACAGGTTGAGAGAGTTGGGCTGTCCAGCCTGGAGCAGAGCAGGCTCCAGGGAGAAGCTGCCCAGAGAAGGTGGGGATTTCCCATCCCTGGAAGTGTTCAAGGACAGCTTTGAGTAACCTGGTCTAGTGGAAGCTGTTCCTGCACGTGGCAGGGGAGTTGGAATGATGATCTTTAAGATGCCTTCCAACCCAAGCCATTCTAGGATTCTGTGATTCTAACATTTAATGAGATTAATGTCAAGGATGTAAATAAAAATATATTTTTTAAGATCAAGAATTTTACTTTCTGGCTAATCCTGGAACATATTAATAAACCCCAGCATTAAAAACTCAATTTAAATACAAAGTTAGGAGCCTCATCTTTCTAACCATCTGTATATTCAAGAAGGAGAGAGAGGTAAGGAATTCCTTCAAAGAGCAGTCAGGTCACCTAAAGCAGGCAGGACCTAGAACTCCTCCTTTGCTGAGATTCCACCTGGGAAGCAGCAGCAGCAAGTTTCTAGAGGAGATGGATTAATTAAATGGATCTGTGGTCTTTTATTCCAGCTGAGGATCAGGAGCAGTGCTGGGATTGCAGGGTCAAAGATGAATTATTTTGGGATCTTTTTCACAAGCAGCCAATGGATGTTGACACCATTTACCATCACAGTTAGTGACAATTGGATGTCTACAATGACATTGTTTTAAGAATTGAATAGAAAATCTAACTACCATTTTTTAATTTTGTTTGTTTGTTTGTCTGGCAGGGACTCCTGTCTCCCGAAGTGTTTTTATTACTTCCTCTCACTTCTCGTTTTCTTGTTTTAGCAACCCAAATCCTCTTCTCCCTTTCAGAATTGAATGAAAACAGTTTAGGCAGCACCTGGATGAATTAAACTTTTCAGTTCTCTTGCTGCCCTTGGAAAGCTCTTTTTCATTAAAACTGATTTGCATACTACCAAACTATATTCCCTTTAAGTCTGAATACAAGCTGATTTGAAACTGAGGGCTGATGGGCAAAAATCAAGGAAATTGCTAAAGGAGAGCTAATAAGGTCAAACAAATCAGCAAATGGGTCTTTAAAGAAATCTTTCTAGGCTCGCTTTCTGTTTGCTCAAGAATTCTGGCAAACCTATTCTTCATGCAAGTCTTACTTTTTAATTCATCGCATTTATTTTTGCAGAGAAGCAATATTGAAGATTGAATTTAAGCAATCACTTTGCCCTTTTCCACTGGGTTATGTAATGCAAAGAAATTACTCCATGAAGAGTATAAAGCTCACCCAGCTCCTCCTTACTGTGCCACTCTCTCATGACACCTTGTTGTGTGCTTTGTCCTGTTATTAATATTAATGATTTTATTACAGTGCCAGATTTTATTACTTTATTCAGCAGGTCTGATTTATGCAAACATGTCACCTCCTTGGAAAATCCTGGGAAGGGGTGAGCAGGATGATGTCCATTTGTTGCCATCTAGAACCCTCAGATATATTTATCACTGCAAACATGATTTGGGTTTTTTGGGGTGGGATTGTCAAAGATGCTCTGTCTTTTAGGAGAGTTCTGAGCAGCTGAAAGAGGCTGAGGGCAGGTTCAGTCCTGTCATATCTGGGGGCTCTTCCAAGCTCTGGAGAGCACGTAGGGGAGCTCTCTCCTCTACCAATCCTGGCTGGGGCTGAAGTCACAAACCCCTGATGCTTTCCCTCATCTAGAGCTGTAAGTAGGTCTTTGCTACTTTAGGGTGTTTAGCTCCAAAACTCACAGTGCAGGAACTTTACCAAGTTCTATTTTTTTTTTTTTAAAGAATTTGAAGTTTTAAAAAATCTGGTCTCGGAGGAATCGCAGCCTGGAGCGTTGACTGCTGAGGAAAGGCTGGGACAGGAGGGGAACACTGGGATGCATGGAGAGGGGACATAATTTGTTCCATGATGATGACAGGGATTGCTGTCACAGGCAGCCAGGTCCCACTTTTGCAAAAGAAAGAATTCTGGGGAGTATAAATATCACCTGCCCCAAAATCAACCCTGGGAGACAGAGGCGTGCACGTGGACTCAGCCTTTGTGCATCACCCCTCACCCTCCAAGGGACCCCTAAAGCCCATTTTGGGTTTAGTGGGAACAATTGCATCAATAAAAGCTGTTACACTTGCGTGGGAGAGAAGGGAACCAAAAGATGAACCACATGCAACCTGTCACAGGTCTATCCAAAACCACCAAGGCTGCCTCTGGCAGTTGGCTAAACTCAATATTTGTTCTATTCCAAGTATTTCCTGGGGTAATTATGGAGAAATACAAGGAAATACTGTATTTCTCTGGCCTGTGCTGAGAGCTTATTCATCCTGAGTCACGCTGACATGATTTTGTAGGACAGACAGAGAGATGCAAAGAAAAACCCGCGACGTGGGGAGGCAGCTCTGCTGACTTCAGTGGGGTGTCACACATCTGAATCAGGCTCAATTTGTTCTTGCAGCTCTAAAGACAGACTCTACGTAAAGGGAAGAGGTTACTGAAAATCAGCTGGAAAATGGAACAAAAATATCTGTCATAATTAAGAAAAAAAATTATTGTTTTGCCAAAAATAGAAATTCAGTCATATTTTTCCTGCAGTCGCTTCTACCAGACCAAAATGGAATAAAAATAGTTTTTATTGTGGTTGTTTATGACTTTTTTTCATTTAATGAGAGCTAAGACTGAAATGCCTTGGAATTTTATTTATAGCTATTTCTATCTTCCTTGCCACACAATTTTAGAATTCCTTTTCAAATGCATCCATGTCTGTTCAGTACCCCTGAAGAAGGCATTAAAGCAAGGCAAACTCCCTCTCCTCTTTCAGTAGAAGTATACTACCAGGAGAAGAATGATAGAATTTACAATATGATCAAGTGCTATCAGCTTTCTCCCATGCAAACTCCAAATTGTTCCCTCAGAAATGGACTACTTTTTAACAGTTTTGCAAACTCAGTTATTCTTTTCTGGTCAGAATCTTGTATATCTTATTTGATGAGAAAGACATTCATACTCGTGAATATTGTGTAAAATTCATTAACATCTTTATGAAATTGCTGTCAGTGGTGTTAGAACCTGACAAAAAGTGAACAACTTTAATTGGAAACCTTTGAGCATTTCTCATCAGGTTTTTGGTGTTGATGTTAAAATGTTATATGAATAATATAGTTAATAAAATATATTTTGAAATAATATCAGGGAGTTTATTATTATATTATGTATGTGTACATAAATAGATTGTTTGGGAATGTATTGTAATACAAATGTTATGTATGTACACCTTTCATAGAACACTTTTCTTTGGAATTTCTCAAACTTGAGAATTTTTTGAAAAAATAGATCATTAGCATAATTATTCCCTGTCTATAGGTAGGGAAATTTGGTATTTAGAAAAGGCCTCAACAAGTATTGTCTACACATCTCAAATTACTTTACTCCATGAAGAATTCTGGAAATGATTTAGCATCATGACTAAATTAAACAAATTTAAAACAACAAAACAAAAAAATGGTATCTGTTCCCATAATCTTATTAAGTGAGTGAATTACAGGGAAAATTCAGGAGCAGGGGTGGGGACCTTTTATCTACATAACCCTCTTTCCATCAAGCAGCCCCTCACATTCTTGCAGTTCTCAAGAGAAACATTTCACTGCTATCACTGGTCAAATACTTCATTTTTCAAAGATTTTGTTTTTCAGCTCTCCAGCTACATTATTGATCTGAGTTCAGAGGGGTTGAAAACTCTCATCAGTTAGACAATTGAAACACTGAAATAATTGGAGAGCTCTTGATTTGAATTCTCACTCTTGCAGAGGAGGAAGCGAGTCACTGAGTGTCCGTCCTGCTGCACCCACCACACTCTCAGTGCTGAACAGCAAATATTGGTGGCACACCACAGACTGAGAGTTCCTTTTCAAAATACCTCCCTCCTGTAGGGAAAAAGACATTGGAAGCCTTCAAATTCAAGTGTGTGTCACCTCCATCAGCCCAATCCCACCCCTCATCCCGTTTAAAATTCAGTAATTCCATAACTTCCCATGCCACCATCTCATTGCTTCTTGTCTGGTTCTCTTCCTCACGCCCTTTCATCACCAAACATTGCTGAATAACAAAACTTTGTGTGATTTCCTCTCTGTCTTCCTTGCTGTCAGTACAGACTGCTTTCTCCAAGGGTCTGTAGACAACTGTGGAAACTTTGCAAAGAGTTTATTCCTCCCTGAATGTGTAATGAACTACTCCATAACCCTGGACTGCTCCTGGATATCCAAGATCCTTTATCCAAGGACTCTACAAGGAGAGAGAAGTGCTTGAGAATCAAAGATCCAGAGGTCTGACAGCATCTGAATGAAATACTCCTTGCCCCTTATGAGCCTTTCTCCAGCCCACCCCCCTGTTTGGGCTCCTCTGACGAGCCTTGGCACTGGATTTCACCTCAGAACTGCCCCTCCTGCCCCAGCCACTTCCTGCACCCTTGTGTTGCACCCTGCTTCCTGGGGGAGAAACTAAAGATGCCAGAACCACTATTAGTTCATTTAATTTAATTTATTATTTGGTTAAATTTCCCCCCTCTTCCAATTCCTTTTCCCAAAGAAAACATATTGTGGTTGGAGGTCATCCATGAACTCAGATATTGGTCTTTCCAGCAGTAACTATGAGGTTCAAATATATTTTGTGAGTCCACCCTGGTAGATGAAGAAGCAACAATCACCTGGTATGACCCTATTTACCTTAAAAACAGAATAATGCCAACATAACCAGCAAAGGAAACTGTTACAAAGGAAACTTACCCAGTAGAAACCATTGTTTTGCAACAAGGGTGGGATCATACCCAGATGGTATAAATAAAAAAAAGGTACTTTTGTTGCAGAAGAAAAATATGAGGGAATAACATCTGTTAAATCTAGTTTAAATGCAGGCCTTCACTTGGGGAACTGGTGTAAAACCATCCAGGATTACAATGCTGTGAGTAAAACAAGGGGGGGAAGCACCACCTTCCTATGGCATGTGTGGGCAAGTCAATGTGCTGCTCAAAATATTGCTTATACAGTGAGAGGTGCAAAAAGCACTTGGAAAATAAATACATTAATGTGAGACCCTTTTAGGCACGTGAATACCAACCCAAGTCAGGAAGCAGAAGTGGAGGATCATGGTCTGTGTTCAGTGTAGCTTATAAAAGATTTTCAGTGATGGATGTTAGGTAGTCCATCCTAATAAACTGATTTCTTGTTTACTTCTGATGGATTCAGCCAAGATTGGAAGTGAGTTGAAATATTTCCATTACTTTATGTCCTCTTCCGAAAGACAGTTTAAGAAAAATTTATTAAAGTACCAAAGCAGAGAAAAAAAAAAAAAGAATAGATTTAATGTCTTTCAAACAGCAATGGAGTAGAAAACCTAACTCATTGTTACTATATCCAAAGCATTTTAAAAGTACAAGCAAGGAATGCATCTCTATCATCTGAGTTTAATACAAAATCATGTTCCTCTCCTGTCACACACAGGATTTGTTATAGATTTTATCTGCAATAAAAGCTATGTCAGTAGTGCCACATAATACATTTGTAAAGGTTAGAGATATTTTAACCCACATCTGTGACCAGAATTTTAATGACAAGCATACCCTCTGAAGCAGTACTGAGAGAGGAAAACTCTTCTGTAGATATTAATGCAAATCAGTGTAGAACAATGCCTACACAACATTACAATGGGGTCACTGGGAATCATGTCCTTGAAATCACAAACATGTGACATAAGGAAAAATATATTATTATGAATTCTGCCAATCTCCTGTCCTTGTCAGGGGTTTCTGTTTTTGCAATCCGGAGAGATTAAACCATTTTATTACTTAAACTGTCACGAAGACCTGCAAAACAGAGCAGCAGAATTACTTCAATGACTTCCTTTTTGAAATATGCATTCTTACAAACCATGCATAATGAGCAGCAAATTCACAGATGTATTGCTTCTGTCCATTTTTATTTCATTTTCAAAAAATTCATTAATTTCCACCTTGAACTTTGCTAATTAGGGGAAAAATGAGGGAAGCAAACACCCCATCAACAGCAGTTTTGCTCACATCCAAGTGCTCGAAGGATCAAGTTTTATCTTTGAAACTGGAAAGCGTTTAACATGGGAAATTAAAGTTTTGAAGTTGAAAGGTGATGCTTCCTCTTCAATCATCCTCTCTATTCATAAAACTTTTCCATGGGACTACAATATTTATTGATTTAATTGTTCTTGATTCTTTTAGTTGGCTTGGGATGATGCAATTCCTGCAAGATGCAGCTCAGCAGTGCCTGCTCAGGAGAGAAAACTCCACAGCTTAAATAGATAAGAAGTTTACCACATGGGCTCCACTAAGAAAATGGAATTCATGATCTGAACTTGTTTCACTTAGGTAAGGCAAGAGGTGCAAGTAGGACTATTTCCATGCTTGAGAAAAAGTTACAAATCCAAAATAAACTCTTGGGTTATAAATCCAGGACCATAACTACTCATACTACTTTTTGGAATCTGATCATCTTTATTGGAACTGCCAGACTCATTTGGGGTAAATGATAATTTAATTAGTGGGCTCCATACACAGTTTCAACTTTTACCTTTTCCTCTTAAAACAACAAGTTCCTAGAAAGCAAAGGCAAAAGTCTTGTTTTGATTAACCTTTTTATCTTCGAGCTTTAGATCAGTATCAGGACATTTTTTTCTCTTTTGATTCATAATGGATTTTAGAAAATTATGTTGATATTTGCAGCATTACCAAACCTCCATGCCACGTTGTGTAATTATGCATAAGATTTGTGTAGCATAAAACCAAACTGTTTGCTTTCAGAGGACATCTGCTATAAATAAAACCATCCCGTAAATTTTCCAAGGCAGCCATCACCTACCCAGTTGTTGCAGAGGCAAAAAGTCTTGGCTTCCCAGAGCAGGTTCCTTTTCAGCCTCTTGTCAGGGAGGTCAACAGCATTTACTTTTGTGCTTTTTCTGGGTGCCCTCCCCCCCTTTAATGAAATTAGAATGTAATGTTTTCGACGCCTGCACGGATCAGCTTTCGTTCTTTGGGGAAACATGTGAACATCATTAGGACACAGTTTCTCTCTCTCTTTTCAAAAAATGTTTCCTTAACAAACTTTATGAAATTCAAACTCGGGGAGCTCATTCCGACGCTGTCTTTAATAAACAGCATCTGCTGACACTGGGAAATGCCAGCATCTGGCCCTGTTTCTGCTCAGAACCCTGAGCTTGGTGAGCAGGGAGATCTCAATGTGGACACAACATTGACTTTGAAGGTGACACCTGTGGAGCCTGACTAGGTGTTGGCTTTATCCTTAGGAGAGGCTGAGGGAGCTGGGGCTGTTCAGCCTGGAGAAGAGGAGGCTCAGGGGAGACCTCCTCACTCTCTGCAACTCCCTGACAGGAGGGGGGAGCCAGGGGGGGGTTGGTCTCTTTTCCCAGGCAACCATCAGCAAGACAAGAGGGCTGGGTCTGCAACTGTGCCAGGGGAGGGTTAGGTTGGATATTAGAAAGAATTTCTTTCCAGAGAGGGTGCTCAGCCATTGGAATGTGCTGCCCAGGGAAGTGGTGGATTCACCATCCCTGGAGGTTTTTAAGATGAGACTGGATGTGGCATCAGTGCCATGGGCTGGGAACCACAGCGGGGTTGGATCAAGGATTGGACTCGATGATCTCGGAGGTCCCTTCCAACCCAGCTGATTCTGTGATTCTATGATTGCTCCAATCTTCATCCTTTGCTTTGTAAAGTCAAAGAAAGGAAAGGAATTTTTGATTATATTGCTAATAATAAACGCTGCATGGTGCCATGAGGAGGGCCCTGCACAGCTGCTGTCTCCTGAGCAGTTCCCAGCCCAGCTGGGCACTGGGGTTGCTCTGGTCCCTCTTTAGAGCACTCCCTCCTCTGCAGTGCTGTGCTCCACCAGCCTGTTAAGAGCAGAATGAATTAGGAGTGAGCTGATGACTCGCTCACCTCGGAGACGCAAGAATTATGTTCTTGCATTCTTTGAAAAGTTCATGGGCAGCATCTCCCCGGGTTCTCTGTGTGCCTCCTCTTCAGGAGGCTCTCAAATATCTGCACTGTGGTAGGCCTTGGCATTTTTATAGTGTATTTACCTTCCGGTATGTAAAGAGCAAAGGTGCTTTTTCAGTCAGGCAGGATATGAAGGCTCCTTCTCTGGCAAGATAACCTCGACTGGTTGTGCAGCTGCCTGAGACTGGAGTAAGTGCTTTTGATGGATGAGTCAAAATGACATGTTTGGGGATGAAATAAGGTGCTAGTCACAGCTTTCTGAAACAGCAGTGCTTGAAATAGAGCTTTTTTCCTGTAAATTTGTGTTGTGTGGTCTAGTTACCCTTCTGAGTTGTTGCTTTTGCTATCAAAATTCCCTTATTGCTATTAGATAGTGACATCAAAGGAGATTAGAAACTGTACCAGCAACCCAAGCTGTGAACAGTCATGAA
Organism: Manacus candei; assembly: GCF_025592945.1. NCBI lineage: Eukaryota > Metazoa > Chordata > Aves > Passeriformes > Pipridae > Manacus > Manacus candei. Next base: position 1,431,006 of record NW_026138092.1, read on the forward strand.
TCAATTTGCACCCCAAAATGAGTGCAAGAGCACTTCTGTTTTAGAGTATTTATACTCTATTAGTAATATATATAGTATATATATTACTATATAATACTATATTACTAATATATTACTATATTACTATATTACTAATATATTGCTATATTACTAATGTATTACTACATTACTATATTACTATATAACTATATTACTATATATTACTATATTACTAATGCATTACTATATATATTGCTATATATAGTAATATAAATAGTAATATATTAGTAATTATACAACCTTATATAGGTACATGATGACTACAGTGGGAAGATAAGGAAAACCCTAATATGCTGAAACTTGTGGTATCTCACTGAGAGATGATAATACAGAAATAATAGCATTCCATCTGGGACTTCCTTGCTTTTGTTGTTGGAGAAATATCTCGTGCTGGCAATGAACAGGCAGCACATTTTTATTCTGCTTTACCTTTTTATTCTATGGTACCTTATTTATACTTTGCTGCAAAAGCAGTTGTAAAATCACATTTTAAAGGTGTTTTTTTTTTTTTGTATGGCATACAAGAAGAAGCACTCTTAATAGCACCTCCCTAATGAGAATTTACTCTTTAGGATCTCTGGTCTCTGTTTTGTAAGGTACAGCTGTCTAGGACACTTGGGAAGAAATAGATAAGATAAAATGGATATGGTATAATTAGGCTGCAACTTTATTTACTGTCTCATTTTGGACCTACTGATAAAGGAGTGCAAATGTTAATATTTTGTTTAATTGTTTTCATTAGTTAAAGCCTGTGGTGTGTCCTCTGTTATTCCACAACGGTTTCCTGAACTGGGGGAATTGGGAGGCATGAAGAAATAGAGGGAATTCTAGAGAATTCTGGGATTCCCAAATGCTAGAACCACACTAAGAAGTGCTGCACAAGGGGTGAGGAGGCTGAAGGATAAGGACAACTGCATACTTTCCATATGAGACAAACCCCATTTTCAGTCTGTGAAAAACATGTGTTTTCTATTGCATATCAGGTCCAAAATTCTCTGTAAATATTTGTTTTCCTTTTAATTTTTTTTCAGAGGAAACTCGTTTTATGTTTATTGCATCCTTTTCTAGTAGTAATGCTTTCAAATGAAAGATTCTAATTTAATTCTTCTTTGTTCAAATATATAATTTTAAGCATATTCTTTTCAGTTTGAACTACAAACAAAATTGAAGAAGAACTTTTTGTGTTGGACTATAGAATTATACCAGTTTAGAGACCCTGGCAAATTCTTAATTGTGTCTGATCTTGGAAGGCCTGATTACTTGTATTCACAATGTTCAAATTATTGGCATACTTGTATGTATTTTCCTAAAATACAGGCCTTATAACATTCATAGGTCTTCATGAGGCAGTCTCTAAAGGATCCACAATAAAATGTAAGGGCTACAAAAAAGGGGTTTAATTGATCCTTTTAAAAAACTGTTTAGTCCTAAACACTGTCATCTAATATAGTCACTGTTTGTGAGCCATTTATTAGGAAAAAAAATTAAATAGGAACAGGAATATAAAGACAATGGAGAAGCAATTTCTAACTAGATGCTGCAAGTAGTTTGTTTCTCAACCAACACAAACCTTGCTAATCTTGAATCTCTCCCACCATTCTGCTCAGCAGAGGTTTTAGCAGTAGAAGGGTTGGTAAAAACAATCATCTGAGCTCTTAGAGGCACAACTGGGAATTAAACATAAACTAAAACATTACTAGTTGCTGACTATGTATCATGCAGCAGCCCACCTGTACTTCCATGTTTATCAAATATTATTACCTTATTTTTTAATTAAAACCTTTATTTTTAAATATGCATTTCTCTGTTCTGTTTTTGTGATGTTGGCTTGGTTTATGGAGTTTTTTTTGGTAATTTTTAATATCTGTGTCGCCCTATCTATAAAATGGCAGGGTGTATTTTACAAAGTACCATGCAATCAGGACTGTTTTCCTTTGGATTTTGTTTCCTGATGGCAGAGGTGCTTTAGGATCAGTAAAACCCAGTGAAACTCTTGTTCTCAGGAGACTTGCCTGATGTTTTAAGCTGATAACCCTTTCAGTCAATGGCTATGACATCCCAATAAAGCATTTCTTTCAGCTATTTTATATATTTCACAGACCCTTATGCTTAAAAATGCTATTATTCTGAGTGATATTGTGATTACATGACAATAAAATGTGTTGTTTTCTTTAACTGATTTTCCATTATAATACCTCTCAGCTTTTAGCACACTGGAGCTGAATGAGCATTTAAGAGAAAAGGAGAAAATTCTGCCTCTAACTGCTTGAATTTCAAGGAGAACTAAGCATTGATCATGAGCATCAGACTTATATTATTCTAGTTTTATACATTTATCTCTCTGTCTCTATTCTGGTAACAACTGGGGACAGGCTCAGAGAGCAAGGCTCAGCTTAAGGTGAATTACACAACCTGGCCAGTGTTAACATAATTAAAACTTTTATACCAATTACTTTCACTGTGCTCTACATATTTGAGAAGTATTTTGACCAGGTTTTTTTTTATTATTATTATTTTTAATGTATTGGTACTTAAACTTTTTATTGCCTTCATCTGTAATATAGCTCTAATTATAGTAGTTAAAGGTGAAGAAACAATTAGAAATGTGGAGAAATGCATCCAACTTAATTTTACATAAATGTAAGTCAGAAACTTAGGCCAAAAATAGATTTTTTTTTCAATAGGGGAAAAAAAAAGTTATTTTTGACTCCAGGGTGATATACAATATTCTAGTCTGGCTCAATGGTTTATGGATATTCAACCCTAAGCCTGTAGCTGGTCGACTACTCAAAAAATGACTTGGAATAAACAGTTTTGCTTGCTAGTTGGATTTCTTTCTTACAAAGGTTCTGTCCTTCCAAGAGAGTGGTCCCTGGCTGATACAGAAAGAGAAAATGGAGTGCATGATATATAACAAACACCCTGCTACAAACCAACATCTTAGGAGGCAATTCTATACACAAATAAGAATTTTGAAAATAATGTTTTTAATAAAAAGAGAGGGTGTTTTGTTGAACCCTGAGTTAGGAATGTTGTAATAATTCCTGCACAAGCTGCCCAGGGACAGAGTGCCAGGACAAAGACTCCAGGACAAAGAGTCCTGAGAAGCAACAAGAAAGGTGGAGGGTGAGTTCATCAATCAAAACTTTGGGAGACCTTTTGTCCCAGAAACTCGAGGCACACACAGAAATCCTTCCTGCACCCAGCTCCAACCCCAGATTTAGAGGCACTTTGCTTTCAGATGGCAGAGCCACACTAGAATGGAAACACCTCAGGAAGAAGAGTGGATGATTGTTAAAATCATCAAACTGCAATGAGTTCTTTGTGGCAATGGATTTGCCATATGTAGGATGGAAGAAGTCCTGTCAGAGGTGGATTAGTGAAGAAAAAGAAGAAAACAGCTCAAATGTTATAGAAACAGAAGTTTTTAATGTGGTTTAAACATGTTTCAAAATGGCTTTTTTGTTCATGGGGATATACACACCCAGTCCCCAACATAACCCAACAGACTCCTCTTTCCTGCCTCTTCTACAGTTTTCAGTTTTCCCTTTCTATTCAGATTTCTATTCAGATGCCTACAGCTCCATGGAACATCATTGTGCTGCTGGGTGGAAGCAGTTCTGCATTTCATCTTTCCTTAACACTTTCCAGCGAGGAAGAAAAATAACTTTCTAACAACCACAAAAGACAGCAGTCTTCATGTAACAATCATGATGACAAGAAAATGTTCTAGACCTTACCTAACTAATGGACATTTTCCTTATTTCTTTAAATGAAAACAAAGGGGAATGGCTTCAAACTGAAAGAGGCCAGGTTTAAATTAGATAATGGCAAGAAATTCTTCCCTTTGAGGGTGGTGAGGCACTGGAACAGGCTGCCCAGAGAAGTTGTGGTTGCCCAAGTTGTGTTCAAGGCCACGCTTGATGGTCATGCCAGTTGTGAGTACCCAGCCTTGCAGCTGCAGCTCAGGTAACAGGACAGACTCTTTTTATTTTAAGCCTAAGTTTGGTGAGTTTTTAGTGAAGGTTTCAGCAGCTGAAGCTTTGGAGATTTGGGATGGAGTGCTCATGTAATCCTTGGTTTAGAGGAAGCAGAAGGAACTTCCAGCTGGCTGAGGACAAAGTCTGGGAGCTGGAACACGTTGATGTTCCAACCAGTTGCAAAGTGAGTGTTTGTATGTGCCTTACTCACTGCAGAGGAGACTTAGGTAAGGTTAGGGTCCAATAATGCTCAAACCCTGCTATGATTTCTGGTCTTTTTCACTTTTTTTTTTTGGGGGGGGGAGGGTGTTTTGTTTGTTTTTTGTTTTTTGTTTTTGTTTTTTTTTTTTTTTTGTTTGTTTTTTTGTTTTTTGTTTTTTTGTGTTTTTTTTGGTTTTTTTTTGTTTTTTTTTTTTTTTTTTTTTTTTGTTTTTTGTTTTTTGTTTTTTTTTTTTTTTTTAATTTTTTTTGTTTGTTTGCTTGGGGTTTTTTGTTTGGGGTTTTTGGAGTTTTTTTGTGTGTTCTTTTTTTGTTTAGTGGTTTTTTTGTTGTTGTTGTGTCTTTTTTTTCGTTGTTCTTGGTTTTTTTGTTTTGTTTGTTTTGTTTTGTTTTTTGTTTTTTTTAACCTGCCTGGCACATCTTTAGGTTTATACAGATATGCATATTGCACATGCTTGGGATAGCTCTGGTGAAGGGGGAATCTCCATAACCACCAGCAGAAACCAAAAGCTAGATGAGGAAGCACTTAAAAGTTCCTGAGCAGTTTATTTCCACACATCAGGGGGTTTACAAGCCATAAGTGCCACCACGAGTGAGCCACCAGATTTTCTGGAATTAGGACACATCTCCTGTTCTCGATAACTTTGTGTCATAACAAATAACACAAACAGCAAATAAAGCAAGGCTGGCTTCATCAGCAGGAAGAATAAAAGACAGTACAAGGCTTTTAATTTTAGCAGGGCATTCAGTTGGGAGAAGGAGTAAGCATTCTAGGTTGTGATCCCAGCATTTTCTTTGTCAATAATTGTTTGATATGTATTCAACAAGTCCTGCAACATCTCTTTAAAGAGAAAAAGCTTCATTTAAGGAATACAAACAAATGCTTATGCCTGTGATTTTGATGAGTTGGGTTACAGACTTCTTTACTTTGTATTTCCCAAAGTATTCCTCACCCTTATCCTGGGGGCCTGGGGAATGTGTCCTCTGGCATTTCTTCTGGTGCTCTAGGGGAACCTTCTGACCTGGAACAATAACTTGTGTGTTTGTGGTGTGCCACTCCCAGACACATCTCTCAGTTATTCACAGAGATTTTGCTAAAAGTACCCAAATCATTAAATGGGCTTTTTGGCCAGGCATATCTGGGGAAACCCAAGGTTTTTCTCCATGTCTAGTGTAAGGTTACTCCTGTTGGCTTAGCTTAAGGCAGTGCTCTTGATTTTTTTGCCTAATTCCATCTGAATATTGTAGTGAAAAGCTGAACATTTAAATCTTGTTTTGAGATCTTATTCTACATGTTAGGCATATGGCTGTTAAAATTCAGAGTCCCTAGACCTCACAGAGGCAACAAAGCTTTAAAGAATATGACTTTTTGTCTACTGGAGTCCAAGTTTCTCCTCTACAAAATGAAATATTTCTTTTTCCTACCTCATTGAGGTGGGTATTATAGTTGTCTCTTAATGAATGAAACCTTGGCTCTGTTAAAATCAATGTAAAAACTCAGTCCAAACCAGCCAGATTTTATCTCATATTTAGGATGCCCTTATTGGTGCCCTGTGTGAACTCTGACAAACCCTGAGTGTTGTGCATGTGCTGTAAAATATAACCCCCAGGACTCTCTCTGTGCCACTTACTTTTGCCCCCTTTCCTCCCCACGTACAGACATTTAACGTGTCTGTAATTTTCTTGATGATTTTCATTCCTTCTTTCAATATTGCAACCATATTTGCTGGCTCTCTGCCTGGGCTCTGGGACTCATCTGACAGTGTGTGCTTTCATTTGTTATTCAGCTAGTTTACTATCCTCTATGACTTTGTTTCATATCCCTTCCTATATTCTTTAAAACTTCACCCTTGACTTCTCTCTTCCTTTGGCAGAACTAAAAACCAAAAACTTCTTGGATTACTGTGGTTTGTGTTTCCAGCTGTAGTGTGTCTCATTTGAAAGTTTTCTCTTTGCATTTGCAATATCTTTATCTGCTCTGAAGCATAATAGAGTTTCAATTTATATACTGCTTTTAACATCAAGCAGGCAGTTCAAAGTCCTTTATAAAATGGGGAAAGAGGAAGCCAAACCTGAAGAGTTGATGCAAATAGAAAAGTTTTCAGGCTAGATTTAAATTGAGATAGCATGAGGGCATTCTACATATTGTCATGTTTCTCTCTTTACTCTCAGTGCTCCCTGCTTGCTTATTTTCTATTAAACATTACACTAAGTGATCTTTCTATTCTTTTGCATCTTTTATGTTGCTAATTGCTGTACATGGTTGAGGGAAGTTGTTGGGTGGGGTTTATTTCCTATAGGCTTTCACACATACATTTTTGAGACTTTTGTTAGGGCTTTGCTGTTATTTTTACACATGGGCCAAGATGAATCTTCATCAGATGGTTGCCTGGACACTCCCCTTTAGCATCACATGTGAGCCTCCAGGGCAGCTTCATTCCCTGGCAGAAATTCAGCCACTATTCACTCTCAGGAATGTTAATTTACCACAAATTGTGCCTCATTTCTGGAAAGTGATTTGCCTATAATAGACAGTCCTTGGAGAATTAGAAGAGACCTTTCTTTTCTTTTTCTGTTTTTTGTTTTTGTTGGGTTTTTTTGACTGAGGTTGTCTGACACAACCAGGATTTGCAGTACTGGCTTGAAGCTACTCGAATAATGCAAACTCAGCCTGATTTGTCTAATATCATGATGAGAGGCATTATTAAAGCTTGACATGGACAGGGGGTTGTAGAAAACACTTTGATTCTATAACCCAGAGACTTTCATAAGCATGCTGTGACACTGTAAGACTGTTTCCTCTTGTGATTATCTCTCTTTAATGTAACATTATTGTGCTGGAACTCTCAGTGTCTAATTTCCCATAGTATTACATCACTCTGTTATAAGGAATCCTCCTTATTGTCATTCCTAGAATCAGGATTATGCAGGAAGGCTAATGAATACTTAAGGATTAATCATTACCACAGCCAAGGACTGAGCTTTGGGAGAGGAAGAAGTATGAAAACATCCACCATTTATCATTCCAGAGGGATTCATGAGGCAACCCTTTACCCAGAATAAAGTGCAAATGAAAAAAAAAATTAACAGATGGTAATAACATAAGTTTATTTGAACATATTCCTTTTTTAAAAATTAACCTCCAAGTTCCCAACTTCTAGTTTGCCACTGATCAGATACACTGGCCACAATGACCAATACACATGCCCTGAGGGACATAAATGTCAGTGACAGCTCTGTGCTGTGCTTCATCCTATCTTTATGAACTTCTTGCTGTCTTCTGACTCAAAGAAGATCATCACAGTAATAGTGAAACTAAAAAAGGAAAATAAAACTTATTTAAACTAAAGCACAAAGAGTGTTTCTTTTACAGGAAGCATGATACATCCCCCCAACATCTATTCAGATATATCTGATGGCCCAGATTTGCAATTTGACATTCAGAGGGGTTTACCCTCTGAATTGTTTCAATGCAAACTTCTGAAGTATGAAATGAAAAATAATTTGCTTTAACAGAAAACTACTTTATCAGAAAACTACTTTAAATTTTTACTGGTTGGTTCCATTTGTCTGTGGCTGAACAGTTACTGCAATCACCTCATACTTTACAATGAACGGGAAGAATTACCAGGTTGTATTTGTCTCCAAGTCATTCCTCAAAAATTCTGTGACTACCTATCTCCTGTTTTAAATTGGAAAATCATTGGAATGCAAAGTAAAGAGCAGAAATATGGGTGGGAAGTAAATCCAGTGCGAGACACTTGCTGAATCACTGATCTTGTTGTGAGCAGCATCGATCAGCACACATTTCCAGAAGCTCTCAGAGCTCTGGCTTCCCCCAGTTTGTCCTCAGCAGCCTGGCTGCCTGTGCCACGCTGCCTGTGCCATGCTGCCTGTGCCATGCTGCCTGTGCTATGCTGCCTGTCAGGCTCTTTTACGTGGAGCACTTCATGGGGCTCGACTCTGCTTCCAGCCTAAAGCAGCTTCTTCTGGCATAATACTTACAGTTCTTCCCAATCAAGTAATATTGGTTTCAAGCTCTTTAAGTGCTGTTGCTGTACAATTCTCTCCTCTGCTGAGTCTGCTCTGATTCTCTCCTTAAAGAGGCTGGCTCATTGCACTATTCATCAAAGGAGCTGTTCTTCTCAGCTCTGCTTTTCCTCCTGATAGAGTTGGCTCACGCTCCTTTTCCCACTGCCAGCACCACTGGCCCACTTTGCTCTGCTCTGATGGAGCCATCCTACCCTACTTGGCCTGTTCCACTCAGCTCAGATTAAGCTCTAACTCTGCTCTTTTTTGCTCTGATACGGTCATTCTCCTGTAATCCTCAGTGCTTTCCTGCAGTCAGCCTGCTCGTCATCTGTATAAAGCTGTCCTGATAATCAGATTGCCTCCATATGGAACTTAATCCAGGTATTTGCTAATGACCACTAAGGCTGGGAGCTGCTTTCTCCTGGCATATTTTTGACAGGAAGCTGTGCTCTCTATCTGTCACATGCTCTGTAAAAAAATGTACAATTCCACATGAATGTAAAACGATCTGTGTAAGAGCATGTGGGTACAAAGCTGTGAACAGTCCTTGCACACAGACAGAAAGGGACCCCTGTAAATTCTGGTTAAAGGCTTATTATTGCAGAGGCACATATTATAGAGGCATAACCCCTTGGTGTTACCACAAACCACCTGACTAAATCCTTCCCAGAGTGCTCACACCCTGGGACCTGGGCAGAAAGCTCCCCAAAATGTGCATCAATTTAGGTTAAGAGTCAATCCCACAGTGTTCACACGTTGCTAATTATGTGGTCCCTGATCTGTATGAAATATGAAAGAATTTTAAGTCTCCTTTGGTGTGCCGCTGTTGACATGTTGTAGCCTCAACTGTTCCAGCCATTTCTGACAAACAATTTGTCACCTTTCTGCTTGTTTGCTGTAGCTATGGCTTAAAATGTGGCAGGGGTTTGTTTTGGTTTTTCTCTTTCCCTCCAATACTTACAGCAATCCAGAAAAATACCCAAATATTAAACAAATAAGAAGGTATAATTAATTCATGAAAGTCCTTTTTGAGAACGCTGGCCCATATTAATCTGTCTTTCTCTATGTATTCATGCCATCCTATTTCTTAATTCACCTCTTCTGCATTATTAAAAAGTATAAATTCATTACTGTGAACATTTATTTTGACTGAAGCATCACCAATTTCAACCAATATGCTTGCTTGAATCAGAGCATGATAAAAAACATTTGACTTCATAAATCTTTTACTTCTGAATGCCTGATGAAAAAATAAAGGGTCTATAAAACCATGAATACCTTCTCAGTAAATGATGCAGAAATTTATATAAAATTAAATGATAATTTTTTAGATCAGTGAAAAAAATTATAAATCTGTCTCCTTTACAAAGTCTCTTATATGAAATATGGGATGGCTTAGGCTATAAAATTTATACTTACCAGCAGGAGACTCGATCAACAGCTTTAAACAAGATATTTACAAATGACAACAGAAGCCAATGTTATAGATAAGCAATCCAGAAATTGTATTTATTTATATTTGTACTACCTTTCTCATTCTTATTTAAAATAAACTATTACAACACTAAACACAGTTAATTACCTCTGCTAGAAACTAAAATATTTAGTCCCAGCACCTTTTCTCAATGGACTTGCAAGATGCTCTTTAGAATTTGTGTATCTGGTGTGTTGCACATATTCAAACCATAAATACCATGTCAGGGGCCCTAAGGAATAATAAAATATTAATTTGATGGCAAAAATTAAGTGGCTTAAAGAAAGAAGCTGTTGTTTATCCCAGGAGTGGCTTTTAAGCCACTGATGTCTGGTTTGATCGTGTCTGTTCTCAGCCAAATTAACCACACGTAACGAGACCTGAGGACCCATCTGACTGATGGGAAACCACCAACCTTCTCCCTGTCAGGCCCTCAGCACCAGAAAGGACATTTCCTCTTTCTGGACTCTTCTGATTCTCTTAACACTCTCAAAAGGCCCGTTTCATCCCTTGCAGAAAAGGCACATCCTTCAAGACAAGACATTTTGTTTGCACATAAAGAAATACATGGGAAGAAGCACATGGAGAGTGTGCATCTTATTTGTGATATCCTAATTCACTGACAAAACAGAAATACCTAACTGACCATGAGTAGGGAAACAAATGAATTAATTATATGCTTGTTAAAATAAATGAGTGTCTCTGCTGCTTCAAGAGAGTTAATTCAATTTACAGTGCCACAGATTCCAGCCTGTGTGTTAGCAGTGGTATATATATTGTCATCAGATAAGACACCTCTGGATGTACTTTCCTTTCAGTGGCTGTCAGAACCTGAGATAAAATTACGTTGAAAATACCAATTTACAGAAGCAGTACCACACTATAGACTGGTTTGCAGTTAACAAACTGACTATGAATTCTGTTAAAATTTAAAAGTAATACAAAATCCGATAATAATTAAATTGTTTTAGCATGAAAAAAAAATTGAAGAAAAAATACTTTTTTTATCACTTTACTCTTTTGATTATTATCATTCAGAGTATGTTATAGAAAGCACGACCTCTGAAAAGGAAATTTTTCAAAAGCATCTCTTGAATATCCAAGGTCCCTGACCATACCCTATCATCTTCCTCCTTCTGTTGACATATTCTTCAAAGTAGAGCAAAATGCTGAATATATCCTGAGGAAGTACCAGAAAGTCTAAAGGTTTTAGGCAAAGCATTGGCCAAGGGGCAGAAGGTGGGAGAAGAGCCAGCAGAGCACAGAGACTTTGGCAGCACAGATGGAGCAGAAAAGGGGCTGTTTCACAGCTCAGAGAGGTACAGAGAGCAGGAGTCACTGAACTGAACTCCAGACTGTAATTCTTCTGAGATGTTCTGCTGAAATCATTCTTCTTATCCCTTGAAGTTAATGATCAGAAGGACAAAATGAAACTGTGACCCGTGGTCTGTGAGGAAAATAAAAGGAGAAAAAAAAAAAGAAAAAGAGGATGGAGCTTTGCATTGTGTGTAAGCCCCAGGACTCCTGCAAGGCCAGAGCAGCTGGATGCATTTTTTGCTGACTCACACCGTTGGTATGTATGTCTGAGCTGACTGGATCACTCTCACAATTAGTATCAGAATTATTTTTAGGGAGACAGTTGGCCTCTGAGTGCAGATGTGCTAAGCACGGTTGGTTGTGCATATGTGTCAACCATTCCACCAGAAATGAGGAGTAAAGGAGCCAGACTGGGATGTTTTGTTTGGCTTTTCTGTTGGAGATGCTTTGCTTTGCTGCTCCGTGCCTGGTATTCGCTTTGTCACATAATTACACTCGGTTTAGAAAATCAGGTTTATTTTCTTTTCCAGCAAAGAGATGACAAGTGCTATTTTAATCTTTCCGAGCAAGTTTCACTGTTAAGCATTCCCATCACGTCTCAGTTCAGGGAGGGAGGTTACAGCTCTGAGTTCCTACACCTGGAGCTTTGTCCACTCCCAGGTAGACGTGACTGCCGACAGCCATGGAGGGAGCAGGCTTTGGAATCAGCTGGCAATGAAGGTTATCCAGCAGCAGTGGTGGCAGGCTCCAGGGAGGCATTCAGCACTCTCTGTCTCTGTGCAAACCTCCAAACGCCTGCATCTGACAGCTTTTCAAAATAGCTACGCTTGGCACCACTTCTTTGGGCACAATATGTCCTGGGTAATTTATTTGGTTTATATATTCAGCTGTGGACTAATTAACTCTTTGTCTTTTGGAGTTCTGATTTCCTGTTGAACATGTTTTAACGTCGTGTCTTTGTGTTCCAAGGGGAAAAATTCTGCTGGCGTTTACCTGGAATGAATTCAGAGCAATTCAGATGGTTTCAGTGGACTTTCACTGCCCTCAGAGAGCAGAATTTGATCCTCTCAGTGGAATTAGTGAACATCTATAATTACCTCCATTAAAACAAAAAAAAGTGCAAACAGATTTTACCTTACTTTCTTTTACCATTTGCTGTTTCTGTGCCAAAGGACACTTTGCAGAGGACAGCACAGAGCTTTCCAAGGAGGCTCACTCAAGCCAGTCGTCCTAGTTAGAACAGCTGGGACCAGTTCATCACTGGATGGGTGTAACCCAAAACTGGGTATTCCAGAGCCTTCCATGCCATTGCCCAGAAACTGGTATCAATGAACCATTTACATTCTCTGCCCAGAGCAGCCCTGACTCCTCAGGCCATAAACTGGGTGTTCAGAGGCCTGGGAGATAGGAGGGTGTCCCTCGTCCTCACCCAGTGTGGAATTGTGAGATAGGAGGGTGCTCCTGTGCTCACACCCAGTGTGGAACTCCCCGCCCTGAGGGAGGCACTGGGCATTCCTGCCTGAACTGGAGGATAGATAATCTTGGGGTCTTGGAACTTTTTTAACCACTGGTGGAATCCAGAGAAAGACTGAAACCACCACTCTCAACCAGACTGCAATCACCATTCCTGACCAGACTGCACCAGCACTCTCACCAACAGGTTTTCCCCTCTCCTTTTCCCTTGGACTCAGGGGGCCCAATGAACACCACTCTGTTCATGTCCCAGGGTGCTGGGTTATACATTTGGGTTTTGTGGGTTAAAACCAACTGTTTGTCTGTATAATTGTATTTATTGTATTATTTTATTAAATTGTTATTCTGACTTATAATCTCTCCTTTGAGATGGGTTCATTTCCCCTGCTGGTTTACCTTTAAACCAGCACACCAGTGATGTCAACCACGAGACACGACCTGCATTTTGAATTGGGCCCCCATTAATGCTGCTCAAGGGGCAGGGATTGCCGAGATTTTAATTCCAAAATTTTCATCTGAAGCAGTGGAATTCACTCCAGTTGGTTCTGAGAGAGGGGTCAACACGCAGGAAATGAGAGCTGGGGCTTGGGCTGTTCTGCAGGCCCCATGTTTATTGAATTAGTAGTTAATGTTTACAGGAATTTTCAGTTTAGGGATGTGGAAAACCTGACACTATTAGAAGCTTGTGTTTAAAAGCAATTTGTAGCAAGTTAGACAGAGAAAGCAGCACACAGGATATTAAAAGGCAAGCTGAGAAAGGCACAAGAAAAGTTATTTATGCATTCCGAAGAAAGGAACCAGTACATATGAAACTTACCCTACATGTATATAAGTTGTGTATTTCTCCATTTTTTTTTATTATGTATTTTTAATGATAGATACAAAATCTTTTTTCGCAATGTTTTTTGAGGAGATATGTGACACTTGCACTGCATGCAAGATTTAGTGTTTGTTGTCTGTGAATGTGTGCTTGTGTGTATATTTACCTTTTTTTTACTGAAATATTTAAACAATCACACTGCAAAATATGTAAGGTTGAGTAATGCTGAAAGCTTTGGGACATTTCAGGATCTTTAAATGCACTCGGTGGCTATCTGGGTTTTGTAGCAAAAGGCATTTGACTTTGTTCTTCATTTAGACTAAACAGTTAGTTTGATTTGCATTCCTTTTATGATCCACAATACACTGGATAGCATAAATTCAACAGTCTTAACTGCAGATGCATTCTATCAACTTCATTATTTTCAGACTATTTCTGCCTTTGTATTAGATCAAATAGGACATATTAGACATGTGATTAACACGTATGGCCCCCTGTACAACAAGGGATTTCACTGAGATGTGTAATAGAACCATCTCTGCTTAGTGTTATCCTGAAGTTTCCTGAATCATGTGTGGACATTTTGTCTTATAAAAATATTTTCGATTTAGAAACAGACAAGAAATTATACTGGAGTGTCCTGAAAGTAACTGACAAGTGTGAGTTGCTGTGATTTTTAAATTTGGTAGTACAAATAGACCAATTTGAAATGAAAACTTAAAATTTGAGTGCTGTAACATTGTCAGAAATGTATTCCAGGTATTTTTGGAAAGCCAATGTTGACAAAATTAGAACTGACCTTGTCCTGTGCTAACAGACTTGAATATTCCAGGGGAATATGATTCCACAGCTAAATTTCTCTGACCAGGGCTACTAATAACTGATGAAAGTTTTGGAAGTTCCCATCACTGAAGCATAGGAACTGCTGGGAAATCAGAAGTCAGAAAAAGAGATAAAGTATAGACATTTCATCATTCAACATGCAGAACTAGGAATTTGATGCTGTTTGTTGGCTGACAAACTCCGTTCTCAGGTTTTGAAAACACCAGAACTCTGTGGCAGGATTAAGCTGATCTGCCTGGCTGTGGAGTGATGGGCTCTGACCGACACAACACGAGCTTGGAGGGTGTTCCTGTGCACAGCAGAGGGAAAATTGTTAAAAATTCCCCTATCTCAGAGAATGGAGAAGAGAGAGAGAGGGCAGTGGAGGAGGAGAAAATACACAGACATAGCATATGTTACACCTTTAAAAGAAGAACTGCTCACTGAAGTGCACGAGGGAGCATTAGGGTTGTTTTTTGCATTCAGGATTCCCCCGTGTGGGGTGAGGAGATGCTGTGGCAGCTGCAGTGGAGGTCAGGCCTTGGCTGTCACTGCTGCTCAGGGCTGGGGAGCTCCAACTGCACGAGGGACCGTGAGGACACCCAAGGCAGGAGCTCCACAGCGACCCAGCAGCCTGGCTTGTGAGCCAGAGCCTTTCCCAGGAATGCACAGTCTGGCACTTCCCACTGGTGTGCAGCAGCCTGCTCGGTACCCAGGCTCCCTGCGAGCCACCCTGCACTTGGGGGTTCACAGGGAGCATATTGAAAGCAATGGGAAAATTCTCATTGATCTCAGGGGCCTTCCAGACAGACCTTCTGCGAGTGCAAACGCTCCAGACACCCAGTCAGAGACGTTAATGTGAGTTTGTCATGCACCGAGGTTGTTACAGAATTGTGGATAAACAGTGTTCCAAAGTGTGGAGCAGCAACCACTCAGTGAGTGAGATGAAATGGCGACCTGCAAGTCACAGCAACATATTTTAGTAATTTGTTTATGTAAAGCAAACAAATTGCTCTGAGTTTTTGCAATTACCATCAATTTACTAGCAGTTATTAGAAATGGGTTTTTTTCCCACATTGGTTTGAGGGATTCACTCTGTTCTATTTATTTACTTGTTCTCTGTTCTTTGTTTCTGTTTTATACCTCTGGAATAATTAGCAGACACAGAGATGACAGAGAACAAAAGTGGACATTGACCTTAACAGCTCTTAGAAGCAGCAGTGAGGAGTGAAGAGAAAATCTGGAGCAGTTAGGAGTCATGTAGTGATCCATGAGGAGTGACAGGGGATGAGCTGGTAAATGTGAAAACTGTAAACCTCCAGCTCTGCTGGGCACGTAAAATATATGATTGTACAGCAGTCTGGTTTGGTCAAGAAATTATTTCAATGTCTGAAATCCCACATACAGAATAAATACTTACATAATGCTTCATTTTTTTTTTTTGGTGCCCTAATGTTGTTTGTTGTTTGCAATACTCAATTTCTGCTAAAATGGCAATTAATTTTAGTGGTACACAAAAGGTCCAGAATAGCCAGTGAAACTCTATGAGAAATGGCTCAGCAGTAAGTGCTCTTCTTGAGTTTTCCACACACATTCTCTTGGTATCCTACAAAGAGAAATCCAACTGAATATGATGTCCAAGTTGCTAATGTTTCTTCTTTTTTTTTTTTTTTTTTTAGATAACTTTAGCAAATCTGGATATCAAGGAAAACCAAATAAACCAACAACCAAATGGTGACTATACAGTTATCAAAGGTGTTCAGTGTGCCCAGGGTGGTGTGTACAAGAGGAGCCTGCCCCATGTAACAGACACCTGGAGCACTCCTGTGCTCCCACCACCCGAAAGCAAACACAAGCCGTGTGTGTACAGAAAAGTCTAACCAGATTAGCTTGCTCAGGGACAGCGAACAGGACAACAAACAAGAAGAAATTAGGATAAAAGAGCTCAATACCCAGCAACACGAGGGGAAGAGTTAGCATCTAAATCTCAGCTCGCTGCCAACCAGCAGAGTCAGGGCTCTTTTAGAGGAGAAAGAGCTGGTTCAGCACCTGGATGGGAGCAGGGGCAGGAATGGCAGGAATGGCATTATTTCCACCCTGCAGCTCCCCCAGCCAGCCTGTGAGAGTGGATTATTGCATCCTGATGAAAACAAACACCAGGGACTGCTGACTGCTCTGCAAAGGAAATTTGGGCTGGGAGGGTTGGAAATTTGGGCTGGCAGGATTGCAAACACGCCGGGTCCCACAGCTCAGTGACAAACACGGTGTACAAACACCGACCTGGTGCAGTGCTCAGATAGTCCTGAGCAACCACACCAGAGTCATGTTTTCTAAGGGAGTTTTCTGAAGGATAATAGGAATGTGTGTACATGAGAGAATCAAACCTACCAGCACTTTTAAAGTAGCAAACATTGCCTTGTGCATTCCTCTTGAGTCTTAAAAAAAAAATAAAATTAAAAAATGTACCAGATTCCATATTGCAGCTGTTTTCCTCAGTGGTCCTAGTGGCATTAACTTCTAAAACTTTAATTTTCCAGTCAGATACCAAACATACCTGAGGTCTTTTATTGTGGACTTGGTCACCATGGCATCTTTGCTGTGATGAGGAATTCAACTTGAAAAAAAAAAAGAAAGAAACATAATTTTATTTTACAACTACACAGATTCACACAATGTGATAATACAGAGAATATATGATGAAACTTGACAGGACACTGAGCTTACTGCACAAGTGTGGACAGCTGAAAAGGCAAGAAATAATACAGTTGTCACTGGACTATTTCACCTTCACACCATATAAAAAAAGCCCTGTTGTTAATTGGTCCAACTCTTCAACTGCATAATCCCAGAGTATTAATGGTAAATGTGAAAACTGTAAACCTCCAGCTCTGCTGGGCACGTAAAATATATGACTGTACAGCAGTCTGGTTTGGTCAAGAAATTATTTCAATGTCTGAAATCCCACATATGGAATAAATACTTACGTAATGCTTCATAACATTTTTTTTGTGCCCTAATGTTGTTTGTTGTTTGCAATACTCAATTTCTGCTAAAATGGCAATTAATTTTAGTGGTACACAAAAGGTCCAGAACAGCCAGTGAAACTCTGTGAGAAATGGCTCAGCAGCAAGTGCCCTTCTTGAGTTTTCCACACACATTCTCTTAGAGAAGAAATATTAAATCTGAAACAGCCCTTAAAAAAGAAAAACCTAAACACTTCTCAAGGTATACAATCTTAAAGAGTAACTTATCTTTGAAGAATTGCATTTTCATTCTGGCAAGGCTTACTTCAATCTCACCATTTATAGCAATAATGTATTTTTCAGTAATACCTGGCCATGAGCTTCTCTGATATCAAGTGTACAAACAGTCTGGCCCAAGAATGATACTGATGATACTTTAATATAATGTCAGTGTGCTAGCCACAGCTATTTATCCTTAATATTAATCAGCTTATATTATTTTTGTACGTTCACAAAGGTTTTTTCACACTTTTTCACAAAAAAAAATCCATATTTGACTTTAGGTTCTGAATTAAAATATAAATGTAACAAGGTGCTTAAAAAGATCCTTGGTATCAGTTGCTCAGGTTTTTTTTCTCTAACAATTATCAAGTAAAGAACATTATAGAATGGGTAACAGTATCTTCTGTACAGTTTAGCCCAACCTAAAGGATTTTTTTCTAGGTCCCCTGCATTTCATATTTTTCTACATACTTCTTCATGACTAATTGGGGTGACATAAGCCTGCTTTCTTTTGGATATTATTCACTGTCAGCTTTCTCTCTTGAGTAAACCGATCTCTTGAAAACTTACTTACATAGCACACAGCGGGAGAAATGGAGGAGAGAAGCAATCACTGTCCAGAGAGAGGGGGAAAGTGGAGGCTGAATGAAAAATAGGCAGATATGAATCACACATGCCAGATGCTGAAGTAAAGCCTGTTTATCCCTAATAAGTTGGCGAAGTTGCAGAGGAGAGTTTATCGGTGTGAATACAGGATTCTGGTGGCGTTGCCAAGGTCGGTGATAAGGGGTGGGGATCAGCTCAGTAAATGCTGCTTGTGCAAGCTGCAGTTGCCCAGAGACTGCTTTAACCTGGGCACCCAATTTTCCCCCAATCCTACAGAACATTTCAGCAACGAAAACACGAGTAAGGTGGGCCGTGTGTTCTTTGTTTCCTACTTTCCAAAGTGAGCTCTCGTTTCCCCTCTCTTTTGTATTCTTTTTTCTGCCCTGGGTTCTCAGAGATGGATGTGTAATTGCAGTTGGAATGACAGATTGGGGCAGTTCATCCCCATCCCAGACCTGCGGGATCCTCGGGGTGTGCAGAGCAGGGCAGGACAGAGTGCTTAGCTTTTAATGGATGGTTAAGAAGTAATGAAAGGAGAATCAGCTTATCTCGGGGTGCCCTCTGGGCGACATTGTTTTCAAATAGCTTTTAGCTGGGACTTCTTTTTCCGAGGTTATATATTGTACAAGTGATTACCTGAGGAAACAGGGCTGTTCCACACACCCCCCTCAGCTACCACAGCTGCAGCCACAACTCTAAATTGTGTTAAAACCAGTTTGCACCGCACTGATAATGCCAAAACAGCTCTGTTAGGAGAAAAAGCATCATATTCCATCTCTCAGCAAAAAAAATGGTTCACATTGAGCCACCAGTGCAATTTTTGTTTCTGGTTTCTGGATAAACTGGCCAAGATGAAGGAAATGTGGGGATTTGCAGTGTTCCTTGGGACTTGCAGCCCGCCCTGAGGAGGTTACCCACTGCTCCATTCAGGACATCAGCTGTCCACGACTTTTTAGATTTCTAGACCTGATATAAGCTGTATAAAATGGTTTCTTTTTTGCAGTCAAAGGATCACTTCAGTTATATTTATGCAACACCCACACACTAAATTATTTTGCTGGACAAAGTGATCTGTGGCAATCTGAAATTATCCAGCTATTGAACTGAATACTGACTTGAACTTAAATGAATTCCTAGTCTAAAAATATGGTGTGCTGTGTTAAAAGGGTGATGTTGGGAAAGATCATTGCCATAAAGGGCAGCTTTCAGAGAAGAATTAAGGTTTTGCAGCAGACCCAGAACGTTGTTATGGTCAACAGAAAGTCTGCCATAAAAACCAGGGGCCTTTCCCCTGTGGTTTCTGGGAAGAAGATTGCTCTTCCCCTTGAGTGGACAGAGTGGTCACCTTCTGGGCATTATAAACCTTTGAGACTTGTAGGAAGTTTCTGAGCTAATTCTACAGAGTTTTCAGAGACTGAAGATAGACAGGGTGTCCCTGTTCCACCTGCCCCTCACCTCCTGCAGGAAGGCAGAGCCTCAGGGTGCAGAGATATTTGATTTGTCGAGGTGGGATGTGTGTGAATGTGTGACCCTGTGTCCTTAAGAGTGTGTCTGGACGTGGAATTCTTCACAGCCATATGGGACCTTTGATACAGTGTGTGCAGGAAATGTTTACCAAGAGCTGCTTTTCTCCTGAGCATATGGTTCCCCAGAATAGTAATGAAAAAAAAATTATCTAAATAAAATAAGAAATATCCAAGTGCTTATTCAAGGCAAAATTGAACAACTTTGAAATTGTTATTTTTAGTTCTCACATTCCATTCTTTTAGTATCAACTCAATTCTCACCTTGCTTATTTTTCTCGTCCACCCTAAGTTTTGACTTTCAAAGTTGTTCACTGCCCAGGGAATTCAAGGAAAGGATATGGTCTACAATTCATATTAAGAGACAAGCTCTTATTCTAGTCCCATCTCTTACAATGACCACCCTCCTTTTCCTTGCCACAAATTTAATAATACACCATTTGCAGATGATTTTAACTGGTATTAACAAAATCATTTCTTTAACTCACTCAAAGTTTGTATTCTGTGGTTGATTTTTGCTGAGTACATTCACCAAGTCCATCAAGTCGGGGATCTTGAAGTTCCAACGTGTCTTTCCAGTTTTATTTTTATCCACGACATCGGTGTTTAACTCCAGGAAACTAAACTTTGAGCATCAAAAATATTTACAGTTCATATGCCAGTGATTTTTTTTTTTGCAGCAGAGACTGGAAATCTGGAGGAATAAACAACTGAGCACTAAACTAGAGATGTTGGCAGTTTATTATACATATTCCTTTTCAACTGACCATTCAAACTGCTGATATACCTGAAAACTAAACCATTACATATATAAATATATATATATACAAACACACACATATATATATGATATGTGTATGTAAGTATAATTTCTCGCTTTCTGTATCTTGGGAAATACTGCAGGGAGTTTCCAGGAGTACCTGAAAGAGTGTTTACACACACCTACAAACACATGTTCACACCCCCTCCATGCAGCCTCTCAAATGCTTCCTCCTTTCCCTGAAGCTTTACAAGAAGGTCCATATTTTTTTAATGACATTTCATTAAAAATATGCTTCCTTGGAAGGTGGTCAAGAATAAAGCCACGTTTCTGCTTGGCAGCAAAAGCAGTACAGCAGGTACTGTACTGCAGCTAAAGAGCATCACAATTTGCTTTACTACAGCTGCTGGTAGCAGTCACAGACACTTCCCAGGATAAATCACTGGGATTCCTTCCTTGACTTTTGCTTTCCCATTTTTTTGCTTCTCTCTCTCATATTTTCCGGCGATGTTCCTTTTCCGAGTGGATAAAAAGGGAGCAATGGGAAATATAATCAGGTTATTAGGAAGAAGATCTTGGATGGAACTGTGTTCTTGTTTTTGCTCAGAAGCTTGTTTTCCTAGAGTCTGGTACTGCAGTTAAAGAAAAGGAGATCTCATTAAAAATGGAGTTTGGGTGACTGTCATTTGTTAGGAATAAGACAGCAAAATAACTGACCTTCAGTGACTATTCAGGTCAGTGAATGAGCATCCCAGTCTTGCTTTGGAAAAGTGATCCATTTTGCTGTTCAAATGAGCTTTACCAGGCTCCAGCTTTTAGAATACATTTCCCATGGTTCAGACCAACTGAAAGCAGTCAGTAGAGGGTTTTTAAAGATGTATTTCAGAGAGCATAGCACAAGTACATTCTGATGCCCCTTATGTTAGCATTTCTGAACAGGTATGAGAGTTCTACTTTAATTATTTATTCTTCTCCTCAAAAATCTAGCCTCTCTTTTTATTAAATATTAAAATGCACGAAATTTTTGAAAGGCACTGTTTTCATTGATAATGGTGGTTCTCTGAATTACTTTTAACTAACTTACTAATTGAAAGCCGAGTTTGAGGAAAGGTGAGTTGAAGCATCTTCTGGGAATGGGACTGTAACAGTGTTTTTCAAGGTTACTTTCTGTTCATTAAAAACTTTGTAAAATAATAATGAAGAGGAAACCATCTCATTAAGGAAAGAATAAGATCACTCGTCAGTTTTACTGCTCTTCTCATCTAACTTTATATCAGTAGGAGCAGAGCAGAGCCTTGCATTTCTTAAGAATTCTTTGCCCCATATTCACTGTAAACAGAGAGGAGCCATAATTATACTTCATTTGATCCATATCAAAGCTACTGATCCATGTATCAATTTACATAAAGCACATAAAACACTTTTGCTTTTCACCCTTACTCCGCCGCTTTCTAACGAAAGTTTTCCTTTTGCCGACTTCATTTGAATATAAAAATCTCCCGGTGAAATTTGAGATGTTAAACAAACCATACCAGTCATTCAACTTTTTAATTAAGGATTCAGCGTTCCATCCCTTTTCAGGCATTAAAATTCAGGTGCAGTCATTAATCTTTCTAAATGAATTCACCTGTGGCTAATACTGATGTATTTTCTATGAGGCTTGTCATGGACTGCACACTGCATGCATAACCACTCCACAGTTAATTACACGAGGGATTATCGTTAGTGTCATAAAGATAAAGCCTTGCTAGGAGCACTACAGACATTTTTTTTTGAGAAATGACTTATTTAATTTTTGTTAACAGCTACCTAAGTATTTAAGAACAATAAAAGTTTGTTCGTCTCGTGGAAGAGCGAATGGCAAAGTTCAGAGAACTCTCAAAATGAGAAATCGTGGCCAGAGCAGCTGACCACCTCTTTCTTGTCTTCCCTCTATCTTTCCTGTCTTCCCACCTACTCCACTAAGAAAATAATGCCAATACTACACTCCTTTTAAGGTTCATATGTTAGTTTTACGTCGAGTATTCCTCTCTTAAAAAGATGAATAGCACAGCTTATGAGAACTGTAATCTGCAGCTCTCCACACCAGTCTGCCTAGGAAGAAAAAAGTTCAAAGGAACAAAACACTCTCCAAAGAGCAAGCAGGGTATTTTACAGGACAGTTCATGAAAACATTAATGGTGCAGGGTTCCAGCACAAAAAAATCCCCAAAACATGAGAGAAAACCCCCAAAAACCCAACGAAGAGAATAGCACACAAACCTTTGAGTTTATGCTATTCTAAGACTGGAGTTTATTAATGAGATATTATAAATCAGAAATGCAATTTTGTCTCAAACTGTTGTCTTGCAGTGTATTCAGCAAGTCTGGAAAGCACTTTCTACCAGCTGAGCCCAGAGGCACCACTCGTGTTCCAACGTGTCTCAGCCATCCAGAGAGATCTGATCAAGACACAGCAAACACGGAATAAACACGGGTACTTAAAAACAAGCACAACAACTTTGTTTAGAGCACAATACAGCAGAGAAAAAGATTTCATTTGCAAGCCCGTTGCGTCTGTTTTAAATTAACTTCAGTTGATTTACTTCTGATTTACACTATTAGGAGACAATCCCCAAGATGTTCTCAAATTATTAAAGACTTCATAATTATACACACCAGTGAAAAACAGAATGAGAAAAAAGAATAACAAAGTGGACAAAATTGTGACAAAACCGTCTTTAAAACAGTAACTAATGAAACAAAAAAATTTCATTTTTATTTCTTCATAACTAGGGGGTGAAGAAGAGGAGAGATGGAAACTAAAGCTGTTATTTTTCTGAGCCAACTATTAAATACGTTCCACTCAAGAATGAGTAATTTTTAGTCTGAGTGGCATTGTAGCACAAAACAAATAAAAAGAACCAATCAGAAGCCTGATGTTATTATTTACTATTTGAGAGTCAGAGGGGTTGTTGTTTGTTTGGGTTTTTTTCCTTTTTTTTTTTTTTTTTTAATTTCCTGTAGTTTTGAACACCTGAAAGCTGAGGGGTAGTGGAACAGAACCACCCACTTGAAACCTTTTTTTCACACTTTGCTTTCCTGTCTGTCAAACTCCTCGGGGCTTGCTTCTATAAACAATAGCAGATAATTAGATTTATGCATGTAATTTGATTTAAATTGATTTTAGCAGTTATCCAGTGATGCTGCAGAAGCTGCCAAGCCAGTCAGGGGACATGTGAGCACCAGAAACTTCACAAATGTCATGAAACAACCAACCAACTTTTTCTACATATAGCTTTGTAGGTGCCATAACCCCCCCCCTCTGGAAATTAAGGCACTTTATTTATATAAGAAACTTAAATTTCATTAAATGTGGAGTTTTCCTCATGCACCCCTCCCTGATCTATCCAGTTAATTCTATTTTTTGTTGTTAAACTATCAAAATTACATGGATGATGCTCAGCAAATCTGTTATGAATTCACCACATCTTTGGATCTGGGGTAGGAATCTAAGCTGAAATAATTCTATGGAAAGGGGCTGTGATATGTTTGGGCAAAGAGGGTGCAGGTCTTGCTGGGGTAGAAGAGCTGCCAGTGAATTGTAAAGTTAATTTGGAATATAACCTATTTTCTTGCCTGAGGTCCATGATAATCACCAGAACACACCAAAGTCCTGATTTTCTGTGTTGCCAGTGGAATAAACTTCCTGTTATACAAAAAAAAAAGTTGTCTCCAGGTAGCCTTTTACCAAAAATACTGTGCATATGATATTTTCATTCAAAATGAATGGAATTCATCATTACAGGAAAGTAGAGACTTTCTCAAAGTACTTGTTTTTCATGTTTCCTCTTTTTCCCCCATTTCTTTTCTGCCCACAGCTTCATTTATTATGACAAGGTTTCTTCTCAGTCGTGAAACTTTTTACAGAAAAAAGCCAATTACCTCGTCAGTGTTCTTTGCCTCCAGAAATTTAAATTCAGCCCAAGTTCAAAGAAACTATTTTTTATTCAATGATAAGTCCGAAGGGAGAGGAGCAATTCCAACAATCCAGGATGCATTTTGTCCCCTTTTGATTTCATATGATAATAGTCACCACCAAACTATAGTGAAGGCAAAAACCTCTCAGGACAAGAAAACCCTCAATCCATGACTTTTAATTTTTTTTTTCTCTCCATTTCCTTGGTTTAGGGGAAAAACAAACAAACAGGCAAACAATCAATATTGCAGTAAAAAGTAAAGAAACTTCAGGCATCTTTAATGTTTTACCCTTTCCCTTTTGTTCTGGGGCAAGGCACCCAGAACAACTGTATTCTGTAAGTTGCCCTTGGGAGAAAGAACAGTCAGAGGTTGTATTTTATTATTGGAGAATATCTTAGGCATGCTGCAGGAAACAAACAGTGCTGTCACAGTCTCTTATTTATTTAATTTTGAGAGTGAATTTGGTGCTAATGAGGTTGAGGGGCTGATAGCAAAGTCTAGAGTCAGGCACAGCATGGGCAGGTGCTCTGAAAGCTTCTTCAAACAGCTCTGTCAGCAAGTGCACTTTAATCCTGCTTTGCAATATCCCTGCTTGCCATCAAAGTGCCAGTTCCTGCCAGGTGTGAGTGCCCTCGGCTCCCACCGGTGACAACAGCAGCAGAACGGTGAGCTCAGTGCTTGGCAGAGTCAGGATCAAGGATTCAAACTCGAGTGCAGAGCTGGAAATTAAACCAAAAATGAACTTTGTCAAGTGCAGACATTTGTCCTAAGGACAAGACTTCGGCTCTGAAAAATCTTCCATTAGTGGTACAGCCAGTACTGAGATTCAGATTCTCCAGAGGTCAGCTCACTGCAGTTAACAGCTACAGTACTTGCTATTCTACAGATACCTAAAAAATGAAAAATAAATATTAAAACAATTATTAACCATATGGTAACTAACCATACCATGCTGGTTGATAAAGCAGAGAAGCCAAAAGATTTGTCTGAACACACAAAAGTGATGGACTTGGATTCTGTTAGACTGCAAAAACTGAACATTTAAATATGTGCATGCTTTACACAGGCCAAAAATTGCAGGACTCCTGGACTCTGAGTTACTCTTGCATACACTGCACTTCTGTCTCAGAATGCTTTCTGCAAGAAATCATCCAAATCTCAAGCTTTAAAGAGACAAAGATTTCCCTCAAGTTTTCAGGTTTGTCCCGAGGCATTCATCTTTTAAATATCTTTTTAGCCTTGGCTGTGGTCTTCTACCCTCAGTCTTGCACAGCACTCAGCAGTCCAAGCTCCTGCATGTTCAGCTCCTGGGACTGAAGGCCCCCAGACCCTCCCAGGATGTGGCAGCCACTGCAGGAAGCTCTGGGACCTGCAGGCAGGGCAGCCTGGATTTCCTGGGATTAGTTGATTTGGGTCATCCAAGACAAAGTGATTTCCAACTGAAGCATCTTCCAGGTCTGGACATCTCAAAATGTTTTCTCTTCATGGATTCTCTGATGCTTTGTGCAATCTTTCCCTCTCGGGAGCTGCTATTAGAACCTCTCTTCTACCTGGCTCCTTACCATCACAAGTCCTGAATTAACTGACTTTTCCCAACCATGTGCCTGCTTCAATCAAATCTGCCAGGAAGGGTTCAAAAAGACATGGATATAAATGTAACTGCACTACACTCATCTGACTCAGAAACAAGACCAAAGAGCGAGCTGCTTATTTAGGATTTTGTATTACAAGATGTACAAAACCTCATGGAACAGCAGTAACTTCAGGAAAGAGGGACAAAGCTGGAATTCAGTGTGGGAATATAGGAAACCATAAACTGCCTTATACATTTTGGATCAAATAACGGACAAGGAAGGTGTTTGGAGAAAGAAATAAAACATTTGATACAGTCAGGCTTGGCATGCTACATAGGAGGTAAATTATAAATCTCTAAAGACTGCATACAGAATCATATAAATGATGATATGATACATGCAGAAGATGGATTTAAAAAAACAAATAAAGAGCTGATAATGAGTAGTGATAATGAGTAGAAATAATGTAGCCTACCTGTCCTCCTATAATGCAGAGAGCAGGTTCATTATATTAACTAGGATTTAATTTCTATTTTTGGGTAAACATACAGGTGTACTTTCCATTCGTTTTACTCAAGGCAGGTATTTGTATGCATCCACACAACCACAGTGAAGCTTTCATGTGGACTGTGCAAAGCAGACATATGCTCCTGTCTCACTCTCTCTTGGCAGAACCTGGGTTTTATTATACAGCCGGGTCACAAATGTACTGACAAGAGAAAGCCCAGCTCCATTATGACACACTAAATTACCAGGGAGGTTGATATAACCCTGCGATGCAGATCTTTGAGCATTTTTAATAGCTGGATTATTATTCCATTACTCTTCCTAAACTCTAGTTAAATTTGGTTCCCGTAATTCGCTCATATTAAATAGCATTTACATAATTAATCTCAGTATAAATTTGCAGATTCCTGAAATACACTTTTTGTGATTCAGTAGTACAACTCTCGTTAAACTGAGAGTGTTATGCTTAAACTAGACTGGCAGCATTTTACAAAGCTTTGCCTTGCATTTTTGGACACATGCTCCGTTTCAGCTCATCAGCAAGCTGGTTACTGGCCTGATACAACAGCCATGAAAGGCTTCATCTCTCTTATTTATTGGTTCAGCAACCTGCCTTGTAGAGTATATTTGCAAGATGTCATATTCTAACAAGTGTGTAAACAGGGAATGGAGTCAGAAGCAAACCTCACAAAAGACAAATTCCTTTTTATCGTTGGGCTCCAAAGCTAAAAGCCCAGCAGGATCCATCCAGTTGACAAAAGCTCTTCCTCCTTGCATGCAGGGTGTGCTTAGACATACCCACATCATCCTTACCAAATGCCTTTTTCTGGCTGCTCAGTTCATATTTGTCACCAGCACACAGAAACGTGGAGTCTGAAGAAAGCATGAGCAGCTTTGCAAGGCTAATCTTGTTACTGTAATGACTATGAAAATATCCAACAAAAAAGTGGCACATAAGCCAGTCCACAGGCACACACCACACACAGCATGTGCCCTGGTGAGTCCCCAGTGTTCTCTGGCTCCCTGAAACAAGGGCAAAGCCCAGATGTTTTAATGCAGCTCCTCACATCCAGCCACCAGCAGCAAACACCTCTCCATGCCTGGACCAAAGGGCTCCTGACAGTCCTTTCTGCCTTAAAGACAGATGAAGCACTTTGATGGCAATAAAAAGTTCACCAACCTCTCGAATCCAATTCAATATTTTTATCTTTGGAGTCTTTGGAAAGAAGAGAAGAGGTGTTCCTTTCCCTCTCTCCCCCTTTCAAGCCTCCCTCTTGTCATTTGCCCCCTCTTTAATTTGGCACATAAAACCCCCAAGGCTTCACCCCCGAGTCTCCTGAGAGCCAGATTACACCGTTCCTGTTCTGGCATGTTATACACTAATCATAACCATTACCATTTACAAGTTCACAGCTTCATTCAATTAACTGCCTGACATGGATTTTGCAGTTAATTCCTGGTGAAGGTCACCAGTGGTCAGAATGGCAGGTGCATTCTGCCACCCCTTTGAATGCCAATTACCAGTCTTAAGCAACTGCTGGAGAATCCTGAGTCTCAGCAAGTTAATCAAAAGGATTAGGACTTAAGATACATTTTTATAGGTGTGTCTAATGGCCTGTAAAATAATATTGCATAATTAGCATATTCAAATGACAGCCACATCATTTAAAACTCTAATTTACAATGAAAGGCAGTAAAAGATTATTTTACATTACTTTTTCAATAGAAAGGGAAAAGATGAGTTTATGTTAGAAGCCATGTAGTGCCGTGCCTAGACCTAATACAAGGTCCTTATGTGCTGTAATTAAACATACAAAGGTACAAGTTACAAGTACTTCTTGATCTTCCATTAAGCATAGGCCTGGTTTATTGCTGAAAGACAGATGTTATCAAAATATATTATGGTATATATGCTGGTATAAAACTCCAATCTGGTTTCAACTCACAGAACAAACTCCTAGAATGACTCTACTAGAATGCATGCAAGGAGGCAATCATAAAATAAAGAATGATTTGAGAATCAAGGAAAAACAAAGACATGGTGCTTCTCAGTGGAACAGTTTGTGCAAGAACCTGGGTCAGCCACAGCTGGATGTGTCAGGATGAACCCAGACATCCAGTGGCTACAAATCAGGCACAGACCACAAACCCCTTCCTGGAGTATCCATGGTGAGAGTGGAATCAGTTGGTTCTGAAGAATATCCCAAAGTCTATTGTGTTGGCAGTTCATTTGCTTTAGAACTTGAGCCCAGACACTAGAATAGTGGACAAACACCTCCCTGTTTTTTAAATCTCACTTTCACAGCCTAAGCTGAGCTGTAAAACGAGCTTTCTCTGATTCAATGAGTCTAAACTTCCCAACATGGCACCAATCTAACTCTATAGATACATAACATTATTGTGTGTACAAAAATATATTCTATATCACAGCCATGCACACACGAGGCAGCAGAGCAGAATTAGATTAGGAAGTCCCAGTATAGAAATCTAGATACCCTATTTAAAAAAGCTATTAGAGGTTTGAATTGCTGGAGAAATTCACCTAGCTGAAGGGGGGAAAATCCCCACAGCCTTATATTACAGGTCTAGTAAAACTTCCTACCAATGTTAGCAAGCTGTAAGCTTTCCTAGCGCTAATATATAAAATTAATTTCATGCTTGTCTACTCTCGTAAAATCACTGACAGAATACTTCACTTTTTAAGGCAAAATTGGGGACTCATATAAGCTCAACATTATTTTAAGCTAACTAATAGCTGAGCTACGTGGCTGCCCAATTAACTGAAATAATAAAGCATAAACCGAGTGAAGGTTCCTGCTAGGAAAGCAAAAATTGGTCAACAATGCTTTTCAGCCTCTGTTCCCTTGCTGACCAACACCTGATGTGTTGTTTCATGCAGATGGAAAATGACAGTAAGAAATACGTATGTTCTCTGTACATACTATACAGAGTGATAAATACACAAGGACTGAGAAAGATGCCATAGATGTAAGTTTAGGAGGATGGAAATCCCACCAATATTTAAAGTAGAACATGAGTAACTAGTCATATATTTTATTAAAAAACTCATAAGCCCTGGGACAGTTTCCTCAGCAGTGGAAGGATGCTGGATCCACTGATGCCCTGTGCCAAACAATACAGAGGAAAGGCATTTGTGTTCCTAACAAAATTTGAGTAACAGAGCAAGCCACACCCAGGGAAGAAAAAGAGATTAAACTACGTTTTGTGCTCAAGAATGGTCAATCTTTCTTAATATTCAAACTATGACTAAGAACAAAACAACCCCACAGATCAGAGGATTATGAAGCAGAACTAACCAACAGGAAACTGTACAAAGGAAAGGGAGATGCAAGAAAACAATAACTTGGGAAACTTGAATAAGATTAACTCCTCTTCCTGCCCCAGGCTATTCCAGCAGGACAGAGATGCTGGAGAGCAGAGGATGTGCTCTTCCTCCTGTGATTAAATCTGCATGCAGCTCCCTGGGTCTGCAGTTCCTGTGTCTGTGAAGGACATGGAAGTGTTGGGCAGGTTCTCCCTGGAGCTGCTGCACTGATCAGAGCTCAGCAGGGCTGTGGGTCCCTCCAGCACTGCTCTCACTGCTGGAATCAGCCCAGGGGATCTCACTTGCTTTCCATCTCACTTTGGTTTGCTCACTCCTGGGAGCTTCACCACAGCTATTCCTCCTCCTTTTCCTTACCAATCCATCAAGTCCAGAGCTATCTCAAGGAGTCATCAGTGACTCTCCAGACCCTCCCTCAGTTCTCCCTATAAAACACAGAACACCTGAAAGAAAATTCTCCCCCTGCCCTTTTCTCACAGTTTCTTTTCTGCAATCACTGAGGGCTCTGATGGAGCTTTTGATGACCCCTCTCTCCCAGAAGCACTGTACAAACATTTCCAAACATGAACACAAACATCATGCTCACTCCAGGGTTACCTAGAACGACGCTTTAACAAAAATGTCACACATACTTCATATCCATCACACAAATGAGGCCTGGCATATCCAGGCAGCCCTCAGTGCTCTCCAGCACATTCCTTTAGAGGACTTCCCCCCCTTAGGGCTTCCTGCTCGTCTGACCTGCTCTTGTCTCCACACCCCACCAGAGCCAGCAGCAATCTCACTATTCTTTTGATGATATCCAGCTTTGAGACTGGCCTTTGGTGCTCTCAGTGTATCAGCTGGATACAAGAGATGGTCCTTGGCACAGAGCCAGTACAGGTACCAGCCAAAATCAGCTGGTTATACCCGGTGCCACCTCAGCAGCAGGCAGCCCAGCCGGGCTGGTGCAGGGAGGAGCATGGGCTGTGTAATCCCCCACGAACAGGAGCTGTGCTCCTCAGGGGCTGAGCACTTCATTGCTCCTCCCTGAAGTTTCTCTCTTGCACCTCAGCTCTCGACAGAGCCCAAGCACTCCTGGAAGCACAAGTGGCTCAGCTGAGACTCTCCAGCTCAGATGAACTGCAGTGAGTGAGGGAGTGCCCAGGGACTGCTGTGGGTGCAAGGGTCACCTTCAGGGGGATCTCTCTGTAGAATAAAGCAAATGCTTCTCTGTGCAGCTTCAGCCACAGGATGGACAACAGTTTACTGTAATTGAAGAAATATTTTTCCTTTCCCAGTCCTGCTAAACAACCCTTTTAGTAAGGCTGATTTACCTTAACCCCATCTTTCTTTAAATAGCAATTGTCCTGTTGCATTATGTCACATAGACTGTGTTGCAGTGTAACACCAGCCAGTGCTGTACCCCACACCACAGTAAGACAGGGACACTGTATATGAAATAATATAAAAGAGAAACTTCTTTTTCCTTAGATCAGTTACTTGCTGCTCAAACAACAAACGTCTGGTATACAATTTATGGTAATAACTTAAGTAATCATGACATAAATATGTTATACTTTGCCATGGCTTTTTTTTGCACTTTATTTTCTATTCGCAGGAAGGAATAACTTGACACCTTTCTATATTTAAAGTCTGACAAGAATCAAACTAAAATTTCTGCTGAGTGGCTCATAGTCCATAGCATATTCTACCATTAAAAGAAAATAAAAATAAATAGAAGCATTTTTGCAGCAGAATTGAATCTACTCTTCTTAGGAGGTAAATGAAATATCTCACCAAATTTAGGTACTCTGCCTACTAGCAGAAATACTTTTTCTGATCCTTGTGGTATCACCTCTCAGAAGGGACAGTTACTGCCCCATTCCAGGGAAAAATCTTTCACCTTTGTAGTTCTCAGAGAGTAACTTCTCATGGGATATTCTCTCACTGCTTAACTACCAGAGATGAACCAATGCAGAGAAACTTAGTGGCTGGATCACACACCTAACACAGCCCTGTGTGGAACAGCCTGCCCTTTTTCCTTAAAATATGCTCATGAAACACCTGTCTTCCAGGTGATAAAACAAAAGGACACTAAGAAGAGGCAACAAAACTGTAGAATAGTAAACACTTCAGATAAAGAAATCTCAGCCATGCCACAAGGGAAGGACTAAGTAAGAAAGACAGGAAAGCAATCTTTTCCCTGTCAGTCCTCATGGGACCAGTCCTTCACTCCCAGTGGCTCTAAAGGTTGCCCAAACTCTCCACAGTGTTCATAGTCCCTAGAAAAATCTCTCCCTTGCTTTTCCCTTGTAGACATGGCCATGTGTCTTCTCCCTTCTCTCACAGCAGGTTCTCAGCTTGCTCCTCTCTACACAGGCCCTGGTGTGTGTAGGGAAGGAGCCTTTTCATCCTCCCCCTGTCACTCGTGGGGCCTTTCTGCTTTAGCTCCAAGCACACTTCACACAAACCATAATATGCAATACATATGCACTGACCTGGCCTACACTCAGTTGGCTTAATGTAATCACTGACCTCAGTCACTCTAATTTCCTTTGTCAGTCATTTTAATTTCCGTAGCAGATATGTGACATATGGTCCCAACTAGTGGCTAATTGCTAATTGTCAGCTAGAACAAAAGACATTAATGTGTGGTTAATTGTTAACTGCTATTGACCAATTCCTTCTAAATAGTTGGTTTTATTCTCATTGTAATCTGAAATTCCATACTGTCATAACATATATCAAAATAGCAACACTTATTGTGATTGTTTCCAGTAAGAAGAGATGAGGTTTCTTGCTACTGTAGGGTTAACTTCCCTAACTGAGGCAAACTCCTCCTGTCTTAAGAAACAATAAGGACTATTTTGTGAACTTAAATTCAATGAGCATTCATAAGCATGCATGACAGCAAAAGAATTAGTAAGGCCTTACTTTACTTGGATGTGTGGTTTGGTTTGTTTTTCCCCACCAAGGGGATGTTTAGAGGTTGCAACAAAAACATGTTTATAAGGATGCTCAAATTCTTCATAAGGATTTGTAAATTACGCAGTTATGGATATGACA
Organism: Manacus candei; assembly: GCF_025592945.1. Classification (NCBI taxonomy): domain Eukaryota; kingdom Metazoa; phylum Chordata; class Aves; order Passeriformes; family Pipridae; genus Manacus; species Manacus candei. Next base: position 1,463,747 of record NW_026138092.1, read on the forward strand.
TGATCCAAAACCTATAAAAAAGTGCAAAAAAAATAGTTTTATTTCAATGAGCTTCCCTCGTCTCTTTTGATCTGGGCAATTTATGGGATTGGGTGTATGGCCGGTAAATAGCACATTTTGTTAAAACATCTTTTCCTACTTCTCCCTGGCTTTCCCTTGTTGTCACAGCCTGACACACAACCAGGAGAGGGGCAGGTCTTTCCTCTGCCTCAGGATTCTTGTTAAAACTGCAGGAAAGTCATTTACTCTCTCTGCTTCAGTTTCCCATCTATAAATTGAAAAGAATACTATTTCCAGGGCTATGATAAAGAAAATACTTTCCATTACAGACTGGGAAGTGGTTAGGTGTAAAGGTGCTGATATAAGTACCTTAGACAGATAAGTATCTGGGGTACAATACAGGCAGATAACAAATAGCTTAATCCAGCTCCTTATCAAGCCAGTCAGCAACTTCTGCAGAAGCAGGTTGTTGGACACAGGAGAAACCACTCGAGGCTCAGAGTGGAATCTATTAGAGAGGTCTGAACTCTACATTAAGAACTGCTCAAAATAGTGAAGTGCTATTAGTCCCAATTTATAGATGAGGCATCTGTGGCAAGAATTTTCAGGAGTGCTTCCTCTGCTGCCTCTGCCTTTCCCACGGGCCAGGGTGTGTGGCTGTGCAGCCCCCGCTGTCAGGGGATGAAAGCAGGCGGGCACGAGCCGTGTGTGGCTCCTGGGATCTCTGTGCTGCCCCGCAGAGCGTTCAGAGCTGGCATAAATTAAACGCTGATCAATTCAAAGGAGTGACAGGGTGCAGTTTTGCACAAATCCAGCATTATGTCGGAACGGAAGCTCCAAGCGAGCAAAAAACGAGGATCAGGCGTCTCGAATAAACTCTACAAGAGCTATGAAATTTCAGCATCATGTTTTTTTCATGCATTCAAATGGGATCTGTCTCCCTACGCCTCCTCGACATCATCTGACTGGACTGCCTGCTGGGAAGCAACAGTACCATGGCAGCTCTCACTGAGAGATCACTCACTCAGACCCTTTACAGCCACGGAGACTGTAAATCTCTCGGGGAGACTATAAAAGGGTGGCTGGGAAAAAAAAAAGAAAGATGCTGATTGTTTGTTAGGTTTGTTTTTAAAGTACAACAGTTCGTTGCTACTTAGGGAGCGTTTCACTGGAGCATCCATGGGATTATACCCAACCTCCCCTCAGAAAACAAAGTTGCTTCTCTTGGGAAGGTGCATTTTTCTCTTTTTCTCCAAACACATGAATTGAAACGTAGCTGTCTTTAGTTTTTTAAGACCACACTTTTTACTAACCTGGTTGTGTCTGTAGCACAGCAAATTTTACAAGTGTGTTTTGCAGCTTTTTTTGGTTTGAAGTCTGCAGCATTTCTGCTGACCATACTGCATTCTGCCGACTGTATTGCATTTTAATGCCTTCACTGTGTATGTAATTAGGTCAGCTTTTTACTCCAAAAAGTTATTTCAAAGTTCAAACCAGACTAAACTGAAAAGCTGCATTACTCTTTTCCAGTTTTGCGTCTGAAGTACACCAGAACTCAGAGAAGAAAAAAGAAAATGAAAAATGTGTTAACTAACAAGAGATCAGACAGCTGCAAAAACAATGTTTTATAATCCCCCATTTAACATGCACAAATCTTTTCCATTTCACAGAGAAAATTTCCTAGATTCCCTTAAATAGGAGGTAAGAATTGTGCAGAAATTACTTAAAATGAGTCAAAATCATATATCACTGTTTAAGCTGCCACCAGCCGAACAGCGTTTTTTGCTAATGACTTCTACTTTCAGACTGCAAACCAGACTTGTTTGAGCAGCTAAATTGCTCCTGCTCTTATCCATCAGGAGCAGAGAGCAAAGTAACCTGGAAGACAGTGCTTCTGGGTGGGAAGGAGGAGGAGAACTAAGTCATTTCTTCAGCGGATGAAGAAACTCATGAAAATTTTTTTCCAGTTTATTGCAGAGGAAATTATTTTGAGATTTAGGGAACTTTGACCAGCCCCAGAAGCTTTCATGTAATAGCATGAGTGGAACACATTCCAGGGATGCTCTAGTGTGACATTCAGGCCTCCAGCTTTAAGACTTGGGGTGCATAACCAGATAAAAGATGCCATTGTATAAACACGATAATAGTTATTATTATTATTAAACATTTATACAACCACTGCAAATTCCAGCAGTTTAGAAAAAATAGACAGGCAAACATTTTTCAGTCATTGTTAAAATAAAATTGTAATTTAAAACCTACATTGAATTACTACTTTTTCTGATCAATTTGTTGATTGTTTCCACTGATGTCAGTAAAACAGCAGTTACCTATGTCATGGTTAAGCCAATTTGCCTTTGGTTAAATGCCAAATTTTTACTTATGAACTTACTGACTTTAAAATTTGCCTTTAATGTTCTTCTACATATTTAAGATATCCCTGATATGCTAAGTCCAGCTTTTCAAATTCTCTTTTGGGAAGACCCAGAAACAAAATACCTTTTTTTTTTTCCTATAGGTAAGAAAAGTGCTATGACAACACCTCCTATTTCTGTGTTTATATAAGGAATGACAAAAAAAAAGGCATTAACTTTTTTGAACTGAAACAACCTTTCCCTTTTTTTTACACAACTGTTAATTGCATTTTCCCTTAGATAGCAATCTTTTATTAATATATACATTTCAATAAGGTTTTAGCTCATGTTTCTATCAAATAATTAACACTTCTTACTTATTTTCAGAAGGACCTATTTAATTTACAAGAGGCCTATTAAGAATTATGTTTTTCCTCATTAGACATAATTGAGGGATATGACATTTTCTTCAAGAGAAACTTTTTAGCCTTAATTAGTGAAACAATGCAACGTTTCAAGCTTCCGCTGAAGTTCAGTGTGACATTACTTCTTACAAACTAAAAATAGATAAGGAAAAAAAAAAGAAGAAAACTGGAGAAGTGATGACATAATATAACAATTTTACCTTCTGAAAACTGAAGTTTCACAGCCTGAAACTGAGACTGCAGTCTTGCAAACACTTATGCATACGCTTAATTTTAAAGCTGCATTGTTAAACTGTTTATAGGATTGGGACCCTATGTAAAACATATTTAACCCAACTGATGACAAGAGAATTGTGCCAAATATAATTGAGATCAGAACTGATGTTCCAGCTCTGTGATTTATACGTGTTAGCCAATGTAGAACACGAGACCTGAAGTCTCCTGAAAGAATGATTAATGCTTTCGGAACGTTCCCATGGAGCTGCATTCCAAGGGCGTGCAAAACGGGCAGTTTCTCTCACTTTTTGACACCAAGCCAGAGAAAACTCATTGGTTTTGACGGCGTTTCACTCTGCAATTTGAAGTTTGCTTGAGCTCAAAGCCTCACAGTCAAATGTGAGGGTGGAAGTGGGTGTGAGCCCACACAGGTTGAAACCTCGCGCTCTGCTCACACGAAGCCAGAGAGCTCTGCAAGGTCCAAAGTTTATATATATATATATAAACTCCAAACTCCATTTGGAGTTTATATATATATATATATATTCTGCATGAATATATATGCATATGCAGCTAGAGGAGAGCTGGAAATCATAAAGGCCTTTGTCAGTTCATGTTTGATTTCCCTGATTTCAAGACGTAACAAACCTGTGAAAGTTCCAGCTTCTAGAAAGAACCTTTTCCCTTTCCTCCCCTGTAAGTGTTAACAAGGCAATTGGAGTTGTTGAACAGTCTGAACAGTACACTTTGAATACTCAGCAAGTCAGGAAGGTCTCAAAGGTTGTACCATGTAAAAGTCAGGTAATTAAACACTGATTACTTACTGTAAAAAAAAAAAAGAGAGAAAAGAAAAAAGAGTGTCTGCTGGGGAAAGGTGGATTCAGAAGGCCTAATTTAGCACAGAGGATTTCAGTGGAAATAGAGCCTTTAACTACATTCTGCTTGACTTCATCCGAAAGAAAGGGATGAGAAAAAAGATTAGAAAAGCTATTCAGCAGTTTCTTTCAGCAGTAGAGCTTTGGGAGGTGACAACAGCTACTGGTAATTCTTTCCATAATCTTTTCCCCAAAACAGCATTTAGAATCCTCTTCAAAATTTGGCTCTGGATCTATGGCTTCATTATTTTTACAAAATACAAAGCCACCTCCCTTCTGTGCTCTTGGCTACGGATTAAATGTTTCAGTTCCCCAGAAATGTCTCATTTTCTAAAAGCTGTTGCAAACCCCGGGAACTCTGTTCCACCTGATGCTGCTGCCTCCCTGCACATTAAAAAGTCCTGCCTTTGCCCTGCACCCCCACTTGGGCTGCTCCCCTCGGTGCCATCAAAAGCTCAGCCCTTGTTTTTGTGGCTGGATTGTGTCTGCAGCAAGGAAAGGCCACTATTTTCTTTTCTCTGAGCCATCACTTCCCTGCCTCTGCTCCTCCTGCCACCTCTGGCACAATGGCTCTTTTCATAGCCAGGGCACGATTAAGAATTAGCCATTAAGATCTGTTGTGTGTCATCACAACATCGGGGGAGTTGGTCTTGTAAAACATCGTGCTGGGGTTTTTTTTTCCTACAAAAACACCGAGAAATGAAATTTTTTTTCTCTGTAGAAAATGATCCGCTGCGAGCTCCTCAAACAGGCATTAATATTGTTTATTGGAGACAGCAGAATGAAGGCCTCATTCTCAACACACAGCGAGCTGATTACTCACATCAATTGTTGTGAGGGGGGAAAAAAGTGCTTCATTTTCTTGGCACTGAATATTGGCTGAGTTTATTCACACCTACTGAAATATAAACAGGTTTATGTTTACATTAGGTGCTTTGGGGAAAACATCCTGCAGCCAGAGCTCTGGAGTGTTTCAGGAATTTTAAATACAGCTATGATACTATACCCTAAGTAAATAGGATTTTCTATTCACTCTTCTCTTCGCGATTGCATTTCACATGTGCATTGTGCTCTCCAAAGGTGGAAATCCAAAGAGAGTATTTAACAAATTGATGCTCATTTTACCCCATCATATCATTACATTTCATCCTTTCCCAGGGTTCACTGCTGATGTAATTATAAGGCACTCAGGAGGTGAATGTTAGTTGGGGAACACAGGAATTCATCTTTTGAATTGTGTTGTATTTTGACAACTTAAAATTAAACTGTTTTCATTCCCATTAAGGAAATTTTGACTCCTTACCTAAAAGAACTACTGAAAGAGCACCTCTGTCAAAAAGTAACAGTAAAGGGGTCAAGGTAATGAGAAATATGTGTTAGATGGAGAAGGAGAATCACATTGCAAAGGTTGGGATTTGGGGGAACACAGTGCCTGGCCTTGGCAAGGAGTTTCCCTACACCAGGCAATTCAATCCACTTACCATCATCTCATCTCCTCCTCATCCCCATCTGTTCTGCCTTATCCAGCCCTGCTTTTCTGCTCCAATGGCAAGATCTTCAGCTTAGAGAGGCTTTGTGCAGCACCTGGCATAGAGAGACTGCTTACTTATTTATTTAGATTTTAGACACTATTCTCCTTTCAAGCAGCTAACAGATTACACAATCATACTCCAAGGACAGCTTATTAAAGTATGGGGAAATTTTTATGTGGAGATTTTTTTGTAAAATGTAGCAGAGCTATCAACACATGGAGACCTGACTGGTATGTGCTGGACTCCAGCAGTCAACAGGCTACTGAGGAAAGAAAATCTTTTCAATCCACACAGAAATCAGTAAGAAAAATAACCATATTTGATCAGGCAAATTGAGAGGTGTGATGCAGTGTGACATGTTGAACTGCACGTAAGGAATGATCAACCAGAGCAGCAGAGAAATTGCTGAAAAAATGTGGTAAGTGAATGAAAATTATTGAGCCTGGTATATATTTTAATTTCTACTCTGAATATTTTAAAATATAAAGATACAGCAGTTTCAATCTGAGTATATTTTTTATCTGTTTTAAATTACTTCCAAACTAATCAGTCTTTTGAGTAGATACAGGGAATGTAGACCAGGGAAGAGGATAGATATCTCCACTCAGGCTTTACTTCAATTAAGTCCATTCCTATAGAGAAAACACACTAAAGCACCTCCTTAATTCCTCTGGTCTAAAGGTTCTCATTAGCTCTTCAGATTTAATCCAGGCTTTAACACCGACTTAAAATTTCAGCCTCAGTTTCCAAAGTGTTTTGGAGATTAATTAATATCACTTCAAAATCACATTAGTTCAATCATATGATACAAGGAACCTTCCTACAGGTCTGGTTCACTAACACACATCACTTGAAATATGATGAAAGCATTAGAATGATATCAATTTAAGTTTATACATACATAAGAAATGATTCAGAGACACATGACCTGAGATGTGTCCAAGCAAGATTTGTCCTTTTATAAAAGGAATTTTTTTATATTCGCAAGAAAAGCTTTTTATTTCCCTATCTCGTCATAGAACTTTATACTTTTTTTCCCTTGGAAGTCCCATTTCAAAAGCAAAATGTCTGTTGAGGGGCACAGAGGGTGGTCAGCTGTGATACACTTAGCAAGGAACTATAAGCAAAGTGAAGGCTGGGAGAGCCACTTGCTCTTTTTCAAAAAGTTTTTACTCCTCAAGAGAGGAACCTACACTTTATCAGCAATTCTCTGAGGAAGGGCAAATCCTCCCAGCCCGTTAACACACAGGTGGATGGTCCCAGGAAAACAACTTTCCTGCACGGGAAAGTCTCTGTGTCTGTGCTTGTTTGTGCACATTTTTGTCTCCCACACAAACGTTTATTGATTCCATTTAATCTCTGAGTTGCAAAGCTGCTACCTTTGGAAATAGCCAGTGGACAGATTCATTTGAAAATTAGGGGTTCTGGGAACTGAGTGCATTATAGCAACTCCATAAATTTTTATCTGTGTAGATTAAAAAAGAGAGAATTTTCACAGGGTAGCCAAGGAGGCTATTTTGTCTCCTTCACAGGTAACATTGCACTTTACAGCAATGAGGAAGAAAACCAGCATTCTCCTAAAATCTCAGTCTTCCCCTCTCATGATATTTGAAATTGTGATAATATGAAAAAACCCCAAACTGTTGGAATCACCCTGGGCCATGCTGAAGGCCGATTTCTCTGTTCAAAACATTCTCAAACAAGAAATTCCACTGAAATAAAAAGGATTACTTGAATGAACAACTCCTCTCTGAGGACTTTATCGTCTCTTCCCAGGAAACAACAAATATTTTACTTAGAATTGATCAAATTTTTTTAATGTCAGCATGACCTATATGGAAACAGAGCCTGTTATTTAAACTGTGCCCAGTCATGATGGTGTGGAGTTCAAAGACATTGCTTAAATGAGCAAGAGGGAATGCTAGGAAAGAGGAGAATATCTGAGCAAACAATCTCAGGATTTTTATAGGCACCACTGCTGATGCAATGCTTGGCTTCCCTAAAGCAAACTATGAACACAGGGACAAGAATGCATTAGAGTGTTTGGAGCTTCCCATGAAACATCTTCAATGGGCTTCTGACCTTTTTTGAAGATGTTGGGAAAACTGTGGTCCTCTTTCTTGAGAAAGTCCATTTGTTTTCACTGAGACCTTGAAAATCTTTGGGTTTGGCAAAGTTGGGAGCATTAGAGTTAATGAGATGTGTCTGGCAGGTTTTAAACTGAGCAAATCATGAACAAGAAAAACAGTGGCCAGTGCACACCAGCTTTTCAAATACAGTAGAGCTGAAGTGATAATAAAAATAGTGGGAACTGTAAACAGGTGTTCCACATTGATTAGGCTTCTTTGATTTTATAACAAGAGTAATTTTGGCAGATGAATTAATTTTTTAAACAAATAGGATAGAAAACCAGCATGGAACAGCACACAGCTAAACCAGCTATAGCAGATAACAAGCAGGACTTCAGTTAGAACTATCCTGCAGAACACAAGGGAAAACAATTAAACTGAAAATCACATTTCCATCTAAACTGTGTTTCATCCTTTTAGTATAAGCAAACTGGGATGTGACAGAGCCAGCAGTGACTGTGCAAATGTGTGTGCATGTATTGTACATGTGTGTGAGCATATGTAACTATGGGCATCTTTGTTTTTTCTCCTTGTCCATTATCTTAGTGGAAACCAATACCATAATTTTTTTCTCCTTTTTTACAAGGAATTTATTTTTCACTTTCCCCACCTGCAATTTACATCAGAGTGCATATATATAGACATATATCCATCCATCATCCTCACCAGAGCCATAAAACATCCAGGTAAGTCTTTAAGTGTTCTTCAAATCCAGTCAACCCTGTTCAACAGTGCACAGGCTTACAGGCAAACACACCTGATTCAGGTTTCTGTTGTCTGCTGGTTTAAAAGAAGACTTATCCCCCTCCCCTTTTATTAGTATTTAAGGGAATTATGCCCTTTACGGCATTAATTAAACCCCACATAACTTGGAGAATGCCACCTATAAATGACAGAAAACATATTGGCAAATATTTCAGGTCATTATATGAATCATTGATAAGCTTTATGGCAAAAACTTTTTGCTACCTCTGTTGAAAAACTTGAGGTAAAGAAGAAATAGGAAACAGTTGGCAATGATTTCTGAGGATAACTGAAGGAATGAAAAAAAATCTGTGAGGAGAGTAAAAAGAATAGGACTGTTTATTTTAGAGAAAAGATAAATACAAGGAGGCCAGATAAAGCTTTATAAAATAATATATGGCATAGAGAGGAATATTCAGCTCTGGGTTTCTCATATTACATAGACAAAGGGATATTCAGTTAAAAGAGGAAATTTAAAGCTGAGGAATGGAAATATTTGTCTACACAATGAAGAAGAATTATACCAGGCAACTCTTTGCCAAAAGGCAGCATTGATTTTAGCAGAATTAAAAACAAATAAAAAAAAATCATATGGATGGTGAGAGCACCCAAAGTGATAGTGCTGAGGTGTAAGTCATATATAATTCTAGTTTCAAATGCATTGCATTGGAGGAGAGAGAGCAGAAGAAAAAACTTTATTTTCAGTAAGGTATCCTGAAAATGCCTTCTTGACAGAATTTTTCTCTGAAATAGCAGACCTGTGGGAGGGAATGAGATACCAGTTGGATTCAACATATTAATTCTGTAATAATAAGCAGGAATAATAAAGGTTTCCACTTTGAAGTAATAAAGCACTATTAAAAAAGAATAACGTGTGTTGTTTTACTTAGCTGATGTCATAGACTGTCACTGGGAGATAAGTGGCACAATAGCAGTGGGATTAAAGATGAATGTCACAGTTTCACACTTGGACATAGGCACTATTTCATGAAATGGGCTGGTTGCCAAAAAATATAAGTGGTAGTGATGGTGGTGAGGAGCTAGAAGAGGGCTGCTGGTGGCTGGGAGGCAATGTCTGAGCTGTAAGAAATCCCCACATTACTGTAATTAATGGTTTGAGTCAAAGACTCCCTCCATCATCAAACTCCCGTGGAGAAGCACGGTGGCTACAGCTGCTTGGGTACTGGGGATGAAAGTGCCCAAACCAGGCAGCTGAGATGGACATGGAGGGGTTTTCATTACTGAAATTGAAACAAAAAAATGGAAAAAATAGTAGAATATGTATTAAGATTCCATATTCTGTTTTGGAAGTGTTTCTTAAGAAGTGTTTCTCTCCACTAAAGACAAAAGCAGGCTGCTGCTGGCAGTGTGCAGCCCCTCTCTGCCCTGGGAGAGCTGGTGCACATCCATCCATCTTGGGCTTCACATCTGCCTTTCATCTCAGCAGACTTGGACTGTGCATGACATTATGACCAGGGGTGGCTGCAGATCCTTATCCCCGTGCCCTGCTGCAGGCTGTCCTCCCGAGGGATATGGGGTGTAGGTGACAGGGGTGTGGGTGACAGGGGCTGTGGGTGACAGGGGTGTGGGTGACAGGGGTTGTGGGTGACAGGGGCTGTGGGTGACAGGGGTGTGGGTGACAGGGGTGTGGGTGACAGGGATGCTGCCGCGGCAGGAAGGGGTTCCAGCACCTGTTTGCTGCCCAGGTAAGGAGATGTTGTTGGAGATGTAAGGAGAAAAGACAAGGCAGAAAGAATCGTGTCCTGCAGAATTTCCCACCTAAGGAGTCTTTCTGCTGTGCCTTTTGCAACCGGACGTGTCTGTCTCGTATTGGCCTCTTTAGCCACCAGCGTGTTTGTGACAAACGTGGGTAGAGCCCTCCCCAAATCTTCATTCCCAAAGCCCAGCCATGATGATGAAGGAGATGTTGGATCTGCTGCAGCCCTGCACACCCCACCAGCCTGCTGAGGTGACCTGCTGGAGCCACAGCTGTACAACCCCTCTCCACTCTGTCTCTCCCTGCACGGGGCTGCTGCTGCTGCCGGCAGCTCCTGAATGCGGCTCGTTTTATCTCGAGTTCATCAGGCCCCCCCAGCTGCCTTCACAGTGTGTCCAAATTCGGTATGAGTGCTGGATGTAACTCTAGAGCCATGATCACACACTAATATGCTAATAGGATTAGCATTACGGTTCTTGGGGAGGAAAATTATATCTTTAGATAAGAGGTTTCTTCCACTTTGAAGATTTTGAGCTCTGCACCCCAACACAGCTCTAGCTGGGGGTGGGGAAAAACCACTTTCTTTCTCGCCACCTTTCTCTCTTTTTCCATGCTGCCCAGTGATGGGGGAAGGCTTTCCTTCCACTTCTTGCACAGCTTTGCCAAGAAGTGCTATGATTTTATCCTTCCATCCTGTAAGGGGAAGCTAAGGAAGAAGGCTAGTGGGTTATGATCATTAATTACTAGCATTGCTATCCCAGTGTTATTGCTGATACCACAGAGCTGCCATGCCTGAGGTCACAGGCTGCAGAGCTGACAAGGGAATTTGAGTTCAGGACACTGTCCAGTGTTTGGGATGGTGTCTGTGGCTGCTCCCCATGCAGGGCTGGCAGGTGTTACTCAGAATTGTTCTGTATTTTGGCATATCCATGCCAAACAGAACTGCTTTCATTTGACAAAGGTATAGCTGCAAAACCCAACATTGTCCTCAGCTTTCCCACTGTCCCCAAATTTAAGGAACTGCATCCACGAGATCCAAAGGATCTCCCTGTTCTCTCATCTCTTTCTCACTGCTTAGTGGAGAAACTTGGCAAATGAATTCTGCTGGATGCTTCTTTACTCCCAGGTGGGGAAAGAAGTTCAAAACATGTGTTGATTCCCAGCTCAGGTTAAAAAACGTGTTGGTCACCGGGGCTGAGAGCAAGATACATGCACACAGTGCTGGTTACAGCACATTTTTTTTTGGAATCAATCATCTAAAATATGTCATCAGGACAGAAAAAAAAAGGTAAAATTCGCCTATGGAAGTTTATTGCATAAAAAATTAGAATGAGAGATGAGAAGCTTTCACATCTATCTAAAATTGCTCATTATCCTTAGGTAATAATAGCAGGTTTGGACAAAATGCTTTTTCTTAAGTGATGTTTCTCTCAGGATAAAGAAACACGGGAAAGGAAAAAAAAAGTTACTTTAGTTATAAGTGAATTCAGCTGAAAACAGTGACATATCATGCCCATCACTGTTTTTTAGGCAAAAATTTCTTTCAGCATTATATAACTACAGTTTGTAACTAGGAAACCATCACCTGGCTTGGTCTTCTGCTGCTTCCCAGTCAGCCTGTCACAGCCTTGCCACTTACAGCACCCACATTGTTCTGAAACATTTACTGGTTCAAAGGGGAGTTCATAGGTACAAGAAAAAAATGTTCCAACAGCACAAATACTCTTAGTGAGATGACAATGTGCTATTTATTGTCTGGCAAGCAGATAGTGGAAGAAGCAAATAAATACCAGAACAGACAATTGTAAACAGAACACTTTAGAGCAGTCTAACAGGGTTTTATATTAAATCATCCGTTAAAACTTCCACCCAGACAAGATGACTCTTTGCTTTGGAGGACTGCATGAAATAATATGTTAGAAGACATGAGTGAGTTTGTGATTTCTCTGAGTTTCATGATTGAGAAAGTAATTGTGAAATAATCCTGTGCAGAAAGCAAAATACCACCAGGCATCTGCACATACACACATGACCTTCAGAGACAGGGACAATGTACTAAAATGCTCTGACCTATCTCCTATTATCCTGTTATTTTTCAGCAACTGTCCAAGATAGCCAGTATAATGTTCCTAATATTTAATATGATTCTACCTTCATTTATGGCTCTCTGGTAGAATTGCACTCTACTTTACATGAACTCTTCCTGAGAGACAGACTCAAAAGGATTATATTTATGCACACAAGGCTTGAAATAAGACATATCCTAACCTTTAATTATGCATCACTGTCATGGTTTCTGAAAAGCAGCTGAAATCCTAGTGATGTTTTAAGAAGGTAAAATCCTGAGGTTTACTTAAGAGGGTTCTGTTACTTTAAATGTCATACACCAAAAGCCCTTGTTAATAAAGACTGGCACAGGTCACACTGTCAAGGATAAACAATCATTCCTAAATCCTTTGTTTCAGGCTACAGTGAAACCTAATCCCTGTGGTGCTCTTGCCTGGCCATGCATGCATGTAGATATGCACCACTTTTACAGTACCAGTGCTTGCTTTCAAGCACGTTGCTCTTGACTGCAAGGCATTTGATTTCTGGTAATTAATCAGCTCATCATACATGCTGTGTTTCTCCCTCAGGCCCAACTCAAGTTAGTGATCCAAAACTGGCCCCCGGAAAAAAAGAAACCATTTATGTTCTTAGTGCAGAGAATGAAACCCTGATAAACAGTGCTTGGCTAAACATTGAATTCAGATGGCATTATTTATTTTTTTTACAGGATATAAGTCTAAGCTTGGAGGTTGGGGCTTTTTTGTTTGTTTGTTGCTTTTTTTTTGCAAGCTATAAATCTGTTTTTCCCTTGTAAGTTCTGTCTCCCCTTTCTGTCCCTTTAGAATGGCCAAAAAAGAAAAACCCACAACACCTGGAACTGCTGAATGTGCCCCTAAATGAGACATCAAGATCACTGCATTACCTTTGAGGTTCTGTGCTTCAGTATCTGAACTCACTGGCTGAAATATCAGCATTCATTTTTAAAACAACACTTTGTCACACGTTTATCTGTCATCCCTTGTCTTTGTGTTCTTTCATATTTGGCTTCTCTGTATAATGGCCTGGTTGCTGTTAATTTTATCAGACCCAGAAAACACCTTCAGTTTGTGTTGGTAATTCTTCATGCCTAGAGATGTGGCAGCTCTCATTCTTTTCAATCCTGTCCCGGTTCAGCCTGCTGTCTGAAGAGTCATGCATGGTAACCAAGGATCCAGGAGAGCATTAGAAAACTTAACAGGCAAGCTCTCATGATTAAAATAATCACCTGCATGCCTACAAAGGCACATGAAGACCACGGGCCCCCACCCATCCCTCAGCTCCTGGACTGTGGTCCTGCTCTGTTCATGCACAAGGATTTGGAGCACTTGCTTCCTGCAGGGAGGAGACACAGCCCTGCCAGCAGCATTTCCAGGCTATGCTTTTTTGGCACAGACTAAGCTCCTTCTGCTGGTTCTTTTCCCCGTGGCAAAGGCAAGAAACCGAAAGGAATTATTTCACCTAATAGCTCCTCGCCTCACAGGGCTGTTGGGAGACTTAATTAATTAATGTTTGTAAAGTGTTCTGAGAGCCTGGGATAAAGAGGTGCTATATAAGCACTAATACAAGTACAAAATATTATTATTAATTCCCAGTCTGATACAAAGTCACTGAGTGAATCAAAAGCTGAATTGTAGTCCCCAGCACAAAAGTGGAGATATTTGTCCAGCATAAGGAAGGGATATGTAGTGCCTATTTATTTGCAAAGAATTATGTACAGACATGTGTTTAAGCCATGGGTCAGTTTGACCCAGAATTCTTGCAAAACAGGAAAAAAAGAAAAGGATTTTGAACACTACTACTGTGCTGTTTTTAATTTCCCTGTCTTTTCTTGTTCTAAGCATACCATCCAGATAAGGAAAATAAACCACACTGGGCTACAGATTAAGTCAAATATCAAAATCATTGCATGCTGACCGTGAAAACTCACTCATGCTGAACATTTGTGGGTTATCAGGATCAAAGAGCACTTCAATATTTATCAAAAAGCATAGCCCACCATGGTTTAGTCTTCATTAACCTGGTGTGTATTTGAAGAACTCAACAGAGCTAATGCAGTCCAAGCTAAAGCTGACATTTTTTTGACTAGGAAAACATTTATCCTCTTGAAGAGATATGTATCAGTTTGTAAATGTTGTGAAAGGGCAGAATAACCTAAGGCTCACAAATGGTGTTGGGTAGTCTGAAAGCAATAAGCCTTCAGAGCTGAATTATGCTTTGTACATAGAGTCAAGAATGAACTTGTCATTTCTGTAATACCAGTAAAGCTTATTTCATGTACAATGGGACATCCCACTGTGCAGAGATGATACAATTTTTCTAGTTGGATTTAAGAATATTAAAATGAAAAAGAGGTTAAATTAGGCTGTGAAAGCTTGGGTATGTGTGATACAAAGGGTGTGCAACCAGCTGTAGGGAGTTTTGGAACTCCATGGCTTTGCTCCCCCTGCTTCTTTTGGCTGATTGGGTTTCATGTCTGAACAAGACCTCGAGGAGTTTAGCTCATGTAAAAGACTCTCCCCCATATATAGAAAGGAATATGGATCATAATGGGTGTTAGTTTTGATTCCCTGGCACTGCCTCTAGCTTTTTCAATCTGTTCTTACTGTGCAACTAATGCTCATAGCCATGAGGTTCATCTAGAAAAAGATCATTTGAAAACTTGCCGTGCTGAAACAGTAAGTTAGAATTTCAAAATTAAAAGAGAGTATTTATGCACACTGATGACATATGATATATATGTATGCTGGGGAGAGGAATCGAAATGGAGATTATGGCACAGGACCCAGGCTCCTGGCTCAGCTTTTCTATCAGCTTCTTTTCTTGACTCCAGCAAGTTGTTTGATTTCTCCTGGTCACGACAAGGTGTTGTGAATCTTCTTTTTTGTTTTCTCTGCATGAAATAGCAGGAAGAGAAGTTACATGCAACTGAGAGGATCCTGAGTGTCAGAATGGATAAAGGGAATTGGGAGTTCAACGCTCAAAGAAAAATAAAAGCCAAATTCCAGTAAACAACTGTTTGCTGGCTGGAGTTCAAGCCTGAGAAGTATTTCAGGCAAAGGGACTCAGACACTGTTTACTGCTGCTTTGCTCCATATTCCTTTCTGAACATCTGAACATTTTCTTCTCACACATAATACCTTAATGGCACAAGAAGGCTGTAAGGACCTTGGACACCCATTCCAGTGACAGATGCATGTCCTTCTAGAGAGTCTTTAAACTGATTCAGAGTAAGATCCAGAACTGGGAACTGATTCCTTCACTATCTCCTTCTGAATCTCATAATTATTGCATTCTTGTGCTTACTTCTTCTACTGGGATAGTAAGGAAATAAATCACAATATTTGGAGAGAATGGTGACCACGGGTGGAAAGTGAAGCACTGCTGTTTACCATTTAAGCATACCTTATATTTAACATGGTTTAACACTGGGTTTTGCATTTGATTTCCTGGTGGCTGAGGTTCTGTTCTCAAATCCTCGAGGGACAGAGTTTAACCAGACACTGCCAGTAATTGCAGCCTGTGCAGGTTTCCACATTTTGACTAAAGGCAGATTCTGGGGTGCTGAGTAACCCTCATCCCATAAAGCTTGCACAGCCTGTGTCTGCACTAACAAGCTGGCAGCGTGTGCAGGTTGCACCAGAGCACTTCACACCACAGCAATCGGGCAGGTGCTGGGCTAATAAGGCAAAGTAACAGCTCCCCATCCCCAGGCTTCCTGCTGGAAAGCTGTCTGTCTGTCAGCTGGGACTGGGCTGGGCCACCTGGGAGATGGGAAAACTCCATAATCCCACGTAGCGTTAAGGAACATCTCAGAGCTCTTGGTGGAGACTGATTAAAAAAAACCCAAAAAATAAAAAAAGGCATTTGGTAACACCTGCAATAGAAGCCTGTCAAGGGAAGGAGAGTGAATATCTGGATCTGCCTGAGTTTAAATGCAAATTAGAAGAAAAATACCAGCTGCAGTGGGAACAGAACAGTGGCCTCTAAAGGTTCAGTGGTTCAGTTTGAATACCTCTCATATAACATCAGTGACTTACTTTTCAAAGGACCTGTGCACCTGTAGATCTTATTGTTCTCTACTGTTTGCATTTTTTATTCCTTCTGAAAATTATTTTACACGTAGATGTAAATTGGGTCTTTGTACAGAGCTAAATAGGAAAAGAAAAAAAAGTAACGAAATTAGGCTGGGAGAGAAAGGAAGAGAGTGTTACTGGAAATTTTTAGACCTTTAGTTTTTTTCTGGTTTTGAAACAGGGTTCAGCTGGGTTTTCCTTACCAAATTAGCTCCTCCTTGCCACAAAAGAGACAGGAAATCTAAGCAGCCTCCTGAATCAATCAAGTAGAGGAGAAAGCACAACTGGAGTCTTATCTGAGTTTTCCCTCTGGCTTTTCCCCCATACCATCCCTTTACTCCATAAACTTCCAGCAAGTTTAAAGGCTCTTTGGCAGCATAAATATAAGTGGGTTGCCTAAGATAAGGGACACTGCACGAAATGGAGAACATGAAAGCAAGCATACACTGAACAGCCATCTGCTCAGCCTTGGAATAGGAACATTGCAGAGCTCATCTGTGCATTAGTGTTGCCATTTAATGCAGTTCCTAACAAAAAAAAGTTAATAAAATTCATGGCTGTAGCTGACTCACATTCGAATGTCCTTCTAGAAAAAGCCCTGTGAATCTGTGCCCAGAATAATAATAATAATGTGTGCCATAAAGCAAATTGAAGAGTCTCAGGTTTCTGTTGCTGCAGACTCAGAGTTTACAAGTGAGTTGGAAACCCCTTCTGGATTGGCAGCAGGAAACAACCTGTGGCCCTGAAGCACACCACAGCAGAAGGTGTCTCCAAGCCTGGGAGCCACGTGGTCCTAATATTTAACAACTGTGCCAACAGAGTAAGTATTGAAGAGGAGGTGCAGAACAACTGTTATTTACATCACTGGAAATTGTTAGAAATGGGATGTGAGGTCAATGGAGTCTTAAAACACCTCATCAGCATTATCTGCTTCTAGTCTCTGCTATTTTGCACATGGTGGTCCACAGTGGAGCCTTCCAACATTCACCTTTTCTGAAGGGTTCACTCTCTGTATTATCAGTGATGGCACATGGCAAGTACCACAGGAAGCAAATAAATGCTGTGAGGCTGAGAGCAACCATTGTATACAAATAGTACCATTTAATAGCTTACACTACAAATCATTGCAGTTATTTTAAAACTGTCATTCCACAGAGAAATGTTATTTCTGTGGGCTGGCTCTCATTCTGAAGCCTTTAAGGGATGTATTTGCTAAGAGCTACTTCCCCTTCATTTATGTTATTAAATTAAGTTTCTCAAACAAATATTGTCAGTAGTATTGGTAAGCAGTTCTTGTGTCATTTACTGAAGATGGAGCTGTGAATTCTCTGAATGAAAAATCAGAATGTTTTAAGATATGCAAAAATTTGGAGGGCACAATCCATACCATCAAGGATTTCTTTGCTGCTCCAAAGTGGGTGTTTTTCCATAGTTCTGTACTTTGCACAAACAGAGAGATAAGAACCCAGAGGTCTCTAACTACAGAAAGACTGCAAACCAACATATTTCACAGTTTACAAAACACATTTAGGATACACTTTGTTTAAAACATTTGGAAAACGAAGTATTTAACTGCAAGATACATTAAGTAAGTGTTCAAAATATGTGAAAGGGAGCTGCAAAATGCTGGAATCTTGCAGATTTGGGGGGCTGATATGCTTTGTGTGAGCATGCCTGTGCTCCTGACGTCTTTTATCCGGCTGCCAATGTAATTAAGGCAGCACCGTGGGAGAGCAGGGTGGGGCTTCTTTTCCAAATCGCCAACTCCTTGTTGCTGAACCCGGGACTGTCTCAACGAGCTGTTTCTAAACATCCCATGCTGAACTATTTAATTTGGCATAGATAAGTGAAAGAGGAGGTCTGATCTCACACCTCCTTCTTAGATGAGCTCCAAATGTCCAGGATATTGGCCTTGGACAGCAAGGACACATTGCCATGCCCAAATCTTTTGTTTTCTCCTAAAGGGCCCAGGGACCATTCACTGTGAATCAAAGTCTCCTTAGTGCTTTTAGTGTGTTTGAAAATGCAGCTTAGGGCTCCTCAGCTACTTGGAACCTTTGGAAAATGTGATTCTGGCAAGGATTTGTGCCCTCTCCCCATACCCCACACTGGCACTGGGAGTCACAGGAGTGGGGGTTTACTGAGATATTTAACTGCTGGATCTTGGGTTACATGAAATAGGGTTGAAATCACAGTCCAAGTGACACCTGTGACACAACTCTCAACAATTTTTGGATTTCACTGAAGGACGTGGGATGGAATTACAGGGGAAAATACCAAGCTTTACAGAGAAATTCACAGACTGCAGCTAAATGCTTTCTTAGTGTAACACAAATAAATGAATTTGGCTCAAGTAAAATGAATGTTGACAAGTGCTTGTAACACTGGCAGTGGAGGATTTTTTTTTAAACTTTTTTTTTAGAGTAATAGTATATTAATATTTTCTACAAAAACAGAGGAAATAGGAGATCCAGGTTCCTTTTCTTCATGTCTCAGGCAAACTGAATCTGTATCTGTCATCGATCACTAGCTGCTGGACTGGATAACAGCTCTTGTTGGCTTCTATTTAAAAGTGTGGGACAAAACACTGAAACTACAATAAATGGGATCCACATAGAGGATAATGGAAAGCAAGTCCAATGGAGACTTTTACTTACTTGAACCAAATTCTCTATTTCAGAAATTGTTCATTATCTTGATTTTTACCCTCCTAAAATGGAAAGATCAATGAAAATCTAAAAAAAAAATAAATCATGGAACAGAACACGCATAAAATGTATAATTTTCAAGGACAGCCTAGGTGGGACAGGGCTGAAAAAATTGCTGCAAATCAATATAATAGAGAATCTAAACATGGGAAGAGTTTAAACAGACATGACTGCTGATTCCAGAGTTAAACTGAAAAGAGAGGCCTGGGGGTTATTGCTACTTGTAAAGTCTCCAACATAAGCAGCAAATGAAGGAGGTTTAATCTTTTCTCTCTCCACTGTGTAATCCACCACTGGTGTGTCATCCTTGGCTTTCCATCTGCTCCATACTCAAAAATTTTTGCCACTGGCTTCTTGCTTAAAAGCCATACAGAAGTTTAAGTTTATATACCAGTGCAAACAATGTCTAAATGTGCCCAGCTAATCACTGGAGGCTTTGTCACGGAACAGAGGAGCAGTGCAGACGTATCAGATGCTCTGGCCACAGTGGCATAATCCAGTCCTTCATTAACATAAATTAAAGCTACAATGCTGCAGGCCTGAGAAAAGAAAAAAAAAACTTGGAAATCTGGAAGTTAAAAGGACGTGGTTTGTGGGGAACATTCAAAGCATTGTCCTGCACAAACCAACCCTGCCTGCCTTAGCCAATGGACATTCATTTACCAAAAAATGGGGGCTTTGAAGATGCTGATTAACACAGAGTTCAGCCTGGTGTTATGGGCTGGACAAATGACTGGATCAAGCCTCTGTTTGAAATAATATTGTAGTTGCACCTTTCCACATCTCATATTTTGTTCCTCAAAGGAAGCAGTTATCTTAGAAATAATTCTGATTTTTGAAGCCTATACATTATACTCAGACCATAATTTTTCCTTCTGTGTTGGCTGCTGGTTGTTATGGGTTTCTTGAAATGCTGAAAAGTCTGTTCAGAGTGACTGAAAGGCAAGTTTGTGCTGAAAGAATAGAAATGCCTCTTCTCAGGGTGCCACATATATAGGGGTGTCATGGGTCTGGGGGTTTTCTCTCTCTGTAGGATGTGCTGTATTTTTATTCCTGCAGGAACTGTGATAACACATTTTTTTGGCATGAGAAGTGGGTCATACAGGGGGATCTCACTGTCCCAGGCAGAGTTAAATTCTCTCTGCATCCTTGTGCCATAGGAAGTTTCCATGGTATTTGAAATTGAGAAATTCTCTTGCAAGCATCAACCTATTTGAAACAAAGATTCTAATATAGACCAAACAGCAGATGAAACATTTGCATTTTGAAGAATAATCTGACTGCATGGATTTCATAATCTTATGACGTATTTCATTTAAAAGACGCTTTTAAAAGATGCTTTTAAATCAATTAATTTTGCCAAATTCTACTTTACATTTTTAAAAAGAATCCAAGATTCCATTGTGGCATCTAAATACATCAAAATGCCTACAGTTAGTCTATTAGATACAAAGACATATTTGATTAACCAGAACTGCTGGCACTTCTCTGTTTGCTGATGTAGCAATATCTATGTTTTTATATATTTCAGTTTTCAGTTTCCTTTTATTTGCAGCTCTGGCCACTCCAATGAACCTGTTACTTTCAAAAATGCTGTATTTGAAATTAGAGAGAAAAATCATGTATGTATGCAGTTTATATAAATTGTATGCAGTTTATAGAAAGATTAATATTAACCAGAAGAGTAAAATAATTCATGGACTTTTTAGGGAAATCACAATGCTTCTCAACAGAAGTGTATAAATATGTTCACCCCAGTCTCTACATCTTAGTACAAGTGTTAACTGAGCTTTATAAAACTTTTATTTTTGGTTACTATCCCTGCTTTCATGTTGTATTTGCTTTTGAACTTAGCTGAATGTTTTGAAGTCTCTCTCTAACTGGATACTGTCTTTTTTTCCTTCCCATTGCTCATCTTGTTGGACCTTGTGAATATTTGTACAGCGTCCCTCAGGTTGCACTCAGCCAAATGTTTATCCTGCCATTAATTCAATACTTTTCAATCTGGCACATGTGCTTCAAGAGACTTCTCCAGCTGTTTTCATAATCTGAAAAAAAAAAAATAAATTATTAAAATGAAAAAAGAATCTTTCTGGAAGAGGAGCTCAAGTTTCTGTGCTTTCTAGTCAGGAATCACAACTTCACCCCGTGCTTGACCCAGAGGGAGCACTCAACAGAACAGAGAGCCTGGATTTGCCTTTCCCAGTGGTGCACAAGAGCTTTCCTCCCTCTCGTTGCAGAATGCACGGGATAACATTTGACTGCAGGAACTGGTTTGAAAGGCTCAGCTTTCAGGATCATCGGTGTTCTGCTGCTGTCAAAGAGGAGGGGTGGCTTGACTCCAAAGCAAAAGAGTCTGACTTTGGATGTGCCTTATAAAGAAGGCAGAGATTTCCAGAAGAAAGCACAGCTTCCCTTGACAGTGTGCTTGGGTGCAATTTCAGTTTTCACGGCAGAAAAAAGAACTACTGATAAAAAAATTATTTCTAGGTGACTCTCTGTCTGATGGTTCCTTATGTGTTTGTCAGCTAAATACTGAGCTCACCTGACTTGGTACAGGGTATAATTTGAAAATTGCACCAGATGAGCAATCATATATTATATATTTAGGAAGTGATAAAATGCAGTGTGCTTAAGTGTTTATTGTAAGATAAAATCTGCATAGAAACACTTAGCCATGGGATTGATAAATGATTATTCCAAGCATGTGTTAACTACAGAAACAACACTATGAGCTGCTCACTACAAAATGAAGAAGCAATCTGAAGGAAAATGTAATTATATGAATGATTAATAACAATAATAGCTTTAGCATGGAATTCTTCTTTTCCCTGTCTCTTTGCCTTACAAAGGCACAGTTTCATAGCTTGCAACAGCTCGAGGCTGACCAGCTGCACGTACATAACTTTTATGCAGTTAAACATTTCAACTGCCCTGTCATCTCCTCTGGATTCTCAGCTGCCTAGGATTCCTATTTTCAGATATTAGCCCATAATTTTGATCTTGAATCTCTAGTAGTGATGCAGCCCCCAGACTTTTTTCCCCAAAAAATGCAGGATACATTTTTTATCCAGGCTTATAATTTTCCTGGAGCAAGAAGACATCACTATTTCAACGGGGAGGCAATAAAACATTTCTGAGTGCTAGGAACAGCAGTCTCCCCTGTAATAGATTCTTATTTATTTTTAACAGGATCAATAGTTGTTTGCAAGTAGTTGCACGCTGCAGCCTGTAAGTAAGGTAAGATTGAGAGGATGCAGCTGTCTCATGATTCAGGTGGAGGAATCTGATTGAAGGCTGGGGCTGCTTCTGTGAGATCCACAGTGCCAGCTCTTTCAGCAGGTTCATAAGACTGCCCTCTTCCCAGATGGCTCCATATATCCCTCCTGGAATCCATCAATACAGCCAACTTCCTTTGCCTAACCCCTGCATTGATTGCAGTTAAGTACTACATTTGCTGGTGGAACTCAATGAAGCCAATCAGCACAGCTCAATGTTTCCTATTCAACAGACTTCAACATACCTGAATATCATCAGGATTGCTCTACAGTTGAGCACATTCCTATCTTCTTTTTAGAAGGTATATTCCTATCTTCATTTATGCTCAAGTAATTCTCGGTCATCGTGCACAAGTAAATAATGAAAGGTTTGTACTAGCCAGTTGTTTTCTGTTATGAAGAGGGTGTTTGAATTGAATATTTTCAAATCTCAGTCTAACTTTTACTCTGCAGCTTCTCCACGACACACAGTTGCTCTGGCATAAGTGTTAGTGAATTATATGCAAAATACTAATTTTTAACCCCCCCCCCAAGATGTTACTACCAAAGCTGGAGCATTATCTCTGACTGGAATCTAAAAGATAGAAAGGCACAGTGCTGTAGACTTACATGGCTTTTGCTTTCAGGAGAGCTGCTGAGTTACTCTATTCTAATGGTACATTCCCTTGAGAAGGGTTGGGGTATATGTAATCCTAAAAAAAATTCTGTTACTGAAAGGAACTTCCTAAATATGTACACCTGTCTATTATGGCATAATTTTTATTTATTTTGGTTTATATTAAGAAGAAAAACCTTCCTATTGCATGCTTTTAGAGTTTTATTACTTCTGAGGCAATAGATGTGTGCAGGCTGTGCAATGGGATTGCTGAAAGGATGTTCATAAATAGGAGATAATGCAAAATAAATGACTTATAGCTCTAGTTTGTACCTTGCTTAGAGATAACCAGAGGAGGTTTATGGGCACCCCTAGGGTGCATGTTCTGTGGTGCATGACATGATGTAATGTCTTGGAGAATCTGTCAGGGGGGTGAATGTTAAAGGCAAAGCTGTGCTCAGGAAAACAGCTCGGGACAAACTCACAGGATTCAAAACTTCGTGGGGCAAGACATCACCATAGGCCTTCTGGTCTGCATCCTCCTTTTGTGAAAAATGAGAGAAGAAGGTTACAAAAATGTTATTATTTTTATTATATTTGCCCATTTAAACCCCTCCAGCAGCAGGTCAAACCCTGATGAAAGCCATTCTCCTTGGAAGGAAGCTGTCCTTTATTCAATGCCATTGGTCTTTTAGAATACTTTCCAAACCAAAAGTACAAACCTTGGGATTTTCGAATAGTCAACTTGATGTTTGTGAAGTGATTATTTCAGACATTTATCTGGTTAATTTAGATCATGCTGCCACATGCTCCTAGAGAAAGAAGGATGTTTTCTAATGGGATACGTGTGCTTCAGGTCGCTCCCCATGGCACGAGATCAGTGAGTGAAAGTTCCAAATACTAAATTGGAGATATTTCAGGGGGTCCCAAATTTAAAGAAATGCCTTATCAGGAGACAAGAAACATTTAGAGGTTTTTTCTCGAAGGCAAAAGACAAGTATATGATAATTAAGATAAATTCAAAAGTAGTATTATGTCACAAGCACTTTTTTTAATGAAAGGGTGATGACAAGGTATTGCAGGGGGAATCCTTTTTCTGGCAAATCACTTGTATTTTGTTATCTTTGGAATCTGCTTCCTTCCTTGCTCTGGCAGAAGCCAGGTGTTGACTTCTAGGGAGTGTTAAAAAGTCTTTTTTCTTCTTTTTTTTTTCGTGGAGAAATAAGACCACAGCTCAAATTGCAGGAAATATGTGGTTTCCTTTTCTTTTTGGATAGTTTTTTTCCTTGTTTTTGTTTTGTTAGGTGATTTTAATCATAGGTTATTATATATTAAGGTTTTTCTATTTGCATATAAATCCAGATATTGGAACTTACCTATGAATGGAAAAAATAGAACAGTTTATCAGCAAAAGGAAGTCTACACTAGAGTCATCATTCCTTTTGCATAATGTTAATGATGCTTCAAATAATAGTAAAAAGGAAAACCAGCAAAACACAACCAGCAACAGAACTTAATTAGAATTCTGTATGTGCTTTTCTGACATACACCAAATACCATAGTTGTATTAGAAAAATGAACGTGAATATTCAGATAATGAGCAGTAATAAAAACTTAAGGGTAATATAACTATGAACAAAAGTTAGCCAAGGAGCAAGGGAGAAAGAAAGATGTTTTAATTTAGCACTTTCTTAACTTCCCAATTTTTTTAAAGTGAAAATGTTATTGGGCAGTTACTCAGAATGATATAACCATTATTCATATTCTCACGAAATTTTGAAATCTGAGACTTCATTACTACACAACCAAATCTAAATTAAACAAAGGTAAAGTTTACAATTGATTTTACTGCAAGTCCGCTACTGTTTGATATTCTTTCAAGTACTTAGGTGCCCTAAATGTCACCAACTTGCAGAACTTCAATTATTCACTGAACAGGCCATCCATATTCCTTTGTAATCCTCAGATTTGGATGACTGTGGTGCATTTATACACCTGGAAGTATTTTCTGCAAACATTCTAATGCCTTCAGTTCCAAGGGTCAGGTTTAAACTATGAATATTTGTGTATATATTTGTACCAGGTTTTGAAGAAAACAGTAGCATTTTTCAGTGCTTATATACTGGAAAATGTATTTCAGACTAGCCATGTTTCTAATTTGGCCTGTGTATCTGTTTTAGTATTTATAATAGAATGGCTTTTCTCCATCCCACTTTAATATGTGTTAATGAAATAACAAGGCAAATTCTTTGGGGTAACAATATTTGTTGATTTTAAGCTATTCTCTTCTGTAAAAATACTACAACCTCAAAAGAAACAGAGTGTGTCAAAATCAAAGCTTTATGTCACATTAAAAGCTCCATTCAGTCAGAAGGGTTTTTTGTTTATAAAATCAGTTTTTAGGCTCGTTGAAGAGCTATGATGTGGACAAGTAACAGAGACATAAGCATCATATTTGTTTCTTATTTAAGTTTTCAAAGTCAAACACAGGACTTGTCTGTATTTAAGCAAAAAACCCCAACAAAACAGTGATCAGAATATAGCAATGGGTCAATACCTCGTGTGACAACTTGAACATCAGTGCACTCTGACAGCAGCACACAGAGGTAAATCCAGATTTGTTTCTTCCATTGGGCCTAGAGAAGAACCTCCATCTTCTCACCATAGTAAAATTACATTTCTGAAGATCAGGGACCAGAAGCTGTTATATGGGTGTGTAAGAAACCTATGGATTAATGTGCCATAGAATAGTGGACAGAAAAAAGGGCTCCCTAATCACCTGGACTGAGGGGACGAAGGAAGACGTATTTGCCTGCCATCTGTTAATGTAAATGGTGCAGCTAATTTAACAGTATTAGACCTGAATCATCTTGCTATTATTCCAGTTTTACATCACTGTGAAACTGGAAGTGAATCATTAATATCAATGAAATTATCCCGGTGTCAGCCATGGAGGAGTCTGCGGAGGGGATCGGGTTCATTAATTTTAATAATTTATGATGCAGTGTAGGCTACACAATTTCACTAAATCTACTTTTATTTAATGTGACCTACTGATCCTTGCATGTATTACAAACCACCCAGTGTATTTGATGTGTCTATTATAAGCAGTTTCTGAGGAAGCACGAGTTTTTAGCTGAGTGTACCAACTTCTGAATTTATCTGGGAAGACTGTTGGCCTGATCATTGGAAGATGAACTTTTCAGGCTGCAGTGGTAGTTTGAAATCTGAATTTAGAGCACTGTATGATGCATCAACGTCAGCAAGTGCCAATTACGTGCAATAAATGTAGCACCTCGACAACCACTGATTGAGGCCTTCAATTGCCAAAACATTCCAATCCAATTTTTATGTGGTATTTTATACGTACTGCTTGAGGTAAAACTGTTTCTCTAATTCAGGGTTAACAGGTCAGGCCACTAAAAAGCTGTGTATGAGAATCAAATCAACACCAACTGATCTTGCAAGGCTGTGCAAACACTGACTCACTTTCCTTCACACCACGCTGAAGACACCTTGTACATCCTGGTATCCTGAGCGTGGATTTGAAGGCATAATATTCTGCATCTGATCTCAAAAATGTGGTTAGTTGCCATGCAATAGGAAAGTGGCAAATATAGGAAGTGAACTTGAGAGATTAGTGTCTGGATAGAGCACCTGCAGGGAACTGGGATTTTACTGCCCCCCACCCTCTTCCAGCCCTGGGGAAGGCTCCTGTCCTTGCAGCTGAACCTTCAGAAGAGATGGATGTGTGTCTGTGCTGCTGCTTCTCCAGAGCACAGCTGGGTGCCCGACTGCACATCCATCCTTATCAGTTGTGGAAGCTCACACAAAACAAGCTCAAACATGCTTCATTATCAGCAGATGGCAGCTCACTTTTTATGTCTTAAAGCTACTGGTGCAGGTGAATATTCCCCTGAACGCAAGCAGTCTGTCATTCTGGAGTGGATCTTTCCAGAACTCTCTTTCTGAGCTCATGTACAAAGGATTTAGCTGAATATCAGCCCTGGTGTTCTCGTGGTTATCACTCCATGGCTTCAGTACCCTCAGATACACCCCTTGCTACTTCAGTGCTCTTTTAGTGTCATAGGTCTACCTCCAGGATTTGTCCTTGCTGTTCCAATGCCACTTCAGCAAACTTCACAGAATGGCAGGGTAGTTACTGTCTCTGTGTTGTTCATGCTGTGGAATTATTATAAATTTTGCTTTGCACCCTTTCTGTGCTTTGGCTGATGCCTGCATTTACAGGACAGAATAACATAATATATCTTACACCCTGGCACATTTAATTAGGATGTCAAACTTGTGCTTGGGCTTCTATTTCTATTTCTAAAGCAGAAGCACTTTGCTCATAGTTTGGTGTCAGAATGCATGAAACCTCCTTGGCATAATGTGAATTAGAACCAGCAGCAAAATGAATGAATGATTAGTATTGGGCATGGATCCAGTGTTTGACATTCCACTCATTAGAAAGTCTACTCTAATTAACTTAATTGGAATCTACTGGGTGTGCCATTGATGGATTTGCTTGTCACCACAATTTTGTTTTCTGTTCCATCAAACTCATTGGTGAAAACATGATGTGTGCCGAGATTGCCTTGGAAAGGCCCAGTTCTTCAGAGGGGTCTGCAAATTGCAGCCTCTTGCTCCCACCCAGGGACTGAATGAAGTCCCTGGGAGGCAGAGGGCATGCCAGGGAGCTCCTTGGCATGAGAATTATTTTCTCAGAGTCCACATGAGTCACACAGGACACACAACTTTGCATTTATCCAGCGCCTGGGGACTTCAAATGATCTCCTGAACACCGAGGAATCAATTGAGCCACTTTTCCTAATGCTAACAGCACCTTTTCCTACAAGGGGTCGCTGGAAGTGCTCAATAAACTCACTGGGGCTACTCAATACATTGTCAGAATCTGGCTGTAATTAAGTGAGCCTTGTAAAAACACTGTAATAAATAAAATTATGTGCATTTTCTGACCGGTGTACAGGGATTCAGACATTTCTATAATCACCCAGTAAATGATTAGCAAAACCAGAATGAGACCAAGGATTCTTTTGAATGAAAACCAGCTCTGCAAGTTGCCACTTGAATCACTAGAACTGCTAACTTACTTGAAGGATTTTATCCTTTTATCTATTGTAATCCTGACACATCCATCTCAGCTGAAGCCAGAGATTTTACAAAGAACTTTTGCTTTTCAACTTGAAGGTGTACACCTGTGCTGACTCTCCATCCTCTTTGTATGCATATGCATATTTCATTAGATCAGGGCTCTCATAATGGTGAGCAAATAATCTACTTTTGGTCTAGAAAATAGCACTGATATTAAATGTAAATGGGAGGTTGGATTTCCATTACACTTCTCTGGTCTAAGGCATAAAATCCTGTAAACAGAATGAAAGGAGACAAAAAACTTTAAGCTTTGAAAGCATGAAGTGGTTAAATGGATACCAGTGGAAGGAAAATCTAAAGGATGGGGAAGATATACAGAAAAAGCTGAGTCCCTCTTATTAATATAAAATCTCTGGTCATACTTGGAATGAAACACGTATCCCCAGAGAAGTTTAAAGAACACATGCAGCAAGGAAAATGCCATTGTTGCCTGATGAATAATGGACTTCAATAGATATCACGACAATAAGTGTATTTTAGGAAACAGTATTTTTCATTGTAGTCTGTTGAAAGATTAAAAGGATTTAACATTTCATTTACACTGTTTTTTTTTTCTTATAGCTTTTAAAGCAGGCCTGTGCAGTGTATTGCTTTTTTTCACAGAAATTTCATGAGAAAAGAAATACTACTCTTGTCATCAGTTGTTGTGATTATTAATATGGGACTGTGGAAAATTTTTCTTTACCTAAACTGAGTTCTGTGAAACTAATTTACTTTTATTTAAAAATATAGTGAAGACTTACAGATATCGTGGTGAGTGACAGAAGTTTGAGTGGTATCTGAAGATGCAGACAGAAAGTGAGGTAGGAGTCTCTGCTGCCATTTGTGATTTATGAGCCACTGTTTGAGATTGTCTGAAATAAAAAAAAAGAATTGCAATAATCATTACAAAATAAAACTGGCCTCCTTTCAATCTTGGCCCAAATATATTTAAGAGAAAATCATGGAAGTTTTTTTACAGTGCCTGCCCCTGGAATCCCTGAAGGATTTCAGTTTAAATGAATGTAAAAATGTCTTCTCAAAAAAAACTTACTAACCCTTTTCTCACAGGCACTTTGTGGTAGCAAGTGAACCACACAACCTGCAATGCTGGAGAATGCCCAGTTTGATTAGAATGATAAACTGGTTTTGCTGGAAAGTTCAGGTTTTGGTGAACTATGGTGAGAAATTTGAAACCAAATCAAAGGGAAGAAGCCAAAGCAGTTTCCAATAATCTTTCTGCTCTGTTAAACATACAGTGAACAGGCAAGAATGCTCAAATTGATGAGGGAAATGAGTCATCTTTTTGTGACAGGTGTGGTTTTAACAGCTGAAGTTGGTGGTTTGGTGTCTCAGTAAAAAGGCAGCATCTTCTTAATGACTTTCATTCATCAAACAACATTCAACCTTTTAAGCTTCAGGAAAAGAGAAGGTGGCTGAACTTAAATTTTGATATGTATCTTGCATCTTCCAATGGTGATTCCCAATCTTTTGCTGCATTGGCCACATAATACATTTTTCCAGGTAATTGAGAAGCCAGACAAAAAAAGATTGTAACCCATACATGGGCCTGGAAACGCAAATTCACGAAACTGTATTAAATATAAAAGTGTCGTGTTCTAAAAAGTAATTTCCAAGTCTGTGCTAGAAGACTAAATAGCAAAAAAAAAAAAAATCACAAAAAAAGAATGAGTTGTTGATCTTAAAAAAAAAACAAAAAAGAAAGAAAAAGAAAAAAAAAGAAGGAGCCAATTAAGATAATTACCCAAGAAAAGTACTTTTATTTTGCAAGTCTCTATCTGCATGTCTCTCTGGAAGTCTGCATCTTCTGAACTCAAATGTGTTTTGCAATCTGTTTGTATGTTGGTTGTGTTTCTTTTTTTTTCTTTCTTTCTCGGAGCATATTTGTAAAGAGCACAAAGTTGCTTTTACTCTTCAATTTCCTGCCATACACAGCTTGTTTCTGAACAATGTGTGAATTACAAAAGAAGCCTGGATGAGGTCTGGATCAGCTACAGATCCATTGCAAGTGTTTGCTTTTTGACCTTTTGAGGAGCTCCCATTTTTCCCGGTTTCTGAAGATTTTCTGCTTAGGAATTTTCTGGCTGGGTCTGGCTCATGCTCTCCCTGCCATCGAGAAGGGGATTTCCATTTTTTCTTGGGCTGCTGAACCAACAGAATCACCCACTGTGGGGAGACAGTTCCACCCCTTTCTCAGGGAAGACACCTCAATTTTCCAACAGCAGAAGGGATTTGCTCTGACTTTTCCTTTGGCTCCTCCCAACACTGGATATTTTGAGCACACTTACAGGTCTACCAGTGTACAAGTGTTAAAGAGGTAATGCAACACGGAGAGCAGGGTGTTGCTTTGGGGTTTTTTTTAGTTATTCTAGGAACATTTTAAACTCAGAAATTGTTCTGAATCCTGCAAGAAGCACATCAGAAGTAGTGTCTGATATTTGTGTGCTGAAGTTGTGGATACTCTGGGATTTTCTCAGCCAATGCCACCATTACTGTTGAAATGGGCTCCAATTTTGGGACAGCACAAGTGCAGGCAATGCCATCCATCACCCAGCACCAAGGTTTGGCCAAAAGAAATGGAGACCATTTGTTAAGTGTGAGGTTTTCCACATTGGATCAACAGAGCTGGGGATCTCAGTGGCTTAAAATGTACAAAACCAGCCAATCCTGCTGGTCTGGGAATGACCAGGAACAGCACCAGAAGTTTTCTGTATAATAAGGGTCTGTGCTCTTTATTGATAGTTCTTCCTAGATTACTTTTTCCTTTTTGTGCTAAGAAGCACAAAGAAAAATGACAGAACCTCATCTGGCAATTTATATAAGGTATAAATATATACAACAGATATAAATCTTAGTCTGGCAGTTCATTTAATATATATATTAAAAAAGATTTCTTTTAGTAGGTTAGTCTTAGAAAAGACACCATGTTCCCTTAAAGTCCCATATGGATTCCTACACCATGTTTCATACATAATGATTGGAGATTACCTGTCTTTGAAAATTAACCTTCTATTAACTTGTTAAAATCTAATGATTAAACTACAATTAATAATTTGTGATCATGATTCATTGATTTTATACTTTTAATCCAATTGTGGAGTCTAATCTCTCTTGCTTGTCAGCAAGACAAAGTGAGAAAAAAATATCCTGACATTTTATATAAATAACAATAAATTTATGTAATTTAGTCTTTTTTTTTTACACCATCTCACAACCCTTTTTCTTGTCTTCCTAATCACCCCCCAAAAAACAAAAACAAAAGACTTATTCACAGAAAACATTTACCAGGGTCACATGACTCAGAATTCAGAAGAAGGCCTTGAGCAGGGATAAGGGTTCAAATAAGTTGGCCTATTGCATCATTAAAAAATACAGTTTCACAGTGCCAGCAGCTCATTCCAGTCTCACAAATTCTGGCTTCACAACTCTGCAATTCTTGACTTATACCAGACCCATAAGATCTGCTACATTCTGAACCTCTGTCCATTTTAAAGCGATCTTGTAACCAATCTGCCACACAAATGGGACCATTTCTTTCCCCAAATGTCATAAATTCAATTTCTGCTGCTTTAAACAGCCTTTTTTTTTTTTTTGAGAACATGACCAGTAATAATTTTTACATTTTTTTTCAGTTTTAATATATTTTAAGTTAATGCATTCCAGTTTAATTTACCTTTGATAGTAAAATCTGCAATGGCGCATTTATAACGTGTCAGATTTTACAGAGTTAATCACGACTTAATAAACTTTTAACCTATTCGTTAGAATAGGTATTGTACAGTAGCAATCCTTATTCCCAGTTTGAGGAGAAGGCAGAGCCAAGTGTCCTCTTCTGGGACAGGCACCTTAAAGAGTCTCTGACTGACAGTCCATGGATTTGGGGTTCCTGCTGTGCAACCACTCTGCATTTTCTCAGCATCTCCAGCCAGTGTGTGCTGTGTGGACCACAACCTAAAAAAGGGCAGACAGGAAGTGAAATTATCCTTGTAGGATTGCACACAAAAATAGTATTAGCAGGTTTCCTTCCAAACTGTAAGACAGTTCCTGCCAGGTTCAAACAGCTGAATAAATAGCTCCTGGCTTGTTGATAGAGCAGGGGGAAAAAAGCTCTAATTTATCACAGTTCATCACATGCATTTATCCTTACTTTTTCTTTTTTTTTTTTTTTCCTCAGGATAAGTATATAAGACTCTGCGTGGTGAATTTATGCCTGTTTGTCTGAAAATTGGATAAAAAACTGGGTCAAAGTCCTATTCTTAGCCACAGATGAAATGCTACTGACTTGTTGAAAATCCATTCTCATCTGTGTATTTTTGTCCATCAGGTTTTGAACCTTGGTGCTGAGCAGTTTAATGTAAATTGCTCTCCTTAAAACACCACATCTTCTTACAGCTCTCTGAAGCAAGTACCACTTGTACAGCAGAAACTGCATTATGTGCAGCATATAAAGAATTCTTGTGGAATGGTCTGCTTATCTCATCAAAGTGAAATTATATCTGTGTAGACATAAAGTATAGTAGATATATATATATATGTATATATAGATATATTTACAGTATCATGTTGCATGTTAGAATGCACTTTACAAATTGCCCAGAATTTTAAAAATAATTTTCAGCGTGACACACTGCCAACAAAAACATGGCACTATAGCTTAAGACTTGGTATTATTTTGTTATTTCAGTTTTTTCATCTCTTAATAATGAGAAAAACAATATTGATCTTGGATATAACCATGAAAGAATGATGATTAAGAATTACAGAAATCTTTTGTCCCGGCCAGGTCCTTACAGCTCTCATGAAATTTTGAACCAGTGTACTTTGTTATCTCACAAATCATTAATACAGGCCCACAGTAAATTGTGGGTTGGCCCCCTGCCCAGCATAGCACCATGACCAAGCCTCTGCTTTCTGGTAAATTAGAACCCAGCTCTTTATATCAGAGGTACACACATTTATGGGGGCATTAGATACGAAATAATCTTTCATTTGCCATTTGCTTTCCTACGTGGCTACCTTTAAACTAGGTCGTGTAAAAGAAGTTTATTTGGGTTATCAGGGAAAACTATACTAAACCTGTAAGGTCCTTGCAACAGCAAGGAGGGTTTGCTGAGATGCATCTGAATGAATACCTGAAAAGGACCTTAACTCTTATCTAGGTAATCATAGGATGTGTGAATCAGGACGTGGAGGCTCATAGGACCATATATTTTGCCTGCCTGACCATGGAACACAAAGACTGACTCCTGTTGCAGAAGCAGGACTAACCCTGTTGGCATAAAAGGAGTATTAATGAAATTAAACCACTGGAATGAAACAGAGAGAAAAATCACACCTTTTAAAATGGTTGGAAACACTTCAATCCATTACTTGTTGCATTCTGGTGATTACCAGCAATTTCTTAATCACAGTTTGTGTAATTACTTGCCATTTGCTTGTATTTAGAAAGAATTAGCTCAGATTGTTTCTAGCAAGTCATCAACATTGCTTAAAAAAGGTAGTTAAACAGGCAGACTTACCGAGTTGGTGATAGATTGCCTTTTGTGATCAGTAGACATGAAGATATTTCATAGCAACCTGTTCACTTCAGGTAGTTCAGCAACAAAAAGCAACTACTTCAGCTCTTTCCCAAAATTGTTATTTTCCTTTGATCTCTGCTGTGTTTCAGTGGCCTTCTGGACGTGGCTTTCTCCTCAGGATTGTCACCTGGATGTGTTTCTCTTAGGGGCATGGAGACAGGGTATGAAGAGAAAGCAAGTGATAACATGGTTCCTAAAAATGTCCATTTGCAACTGGTAATAATCTGGGAAAGGCAGCCCTGGAAAACTGGACTCCAAGGGAGCTTCACAGGTTTCCAGTCAGTCTGTGTACTCTGCCTCTTAAATTAGTTGGGTGTGTTGTGCAAGCCTGTCCTTGTCGCTGGGCGTGGGCAATTCCTGACAACAGTCCGAACCCACAGAGATAATTCCCTGAGGAACATCTTGGCTTCTCAAGGAGAAAAAGGCACCTCTGATACCTTTGATGCTTAAATCTGTCGGCTGCTTCCACTTCAGTCTCACTTTGCAAAAGCAGTGTGCTCCTAATGACTGGCACTTACCCACAGAACAAATGTTCTAATTAGCAGTGAGAATTCCCTTCCCTCTATAGCCTGGATAGTGCAGTATCTCAGGTACCTCTAAATTCCTGGAGCCAGAGAGGGAAGGCCAGGGCACAGGTCATCCCTTCTACACCAGTTGTCACTGTCCCCAGAAGGACAAACTGCCCTGGCTTTGTGTGCTGAGCAGACTGGGGCAGACACTTCCCAAGGAACGCTTCATTTTTGGAATGGACAAAGCAGGCTCCCATTTTGGTGCCAGTATTACTGAATCTGGAAATTAGGGATAATGAACCCACAAGTGGTTAAGTGAACACAAATAAAGTCAATGGAACTACACCTGCTTCAACCACCTTTGAGTTTGGCCGAGTGTAATTACTCCAAATATTATTGTAAAATCACTCTTTCATGTGTATGCCCGGAGATGGATGTATACAGATATAGGCTCTTTGGGTGGCTGATAGAAGGGGCCTTCTTTAAGTGCTACAGGCATTTCATATACAAATATTTTCGATGGTTTCCCTCCTCAGACGGAATAATATTGCTTCAGCCAACACAAACATGTGAACTCACCAATAGGTGGAAAATGGGAACCGAGATGTGAAAAAAAACCCCTATAAAAATTTCAACTCCGAGAATAAAATACTGAGATTTTGCCTCAGATAAGGTGAATAAACAATTCTGAATAAACATTACACGTTAAATCTGGAAAGACTGAACTTTTTACTGAGTTCTTGAAAGATTTTTGTGCCACCTCATGACTTAAGAGGCAAAAATGAGCTGGGGACACCACGGCTATGGGAGCACAGCAGAGTTTGGAGTTCTGGGGCTTCTGGGCTTTCCTTCCTGGGCTTCTCTCTTTGCAGGTGACATCCTGGGCTGCCTGAGGGAGCTGAGATTCACACTCCAGGTGTGAAACACTCTTTCTCCAATATATTCTAGATAAGAAGGGAAGCAACAGGAATATTTAATAAGTAGAACTGTCAGTAGTTTGGTGGCAGTGTAGGTGACCAGGTCCAGAGCTGTGCAGACCACTACTGTTTTATTGCTCTGGTTTGGTTTGAATTCAAGACCACTTACCAGAAATGGCCTGTGATAGATTTAAAAGAGAAGTGTAGGTGATGAGATACAGGGGTTATAAATGGAGCATTCTGTGTCTGGGATGAAGAATACCAAATCACCCAGGCAGAGCCCACCTCTGCATTTTAGTACTTTCACACATGAAAATCTCCAAGTGTGGTAAAACTTCTCTAAAACACACCACGTGAAAAAAGTGATGCTTGGACAAGGACATCATGTTGGTGTCATCATCTCAAGAGGGTTTTTATATTTATTCCAATGAATTTGGGATCTGATGGCACTTAAGCTAATAAAAGGATAAGCAAATAAAAGAGAGCTCAGAAGAAATGGGTTATCAAAAGGAAGGGTCCAACAAAGACTATTTTATGTATTATATTGCTGAAAGTGAAAAAAAACCCCTCTTAACAAGGACAGCGTGAAATGTGAAGCTAAGAAAGGAGTAAACAGGATGCTACAAACATTTAGAAGATTTTTGGAAACATTTATTAAACTGGTGAAGTAAAACGCACAAGGCTGGAATTCAGGACCCTGTTTGATTTAATTTTCTTGGAGACCACAACTGCCATATCCTAAAGATATCTATCAAATGCATAAGTGTATGACTACTATAAGTACACACTTAATGGTAAAAACAGAACTAGGCAATGATTTTTGAGGGATTGCTTATCATCATCACGGGCTGATGAATGACAGTCCATAATCATAAAACCTATTTATTCTGTGTTCTGTACTAGTGTTGAAGGTGTTTAAAAGCAAAAGTAACACAGCACAAGAATATGGAGAGTGAATAATCTGCTTGGAAGGATTGGTTGAAATAAACTTCGCAGAAGCAAAGAAAAAAATTATAATTTTTAGACAGTGTCAGTTCATTTGAAAGAGAGGAGACGTGATGAGGGTCTTCAGAGTGCTCAGAGAAAGTCTGGCAGTTAAGAGTGGAATCGTTCAAGCTAATAAAAATGTTAAGAACTGAGACTGCAAAAGAGTTTAGCAAAGTAGAACAAGTATCTACTCCAGAGTTTGTCATGAATATTAGTATTCAGCTGTGCTGGGCTATATGAGACGGTGATAAATCAAGTAAGATTTGGAAAAGTCTCTGAAATCTCCGTGTGGATCTCTGAGAATATAAAGCAGTGCTGGTATTGCAAGTAGGGACAAATGCTCAGATGGAGAGCATTCTACACCACATAAGGGAAAGACATATGTTGAACACAAATTCTTGGAAGCCTACTTTTACATTTTTTATTTAAAGCAAATTAAACAGTTTTCAGAAAGCTAATCTAATAAGAAGGCAGGCATGAGAAGATTTCTTCTTAGTCATTTGTATATGAGTGAAAAAAAAGAGAAAATAAGATCTGGGTCCATAGCAGTAACTATTTTCTCCAATATGCAGTAATATGTGTATTTCTGGATTATTTCATGTTATGGAAAAGGCATAAATATATTTTTGTCCCCTCACCTGTATTGTCCAGGTAAAAATCCTGATGCCAGACAATGAGGGAAAGTTTGGCACATTCCATGTTCAAATAGGGTGTCACTGCACACTGATGTGACTTTGAAATATATTTTCAAGACAGGGCAGATTTGAGAGGAAATATTGAGAGAAAATACTGGGTAAAATTAAAGGATCTGGAAATCTTTCTTGGTAATTTATTAGCTGTTCCAAATGGAAGCACTTTCTCTGACTAAGTTGGGGAATAAAACCATCCCAATTACAGGACTTCAGTTAGATATTAGTGGTAAAAATGCACAGTAATGGGCATAATGAATAGAAATGGAGTTTATTATCTGTCCTTTTTTTTTTTTTTTTTTTTTTTTTCCAGTTCTGGAAAGGCAAATAGAATTTTGAATCAAATGAACAGTTTCACTAATCACTAGGGTATTTTAATAAATTTTATCTAAGGGCCTATGTCTTATTTAAAAGGTGTTTTGTTTCACATCTCCTATTCAAACAAACAAAAAAACCTGAGTGCTCTGACAAGCCTACTGTATTTCCCTGAGTAGAGAGCAAAATATGTACATTTAATTCAGTACTGTGGTAGCACTGAGAAGCTTGACTCATGGAACCCACTGTGCCAGGGATGTAAAGTGACACTTGCTTGAGATTAAAGAAGAGAAGACTCATGAAAAACAGAAGTGAAGTGTTCAGCAGAAAGCAGAATATGTATGTGCTTCTCTAAGGTTTTTTAAGAAAGCAAGCTGTCACTAAAAGGTGAAGACCAAGAGACAATGTGTATTTTCATAGATGTGCTCTAACCAGGACCAAAAAGAGATAGAAAAGAATACAGGATTAGTTAAAAAAATATTTCCCCCTTACTCTGAAGTACAGAGAGTGTTTTCCTGCACCTAGGGTAGGTACTATTTCTCTTTAGACCAGCCAAATGCAACATGCTGCGTTACCAACAGAGTGACAATGTATATTATGAATAGTTTGGTTGGAATAAGAAGTGATCTGAGCCTTTGGCCATCCTTCAAACCAAATTGAACTCAAACCTTTGACATTTCAGTCCCATCCTGTCCTCCCTCATCCCACATTTCTCCTGGTGCAGTGTCAGCCTGCCGTGCCCAGAGGTCTGATATTCAAAAAGGGCAGCAATAGGCACCTTGCCACTTCCTGCTGGACTGTGGATTTGTCAGGGAAAGAGAGTTAGAGCTGTGGGGAGGGGGCATTGACTCCTTCAGGGCAAATATTGTTGGGAGGGAGAGGGCAGGCCCTTTTTCCATGATGCATGAGAACCTCCAAGGAGAGCACTGATGATGGATGACTGCCAAACTTCCCTGAAAGAACGTTGTCATGCCCTGAAGAAAGAACAATACCAGGCTCAACCTGAATTCACAGACAGTTCACTTAGTCTGGATGCGACAGAACCTAAAAAATATTCCAGTAATAAAACTACCAATACATTTTCTATATTCAATTAAATCTAGCTGGAAGAAAATCAGCAAAATATTACACAGTCATTTCTCCCTGGGTTTGAAAAATTCAGTCATTAAATTTCCTCTCCCAAATAAACCCAAGACATTTATAGTTGGATCTAAGAAAACAGAATCTGATCTGTGTGTAGCTTGCAGTAATGTGTCTTTTTAAGCTCATGAGAAGTATTGACTGCAAGGATACCAGGTATTCTGTGATTAAAAGTGTATTAATCATTTACTGAAGATTATTGAATGATTCAAGATGAATTGTCTGTTTATATAATTGATGCCAGCATGATTAATTCAAATCTCCTACTAGGTTTAAGAGGACAGAATTAGAGATATAACTACGAGGAGCCTCTTGATCCACAGTTAGGATGTCAATAGCTTTTGCATCCTTTAGCTAAATGAGTGCAGGAAAGTATTTCAGTAATTTCTGGGTTCTTCTTCCACAATAATGGAGTTTATATAAATTGTTAATGATGTGACAGATGGGAAATCTTTAATGTTTGTGATACACACACACACACACATATTTTTCTGAGTAGAAGGATTCTCCACACTGACAGTGAAATACTGTGGGTCTCGCTCAGATGTTCTTATGAAATCATTAGGATGCAGAAGTTCATCTTAAAGCTAAGAGAAAGTCAGCACAGACCCAGAGAGGGTCAGTTAGAAACTAAAGGTGGTTCTTTAAGAAGTGTCCATACCTGCATGTTGATTAAGTTCAGATCCAAAGGCCTTTTTTGTTTTTTTCACACTTCCTGAATCACAATTTTAGAACAGACTGGCAGCTAAAGTGTGTCACAAAATCTGAATTCTGCTTCTTTCTGTCATCAATCTTCTTGTGCAACTTAAAGCAAACAGTTTAACAATTAGTGTCTCTTCTCTGTAACCTCTAACACAAAGACTGTGAAGCTCTAGCAGCATGAAAGTAGGGTAAGATAAATTGCTGGTACTTGTAAAAGATTTGGAAACTTTAGGAAGGAGCCCTTATAAAAGTACAAAGTATTGGTGGCTGTGTGATAAATTAAGGAGAGGGTCACATTCCTAGTGAAGTGGCAAAATTGCTGATGATTAAACACTCACTGATTTATTTCTTTCTCTGTGGGATTTAGACTCATTAGAAGAACAAATTACATCTATTATAAAAAAACAATCTATATTTACATGCTTTACATTTCACATAAATTGGAATGTTTTCATGGAGAAAGTTCAGCATTCTTACAGGCGTATAAAATTAAAATTAAGTCAAACACATGGTTGACTATCACAAGTATTGCCCTTTATGTCATGTTACTGTCACTGCTTCTCCACATTCTCTTGGGGGTTACATTTGTACATAAATTTAAAATGCAGTTATTAATAATTTTCATTTATTGTCAAAATGAGTATGGATTTGTTTCTGAAATTTAGTTTATTTCACATTACTGCTAACATCAAACAAGATAACAGGATGCTATTGGCATTGCTGAAAGCCAAATGTAGGATTATGCCTGTTTATTATCTTGAGCAGCCATGCAAGCTAAGCTGCAATGAATCCTACACAGGGAGCAATATTCATATATTAAATCTGACGTGCAGTCCAGATACCACAGGAAAAAAAATCACTTTATCCTGATTTCCTCAAGAACAGTGGTTTGTGTGATCACAATGTCTTCCCGCCCATATCTCCCTGCCTTCCACCCAAAAGCTTTTCACCCATTTGGCCTATTTAAAGAGATGTTCACTGTCAAGTGCCCATGAAAAAGTGAGGGGCAGCTTGTGAATGTGCCCTGTGACTGCCCCAATTGGGAGAGCTTTGTGCTGAAGTGTTGGTGTTTTATCACCATTATCATGGGCAGAAACTGCTGCAGTGACTGGAGTGAAGGAGATTTCCTTCCTCTGGCAGTCTCAGAGGGCAAGGCAGCATTTGTGTATTATGTGTTGTAAAAGGCAATATAAGCAAATTAATTTTCTCTGTGGAACTATAACCCCAAAAAACCTACTTAGTGCCAACTTAGGATCAATATTTTGAAACAAAAGCAAATTGATTTCCAGCACTGGTTCAATATTTTAATGGTTGCAATGGAAGAGATAAATAACAGAGTTGTTTCAGGTTGTTTTATATCTGTGTATTCCAATTTCAGTGAAAATATATTCTACTACTATTCATTGCTGATACAAAACCTGCAGTGCAATGTACAGTGGACAGGGTCAACTTAAACAAGCTAAAAAATAGGACATATGACAAGTGCTCTGTATTTCAACCAGTGTTTTGAAAGGGATGAAACTCCCTTACACTAAACCCTGAATTTGAACTGAAGGCAACAACTCCTGTTACTATGCACCACTCTGGTATTATTTTTGCTCTGCTAATATTCTTCTGCAGCATTTTATAGTGACAGGAATGTATTGCAGGGGTCAGCACTGTGGTTATCTTGAGCTCATTCCAATGGCTCCTGGGTATATGTATATAGAACAGAGCTTTCCAAAAGGTTCTTTTGAAATTCTTTTCTAAAGGGTTATAATTTCACTGTTTCATTCTGTTAAACAGAGGAAAATGTCACTTAGAATTTACTGTTATCAATATGTGCAACAAATCTTCTTGTATTCTCACTTAATCATTTGTATATTTTAGAAAATTAATTTAATCAAATGTTCATTAGCAGTGATAATTAATTATAGCAAAGTTCATCAGACAACATATACATGTTGCCAAATGATCACCATGATGTTCTTTTGACAGAGTTGTTACAGCACAAATGTTCACACATTTTTATGCAGACATTTCACCAGCACATGACATACTGGCTATAAATCTGCCTTTAAAGCTTTATAAATTACAGATGCACTAAATAGTCTTGAAATATATTTTGCTTTTATTAATTTCATAATTTTGAATGGTAAATGCATATTCAAATACCGTATACATTATGCCCAGAGTGAAAAACTTATTATTTTTAAGGTTAGTAATTTCTAAAAAAAAATCCCAAAGGTTGTCCACAAGAACTGAGTGTTTACTAATCTATCAGTAAATTGAAAATTCACTCTTTTTTAGAAAGTCTGCATATTTTATCAGGAGTGGCATGACTTGAAATTCTTGCTGCCTGAAAAAGAGGGATAGCTTTTTATCTAGGGCACATGGCTTGGGGGAAGTGTATTCAGTCACTTTGCCACAGGTTTCCTGTGACTTTGGGTAACTCATCTTGTCTGTCCATGGTTCATTCTCTTATTTGTAAAATAGCAATGAGAGCCTCCTCTCTGAAATACTGTTTGCTTTGTATTTTGGGGCACGAAGGGAGGGAACATCGTTCTGTTCTTCTCCAAGGCTTAACAAAATGGGGCCATATTCTTAGCTGAGGCTTTTAGATACTGCCATGCTATATTGTAATAATATAATTATTATTGCTCTGACAAAACCATTAATCTAATTGCCCTTTCTGATTCTCGAAAGCACTGCTGGCTCCTGAGTATTCCAGGCTCTAATCAGGTGGATGAAAACAGGACAGAACGCTTGAAATAAATTCTGCTAAAACTGTCAGGAGTTTGTCTGTTTTCCTTGCCCCAATGCTCAATACATTTTCATATGTTTCTGGGTGAAAAGTCTCACTTGTGCAGTCAAAGCCTTGGCATTCCTTGAGCTATAAAAGAATATTTCTTGATGTTACATTAAAATTTGTCGATGATGCTGGAGGATAATGTGCAACCACTGCAGCTGTCAGAAGTGTGTATGAGTAATTAGTGGCGACTAATAATCTGAGAGACAGCACTATTTTGTTGGACCTTTTTCAAAAGCTAATGAAAAATGAACATCCCTGAGACATCATAAAAAAGCTCCAGAAAGACAAGTAGGTCCATGTCAGGTCATCTGTACCAAAAATTACCAGAGGAGTGAAAGACACAGGCACGGGCTCATAACCAGAGTGGATGACCTTAGTTTGGCTGATGTGCTTTTTTAAAGCCAAATCT
Organism: Manacus candei; assembly: GCF_025592945.1. Classification (NCBI taxonomy): domain Eukaryota; kingdom Metazoa; phylum Chordata; class Aves; order Passeriformes; family Pipridae; genus Manacus; species Manacus candei. The sequence goes on from NW_026138092.1 coordinate 1,505,694, forward strand.
CTGGGTGGACTTGGAGCTGGGAAACCACACGTAGCAAATTTGCCTAAGTATTTGTTGAAAGCCAGCCAAAGAAACCAAGTATATTTGGCTTAAACCTGCACTCCTCCTTCACAGCACAGCGACAGGTTCGTCTGCACTCAAATTCTGGCACTGTTAGAACTGGAAACTTAATATAGGAATAGTTTGCCTTAGCTCACCCCCCAGGAGGCAGAGACACATCAGGGCTCTTCAGTGAACATTTTGCTGTACTAGAAAACCACACAAGACCCAGACACAACATGGAGAAAACAGACTTGGAGAGTTCTTTGGCTCCGTACATTTTCTTACTTTTGGTGTGACTCAGAACCACCGAGCAGAGTTTTCCTTTTGAGATGTTTTACAGTTCTGCAACGTTGTTTTTCACCGTGGAATCAATGTATTGAGAGCCAGCCAAGAGTAGCAATTAGCTACTTAGCCTGTCCAGTTCTTACTCCAAATGAAGTGTTACATCAGCCTTTCAAAAAATGGTGACAACATCTCAAAGCTGGGGCCTGGCTCAGTAAAAACAGGTCACAGGCACCTGTGTTAAGTCATCCTGCTACGTCTTTCTCTTTTTATTACACTTCTCGTGTCATCCCACTGTCAACACAGAGCAAAGCAGATTTCAGGTGTGGTCTTGGGAAACCTGCCCACTTTTGCTCACCACAGAGGTAGCTTATGAGGACGAATCTGGTTTGTTTTTTTAAAAAAATAAAAAAAAAAAGCCTGAATGAAAATTTATGATGGGGGTTTTATTAAAATGTCAGGCGTTCCTTTAAAATTAGCTCAGGGAAAAAATGTAGAGTTTCAGGGCTCTCAAAAGAGTGAATAGTGCTCACAAATTGAATATTGTTCTTCTCGGGTTATCAGACAGAAGTCTACTCTTTCACTCTGGCAAAGGAATTTAACATTGATAATTCTTGTTAATTGCTATCATCTTTCATTGGGACTTTTCTGTCAGCATGTGTTGTGCAGCAACTGTACAGACCAACTCTATTTCTACTCTGAAACAGCAAATTGATACAAATGCTAATTTTGTTTCAAAGGATTTTGTTTTTGACTTAGAAGTCTGGGAGGAGAGAAAGGGAAAACAAGTGGCTGGGTAGGAAAATGAAGAGATTAGATCTGCAGTCTCCTAACCCACAATACCAGGGACGTCTGTTTGCATAATGCAGAGTCCAAGACCTTCCTTTTATGTTGTTGTAAAGAATCAGATAAGGACAGATATTGTGCAATAGCTGAGATCCAGCTATCTCGGGTGCAGACTGAGCCTGGTTAACTCAGCTTTCAGAAAAACACATCTGTGCAAGACTAAAAGCAAAAAGTTCACTTGCTTTATTGGGGATTATCCTGACAGACAAGTAAAAGGTCATAAATTTTGCAGAGTTAAAACAGAGTTAAATGGAGTTGTGTATTTGGTGAAGACAACCCACAGCTCTCCCCATGAGCAGGAAGCCCTGTGTTGCTGAATAACTCTTTGGATGTGTTTCAGGAGCATCTGGTTGCCAGTTCCTGAAGCTAATGACCAGTCCCATTTTCACCTGTGCCTCTTCCACATCCCTGAAGTCCAATTATGAGGCTTTGTCCTGTCCCCCGTGGGCACAGGATAAAGAAGCAGCTCTTCCACTGAGGAATTAACACTTGGGTCACCAGTTTTTCAGGCTGTATCTTGGCTGGCTGGAGGTTGTTAGAAAGGAGCAGTTCCTTCCACCTTTGTTTTGATTATAGAAATCTCATGATCACCAAGCATCCTCGTGGGAAAATGTTGTCTTATGTAAGAGGGCAGGTAAAGCAAAATAGTGAGAGATAAAGAAATAAAAAATACTGTGGCAGAAGGGACTAATCAACCAGTAAACATAACTGTGCTTCACATTTATAATACACTATACATGTTCCCAAAATGTTCCCAAAATTTTCTCCCTTTTTTTTTTTTTTTTAATTAAGATTCCTTTGTGTAGTTTTGAAGGTAAAGGCAATTTCATTTAATAGCAAACTGTGATTTGTGGAAGGAAACAATAACAAGTAAGGGTGAGAAATAATACAGAGTTCACTAACACAGAGTTCATGCTATTATGCTGCCAACCTATTTACAGACTGAGCTGAGAACTTCTGGCACAGGCTTCTTTCACTTAAATTGAGCATATCATGATAAAATTTAATATCCCAACCCATGGTTTCCCAGGAGCCTTGATGCCAGCAGGTACTGAGGACTATTTGTGCTAGCAGTGTACAGAAACTTGTCCTTTTTGGAAGGCACCCTTTCCCCCATCCCTGGTCTCTTCTAGGAATAATGCCCCACTAGAAACTGTGGGTTATATGTTATCCATGTTTCTGGAACTGTCTCATATTTGTCTGTGAGCTGGAGCTTTTTGAGCATAATTCCATACTATTTGTGTTGTACAGTGGCAGAACTTGTAAACAGCTCTCTGCTTCTAATAAATGAGTTAAACCCTTAATGAATATTGCAGTAATGAATCCATGGAGAAGGACATGTCTTATTTATATTGTTCTCAGATTAAGAACATCATCAGAAAAGCAGTTAAGTAAGGTATGCAAAAACTACAATTATTACCATCAATCACATCCATATGATGGCAAATATATAGAGCACAGAGAAACCCTCATGAGCCCTGGAGACAAACCTCACAGAGACAGGTGTTAATAATGGAAGGGGTGCCAAGATTATTTTTCAAGGAAAACAAGATAGGAATTGCTGTGAGAAAAGAAGTTTTGTGGAAGGATTAGAAGGTGATAAAAGGTGGGTGTGGGGAGAGCATGAATTGAGGCTCACTGTAGCCTCAAGAAGGGGCATTAGAGAATGTAATAAAGAATACTGTAACATACAGGAATGAAGGAAGAGTAAAAAAAAAATAATCCAGAAATGAAACTGAAGAGACAGCTTTATTGTGTGATTTATAATGAAGTTTTGTGGAACCTCAAACAGGAAATGATCTTGGATTTGATGTTGTTAAAAAAAAATAAGAAGGAAATTGAGAAGAAGATTCGAGGAGTGATTTGTTATGATTGAAGCAGAATAGCTGGAGATAATTTGATCTGTGGTGTTTTATACAGACACTCCCAGGAATGGGGAGTTGGGGGAACAGAGAAGGCCAGTGAGGAAGGTTTTATTAAGTTATATCAGTCAAGCTGAGAGAAGACAGGATGAGGCAACCAAATTTTTAGCAGCTGGCATTTTGAGATGAGAATGAGAGTTGCTCATGCTGGACAGGACAAGACAAAACACAAGTTATTCCAGCCAAATTTATTGCAGATTCCACAAGAGCCTTTTCTCTACTCAGTATCTCATCTGAGCAAAAAGATTCTTTAAATATATTCACCAATATCTACACAGGTAATGAAAATGGTGTGTTTCCTAGAAAGGCTTTGTAGGAATGTACAGAGCATCAGATCATGCCTTCCCTTGAGAAGGGAGGATTTAGTGAACAGCACAGAGGCAAATCTTGCATAGGAGGCTTAATCTTCCAGGTTTTCTTATTTTCTCTCATTGGCCATAGAGTTTGGATTTTGTGTGTGTGTGTGTGGTTTGTTTGTTTGTTTGTTTGTGTTTGTTTTTGTTTTATTTTGGGGGTTTTTTGTGGGTTTTTTTTTTGGTGTCTGTTGTTGCTGTGTGGTTTTTTTGGGTGGTTTTTTTGTGTGTGTGTTTGTTTTTGTTGGAGTTTTTTGTTTTGGTTTGGTTTTTTGGTGTTTTTTTTTTTGTTTGCTTGTTTTTTTGGTGTAGTTGTTGTTTTCTCCTCCCCACAGGGATTGGAAAGAAAATAAATATATACTCACTTGAGTCAGGAACACCAGGTTTTGAGCCAAGTCCTTTATGACCTTTGTATTCATGTGAGCTACTTATGCTCACAAGGAGGCTGGATATAATGGTCATGGGTTCAGTGAAGAGAGAACTTCATACCACATTATTTTACAGTGCATATTTTCTTTCCTAATCACAGTGAAATACTTGAAATAAAAGGGTTGAGCTAGGTCTTATGAGTCATAACCACAGTGCAGAGCAGCCTACACACGTGCAGGGCTTGTAGTTTTAAAAGTTATTACCTCACCTCTAATTTTGAGGTCAGATATATGATTTTGCCTTTTCTTTGTTGCAAAATGTGCACTTGTGTGATGCAGAGGAAGGACAATTCCACAGGGCAAAAGTGGGGCAGTTTGGGGCAGCAGGAACAACTTGGGAAGCAGGATAAAATCTTCCCATGGCCTGACAGGATGTTCCAGTTAAAGGCAGACCCAGTTTGATGGTTCCAAGACCAATTTGTAGAGGCCAGAAGGGAATTTCCAGGGGTCCCCCTGGCTGCCCTGCTGGAGCTGGAGGAGTGGCAGCACCAAGGTGGTTGCACAGGACCTTGTCCTGGGGGTGCCTGTGCTACACCACAAACATCACCAGCTTGCTGCACTTCTGGCAGAAGCCACAGAGCATTTCTGCTTTTTCTGAGATATTCAGCATTTGTTTCACAAAAATCTGAAAAGGAAATGAGAGCAGGAAGAAAACGGCAAGGACGTGCAAGAACCCAAAACATTTTTGAGACCTTTTTTTTCCCCTCGTAACTTTTTTTTTTGTGGTTGCTAATGCCAGACATGGTGACATTATGTTCACATCAAGCATGTGCTGGGAGATTGCACTTGTCAAGCATTTTGTTTGGCAGAAATGCAGGGGAGGAGATGCTGAGCCAAGAAGGGTTTCTCCTTTTCTCCCTCAGAAAATGGAGAGCTCAAGAACAAGTGAGAATCTGCCCTCTCTGTTATAGCAGGACTGCCAGTTTTTCCAGTACATACTTTCATTGTCAGGTGGTTTTAGGTGGGCAGTGGACATTTGATAATGACTGAAATCAGGCCTTAAGCAAAGGCACTGAAGATGTGATAAAGCTTCTGGTAGCACGTTGCTTTTTGGAGCAATCTGGTGCCTTTCTGATGTCTTGATCAGCATCAGGCTGCAAGTTTTTGGGAGCAAGGACAGTCTCTTCATTCTGTTGGAGCTCCTGGCCCACTATAATCCGTGGACAGAACCAAAAAGACAGTACAGCAAGATAGCAGGAGGCTTAGGAGCTGTGTGACAAATCCCTCCTTGTACCATGCAATGTTTACACATATCACATATATATATATATATATATATATATATATAAAAATGTACATATATACATATATCCTTTCCTCTACTGCTGTTTGCAAACACATGAGCAAAATTTCATATCTCTGTGCAGTTTGGGTGGTTGTTACATGCTGTGGTGGTTTTTCTATAAGAACAAAGGCACTTAACACCAACATGTGTTGATCCAGGACAAAGAGAGCAGTGGTGACTCATCTCACACTCCTGCAGATTATTATTTCCCTTTAGGGACCAACTGTCCTCTCCTCTGGTTTGTCCTTACAGGCTTAAGAATGCATAAGTTTAGCCCCCTGAGTATTCCATTTAAACACCTCTTCATAGTTTTCCAAATATTTTGCAAACCAGATTGTAGCACCTGAGTTAAAAAAAAATCACAACGACGTTTTCTAGCTGGGTGAGAAGAATTTAAAACATATTTATCTTGAAAGAGCATTATTATTAAAAAGTAATGATTAAACATCCTCTGCTCTATCTGGAAGTACAGACTCATTACTAATAAAGATAAACAAGTGCAATATAACACCCCCCTCGAACATTTATTCTTTTTTAATGGACTTTGAAGTCCCTTTCTCTAGTTCTTGATGAATGCAATAAAATTAAATTAAATTAAAAGAAATGTCAAGAAGAAAACAAATTTATAATTAACAAAGCCCACCATATTACTTGTCCATATGAAGGTCTTGGAGAAAGTTCATTTCAGGAAGGACAGCATTGACACTACTGGAGCTTTAGTGGGAACAATTATTATCATTGCAAATTACTTAAACTATTAAACTGAGAATAATTCAGAAATATCATTAGCAGTCAAATTGCTTTAAAAAACTTGTTTTCTTCCTCCTTTGTTTAATTTAAACTTAATGTCTGCTTATTCTCACAGAAGCAGAAAATGCTGATAAATAATTCCAGAGCGTGCCTAAACATCTCCCTTCACAGCTAGCTCCTAATTTGATCTCAGGAGACCCTTCTTGGTAGCTGAATAAAATATTTTCATTTATTCTAGAAGAGCCTACATCACCATCCGTTTGTAATCTCATGTTGTTTGGTAATGCTGCTAGACGAGGTCCTCAGCAAATCATTAAACTTGTTCAATAACAACATTACAAAACACGAGAGATTTGCCCTCGGTGAAACAAAGAAGTTTTTCAAACACGGGGGAAAAAAAAAAAAACCAACCAAAAAAAACTTTAATAAGCTAACTTGAGCTTTCAGGGCAGTTTCTGATATTATTCAACATTTTAAACTTGCCGGTGTGCACAGCACGAGAATGAGGAGACTTCAGTGCAGTGTCAAAGTGGTTTGTAAAAGCCTTCTGCTTTCACAGTGCAGAAAATACACAATACAAGTGATATTGTTTTTCTGATAGGATCAAATGTTTTGTCTTGGTCAGCTCGCTCTGCCCATTACATGTCCCCTGCTTTTGAGCAAAATGTGCTCTTTTGAAATTTAAGTATCCAACCTCCCAATCTGATCTTTCCAACAACTAACCGTGTTTCCTGGTGATGTGATAATGTAAATGACTTTGCCATGGAATTCATGAATCATCAAGATATGATTTGAAGAGAGGAAATTAAACACTTGATTCAATTAATCATTCTTATTAAGCTAGAAATTCCTGATTTGCACTCCTAATAAATATGATGTGAAATTTTGTATGCATTAATCACGTGAGATTAATACCCATTATTATTCTTTATATTAAATAACACTGGATTGGAGTGACCCAGGCACCAGCTCCCTGATCAGGAGGGGATGGAGAGTGCTGTGGAAGTGGAACACTCTCCCAGAGGAGAAAAGGATCTCGTTGCTTGACAGCTCATCCATCTTCTTTCTTGACTTTATTGTATTTCTTCCATATTGATGGAATCTCTTTCTCTCTGGGAAAAGTTTGTTGGGTCAAGTGCTGAAAATCAAACTCAGGTTCCCTCATGCAACAGTAGGGAATGGGAGTGCAGTGGAGCAAAGTACAGCTGTGACTGTGGATTAATCGAGGTCTGCAAAGCTTCTAATCACCTGAGATCACAGAGATTTTTAGGTTAAACGTGTCTTTATTATTATTGTTTGCACTACATTTCAAGATATTGCTTAAGTTTTTTCTTATTAGTTGAAGATAGGTGACATTCAGTCCATTTCTTCTGTTTTTTTTTCCTTAAGAACACAATCCAGTATGATTTTATTTGCACGTAGAAATGTACATTTTGTCCATCTATTCATGAATTCCCTGCCCACCCATCCATCCATTCCTCTGTAATTCATACACCACATACAAATATAAATTATTTGTTCAATTGTTTTCCAACTCTGAACGACACCATCAGTAGTACAGAGCTATTGTTATTTTAAGAAACTGTTTTTGGCAAAATGATTTCAGTCTGTGCTCACCTGGTAGTTTCTTATAAAAAGAAACTGCCAACACAACCCTGTATTGTTCTTTGCTTTTAGTTGAGATAAATTTTTAGTACAAATAATACTTCTGGAAAGCTAAATAGTTTAAGCTGTTTTGAAATATAGGCAGTTTTAAAGGTTTGTTGTGAAGCTATTGATACTTAAAAAAAAAATCATCATGCCAGTAACAACCTTATTAAGTGATTTTTAAAAATGGTCAGAGTTTTACTACACTTAGAATCTTGAGAAATGAAAAAAAAATCGTATTAATTGAGTGAAATGGAAAAATGACAGTTATTTCTAATTATTGCAAAATACTTATATGCAGTATGTTGGTGTATTATTTTATCATTGTGTAGCTCCTACATTGTCATTATAAAAAGTAGCATCTCTCTGCTCCCACAAGTAAATGACAATTAAAATGGAGAAAAAACAGTGAACTTTATATTGCTCCCATTTTTGTCTTTTCTAATGCAATATTTTGTATATGCCTTTGTTTTTCCAGGGAGATTTTCAGGGCTCATCATAATGTGACCTTTGGAGTTAAAAAAAAAAATAAATTATTATTGAGAGAAGGGATATGAAATTATGGGCTAATAGCACACACGATATCACTATATTTAGAATCTCTTGCTAATTATTGTAGTCCTTGCATTTTGTTTGATAGGGTATGTCAAAAGGTCTGAGTGAATTTTATTTCATGGAGTGTTTATTGAGCAACTAACATGCCTCTCTTTGCAAACTAATTAGCTTTGTTCTTTCTGGTTTTTTTTTTTTCTTTTTTTCTGTGAAGTGTAATAATCTGAAACCGTTTTACACCAGTTCTGTCCTTTACAGCGCCGTTACTTCTCACTTAAAATAAAACCGGCTGGTTAAGCTTTAGTTCATATGCACATCTCTCTCACTTTTTGATTTAATTTAAAGTAAATTCTGCCAGGGAGAAGCGGTGAGGGCGTCAGAGATGGAGATTCCCTGTAGTCCAAACTGGCAGTTTTGCTGAGCTCTGGGTACGAGTCACCTGGGAGCAGTTTGGAGGGGGGGGTTGTTTTTGTGTTGCCTGGATCACAGCCTGCCAAGGAGTTGTTTGAGGCAGGAGGGTGGGCACTTGGCAACTTTCATCTTGGAGGTGACAATGCAGAAGCTGCTAATTAGTGAGTGTTGTTTGGATCGACTCGATGCAGAATTCCAGTCCTGCATATGAAAAATGCACAAATTTCCTTTGTGCCAAATTGGGCTCCGTGTGAGGATTGGGTAGAGCCAATTAATGTCAAACAGCCCTGTTGTACTGGGTTTGTCTAAACTCGAGTGTGATGTGCCTACATGTGGCATCCTTTGCAGACGATGTGCTCCGCTCTGAGCAGGGATGAGATAATGAACACAGAGCACATTTCTTTCATCTGAACCAGGTGAACTTCTGAACTAGAGCACAAACTAGTGCAGCCACCATAATTCCTCTTTATGTGGCACGAGGCCTCAGCCAGCTATGGTACCCCAATCCAGTTTGTGTTGGTCAGTTATCCAGTGGATTTTTTAATACATCTCAAAAATAAGATGTATTTGCCTCTGATTTCTGGAAATCAGATTATTTTTGAAAGTGGAACAGATAACTTGCTACTCAAAAGCTTTGACAAGCACCCACTTTCTTTGTGTTTTCCAGAAAGAAAGCATAGCACCAACAATTGTATTTCTTGTTTGTCACAATCCTAACAGAAGAAAAGGGATTTTTGTCTTGTTTTGCTTTGCTTTGGAGAAAAAGAGCTGGGCAAGAAGAAAGTGATGCTGAGATCATCCTTCAGTGTGAACCAAGATGAATAGTAGCAGTGGGATGTATGGGCTCATGTTGTAAAGAAAAGTTGACAGAAGAAGCACAGGGAATTTGAGACAGAATCTGGACAGCAATACAGATTAAGGTGAACAAATCCAGTCACCCAGAGAGACTGAGGTGAAGCTTTAAATGGTTATTAATTGTTTAAGGAATGTTGTGTGTGCCGAGGGATAGACAGAGAATGTGGCACGTCAGGTCAAGAGGATCCTTTGATCAGGAATTAGGCTGTGGGCTGCAGGGCTGAGAGGGACAGAGGAACAAGTGGGAAATTCCTGCTGCACGGGATCATCCCATGCTGGGCTCCAGACCCAGGTCTGTGCAAACACCACGAGATTTCCCTGTGAAATCTCCTTTTCACACTGATTACCTGTAACATTTTCTCACTGATTGGAGAAGGATTTCCAGGAAGACAGAAAAAGCTGGAAGCCTGTTGATTTTCAAAGCTGAGGTGTTAAAGTGAAGCATGTCCAGCACCTGGCCTGTGGCCCAGGGTCAGGACTCTTTGCAGTGTATTTGAGTGAGAAACGCCTGGTGAAGGTCTGAGCGCCAGAATCAAAAGATTTCACTTTGTCAGGATGTCTTGCATGTGGGTGAATAAGACCTAACCAGAAAACAAACCCATTTCTGACCTGTGATTGCTCTCTCAAAGCTGTCCTAAGCTGTACAACAGTACTTGTTTGTGTAGGTTGGGGCAGGCTGGTGTTGGTTCCTGTGCCTCTGGACCATAACAAGTCCTACATCTGCCAAAGGAACCCAGGGGGGTAATGGAAGCAAAATTTCTCTTGCAGAGAAATATATTTCAAATAAATATTTCAAATAAATATATTTCAAATAAATATGTTTCAAATGAACCAGAAAGCATACTAGATATCTCATATTTTTAACCTCACGTGACTTGTGTTTTACTTTTAGCATTTAGACAGATATTCTGAGTTCCTAAATGTACAATTCAAATTTGTCAGGAAAAAAAAAGAAAAAAGAAGAAAGTCTGATAGACCAAGTCTGTTTCTGTTGATCATGATTTATCTATCTTCCAGTAAGCCCTTTGGTAGAGCTGGGGATAATCCATTACCTCTACACTTTTCTGAACATCTGAAGTCCTGAAGTGACTGAATTTTGAAAAATGAACAAGAGGAAACGTGTGCCTACCATCCTGTATGAACCTTAAAACCATTACACATGCCAGGATATAAAATGAAGGTACTTACCTCTGCTGTTATGTTTGCTTTGGGTTACCCCATCTTAAAAATGGATATAGCAAGAAAAGCAACAGAGAAGGAGTTCTAAGAGAAAAGATTTCTTATAAGAAGAGATCAGAGCAATTGTACCTATTTACTTGAGGAAGGAGATAGATGAGAGGAGGCATCACGAAGAGATACAAAATAATGAAGTATAATAAAATTGTGCTAATGCTACAAATTGACTTCTTGAACTTTTTTCTTAAAAATTGCTTTTAATAAGCAAATTTCTTAATACTGTTAATGAAAAATGGTAGCCATTTGCTCTTCCAGAAGGACTGAGAGATCAGCAGTGGGTGTCATCCATATATATGGATGTAGCAGCACATGCATGCAAAACTTCTAATGCAATGTGAGAATTTGCCATTTTATTTATACTTATAGAATAGAGGTCTGTCTGCAGTTTAGAGTTGTTGTCTCAGTTGGAGAACTACAAGACAAACACCATAATGTACATGTAGAACTTACAAAATACCCTGTAATAAGTCCAGGTTCACTGAATTTTTCCAGGTTTTTACATTTCCTGTACACTCTGTACCTAACTGAGCAGCAGGTATTGTATTTCTTGTTTAGGCAGTCAAGAAATATTCAATGTGACTGTTTGGGTGTTTTGCTCATTGCTTTAGTCTTTATTTCACAGCTGATTTAAGCCTATTCTGATGAGAATACAGAGTTAAACAGCAATGCTGGGGTTTCCAGTCTGGCATAGCTATTCTGCCAAAACCACACAGAAATCGAGTCAATTATGGCTGCTTAGAAAATTGTGAAAAAGCTGGTGGTGAGAGCAAAATGCTCTTCTGACAGATCTATGACACCAGTAAAAGATTCTTTAACCAATAAATAGGAATGTATCTGTGAATGGAAGTAGCTATAGATTATAAATGAATATGAGAGATGACTTGCATGAAAAGCAATTGAACTGGGAGAGTTAATGTGCTTGCTCACTTAGTTGCACAATTTTTGTTTATTTTCTGTCCCTGAGGATTTGGGAAGAAGCTCCTGGGACAGAATGGCTTTCAGCACTTGTACAGATTTGAGAGCTCTGAAGAACTCAGTGTCTCTGTATGTGTGCCAAAGTAATTGTTTAAAATTATATACATTTTAAAATATTTATTTTAGAACAAAATGCAGCATACAGATGAACAACAGAGCCAAGAAGAATGAAAAAATCCCTCAAAGCTATATCCCTTTTTGTACGAGAAATCATCTGCATATTCCTTTCTTAAAAATGGTCAGAACGTTTTCCAGAAAAAAAAATTACATGTTCTGCATTAATATTCTTGAATGTTCAAACCTCCGTGTTTTTTCCTTTACTACTGGGAAAGCACCAAAAACATATTTAACAACTTTTCTTGGGAAAATGTCTGTAATTTTTGGGAAAGCCTTATCTTCTCTACTTTTGTTAGAAATAGTCTGGGCAGACCAGCCTCTTGCAGTGAATGAGTTCAAAAGAAATATATTTAGTTGAACTCAGTACCTTAATCTAACTCAAATGAGTTACAGCAAAATCCTGCATGTGGTATCTTGCATCATAGATCTTTGTTTGGAGAGCATCCAGACATGTTGCTACTATTATCTTAAGTATGTTCTTGTTAAGTGCTAATATTGATATCTATGCCTCTCAAAAGAGATATATATATATATGTGAACAGGTTTTCCCAGTATGTCTCTCATTGAAGGAGACTTAACAACCCTTTTTTGCCTGACCTTTTAAAGTAGCAGAGTGGGCAATAACCATTAACTGATCAAATATGAGAAATGTCAGGTGTGGAATAAGCACTGACAAGGAAATATTTCATCTCTTTAAGCTCATGAACAATCATTGAAAAACTCTGGCTCCTATTAAGAGTACTTTTCTTTTTTTTCCTTCAAAATATTCAATAATGGTATGATGGGTTGCCTCATGAAGAATTACTTTACAAAGTTAAATTTAAAGCTAAAAAGAGATCAAACAGGCTAAAGTATGGTGTAAGTCTGAGAAATTCATCATTGTTGCTTACCCAGATATTCTCATTTTCATCACACAGTGCCAGGTCTCATTTAGTAATACATTTAATAATTCTAACAACCCACTTATCTACTTTTCTTTTACATGTACTGCATAATCACTCTCAGATCATCATGTGTCACTGTAGATTCGTCTCCCTTCTGTTAATCCAAATAATTCAAGTTAATAGTGATTTTTTTTAAAAAATAGAGTTCTTTGTACTTAAAGCCTCATACATGCTACAAGTCTTTGATTAGACAGACAGGATTTTGTGAGAATTTTCTGGCAAAGAGAAACCTGATGTTGAGTGGAGATCAGAAATCACTGTGTAAGCTGGGGGAGGAGGGGACTGATTCCTGTTTTATAGTGTTACTTTATAGTGTTTTGCACTGGCAAAGCCCACCAGTGTCACTGCACTTGGTGTCTAAGACCAACTGCAAGTTGTGATGATGAGAAGTGTCCCACTGCTCCTTCCCTAGGGCAGTCCTGGGCAGAGCACACTCTGCTCCAAACCTGTACCCAAAATTGTCCCAGTGTTCTGGGTAAATGTGACTTCTTCTGCTCCTAAACATTGTCAGCTATGCTATAAAATTAGGAACCATCTCTGTGCTACTTTGGAATTCATAAGCATGTGCAGCTCTCAGGGTTTGACCGCATTCTGTCTTTAATGTCTGTTTATAATACTTTTAAAAAGTTTATATTATGTAGGGAAGCTAATTAAAAATTAGGCCTTCTTCCTAGACTCTGACTCCAGCTGTTCTCTTGAAAGCAGCTGGTAAAGTTCCATAAATAGTCCACCAAAGATTAACCCTGACAAACACAGACTCTTGAGGTGGGAGGCATGGTTTCAGTGCACAAAGTTCAGCATCAACAATTAACCTTGCTAACAAAAAGAGGGATTATGTCAGGGTCTGGGAGTGGGGCACTGAAATGTGAGAGACACAGAACCGAGTCTCTGTGGGGTTTTTCTGCCTCTGCACTCTTGGAGCAGCCTTTATGCTGCTGTAGGTTCAGTGATTTCACCCTTCGGGGTATTTAAAAGTTAGAAGGATGGGACAAAAAAAGAACCCTTAGGCAAGAAAATATTGCAACTGCTTTGCAAAAAAAATAAAACTGACTGCAGGGAAAGAACCTGGAAAGAATAATCTCCCAGACTTTTTTGTTATACTTGGTGAATATTGTCCATCAGCTTTCTGGCACATCTTTTGTTATCTGCAAGTGTAAACTTGGCACAGTTCAGGTCAGGATCACTGTGCACTTAAAACATGATAGTGTAAATTCAAATTGATTCTGCATTCTGCACAGAGGAGACAGGCCTTGCCAGAAGCAATATAAACTAGAGGTCTTTGGGGTACCAGTTTAGGTTTGGGTTTAGCATCACAAAGACCAGAGAAGTGGGTAGTAAAAATGAATAGTAACTTGAGGATATTTTAATAACAGCTGCTCTGTTTTCTTTCTTAGTGCACTTTTATTTTATTTGCACTTTTGTAGTTTGATCTTGATGACATGGCTATTATTTTATAGCAGCTTCAAGCACTTAATTAATGAACTGCACACATGTGACATGACACCACCTTGCCCAATTATCTCTGGCATCTATTTTTATGGTACATAAAAAGCACTGTTGCTTTGTGAATCGTTTTAGATTGTAAATTGGCTCTGGAAGCTGTTATTTTAATAGTCAAATCAGTGCAATGGTAATGCTTGATGGCTGACATGCATCAATGACAAATTGCCATACATGATCTCATGGAATCCACCAGAGGACTTGGAGCCATCTGATGATGCTTCTCTGCTCTTCAGATGTAAAAATCTCTCCTGTTAAATTCACAGCACCTTATGAAGTCCTTTAAAAGCAGATTGCCATATTGCTGACAACCTGTAAATGACTGAATTAAGAAAAGAATGTAGAGCATAATTTTTGGACTGATTTTTCCCAGGATCTTTCTGCTAGTAGTAGTAGTAGTAGTAGCTGACCAAAAATATTGTGTATGTACCAGAAATTAAACACAAAGTAAAGATAAACATTTTAAGGCCAAGTTATTTCTGGCACTGTATTTTGTATGAATCATTGTGTCTTGGTCATCATAAATGAATATTCTGCCCTGCCAGGCTCATATAGAAAAAAAAGCTCAGTCCTTTCATGGTCCTGAATTTGTTTTGAAATTCTCCCTGCATTTTATAGAAACATTGTTTCCTCCATATTTCTTCCTTCAAGATTTGCACAGCTTCCAACCAAATGCCTTCCTCTAAAATAAAGCTGTAGCAGAGACTTTGGTCTGCTTTGATAAAAACCTGCTTGAAAATTTCCAGGGGTTTTGAACATCTGGCCAAAAGAAAGCGCTTTCAACCCATTCCATACTTGTTTGACCACAATGAACCCTCACTTTCCAATTGTGTGTGATATCAATAAAACACATCACCTAAATCTTACTTTTTACGTGCTACATTACAAATATATTAGTCAGTTACTGTGAAGAGACATAGAAATGTTCATTCATCCAAACTTGATAAAAAATATTTCCCCCAAATTAAACACGTTTTAATTTTGATATAGAAGTGCAAACTCTGTTCCTGCAACTTTACTCTACGAGCTGAGATGTATGCTTTCAAAATTAATTTCAAATATGTGCACAAATTGCTGATTATGTGTAAGAATGGAAATACATTATAGCTGAAGGATGAATTCCTCTCTTTGCACATAATGCAGAGGAAATGTTCTCTGTCTCTCACAAATGTCTCTTTCATGCACAAATATACACATTTATTAGAATACATTCACATGCAAAAATTCTGAGATAGAAAGAAATGAAAATAATAATGTGTTCAGTTTAGAGTGCGATCCTTTAATAGGAAGGATCTCATTGTAATATGATTCTATACTTGAATATGTTTATGTAGAATAAAAAGCAATATTATATATGCAAACATCTATTCAGTAAAACTGGCAATACATAGAGAAAAACTTCTGTAGTCTGGCAGCCTTTTGGGACTCATTTTGGATAAGAAGCCAGAAGTTCAGATACATTCCCAAGTCGCCTAATTTTTTTTCAATATCACAGGAGCTTCTGTAATTCATATCCATGAGTCTACCCAGACCTTCTTCCCAGGTCCAGGGCAGTCCCTCACTGCCTTTTTACATTTCACCAGACTTTCATGGTCTACTACTCTTATAGTTTTCTTTCTCTTTCAGTTTTCTTTCTATTTTAGTTTTCTTTCTAAGTTTTCTTTCTATTTTAGGGTTTTTTTGGGGTGTTTCTTTTCTTTTTTGCAGCTTCCATTCCTGTGGCATCCCAGTAGTTCATGTTCTCCACTGGACTCATCCTGGCAATACCCAAGTGTAACTGCCTGAGAAGCAAACAAAGTACAATTATCCCCATTTTATAACTCAATAATTGAAAAAAAGAGACTCACCCCCATACCTGCACTGGTTTTTAGGAAACAAATTCTCTTTGAAGTCAGTGAGAGTCAGATACCTACAGTGACTGTGATGGAGGGAGAGCTGGAACCAGACATTCAGCTAATGACCTGCTCATTAAAACATCCTTTCTTCCATCATTAATTCTTTAAACCAGATACTTTCTGCCCCCTTTTTATATTTGCCTGTCACTCATGATAAAATTATGTGAAGGTGTTTCTCACCTGCTCATCTTATATAAATGTGAATGTCTTCTGAAATGTAGCTGGTTCTTTTCAACATTTTCTTGCACTGCAATAGAATTTGGGATCTGTGAAGTAATAAACTGAACTAAAACAATGGGGAAAGCAGCTATGGAAGCTCCAGAATTCCACCAAAGAGAGGCTGCAACTTTTCATTGCTCTTTGCAGGCAAGAGATTTTTAAAGTCAAAAGCAAGGGAGTGATGGCCCCTGAAACTGGGAAGAAATTACATTGGAGTGGAAATCACAGAAATGTTTGCAAAACTGAATGGAAGAGAAAGCACTGCAAAGAACTCTGGAGTATAATTCACAGTACTCCATGTAGTTCTTAACTTCAGGAATAATTTGTTAAATTAGCAATTTGTGAGGTTTAAGTCAGGCTGAATGAGAGGCAAAGCAAACTCTAGAGGTGTGCACACTGACCAGGAGAAAAAGAAACTTTTGAGAAAGAGAATCTTCAAATTGTTCTATACAGTCCTAAAAATGGATTACACAGGAAAGTCATTTCAGTACAAAGCTAATTACAGTATTCTTCAGAGAATCCTTTAAGAAGAAATAAGCACACGCATGACTGGAAGCATTTAGGAAAAGAAAAAAAATGCAGACTATTTTAATAGTTGTGTTTGTAATGCATCTGTTTTAAAACAGCAGAAATAATACACTGTTCAGATGCAACACATCTGCTTGGACATCTCTGCTTTTCAGTGTGTTAAAGCAACTCAGATGCTCTAAATTATGGCTTAATGTTATGCTTGGAGTCATTTGAACAGGCCCCCTGGTATCTAAAAGTAGGAAGTGTGTTTCAGCCTTAGAGATTTTGGGTTTAGCTCCATCTTATACTCAGCCTCATCATAGAGGGTTTAGTGCTTTTGTGGTTTTGTTTCATTTGGGGTTTTTTTGTTTTGTTTTGTCGAGTTTTGTTTTAGTTTCATGTCTCTCATATGAAGAGATTTAGAATACCTTGCTCTTATTTCTTTACAGAAATAGATATAATAGATATCATCACTGCATGCTAATTCCAGAGATGCTGAATGGACAACTTAGGAATGGAAAGCAGCAAGGTTAGAAATGTCTAATACATGAAAAAAAACAAAACAAAACTCCCAAACAACCCCAAACCACCCCCAAACTGGTTGAGGCAGAACTGTCTTTTTCCTCTCTTACACACTTTCAGTATCAAAGAATAATGTACAGAGTTTAGATAAGAACTACAGTTTCCATGCTCAAGTCATGTTTATCCAACTAAGCATCAAATGGAGCAAGTATAGGAATTAATATTCTTATATTTGCTTAAACAACTTTGCAGCTATTCAGACCAAGAAAGACAACTTCAGAGCTAAGGCAAAAATTCCAGATAGTTCTGAATTAAAATGGATAGAATTATGAGAGATTCTGAGCAAAGTCTTGGGGTGATTTTATTGTAGGTGGATGATCCCATTGTTAGTTGCAAGTTGAAAAGGAGAAATTAGTGATGGAGGGCTGGGAAAAATTAAGAGACCAAGTAATACAGAATTAGACAAAGTTGCCAGTTAGTGCACGAAAAAAGTCTTACTTTGAACAAAGAAGGAGAAAGTAAGCACAGAAAAGAAAAAAAAAAATCAAGTCTCTCTCAAGTCTTTGGAATATGTTAGAAGTCATTGATTCAAGATTATTCAAGTTCATAAACAGAAGAGCTTAGATAAGATCAACCGGATGAAAACTGTGATATTTGTCATTTCTAATTCCAGTAATTAAGTGCTGTTCTAATTCTACTTGAGAAGGCCTCAGTGGGATTATAACAGTGGCATAATGATGGAAACAAAGACAAAGAAAGGATCAGAACTACCACAAAAAGGAAGGATATTGAAAAATTCATGACATACAGGAAAGACTGTCCTTAAAAGATTAACCTTTGCTGACAGTTGCTGTAGCAAAGGTGTGCATGGCATCTTGTTCCCTGTGTATTTTCACAAAAAAAAAAAATAAAAAAGAAGAGGAAACCCAGAAATAATTGTTATGTTTGACAGTGATATTTCCTGCAGTTGCTACTAATGACATTCTTCATAACCATCATAATGTTTTTAGATGGTTGATTTCTAATAAAATAATATTTTTTTTTTGGTCAAAATACAGCAGCTTAGTGCAAATAAACCTACCAAGCTTGAAAAGCAGTACAAGAGGGAGAAAGAAAGAAAAATAGAGAGGGAAAAAGATAAAACTGGTCTACCTCATAATTAGCTCATTAATAGGACAAGCTTCAGAGTGAGTGCACTCAGTGTAAGGGACATCCAGGTACTTGTTGTAGGGAGAGTGCTGGAACTCCTCCCCATTGCCTCACCTCAGCTGGGCTGGGATCATCTCAGGGAGGGATGGGGAACTGGAGAAATCTCAGAGCCTCTGGCAAGCTGGAAGATAATTTTCCTTGCCAAGCCTGGTTCAGAAAGGAATCAGCCTTTTGTTTGTCTCCCAGGACCTCTGGAATGGAATTCCCCTCCCTTCAGACCTGGAAAGTCACATTGCTTCCCAACATCGTATTGCTGGGAAGCTTTATTATCTGGAAATTTCCATCATTCCTATTCCACTTCTCTTCCTTTCGTTCCATCCAAGGTATTTTGTCATCACAATATTGAACCATTATTCAGTGTCCCATAGAGGGTATAATGCACAGTCCTTATTAAGATACACATGTTCATGGAATAACCCAAAGCTCATTAAAAAGATAAACTTATATTAGAGTATTTGGTGCTATTCTCAGAGCATGCACAAAATATGGAGCAAATATTGTACTTATAATTGCATTTTAATTGAGCTATATCTGGTACAAAAAGATAGTTGCATATGGACTGTCAACTTGAATAATATTTTAAGGTACATCTTTTAATTTTACTGCTTTTATTGTTCCTATTACAGTTTGAGAAAATTTCCCCACAGCTGTTTTTATTTTGTGAAAATCACTCATCCCATGAGCACGACTGTAGCTGTGTGCAGTGTTCATAAATCCTTGTGATCATTAAACACGTGTAGTTAAGGATTGTTGGGTATCCATACATGTTTCATTCCCCTGCTCTGTGTTTAATTTTTCAGTGACCGCCCTGACTGTTTCCACGTTTCAGCTGTGGCACAAAAGGGAGATCTTCAATTAGCAAGTAGCTCGATGCCATTCTGTTTGCTGCCCCTCTTGTTGTTTAAAGCTTTCTGGATTTTTTTAGGGACTTAGCAGTGACTTTTGGCTCAAAACCAAGAAGTGTTGCTGACTCCTTTTCACTTTCCCCAGGCAACTGAACCCTGGTGAGCTCAGTCCTGCCCCACCACTGCAGCTGGTGCATCCCTCCCTCACACCAGCTCTCTGACCTGAGCTGCCTTTGCTTCCTGCACACAGGCTCTGGGACTGTCACCTTTTTCTGCCTTTCCCAGAATCCCTAATATTCTTCTCTTTCCTCCTGCTGTTCCCCTGACTGACTTCTCCCAGCTCTCCTGGCTTTTGTTCCAGCTCCTCTGCTCACATAAACACCCTGGGCTTCCTTCCTGCACTGCTTCTTCTCCCCGAACAATCCTGGTTATTCATCACTCCTTCCCAGGCTCTCACTTACTTGTCTCCCCTCCTTAGAATTCCTAACTGTTATTTGACGATCCTCAGGATGAAAATGATTTTGACATACAAAGAATCACATTTTCTAAGCAAGAGCCCAATGGGAGGAGCTAAAGTTTTCTGTGTTTCACATGAAACCCAGGTGAAAAAGCAAATTCTCCCTGATTTCAGCACACATCCAGAAAGCACTCCTAAAATTTTCCCCTAAGTGACAGTAAGGAAAAGAAGCAAACCTTTCAGTGAGTGCTGCCTGAACTGGTACTGAATGCAGGTAATTTTGCTCTCTTTCAGATTTTGCAGAAAATATTTTACAGAGGTCTCCTTGGTTCTTTGCACAAACATAGTCATTCCAGCCCTCCATTTGGCTTAGGCTTCACTAATTTAGCAATTAACATTTAACAGCCAGACTGTTTTCCTGAGCCCAGGGGGACCAGAGCAAGAAAATATCTTCTCATCTATAACCTCCTTGCTATCTCAGAGCTCCTAAACCCCAAATTTTTTATTCTAATAATTTTTGCTGATGCAGGAGCCAGTCACAACTATACTGCAAGTAGCAAAGTGCTGCAGAATACTCTCTAGTCAGACAGCATTTATTGGGCTGTAATTTGTTCTAAGACAATAGGGAAGATGCAAATTCTAGAGAGGCATATTAATCTGTAGGTCAAACAATAACAAAATATTGAAAAACTGTCTTAATGATTTTTTACATTCTGGTGGAAAAGCAGGGAATTCCATAGAGGGGTGCTGGTGATCTCATAAACCAGGAGAATAAAGCTGAGGGGTTTATTAATGCCACCAAGGCACTGAAATAGAATTTGTTTTATATCATGTACAACTGTATAGGTGTTTATTATTTATAACGCATTCTTCTTTTTTAAAGGGCTCCATTCTAAGCCCTCTTCTGATGCTTCATATCTTGCTTTTCCCCACTGGTTTTAAACAGCAATTGTATTCCAGATGCAGCTTTAAATGGTGCTGTGTTAGCTCCCAACTTTCACTTTTTATTACAAAATTTAGTCTATTACCCCGGCAGTATTTTTCATTGAAAAGTAAAAGTTAAAAAGTGCTGACTTCTTAGGAGGTGTGTGGGAAGAGGTTGCTCTGTGCATGCCAGATGGTGCTCAGCACCTGCAGGTTCAGGCCCTGAGCACCAGTAAATCCTGATTCCCAGGCACAGGCAACGCTCTGCTCCTGCCCAGGCTGGGAGATGAGCCCCCACTCTGGCTGGAAGCAATTGGTGCTGACAGAGTGAGCACCAACCCAGCTGCCAGTGCTGCTCTGTGCAGTCAGAATTCCATGGGGCCACGCTGTGAAATGTTCAGTGGGGTAGGTGGGCTCCCAGAACTTGTGTGAAGAGAGCCCAGTATTCCTTAGAGCACAGTTTCCATGCCTTTTTATCCTAAAAGTCCACCACTGAAGTGAAGGTGGTCCACAAGTGCCATGGATGAGGTGGTAGGGGCAGGTTTCTGTCCCAGAAGAGTGGTGGTACCCCCATGAGGAACAACCCATTCCAGCTGAGTGGCTCAGCACTGCTGTTGGTCCCTCTCTCACACAGGGCAGCTGCCCAAAGCCTGGGTCACCCAGGAGCATCTCCAGCAGGACCTCCAACACATCCACCCTATCCCTCCTGTACATCCACCCCATCCCACCCCCAGCAGGACCTCCAACACACCCACCCTGTCCTTCCAACACACCCACCCTGTCCCTCCAACACACCCACCCTGTCCCTCCTGCACACCCACCCCGTCCCACCTCCAGCAGGACTGTTCATGGCAGGTGACAGCCAGCCAGGAGCAGGGACAAGGAGCAGTCCCTGCTGCAGGGTCATCACTGTCAGCCCAGCCCCACACCTCTCACACCCTCCTGCAGCTGGTTGGTGCTTAGACTGTCGATTCTGAGTGACCATTCCCTCTGTCACCCCTGCTAAATTAATTACCTATTGCACAATAACTTGCCATTATAGTGTTGCCTTAAGGGGTTTTTTTGTGGGATTTTTTGTTTGTTTTTTGTTGTTTGGTTTGGGTTTTTGTTTGGTTTTGGTTTTTGTTTGGGGTTTTGTTTTTGTTTTTTTTTGTTTGGGTTTTTTTGTCTGTTTTTTTTTTATTATTTTTGATTTTTAATTTATGGGTTTTAGAAGCAGTTATATACATTTTAGAAGTAGCTGTATTATATCCCTCACCCTTTAGCACAGTAGCTACACATACACCCAACCCTCTTACCCCATTCCATATTCCCCATATCAAGTCCCCCTAAATTCCAGTAGCATATTCAGTCTTCTTTTCAAGGTAGACCTTCATTTTGTTTAAGAACATCTGCTCCCTGGCCTGGACCACCAGATATCACCCAGAACTTTGGACAAGTGTGCCTTGAAGAAGAGGAAGATGATGAAAGAAGGGTCCCAGAAAGCCCCCAGACTCAATTCTTGAGGGGCAGGTTGGGGGGTGGAACGGGGCAAAGGCCAGGGGGTGGATAAGTCAGGGATTGGATGGACATTATTATAAAATTGTAAGCCTTTTAAAATTAAGCCTTTTAAAAATGTACTGTTAAAGGCTTACTAAGAAAGGGTTGATATTTTCAAAACTTATTTACAGCAGTAGCATATTTTCTCACGATTGTTTTAGTACCAGTACTAAGTCATCACAGTTTTCAGGAGGACAATTGTTTGCAAAATATTTTCTTTTCCAGTTGTACCATAAGTACAGAACACTATGATAACGAGATCCTGTTTGGTTTAATATATAACAATTGCTCTATTCCTGGTTTTATTTTCTCCCTGCTTTTCAGCATAATCTGTTCAGGGGGGTGTTGATCTGTGGTGAAAAACAACTATAAAAAAACTTCTCTCTATATAGTAGCAATAATAAAAAGTAGTGTGTCTTAATAGAAGCAGGAAGAACTTAAGATCTTTAGTGTGATCTGAAACATCTCCACTCAGTATTTCTGTGGTAATTATCAGGGGAAGACTGTGCTGATCATCAGTTATTCTCTTAGTATTCCCTTGTCTGTGGAATATATCAACCCTTAAAGAAAAAAAAAATTAGATTTTTTTTCCCCTAGGAAAGTTGATGTCTTTTTTTCTGTGTCTCAATCTACCTCTTAAATTACACATTCAGTTGACACTTGGTACATACAAACAAAGCACCAATTCACATCTCCATGGTTTAGCACAGGCAGATCAGCCATGGAAAAAGTAAGGAGGGATTTGCTAAGACAGCCAGCAGACCACAGCAGAACTTCCCAAAAGAGACTACTCTGGCTGGCTAACAGCAAATTTTTCTGTATTTCTGTTGCCCCTAGATCTGCTGGGGGAAAGCAGTAATAGCTGTGCATACCCACAGGGTTTTCCAACACCCCTGTACAATGGGTCTTTGAACTGTTTTTCACACTGTTGCCCATCTCTGCAGTGCCTCTTCTTCTCCTGCCGTCCTTTCCCTACCTTTCCCAGACAGCTCATTTGTTATGCATCATGCTGCTGCGAGCTGGCCCTTTGCACTCCTTGAGTTAGGGCAGGATTTGTCCCAGATTCTGCTAGCACACCAGCAATGTTAATGTTTAGTCTAAAAGTTTTAAATGGCAATGGTTTCCTTCTTTTTTTTTTCTTTCTTTTTTCTTTACTTAACACTGTTGTCTGCTTATAAAATATGCTAGCAAGAGGGGGGAAAAAAAAGTATGTGACCTATTAAAATGAAAGATTGCCCATTCTTGTAATTACAAGTAACAGGAAGCCTGGTAGTACCTTGTTTGTTAAATTCCTCTGACCTCTTCCAAAAAAAAATTGCACAAAAAGTCACAGTTATTAGTACATCTAGAGCTAAGGTCCTGCTCTAGGCACATGTGTTAGTCATTTAGCAGATTTTTTTTTCCCTCCTTGCTAGAATTGTGGTGAATTGATAGCTGGGTATTCTAACACTGGTGGACAATCCCCTTTAGGCTGCCTTGGAAGAACTTGCTAATAACTGACTGCCCTTCCTCCCTGGCTCAGGTTCCCAGTTGCTGGAAGCTTAGGAGGGGGCCCGTTTTACCTGGTTGGATAAAAAGGAGCTGGGAAGGAGTCCCAAGGATGCAGAGTCCCAGAGCAACAACAGCAGCTTTAGGTCTGACTGTGGAAAGGGAGGAGGACACTCCAAACTCCCCGTGGTTTTCCGGGTGGGCTCCCTGGTGGGGGTTTAATGGGAACACACTGGATTGCCAGGGCTGCTCCAGACCTGCTCCTGCACCCCTGGCCCTGTCAGGCTCTGCCAGGTGTGAAGATTTAGCTCCTATTACAGGGAGTAAAGGGATCAGCTGCAAATAAAATATATGCTGTGGATTAGACAAAAGCCCCGTTCCTGTGCTAGACACACATCTAGGCCAAAAGTTAAGTACCTCGGGGGACACCCCTCACTACTGCTCTGTGGCTGAAGAGTTGCTCCTAAGCCCAGTTTTGGAGTCTCCTCCAGCAATTTCCTTTGCTCACTCTGAAGCACTGAAGTAGTTATCTATTATGGACTTTCAAATTTGAAAGATTGATCACATGGAAATGGAAATTACCATCACTAGACTCCAATTTATGAAAGCAAATGTTGTCATTACCACAGTTGTGCATCCAAAATATTAGGTAGTTGCAATCTGGGTTTTTTTTTTCTCTGCAAAATAAACCATCAAGCTTCTGTTCATATTTATAGTGCACCTTTTCACAAAAAGTTTTTATGTTCTGCTCCTGAACTTCTGTTAATAGGGTCTTACATGCTACAAATGGTTATCTGAAAAATCACAAGCTAACTTTTCGAAACCTAAGGGAAAACAATAGCAGGGGGAAAAGAAAGGCAAGCGACTTTGAACTGAAAATGTAATTTGTTATGGCTGTAAAACAAACTGAAATGAGGAAATAGAATCGAGAAACGGAAATCAATGCAGTTACACAACATGTGTACATAGAACATAGATGAAAAAATAAGCTAGTGTTTTATACATCCTTTAGTAATGATGTGACTGCTTTCTGATACATGTAGATAAGCATGTTGAAATATAGCTTTAAAAAAAAAATGCATCAAAACTGCTTGGTCCTGAATGAAACAGAGGTTGTAGTCCCTCAAGAGAGTTGTTATAAGCACTGTTTTCTTGTTCAGGTGACCTCTATCTGTGGTACTTAACTTCAATACCATGAAAAGGAACTTGTGTGTATAGGCATAGGGAATCAATGATCTTTTGGTATGGTGAAACTTTTGCTTCCATTCTAAGTAATAACATTGTCATATCTGGAAATATCACCTGTATGTGTTTTTTTTTTCTTTCCCCAAGAGAGCTCTCCTGTCATTTCTCAGATAATCTGCACCCATTGAAATGACTGTTCATTGAAAAGAAATCTTTGCATAACCTGAATTGTCAGACAGCTGTGTAAAATTTCATTAATGAGGCAAATACAGTGAGAAGGATCATAGATGGGACAGCTACTAGAGAGGAGAAAAAAATGTGGAGGAAGTGCTGGTACAGTGAGGTCTCTGAAGTAAACTTTCCCTTATACAGTTATAACCTGCAGTGCTACTGAATCACTGCTAATATCTAACAGAAAGGTTCTAAATGTGAAAATAGAGCCATAAACAATGCAGAGGTTGGCTGGCAGTGCTTGCCTCGTTGGTTTGAAACACCACTTGAAGTGGGTGCTGGGGAGGTGACTGAGGGGTGGGTGCCTGTGCCACCACTCTGCTGTCTCTTGGAAATTGTCATTCATATCACAAACAATCTTTCCTTTAAGCCACTCGCTGCATCCTCTGGGGTGCTTGTTGCTAATGGAGACAGAAATACTGTTCTACTCTGGATTTAATACATTTCACGCACAGATTCATCATGTACCACTGTTTTTTTTTTTGTCTGAATCGGAATTTCAGCATTTTTGTGACTTTTGACACATCATCACTCATAATGGGGCCTTACTTACAGGGAATAATGAACATATTCTTGTGCCAAATTTGAGGATGTCTTGTTCACAAACACTGTTTGTGGTTTTCATACCACAAAATCAAATGACTTCATGCAAAGGGATGATTATGAATAGTCCTGTCATTTCTCTAGCTTCTAAGAGTGCTTCTAATAACCTTCAAACTGCTTCATTATTCCTGTTCTCTCTGTGCCCACTGAAGTCACACAGCATCTAAATATTTTAGAGTAAGATATGTTGAGCATGACAGCATTAAAGAAAAATATATTGGTGACAAAATTTCAGACTTGGGTCTTTATGTGGACCTTAATAAATGGCCTGATTGCAAGAAGTAATAAGCACTACCTCAAGCTTAATTTCTCTTTGTGGTTTCAACAGTAGGTGCTCTGGGTTCCTTATTCTGACCTCAAGTCTGTGTTTATATATGGGCATGAATGTGTCTGTGTGAATACACATGCATACATACTAGAGGAAATATCTCTATATGCCCACTGAGAAATCTATATTAACCTAGCAGTGGTTTTAAATCAATTCAGGGCCAAACTGCCATCCCAACTCTCAAATTTCTCATGGCAAGCTCATTTTGCACAACAAAAATTGGGCACCAAAGTGTAGTTTTCTTGGAATAAAGCAGGACATGGGCAAAATTCCCTACAGGCAGAAAAGGGAACACACATGGAAAGCTGAATATAAAACTGACAACACAGATGAGCCCAAGGAATTTATCCTCTCATTGATGAACAAGGACAGATCCTTAGTGGGTGTAAGTGGGAACAGTTGGATTTGGGAATGGCTGAACTGGGGTTTTATTAGAGCCAAGCAGATTTAGAGCAAGAACTCACTGTGGGAAGCTCCCTGACACAGTCTGAGTGTCTGCTCTGGGGGTTTGTAAGGCTGGAGGAGCCTTGTAGGACAGGAGGGTCTGCAGCTCCCCCCACGCTGGGGAGCACTTCTGAGCAGCCCTGGGGTGGCAGCAGGGCACTGTTTATGTAGGGTCTCACCAGTGGGAGTGAGATTTGCACTTCCAGCCCCAGGAATTTTTGGAAATATGTTTTGTTTTCCAACAGGCTTCTGAACATCTGGAAATGCTGGCATTGTAGTGCCTCAGCATAAATCATAAATGACTGGAGGTGACTTTTTTACTCCTAAAACTGGTCCTTTTAAGCATTATTGCACCACAACAAAATGAAATGAACTCCTTTCCCTTTGCTGTAGGAGAAGGAGCACTTGGTCTCTGGGGAAATCCCTTCCATTTCTTTTTCCTAACTTCTACCCATCAAATAAAGAGATAAAGAGAATTTCTTGGGCTGGTACAAATAAAGGCCAATTTCTGAATCTGTTCTGGTCAGGTAAAATTGCTTCTGCTGCTGCTGTTACCACTTCCATTCTTAATAACCATTCTGTGACCTTCACTCCCCATCAATCCATCCCTGAATAGTTATTCTATTTGCAGCTTTTCCTCCAGCTCCCTTGTCCCTTGAAAGACAGCTGTGAGGTTTTTCAAGCACTGACACAGTTTCCACTGCTTGGCTGATCTTCCCAGAGGTGTCAGGGGCTGACTCACCCTCCCAGGGAAGCTCAGTGGGCCGTGTTCTCACATCCAAGGAGCTGTGATGTGCTGGGATGTTCCTGGCAGTGCCACCAAAGGCTGCGACTGCACTGGGGCAAAATTCTCTTTTGGTAAAAACCTCTTTGCGTTGTTTATTTGAACAGGCTGTGATAATCTCATATTACCCTGAGAAAAGAGAGATGTGACAGAGTACCTGAGGAGGCAGTCACAGGTTGGAAATGAATAGTGAGTGTTTCCAATGGTATTTTACACTGGTACAGGAAGACTCAGTCTCTCTGTCGCCCTTTCGAGCACTTGCTGTTCTGTTCTACAAAGAGAATCTAACTGAATAATAAAATCACCTTCAACCACTTAAAACCACAGAAGGATCCGAACCAGATCTGTGGATCAGAAAGCTCCTGAGACTTGGAGCAGTTCCAGCTCTGGATCCTGCACAGAGTGTTGCCATCAGTCTTATCTCTCACTCACCTCTGTCAAACATTTGCAGAATCGCTTCTCTAAATGTCTTAATCCTTTCACTTCTGCTGATCTGTGAATGGTGCCAAACCTGCTTTTTGATAACAGGCACCTAGTAGTTCCCATATTTGCACATCTTAGCAAATGTGGAAAGTTGGCTTCCTGCTTCTCACAGGGGACCTCGGCTTACTTCCTCAGAAAAACCTAACTCAGAAGGCAATGGAGAACAATCCCACCGATATACTAAGATGGCTAATTAGTATTTGGTTTATAGTTACATGCTGACAATGATTAAACTAATTACAAGGCGTACTGTGCTAAATTGCTGGCTCTTTGTGTACTTCTAGTGTATCTGAGAATCAGAGAGGCCCTGGTTCAAACTCTGTGTTACAAAGATCCTTGCTGAGGTCGCTTGCAGAGCTGTCAGTGTTCATGCACACACACCTCATGCATGTGTGTGACAGAGATCTGTGCTCAGAGACAAACAAATACAGAGTTCATTCTTTCAGTCAGAGAGAAGGGATGGTGCTGTGCTCTGTTAAAAGGCTGCTGTGCCCCTGTCGAGGCCGTGTGGGTGCAAAGAAAAGGGATTGGTTTGCCCGGAGCACATCCTCTGCAGTCTCAAACTAAGGACTGTGCTGACCCAAACAAACTCACTCAGAAAAGTAGGAAACCTTTCTGCCCACCAAGAGATAACATCACCCATGCTGTCCAGATAGGAAGAAATATAATAATTTTCATTACAACACTGTAGCTTGTTTAGCACACATTTTATTGTTTGGGTCACCTCCAATGGCTGGACAGGAGAGAAGATGTTGCTCTGGTAATGGAGAGAAGATATTGCTCTGATAACATCCCTTTAGTGCAGTTTGATGCTAAAGGCCACTAGTCAGGAGTAGTTTTTGTGTACTGGAAATACCAGCAAGGGCCTTTTTTCATCTCCCACCTCTTCTGAGCCAGGCAGAAGTGATGGATAAAAGTACATAGAGTGGAGTTACACAGAAAAATACCAGTCAGGTAGTGTAAGCAAGAACTAGAGGTAAAACTTAAACTAAAATGAGTCTCTCTTAATTTTACTTCTTAACTTAGTTTTTTGCAATACAGGTTATTAAAATTGTGGGTTTGTGTTTGTTGAATATCTTAATTGTCTTCTGCTGTGGGCTGCATTAGAAGTTACCTGTTAAGTGTGATATTCTGATATTTAGTCTTTTCTGGTGGTACAGTAGTTGCATCTATTATATTTAATAATTATTGGGATATATTTAATAGATTCTTGTTATCTCAAATACATTAATATGCAACCATGAAAGCCAGTTAAAACTGAGGAGCCATTGTGGCTCAAGTAATGCTGATAAAAACCACAGAGAACCTTTTTAAAAACTGTCAAACAGGATAAGTTGCATTCATCCACAACTGTTTATGGAAGTAAAGAGGATGTCTTCCAGCTTTCAGGTTTATTCCATATTAAAGACAGGAATTATGTCCCAGGGAAGGGGATTACTGTCAAACTGAAGACAATCAACTGGCATAGGGGGATGACTTAAAGGATGTGCTGTGCAGAGATGAGAAAGACCAAATAGCTGCAGTGGGCTCAGTGCTCAGGACAGAGGGACTTGTAAGACTACAGGTGTGGGAAGATGAACTGATGTCCCTGAGGATGAATGCCATTCCCTGCTTGGACACAGGACTATTCAATGCAAAATTTCAGACATCCACCACAGTTTGGACTCAGTAAAAGCAATTTCTTACGACATTTTAATTCTTATTCTAGTCCCACCAGGGTCCAGGAAATCAGGGAGTGGCCATGACAACTGATAACACTTGAAAATTCACATCTGGCTTACCTCATGAAATATGGTGGCTTTGGTTTCATTTAAACCTTTCTGCCTCTCCCTTGTTCAGTCCACTTCCACTAGAGCAGAATGAAACTTTGATAAAGCTTAAATTAGTTGTCTCTTACCCCCTATATTCAGCATAAGGTCTGGCAATGCTCTGGTAAGGGAGGTCAAGTTCTCCTCTCCATCATGTTGGTTCTGATAACTGAGCCTACGAGCACGTGCCAGCCTTCATGCCCATGGTGAGCCCTGCCCTTCCCCTCACCAAGGGCAGTGCATTCAGCCTGATTTCTGTTTGTGAGACAAGTGTAATGTATGGGTATGAAAATTACCCATTTTCAGTTGAACTCCAGATTGTACCTTCCCACAGAGTGCTTAGCAGCGTGGGAGGCCAGAATCAACAAATGGTCAGATATTTACAAGCTGATCCAAATCTTCAGACTTAAAACCCCCCACACAAGGACTTTAAAAATGTAATAAAAATATAATTTAATTCGAAGATTAATTATTTTTCTATTAGTAAGGCGATAACATATCATGTCTTATGGCAAATCTAGAAACTTGAACAAAAGCAATGCCAGTGTGCAGAAATGTAATGCAGAACAGAGTATTTAAATGAGAAACTGAGCTTGTCCTTGAGAAACTACAAAGCAAAAAGGCTTGTAAGAATGATTATGAGGATCAGGATTCTGAGACCATGAATGGATCTAATTCCTCCAGTGAGTTGTGCTTGTTGTTCTGTGTGTTTTGTATCTGGGAAAAGTCCACTGCAAATCCCATGCCAGCACCATGCAGAGGATTGAGAAACAACAGCTCCTCACTTGCTGATGCTGCAGGGGCAGTTTGGCTGCAAGTTGTACCTTCTGGTCCAGTCATTTCAGCTCATCCGAGGTGCTGTAACCAAACAGAAGGAAGGAAGGGGTCCAAGTAAGTAGGTAGGATGAATTTTATTAGCAGTCCTGATCACCTGAGTTGATCCCATTAGGGAACAGGTCATGATTACTGGGCAATGTGCCAGCTTCTCCCAGTGCTGAGTGGCCACTGGCAACTCTTGCAGGCACTCAAAATTGGCTCAGAGAGGAGTGCAGACTCCAAAATCCATCCTGAAAGATGATATGAACAAAATAGTAATTTCTGTCATTGACAAAGAAAGGGCAAAAATAATTGTTGTGCATGAAGTGTGTCATCTTCTTTCTTGACTAATAGCATATCCTACAACTGAAGAGGTGCGCCCAGCTTCCCTTCTCCTGGGGGCTCCTAAACACTCTCCCTAAAGCACTATCCTGATGGAAGCAGAGCAGATAGCAGCTTGTGGCAGAGACACATGAAAGCAATCTAGTGATAGATGCACCAGAAAACTCAGACCAGAACACTGAGATGGGTAAGACACATCTGACCAAACTGCATTATCCGACAGCATCACATCTGCAAGGAGGGGGAATCCAAACTGTGAGAACCTCTGGGTCATTGTTTTTCACCAGTGCCTTGCTAATTGTGTTTTAATGATGTTTCCCCAGCAAAATCACCACGAGTAGATCAGTTTTAGAATGGCAGATCCTGAACATCTGTGTTTTGCCAACGGAATCTGACTGTTGAGGGAACTGCAGTTTCTTTGTAGTTGCTGAGAAAATAATGACAACTCAAGCCAAGAATCAATTAAACTGAAGAGATTGTTCCATATTCTTCTTTTATGGGATGAGAACAGGTGTTTAATAATTTACATAAATTATAAAAAATTCTAAAGCATTTACAATAACCAAACACTTCACAAGGGAGATGAATGAAGAGGTAAGTCAGTTGAGGATGTTTTGTACTCCAATCTGTGCCTCTTTGGCACTTCTGTAGTTATAGGTCTGTGAGGGTCTTTTTGTTATATGTCCTATTTTCATGGATTCATAAAGCAATCCTGAAAAAATGTCTGATTTGCATTTGGCAGGCAAAGATTTTAAAACAAGACTGGATTTTTTTTATTTAATAAGGTTATGGGAAAAACATCAGTTTAATTGTCTCTAAGTTATGCAAGTATAAAAATGGAATGTATTGGTTTCAGAAACCATTTTATGCTGCTACAACTCAAAACCACGTTGTTTTTTTTAAGGGAAAACTTTACAAGCAGTTAGTCTGAGTTCTGGACATTTGGGGAAACTTGGAAAAAGAAATGCAGACATGTTTGATTTCTTACCTCTTTATAATGGTGTCAGATCTTTGGGTACACTCCCAATTTTTTTCAGCCAGATTTTTTTCAGGATGCAGTGCCTCGCTCTGCCATCACTTGTGTAAAGCAGCTCTCAGTTTCATACATTTTACATGTTTCAGGTGAATGGCTTGAATCTGTTATACAAGTTTCATGAAATTCATCATCTATCTGTCCACAAATCTTCCACATTCTTAAAGATGTTGGCAGGAATGCCAAGGGAATGGTTAAATTTATCAAGAAAAAACACCACAGATTGCACAATATACATTCTGTATTAAAGCTCAGATTCACCCTAAAAGGAAAGTGGTTGGTAGGTGACCAGAAAATGTGCACTCCTTTATTCCATATCTTTCCTAAGAGCTGTTGAAGACACAGCCTTTGGAGGCACAGTTCTTAACCCCATGATAAGCTTGTAGTATTCATGGAAGATCTGAACTGTGCCGTGGAATCCTCCTAAATTTTGCCAATTGCTTTCCGTGTGTGCTGGTTTAGGAAGTGACATGCTTCCCAAAGCTGCCAGAACAGCCAGATCCAAGTTATACTGCTGCTCCAAAATTCCCTGTAGAGCTGGAGGTTCCTATATGCTGTAGTGTGTTAAATAGGATAATACTAAATCAGACAGAAACATGATATGCAACAATTCCTAGTAGGTGAATTGAAATAATGCTACTGTAAAGAAACATCCATATAGATTGAATACCGAGTCTGGTTTATCGGGATACTTCCTTCCTACAGGAGATTCCTCCAACAGGTGGGGTATCTAACCCATGAAGTTTATCCTACAAAAGTTTGGCAGTTTACTCTGCAAAACTGTTTTGGATGAAGGGAAAGTGCCAGGTCCTGCACTTTGGCCACAA
The DNA here is from genome assembly GCF_025592945.1 of Manacus candei. Lineage (NCBI taxonomy): Eukaryota > Metazoa > Chordata > Aves > Passeriformes > Pipridae > Manacus > Manacus candei. The sequence goes on from NW_026138092.1 coordinate 1,538,331, forward strand.
CAACCCCCTGCAGTGCTACAGGCTGGGGGCAGAGGGGCTGGAGAGAAGCCAGGCAGAGAGGAAGCTGGGAGTGGGGATGGACAGGAAGCTGAACAGGAGCCAGAGTGTGCCCAGGTGGCCAAGAAGGCCAATGGATCCTGGCCTGGCTCAGGAACAGGGTGGCCAACAGGTCCAAGGAAGTGATTCTTCCCCTGGACTCAGCACTGGTGAGGCCACCCCTGGAGTGCTGTGTCCAGTTCTGGGCCCTCAGCTCAGGAAGGACATGGAGGGGCTGGAGCAGGGCCAGAGGAGAGCAACAAGGCTGGGGAAGGGACTGGAGCACAAGTGCTGTGAGGAGAGGCTGAGGGAGCTGGGGGGGCTCAGCCTGGAGAAGAGGAGGCTCAGGGGAGACCTCCTCACTCTCTGCAACTCCCTGACAGGAGGGGGGAGCCAGGGGGGAGGTTGGTCTCTTTTCCCAGGAACCATCAGCAAGACAAGAGGGCTGGGTCTTGAGCTGTGCCAGGGGAGGTTTAGGTTGGATATTAGAAAGAATTTCTTTCCAGAGAGGGTGCTCAACCATTGGAATGGGCTGCCCAGGGAAGGGGTGGATTCTCCATCCCTGGAGGTTTTTAAGGACAGACTGGATGTGGCATCAGTGCCATGGGCTGGGAACCACAGTGGGGTTGGATCAAGGGTTGGACTTGATGATCTCAGAGGTCCCTTCCAACCCAGCTGATTCTGGGATTCTGTGAAACAAAGTGTGGAGGTTCCAGGTCAGTCTCTACTCTCTCCAGTTTCAGTGGGATCACGTGGGAGCTTTCCCTGGTGCAGGTGCCACATCCATGGAATTCATGTGCACAGGTAGTGTGCACAGGCAATGTGCACAGTGTCCCTGTGCACAGACCCCTCACTGCCTGTTCGTGCTGCCAACGCTGCCAAGAGAGTAAAAAAACTGCATAACACATTTTGCAAATTTACAAGTTAATGAAAAACTCCTTTTATACTTTATGTCAGCAATTTTGATCATCCCTGTTGGTTCCTAGACCTTAATGTGAAATAAAACCAAGTGCAGATTACAATTACCAAGAGTACCACCATAAAAACTCTCAAGCAATGCTCAAGCTCTGTTCCTTTTCTCCTGCTCTATTGCTCCCTTTATGTCTTTTGTACAAGTGTTCACACAAAAATGATGTGGGGATTAAAACAACCAGCTGCTTATGAACAAACATTTCTGTTTGAAGGTCAGAGGGCAAACCAGGCAAATGGGCATTAAACTTGATTTGACTGTTCGGTGGCAATTTTTGAAAAATTGTTGTTATCAAACATTTTTTCCAGCAGTTCTGTGTGAACTGTGCTCAACCCACTCTTGCCAAAGACATGCCAATATGGAAGGCAGGATAGGTAGGATGATTGAAGGGCATTTATGCTGATCTAAACAAACCTATTAGAACTTCCAATAATATTAATTAAGGAGAAATGTTTCTGCAAAAATATGGAAATTTTCTGGAGTATAATAGAGTGTATGTAGAGCAAGGGGGCTAAGAAAGGCACAGCTTTTCTGCAGGTCCTAATGGCATTCTAATGGAGATTTCCTTGATTCCCTGACAGGATATAGCTGACTTAGCAAATCCCTAATTGCAGGCCCTGAAGGCAAACTGTACTTTTCAGCTCTCTGTACTGGATATATATGTGCATATATAATTCAGTGATTCCCTCAGGATTTTAAAAAAGGGTAAGAGCAAATGTCACCTGAATACCAAAGGCAATAAAGGAACAGCTACTTGGGTCCAGTGGTGTTCAGTTCTCCCCATGATCCCCACCCTCCATTTTATATTTTTAAGCTGAGCTGAACAGTCATTCCTGCTGCATTCTGGAATGTATTGCTGTGAAAATGTTGTGCTGTTGCTCAGGACTCTGAAGGCTACTGGAAAATTATTTTATTGTTCCTCTCTAAAGCTCTGGAGGCAAGGAACACCACCATTGTCCATCCTTTATCCACTTTTCTGTAGTTTACCCCTCAGCATTAATTTTCCAGGTTCTGCCCTTCCCTGAGTTCTCTTGAGTTTTCCTCTTTTCGTGTTTTCTTCTCTGTCCATCACACCCATCTTGTGCCACACACAGTCCCTGACAGTCTGTCTTTGGTGTCAGCAAATCCCTGGTGTCAACAGTAAAATCTTCATGGACTCCAGGAAAATATTTCCCCTCCATCTTTAGGAAAACAGGGACAATGATTTTTAAATGTTCTTTTGTGCCTGAAGGGATTTCAGGGGGAAATAAAGTGTAAGTGTAGATGTGTTATGTCCCAAAGTGCATCTAGATTTTAAAAGTTTTAAGTAAATATTTACCAAATATTGCAAATGAGGATTATTGAAGAATCCAGGGAGTGTTGTTCCTGTGGTGAGGAAGTCACACACATTAGTGGAGCCTGTCCCAAACATATATTTGTAAAACCCTCTTACAGCCTTTTACATGCCATTGTATATTCCAGATACAGTACTGGCAATATAGAAAAAAAAATAAATTCAAATTAACTCTTTAGATTTTTATTTTTGCAGAGGCTTATTTTCATTTCCCCTCGTTTGGGAGACTGGGTGCCTTGGTCACCAGGGCAGGGCTCAGAGGGAGATGCAAAAAACAACATGCTAATCCTTACCTCTTTGGGCATGAACTTGTAGCAGTTTTAAAACCTGTCATTTTTGGACATTCCAGAGCTGAAAGTAAGGGCTGGAAATTAACTTTTTTTTTTTTTTAGTGGTATAAGGTGTCATTTGAAAATCAGTGGCTTGTGAAACTACAGGCTTTGAGGCCACGTAGGAAAATCCCTGTCTGACTGGGATACTCGTGGTTAAAATCCACAGGTGCATCCAGGGTGGAGGAGAAAATATTAATATTATACTTGGATAGTAAAGAAAGATATGGTTTCCTAAAACCAGGATTTTTAGAAAAGTAGCAGCTGTCCAAAAGTATTCCTGAGACTGGGAAATTAGAACTTGTGAAGAAATGAGCTCTTCTGAAGATGAGCAGGGGCTCATCTGGTGACTGTGGGACACATTCCTAATGCTGATGGCTTGAAAATGGAAAAGAGAGTGAGGAGTAGTTCAGTAGCTGGAACTCATCAGTCCTGCCTTGGACAAAGACCTCCAAGATCATCCAGGAGCAAACACTTCATCTTTTAATTTCTCTGAGTCCTCGTTCTTTGTGTCTTCACTGTTGAAATAATTTCCCAGAGACTGTTTTGTTTCTTCACATATAAAAATACAGAGGCACTACAGGAAGAGTTCAGGGACCTGCATGTCTGTTCTATCTTTGGGCTTTTCACTAAGCCTGTAAAGAAATAAGAATGACTTTTCTGGGCAGTAGGACACCACACTTGCCTATTCAGTAGAAAATTTGGTGAAAAAGCAAGTTTGGAGCCTATTTAATGTATCAGATAATCTGAGGAATAACAAAGAAAAGAGGGTACTTTAAAATTACTTCTGTGCGTGGATACACACCTAAAGTTCTTGATAAGACTGAAAATACTCTTTGACACAGACCAAACAATGACAATATTTGACAGGCAGACTTTAGCCTACAAACATTCGTGTGATTGCCCATATTATGTGCCAGGGGTGTTAAGGAGTGTTATGGTTTTATTTGGGCTTACAAGTTACCTGTATCTTAGGTGTCAGTGGATTTTCCATATATTCCTTATGAGGGTGCCAACCTTAAACACCCCGTGGTACCTCTTGCCCAGTTTCATGTGCTCATATACTCTGTACCTATCAGTGGATAACAAGCAATGACACAATATAAATTATATTAAAAAATTATAAAAAATTAGTTTTAAATAAAAAAATTGTATTAAAAAATTAGTAAGAAATATCCTATTGCTCTGAACTCCTACAAAGCCACTTCAGCCAGTCTTCTATATGGTTAATTTTGACTGGGGGAGTGTGTGGATGTTCACAGCATTTCCCCAGGTTTAGATAATTTTAAAGCCTTTTTCATGACAAAGGAAAGAATAAGGAATAAAAAGTAAATGTGTCCTCAAAGGGGCTATATTTGGGTAAACAACTAAAGCTATGACATCTTGGGATCTTCATTAGGTCTTACAACTCTCTGGGCTTTATGATACCATACTGAGCAATCAATTGTTTTATTGTTTCTCTTTATGAAACATGGTTTGCATGATGGGAGTAAAATAAGAGTGTAGGATCTGATCCAAGGACTATGTCATCCAGAGTACAGCAGTGACCAAGAGCAGGAGCAGAGAACAGGTTAGAAAATCTGTCACAGGGTGATTTGCCCCCCATATAGATCTTTTCTTGGTTTCTAATAATTATTTTCTATTTTACAGGATTCACTCCCTAATTAGAGTCTCCACGTGTGTGTTGCTATCTGGTGAGTCTATCTGATGTTTCACTGCATGGGTACACTGTGTTACACCCCAGATATTTACCTCAACTCTGTGTTCCTGGGCTACAGCTGGATTGATTGCATTTTATTGTTTTCATCTTTTCTTGCCGTGCCTTGTTCATGCCTGTGTGAAGTCACGTAGAAACTGCACCAACAGGAACCTTCGTGCCTTTTAAAATCATTAAACTTCATCTGCCTTCGTAGCGTTTCACTGTGAGAGATCTTTGTGGGGAAAAACAGATTTCAATGTAACTTAGAAAGATTCATATAAGTCAGACTCAGTGTTTTTCATCAGAAATAGTGTCTTTCCAAATGCTTATCTTCATTATATGGAAACCTTCCTTTCTAGCAGCATTTACAGCATGTGAGAAGAGGACATGTTTGTTTTAATGGAGCCACATTCTCTACAAAGTCTGTGCTGCTGCTGCCAGACAGTCAGTTCCAAACCTGGGAGATTTGGGAGCTGGAAGCTCCAGGTTACTATTTCTCAGCAGATATATGAGCAAGTGGAGCAAGCATGTGCGAACAAACAAGATTAGTCATCCAATCTACTCCTCCACATAGAGTATTAGTAAATAGAGTTGTGTGGATAATTGATTTTTTTCACTTTGCTGCCTGAGCTGAACATTAAAAACAAAACGTTTTTTCCCAGATTTCTCTTTGAAATGAAACACAGAGAAAATGGCTTGAATGTAATATCTGGTTTAATTTGCATTTTTCAGTAAAAATTTTATCTTCTCATAAAATAGTGTTTTGAAACAAAACATAAATTTTTGACTAATTACTATTTTTAACTGAAACTACTAACTGACTTTGACGTAAATTTCTTAAATAGTTTGGGCTAGGATAAATCTTCATTACTCAGTGAGTTTAAAACCATTGATCAAATACTCCCCCCTCTAACATAAAAATCTGCAGCTTTCTAATTGCTTTCTTCCTTCAGCTCCATGCAGTGAAAAAGAGTGTTAATGGAGATGCTCGAGATGGTGGAAACATAAACTTCATCACATTAATGTGCTGTATTTTACTTTTACAATTTGCTGTTGTTGCTGGGCAGATGCAATTTGCCAGAATGAATCAGCTGTTACCAACTATTACTTAAGGACCTGTCCTCTCCTTGACCTTGTGCACACACAGTCAGCTCTTCCCACCTGTAGGAACACACCTTTCACTATGAAATTTGCTGGTTGAACTCTGGGAAAAGGTTAGATTTACATAAAACTACCATCCATTCTTTAAGGAAACTCTCAGCAGGCAGAATTCCCCGTGAACTTTATCCGGTTGCACACACAATTTTTTGTTGTACACGCCTCTATTTTTTTTCCCTGCAGAAATGTTTTCTATCAAACTTTATCGCCGGTGGGGAGATGATGAGAGTAAATGGTTGTGACTACCCACTGTAGTAGAGATAGAGGTTATGGGTATAAAAATATATTCATCAGCTGATGTACAGTAATACTCTCCAAACCAATGTTACTTACAGCTGGGTGTCAAAACCACTTTATGATGATTTTATATCTCCTACCCTAGATTTCAGATTGATTGTCAAAGTCCCCATTATTCCTGTTGTTGTTGCTGTTATTATGATTCTGTGAGGCCCTAAAGGCAACACAGGAACATTTTGAGTCAGATTCTTTACAAATGGAAGTCTCTGTCTCAAGAGCTCACAGTCTGAAGAATCTCAGAATGATTTAGAATAGTATAAGTTTTAAAAAACTCAATTGGATACAGAATTAAAAATGCCACAAAAGGGGCACAGTTTCTTTTCCCCAGGAGGTATTATGTTTCTTTGCCAAGGAATTTGCATTTAGTTTTGGCCAATTTTTTTCCTCTCAGTTTTAGGAAGAGTAACTAAAATCTGCTGCAATCTCATTTCCCAAAATTAGGACCCTGAGACGGAGAATAAAACTTGGCACGTTCAGAGAAGAAATTCCACCAGGTCATTGTGCTCACAAGTGATCTTGTGCCAACAGTATGATCTGGGTTGCTAACTGGTTCTCTTTTGTATGCAAATTCTTGAAACTGTTTAAAACATGAAGAAACTCAGATATTTTAAAGAGAGTTTAAGGAGACGAGACCTGGGAAGCAATGAGGAGCTTATCTGTTGGGATTCTGGCTGATATGATTTCAACACTTTGACTTTCCTCATTAGCAAGTGGTTAAATCTGATTAAGTCATTATGCCATATAAAAACAAGTTAAAAATCGAGTTAATTTCAGCACATTGATTTGAAAGTTTGGCTTATAGAATAGGACAGGAAATATTTATTAGGAATACTAAGGAGAGCCCTTGAAAAAAAAAAATCTCAGGTATACTTTGCAATCTGATTTTCCAACAGCCTTATTTAAATGGATCTGTTGGTTTATGCAAGACAAGATGCTAGATTCCTGTCTTTCATCAATCTTTTTAGAGACCTCTTAAGAAAGAAATAAACAAAGAAACAATTAGATGTTTTCTCATTATAGCATTGTGCTACCATTACAATAGTTATGGTCGACAAGGCACTTCCATTATTGGTTTCTATTTTCAGCTGCCACTAACTTTCTGAAACAATTATTTTTTTCAGCTGAAATTTCTCATGCTTGTTCTTAATATCAGAGGTGGATTGCTTTGTAAACTTTACAAAATTACTTTTGGCTGGTTTTTTTTCTGAAATATCTAAGCATGAAAAACTGGTGTGTTTTACCAGTTAATGTATCTGTTCTTTATATCATGAGTTCTTCTGGATGGGGGTTTTATGTTTAGTGTATTTTATTGCAGTAAAATCTAGACTGCAGTGATGATACTATATAAATAAAAACCAGCTTAATTTTTCACAAGCTTTCTTGACTGATTTGGTAAGTCAAATTCTTGACTGATTTGGTAAGTCAAGCATATTTCTGTTTTGAACTTCGGGGGCTATGGATTTTAAAAAGTGTGAGTTTGTTTGCAAAATTCTATGTTATATGCAACAAAAATAATGGCTTGGAGTCTCAGCTGAAAAGTGCTTCATGAAGCTCAGCATGGAATAAGAATCTCCCTACACTTAGGGACTTGTTATATTTATTCTCCCTGGGTTAAGGCTGTTTTCATATGTTCAATTCCCTACCATTGGGAGTACCTGTGGATTCAGAGTGTGAATGAACTCCTTTGCAAGCAGTGCTGTTGGAGCTTCAGTTATGAGGTGGCCTAAAATATGTGTTTGAACTCTCCTGCATTTATAGCAGCTGAAAATGCTGTCTTGTGCATGTCTAGCAAGCCTCACTCAGAAATCTCACACCTTCCCTTCCATTCATTTCTTTCAGCAGTGGGACAGATTTCGCAGTCAGACACTTTCCATGCCTCTAAACTGCTCCTCCTGAAGCACTTCCCTTTCTGCAGCCCCAGTTTGACCTGTCCTGCATTGCTCAATTCCTTTCTGAAATGTCCATCACCATCACTTTTCCATCTCAGCTTTTCCTTCTCTGATCTTACTCAGTTCTGTGCAACAGGACTTGAGGCTTTCCAAACCACTTCCTTCCCCATCCTCACTTTGTTTGGCTCTTCTTTTCTGAACTTGTTTTACTAATAGCATCTTCTTCTACTAATAGAGATTTCTTTTCCTTGCAGTTCTTGCACTTTGATCCATTTGCTACCACTAGCAGACTGTCATCTACTTTTTGTGATGCCTAGAAACTGTTTAAGTTTAATGCAAGTATGATCAGTAGAAACACATTTATTCTCCCGCCAAGGTTATCTGCTTCTCATTCAGGATGAGATCCATTTATTTTCTAGAGCACTATCATTAGTCTCCTAGTAACTGTTTGCTCTTTGCTCCAAAAGGGAAAGTTAAAAATCTGTATGTAGAAAGGCAGATTGTGTTTCTCCACTGGTACATTGTATGCCTTCCTTACCTTTGTTTTGCTTTTATTCTCTTTTCCTGTGCATCCACAATCACTTGATGTGTCTGTCTCTGTATGATCTCTTACTAACTTTTTTGATTTATAGCAAATTTCAAGCACAATTAAGAAGATAAATGAGAATCAAAAAATAAATACTTACAACTTCTGTGAAAGCAAACAAACCAAGAAGGGTAAGGAGTCTGTCATGCTTTGACTGACTGGAAATGTTGCAGTGGAAGATATATGCAGAAAGAAATCTCTTGAAAAGTCTGCTTTGGACCAAAAGCTTAAATGTGAGCCCTCTCTTTGACATCACTGTCAGGCAACCTTGAAAAGATTCAAATATTAGGAAACATTGGGTCCCATACCCACAAATCTGTCAAATTTTGTCAAATGTATCTGAAACATTTCAAAATCAGCCTCTGAAAGTTTAGCAACGGCAGAGATTTTGTGGGTAGAACTGGGGTGGAACATCACTCTGTTTGTAGACAAACAGACACAGGAATTACAGCTCAGACTGAGGTTGAAAACTTACAGCTCCAGATTATACTGAGGAGAATTTGGAGCATGGAAGTCCTTAAGAATTTCATCACATGGAGCCATTATACAGTATTTGACTTGAATGCTCTGAATGCAGCAGGACGCTAAAAAGAGCCCATCGTCAGGTGTGGGTGCACATGGAAGTGTTCCTGAAAGCTTCCCTGGAAGTGTATTCATCATAATATGAGGATCCAGTCACTTTAATGTCTATTATGCTCACTTTTCATGCAAAACACCTGCTCACAGCAGAGCAATAGTGCCACTCTCAAGGCACTATTGTATTGAGGGTGAAGATCATGAATATTTGTGAGATGTAGACAACTTTTCATGTGCCAGTGTTCCAGTAGGACTGTTATCTCTGTTAGCTCTGAAGGTTAATTCAGTAGTAATGCTTTGCACCATTATGACTCCTTCAGAGGAACTGGAAATAGTTTTAAGTGTCTTAGTTTTAAGACAGATTTTTAAATTGTGCACCTGCGTGGCTGCAAGCATCATTAAAAACACTCTGAAATCCCCGTTTTTCACCATCAATTAATTAATTTCTGAGTGCATTTAATGCAATATTGTGACCAGGCTACATTGGTCAATACCACTCCTGTTGGTATCCTTTACTAGAAAAGCTTGGATCAGAGTGTGAGAGCTTACAAATGTGAGGAGAAGTACAGCGTGCCTGGGGTGGAAGAGCTATTCAGCAAAGGCTGTTCTCCTTCACCTTTTTGTGTGGATTTTGGAACTGCATTGCCCTAATCTGAAAAAAAGACACCTTTGCTTTGGAATAATAAGTTCTGAAAAGGGCATTATTGCTATCACACTCTGAATTTGTACTGTGGTAGGTTTGCATTAACTTCCCTGGTATCCTTATGTATGCAAGCCCTGTATGAGAACAGGATTGTGGTAGGATGAATCTCTCTTTTTATAGATAACTGGAAAACTGTGATTTGGAGAGATGAATTTAAATTAAAAATATTTGGAAGTATGTTTATAAACTGCATATAAATAGATGTTAAATAATATGCTTTACAATTAACACTTTTAAAATATAAGCAATGATTCACCAATGGTGTTATAATAACTAAAGTCTAATATTACTTCAGATAAGCAAAGAGAGAAAAATAAATCACTTTTTTTAAGTGCTCTATGACTAACTAGTGTTGGAAACATCAATGTTTGTGTAGCAGGATTTCTGAAATAAATTTCCAGCTGGAATCTGCAATTTAGGCTCTTGTTTCTGCTTTAGGCCTTTTTCTTTCAGTCCCCCTCACCTAAATTGCAGCCCTTCCTTCCAGCACTTAGATTTTAATAGCGAGAGAACTATGACTGCACTGTTTGCAGATGACCTGAAACTGAGATCATGTCTGGTACCTAATAAATCCTCCCTCTCATTGCTAATATTGTGTGGCCACGTGGTGCCTTAGAACATCTTAGTCAAAATACATAAAGAATAAAAAAGCACAGATCTTTCCAGCAAGGTTCACTGCAAGGAAGGCCTTTGGCTGCTGACTCTGAGAGCTGGTTGGCTTTGCAGTTCTTGGTGAACAAGCCCAGAGCAGGGAGGGTGCTCACAGGAAGGAGCAGGAACTGGAAAAATGGGCTGAAGCAGAGCAGATTTCCTATTATTTGCCCTTTCTGAGTGGAGAGACCTTTTCCAAAGGCATGTAAGCAGTGTTTCAGAGATGTATGCTGTCATTAAAACCTAATTAAATGTATATAGCAAAATTTAAGGTAGGCATACTCGGAGGAACTTCAGATATTTGTCAGACAGGTGTAAAGACACAACCATGCAAAACTTCTCCTGAAAGCCTTCAGCAGCAGGTTCTGCACAGAATATTGCACTCATGTGCCTGTGGATCTTCAAATACTGACCAAAAAGTCCCCACTATCCATGCTAAGGCAGGAGTGACACACATTGCCCTGATTGCTCGTGTTATAATTGTTTTCAGATGTTTTCACATTACTAGTTTATGTTCCCATTATGTATTCATCTTTTGAATGTAAATTTCTGTGTTTTATTTTTTTTAGTTAATATGATGTACACTGAACTTCTTGTATGTACCTTCTTTCATTAATGTGTAGTTTTATAATTCAAAGCACATTAAACATGTGAGGGCAAAAAGCCCTTTTTTTTGTGTGCACTCTATCAAGTTATTCTACATCTGTGTACTTTTGTATGTATTTGATGGTAAGTTGGGACTCTTTGTTTCTGTTTAGTCTGGAGTAAACAAATTTCCTGCACTGCATTTTGCAAATACCACCAACTTATTTCCATCATTCATGCTTAGGAAATTGGATACATGTGTACCTACATTACATTCTGCATATACTGCAATCATTAGAGAAATATTTTAGCAGAAAATAGAACAGATTATGAATGCTTTTCCATTAAAATCTCAAAGTGGGAATTTAGACATAATTATGTTTTGTGTGTTCATTAACACACGACTGTGTCATTTCAGTACAGACTAAATTTTGAAGTGAGGGTAAATGAGAGCTCTCATAATTTGTGATGGGGATATGAAGGCAGCAGGTCCATACAAGGACACACTGTTAAGAGAATAGCTGCTTTTCATACACAAGTCAAGAGTGGCAACTATTGCTACACTCTAATTACTCCAAAATTATTGCAGAATCACAGAATCATCAAGGTTGGAAGGGACCTTCAAGATCATCGAGTCCAACCATCAACACAGCACCACCATTAGTTCTGATAAAAACTCTACACATTTCTGTAATTATGGGATATAGACACACAACTGAATTAATTTTCAGCCCACATTAGAAGCAACAAATGATAAATACATCCTACATTTTGAAGATCATATTCTTGCTAATAGTGGAACAAGTTAGTCTTGAACCACGACGTGCAGTCTTTTATCAAAAGTGTGTGAGGTGGGTAAAGGAATTACAACTGCACAGAGGAAAATCTGTCATCCTCAGTAAGGTGAGATTATGCTTTCTAGCTGCAAGTGTAGTAGAGAAATTACCCTTCTGTTCCCTGCACTAATCAAGCTAGAAGGGATTTCTTCAAACAGCCAGCAGGAGTGAGTGATCCATCCAGCTTCCTCCCAGCAACCCTGTCCAAAAATCCTGCCTGTGCAGCCCAAACTTGGCAAGAGGTGTACAGGACCACATACAGTGGAAAACCACACAAGAGCATCATGACATTTATTGTACTTAAGAGAATACACAACCTCTATCTGAACCTCATTGAAGGGGAACAAATACTCTTTGCAATAATATGAACCAAGCATCATGGTATATGGAGATACAATCAAAGCCAATAAAAATTCCCATGAAAAAGTGCATTTGATATTTCAATTCAAGGCCTCTTTGCCATTTCTATTCTGATTTTACAGCAGGAAGAGTAAATGCCAACAACTGTGGGAGTAAATAAAGTCATTTATTAAATGCCCATGCATGTTCACATGGGAATGGGGTGTCTTGTCCAGTAAAGGAGGTCAAACACCACTAGGAATTTATTACAAAAGTAGTTATTGTGCCTCTGTCTACTGAAGCGTCTGAAGGCTTAAAAAATTATATTTGTTTATAACTTTTTAGAAGTCAAAATTTCCTTTATCATTCCTAAAACAGTGTTGAGTGTGAGCTGGCTGTTGGCCTGTGTGCTGCATCACCTTCAGTTCCACAGAATATTGTTGAATTCTTCAGTCAGACAGAGGAAGAGCAGCTGTGACCTTTGAGCCCCCTTTTGATATTAATACTTGTCTTGGAACTAGGTTTGATAGCTTGTGGATAGCACCAGTATTTAAGTTTTACTCTACCTGGTGGATTTTTGCTATACTAGACAACTCTGTCTTGCTCCCGTTTCTCTGATTAGGTTTTATTTTTATTCTGCCATCAATAAATGCCTTGTTTTCTGAATTCTCTCTAAGTTTTTGAACAGGTAGGTTGCAGAAATAAAAGTATCAGAAACATTATGAAGGAATATTTTAAAACCCTGTGATTTATAAGCTTGTGTATAAAAGGATGTAAGGCATTTTGGTGCTATGTCAAAAAGATTCTTCTAACAAAAGTTTTCCTTTTTGTTTTTAGTTTTGGGTTTTTTTGGTTTTTTTCTGGTTTTGGGGGGCTTTTTTTGTGGGCTTTTTGTTTTGTTTGGGGGTTTTATTTGTTTGGTTTGGGGTTTTGTTTGGGTTTTGTTTGTTTGTTTTGTTGAGAAGTGCAGGCACCTTGGGAGAAACAGAAGAAAAACAACTGAGCTGAAATCCTGGACACGTTATAGTTCACATTACAGTTGTTTTCAGCCCAGGATGGGTGACGTGTAACTGGCTTAAAATGTTTGTTGCCCCATTGAATAAATTGCAATATTCTGAATGAAAAAAACCAAAATGAACACAAATAAGAATGTTAATGGTAATTTGATTACTAATGAGACCCAATGCTCCTACCATCTGACAGTTCTGTGACCATTTGGGTGGTCTTCAGCTTAACCTTGGTTAAATAACCAAGTTACTTAAAAACTCATTATCATAACAGAGCAGGGTCCTTTGATGACAAAGAATCTAGACTAAATAATTAGAGATTTCTATTATGTAAGCTAGTGATTAATGAAAAGTCAGTGTCTGAGCTTATAACTGAGACAAGTCCTTAATTAACCAACAGGTTAGCTGACAAACACCAGAGGGAAGAGGCTGTGTGAGAGAAGAAGCCATGATTTCACTGGGGCTGGTTAACATGTGTCCAGCTGGTTGCCAAAATGTTTGTCAGAAGGCTTCAGGAGTATTTCATTTCAGCCAAAGCCCTAAAGGGACAGAAATCCTTACAAGGATGATTGGAGGAACACTGGCATTTGACCATAGGAGCTCTTTCTATGCTATTCAGATACGTGCTGAATATCTAATATGCTTAAAAGAAATGAAAATAGTAGATATGTAGAGCTGCAAAGTCCTAAAGTTCTAAAATGCTATTTTAGAAATTGATTTATGTATTTGTTGATTTTTCATTTTTGTTTTGCTCTGTCTGGCTTTGCCTGTGTCAGTTTACATAAATCAGGTTTCCCTTATTTTTCAGCAACAACAAAGTCATTAGCAAGGCTTACGGTATAAAGTTGTTTTCTGCTGCTGTCATTATTGGTGATGAGGTATGAAACATTTCCAATGAACCTAAAAAGCCAAGAGCAGGAAACAGCTTAGTTAGGTTTTTTTTTTTTTCAAGCCAGACTACTGCAATTCTCTCTCAACTGCTGGTCTCCCCATGGGCAAATACAACACCTACTAGTTGTGCAAAACTCTGCCTTTCATTTTCTCACAGAGAGTCACACTAGAAATTATCACTTATGCATTTATTCTGCTCTGTTTTATTCGAAGTCCATAATTTGCAAACAGATTTTTACCGGCGTATGCCTGAGCTCCCAAAAATAGATAGCCTGCCCTGAATTGTGAACACTGCATTTTATCCTCAGGTGAGTTGTTCTCACATAGGCATTTTATTTTCTTCCTCAGTTTGATCCCTCTGCTCAGCTGATGAAAGATGTAAAACACATTGAAAACTACTAGAAGAAAATACCCAATCTTTGGATGAGAAATTCGTTCTCCAGCCTCTGAACCACTCAACAGCAGGTTGCATGTTCCTGTGGTCACTGGAAGTGCAGTTGGAGATGCTTTTTAATTGTTTCTAATTACTGTCCTAGGACCTTCCTCCAACACCATGTTGAGCCAGGGGTGCAAACTAAGACCTTTATGTCTGAATTAATTGCAAATATCACACGTCTGTTTATTTTTAACCTTAATCTAGATGAATTTTTATTGAATATTTGCACTGTGCAGCCATGGCAGAGGCTGCTGGTTGCATATTATATCTGAAGAAGTTTCTTTCTTTAGCACCAGCCTGGCTGAGGAAAGGTTCAAGCACGAGTTTGTGGTGTTGTACCAACTCAGGGAAGGAAACAGGTTTGGTTGTCTTGCTCAATTGTGTGGAAATATTATTGAGAATATCATCCAAGTAGAAAAGTGGACTAGTGAATAATTTGAAAAACATATTTTCTGTCAAATGTTGATATCTATGACACTGTCCATGGATCCAAGACATCATCTGTGAGGCTCAGAGAAGAACATAAATTTTTTTATCGACTTGCATAGTTTAAATTAGCAACCTTTTTCTCCCTTTAATTCAAAGGGTGAAATACTTACATTACTCCCAGAGGGTAAAAAAATCTCTGTAAAATTTGCAAAGCTAAAGTAAATTTCAAGCATATGTTTTCTGAACTCATTACACTGTTCTCTGGTAACCGGCCTTGTAGCACAATTCTTTTTCAAACCAGACAACTGGGACTCCATTTATAAATATTTTGTTTGAGAGTGTAAATCTTAAAGATTAAAAAAAAAAAAACCAACAAACCCCACCAAAGGAAGTGTCCAGACCAGTATTGTCCCAGCTGAGCTATAAAAAATAGTCCTTCAAATGTTTGACTCTAGAAATATTCATGTTTCTGCAAATCTCCCTTTCCTTCTCTTGTATTTTTTCCTTGCCCCCTCCTCTCTTCTGCTTATTAAAAATCTACAAGCCAGATACTCCTTTTATGTAATGAGCTTCATATGCAAAAGGTAAGAATTTGCCTTTTAGTCTGTATAATTGATAATAAAGGACTTGAAAAAAATTATAGGGGACAAAATTAATATGTTGCCTGCTTTCTGTTTACTATTGGCATTTTGTGCCCTTTTCATTTTCCTGGTATGTCCATTTCATCATTTACGACATAAAGAGATTGTTTTTTAACTCTGAAAATAAAAAAAAAAAACAACCAATGGGAGGGAGCTCATTTTGGAGTAATTGGTTAAAATCTAGTAATGAAAACAGGGAAATGGTTTTGATTTTCATTATGTTTCAGGTCATTCCCAGGTCACATTTGACACAGATTCAATGTTCATATAAATTTAATAAAATCTGTAAAGGAACTTCAAGTAACAGCTGTGAAAAAAATGTGATCAATAGCAGCCAAAATAAGTGTCACTTTGAAATTTGCCAACTGCTGATGGATAGTTAAATGAATAAAACTATTTAATGTCTCTACCAAGTTTTAAGAGCAGAAAGCCCTGGGAAATCAGTCACTTAAGTGACAGAAACTTTGCATGCCAGCAGAGCTGGAACAGTTACACTGTTCATTTTATATCAGATTTCTTACTCCAGGTTTAAATCACACTGTGAGTTATTTCATCACACTCCTGGTCTTTTGATAACAGCATCGTGATAAAGTTATGTTAAATAGCTCTTTTACCACAGTAACTGATTCTCTAAAAATACTTCAAATGCAGTCCTTAACCCATGGACTCTAAGGTGGTATTAATCTTCCTGTAACACTATTCGACCTTCATCTTAAAAAAAAAAAACAACCTTAAGCATGTTTTCTACATTCCCAGGGGTCCCTGTGGTGTGCTGTGGTGGTACCCAGGAGCCTCTGGCACAGCTGGATCCCGGGATGGCAGGAAGGAAGCACGTGGTCCACCAGCATCACAGGCACCACCATGTCAGCATAAAGGTATTTAATACCAACCTGACTTGTATGAGCAGAGCAATAACTACACTGTTGTAATCTCTCATGTGCAACTGCATTTACATCCTGGTTTTTTATCTGTGTAAGCCTGCCTTTTAAAAAATATTGTGTCAGTATATTTAAAATAGCAAGATGAGGTCTCCTCGCCAATTTTAAAGCTCCTCAGCTACAGCTGAGATGTAATAAAATATTATAAGTCATTCAGAGTCAAGAGAAGTTAGAAGAAATTCCAGTGTCTTCAGTGGATTTGGATTGAAGAATTAAAGCTCTAGAACTGCGGCCTCTGTATAAATCCTCTGCAGATATATTGCTTAAAAGCATGTTAAATTGGTTGTAGGTGAATAGAAAAGCAGAAGCAAAAAGTGATTGAGGATGTTGCTGCTGTAATAAAAATAGCATGCATGGTAGTAAAAACTGTTTGTATTTCATTTCCTTGTGTTTTATTGCTTTTGTGGTTATCAGCTATTATAAGATGCTAGATACTACTTAGGAGTTTCTTCCTTGTGATTGGCACTTGTCAAGCTATGAAAAGGCATTCAGCTCCCATTCAGCTCCAGAGGAACCACCTTGAATTCCACTGATGTGAATGCACTTGTGTGCAAACTCCAGTGACCCCAGCAATGCTTTTCTCAAAGAATCAGTAATGATCCCAGAGGTACCCTCAGGGCCCCAACATGTGTTTATAATGTGCATACTTCTAGCTAAAATCAGCATCTGAATTACTGGAATATGCTGCATTATATCCTCAGATAATGTAAATCAACAGAACTCCACTGAAATCAACCTGGGGAAGCTGATTTACAGCAACAGAAGACTCAGCTTGCTGTAGGTACCCTGTTGCTTTCTGCATCATATTTTGTCTTCTTTAGCTTCAGAAACATGTTTTTCATGGGCTGAATGGACTTGTACCCATGAAAATCAGAAAGCTTACAGATAAATTGACTGACTTCACAAGAGGAGTGAGAGAGGCTGGCAAAGCTCTGGTGTAGAGCCAGCGGGGCAGCCCAGGGCAGGCTTGGAGGACAAAACTCCTGACTGTGATTCAGCAAGCTGGTTTGGACCAGGTCTAGTCTTGTCCTGTGAACTGAATGAGCATGTGGATCACATTCATGCCATCTTGGATTACGTATTCCAGTTGATTTTCCCTCGGAAGAGGAAAGATCCCTTGAAATAATTTCCCTTGTGCATCACGAGACCTTTCTGCGAAGCGAACCCAGGCACAGTGGCTGGGGCTGAGGGAGGTGTGTGCTTCCTGAGCTCCTGCACAAATGTCAGTGCAGACTCCCTCTAAAACCCCAGCCATTGCTTTTTTTCACTTTTCTTTATTCTCTCCTTCTCTCTGCTTTATTATAATGATTTAATAAAACACAATTGAACTACATTTGGAATGACAGCTGACTCCATCAGGGACTTGACCCTGTCCTCTTAGAATTGCAACATTCACCATGAAATAAGTGGAAGCTGATATGACTCTGAGAGGAACCCAGGGCTACACAAAGGGATTGTTTGCTGCAGGAGCTCATATCAGTATGTTTGTGGTTTGACAGAATCTGTTCTTGTTACCTTATAGAAATACTGGCTGTCCCTGCTGTACCATTTAAATTGTGTTAACTAATCTGTCTCAGATATGATGAATTTATGGATGGATGGACTGAAATGTGCAAAATCTTTCAATGAAAGTGCACTCAACATGACAGAGGAAGCATTTGATAATTGGATATAATATATAGTCATCTCCTTATAGGCCTCTCTAATTTGGGTTTCAGGTCCTTGCAAAAAAATGTCAGGGGTTTAGCTGAAGCAGCTTTCTTTTTCTGCAAAGTGGGTACTGCACACAGTGTGTTTTTCAAGAGCTGCTAACATTTCTTAGGAGAGGATCTGAGCAGTGGAATGCATTGGTGAGATTAAACTGTACCAACAGGGGTGACTGGGGACTGTGTGTGGGTGTCTGGGGTACCACTGATGCCAGTCTGGAGAAGAACCATGACATGTGTGTTCTTCTGGGCAAACCACCTGGGCACTTACCCAGCTGCTTCAGTGGGTTTGAGAGTTCATAACAGGCTTGACACTGTTGTGGCCAGTAGTACAAGCACTGCTGGCAACAACATGATTTGCAATGTCTTAATTAGCGTGACCACACATAGTTCAGTCTTTCCAGGATGACCTGTCCCACCTGGCCTGTGTCTGTGTGGTTTGGAGTGGCCACAGTGGAACACAATTTATTTCCTGCCCAAATCTTACCTCAGCATCTCACCAAAATGTTTGCACTGCTGTTGGCATGGAGACAGCCTTGTCTTGTGGGCTTGTGAGCCCCATCTCCACATCTGAGCCTGTTGGAGCCATCATATCACACTGTTGAAAACTGACTGTAGCACACCCAGAACCTTTGTCTTTTTGATTGCAGAAAAAAACCCACCACACTTTTTTGTGTCATTTTGCAAGTTCAGCTCATTAGTATTAAATGATGTCTCATGACTGGTTTTGCTTCTTAAAACTCATTGTGCTTGTCAACCACTCATTTAATGTTCTGTGGAGACCAACAAGGTAATATCACCTGTGACTCCTGTTGTTCTGTACCCTTCTGAAGTTATTCTATCGTGGAACTTCTTAAAAGTCTCAAAAGTATGTAATATATGAGACAAGTGACTGCACAATAGCTAGTTCTAAGATAAAACACACTCTGTTTTTATCTGCCTATGGAAAGTGCACTCAAATTTATTAGGAGAAACATCAAAGCAAAGATGGACTGAATTAGATTTTACATATCAATAGATATCAGCTAATAGCATTTTTCTCCAACCTATTTTCCTATTGAATTCAATGTCAATGGGATCAGGAATTGGTTGAATTTCCCTCTTTAATCTATTCATTGCAAATCATACAGATGACAAAGGAATTTGCATGTCCATGAACAGTAGCCCATGTTATAGTAGAGGGCCGGATGATTGTTGCAGATTGGTTGGATGCATTGTCTGTGTGAGATTGTGCCAAACACAAAGTGAAAGCACAACTGAGAACATTGTGAATAGGACTGTCAAATGGCCACTCACAATGTGGCTTCATCTTCCAGGTTCAGTTAGATGGTGGTTTGAAATGTCACAGACATATACTAAATGCAGTTAAATTAAAAGATTTAGCTTTGTGCATTTTATAAAGGCAATCATCTTTTGTGCTCTTCAGTCTTCTCCCAATTACTTTGGAGACTCTGATACCTTCTCACAGGCCCTGACATTGCAAAGCATTCAAGTCTTTTGCTGAACTGAAGCTTTCAGAGGGAATTTGAGGCTATTGGGATTCTGGTGGTCAGAGAGCAACGAAAATAAGAAAGATTTTTTTTTCATTTTTGTAACCTGGATACGAAAGCTGCAGTGCAAGAACCTACACCTGTCTGTGGGCATTTGAAGTTCATAAAAGGTGCCATCCAACGACCCATGAAATGAGTGAACACGTGTCCTGCCTGGGAGATGGCAGACTGCATGGGGGTGGTGACTCCAACTGTGGCACGAGTAACTACTGGGGGATGATAATGCAGTCAGCAGGTTTTATAATACAAGCACTTGTAAATAATAAATGCTTGAGGTCCTATCAAGTTTAGGTTTATCACCAGTCCCGTTGTCTGCAGTGCAGGCTGTTGAGGGAATTGGTAAAGCTGTATTTATAGTGGTGCTACATATTGAGTGCTCTTCCCAAGTCTCCTTTTATCATTCTTTAAAAATCATTCCCTAGTTTAACAAAGATGCTACCAGTGCTTTAATTCTGTTCAATTATGTGGAGCACACTAACTTTTTTTTTTTTCCTCCTCCATTTTTTTTTCCTTTCGAGGGGGTTAATCTTCAGGGATGAAACAGATTACCAGCTTTTGAGTCAATTTAAGCAGAACCTCCAGAAACAAAGCCAGGACAAATAATTATTGGCAGTTCACAGAAGGTATTCTGTGCCCACAGCTCTGCAGGATGCCATTAAAATCAGTTCACTTGTCTTAATGGGAAACACCTGTAATCTGGAACACAAGAGGAAAAATCAAACTAACCATGCTGGAGACACTGAAAATAAACTGAGAATAAAACCTTCCCTCCTGCCCCTCCCTTCTTCCTTCTTTCATCTGCACCCTCCAGTCCCCAGACTATCACTGATATCTCTCCCTTCTTTTAAAACAGATATGAGAGCCTGTCTTCAAAAATATATTCCATCACAGATACTGAAGGATATCAAGCAATTTCAGTTGCAATATTAAATCAGAAGAAAACTTACTACAAATAAAAACATGCTTCCTAAAGGCTCAGTTGGAGGTCTTCTTTTAACGAGCTGCTAAAGTGAATGCAAATCATCTGAAAATGTTTATCATAAATCACTGCTGAAAACCTTAAAAATATACTGGTCTCTAAAATTCTAAGATTTTTTGCTTTTCTGCTGCTTTCTTAAAATATGCTGAGGACAATGCATTTCTCTATCTATTTTAACAGGTTACTGACAAATAATAGACGAGAAATATGTCCTTACGTAATTTTCATAATTTTACTTGGAAAATCCGACTGCACAACAATTGTATATATGTGTAAATGTAGAGTTGTGTCACTGGATTGAAAAGTAATTCACAGTTGGGACTGGTCTGAAGCCTTCCCAGCACTGCAGATCACATAAAGTCACAGTTTGAATTGTAGATGCCAGCAGAAATTCAGGAACAAATTTTAATCGAGGCAGTGCCTGGTGAGAAAAACAAACATGCAGGTTTTTGGGCTGCATTTATTCATGTGTTCATGCACAGTTTTGGTTTTTTCCCCCTCTCTCTATTACTTTTAATTTTATCTTTTCAGCAGAAATATCAGGAAGAAGAAATCGGAGAAAATAAAATTTGGTTTTAAACATTGGCAGCCATGACATGGGAAGATGTTGAAAGGAGGCAATTCCTCAACCCCCAATTTTTAGAGGTCTAAAAATACAGCAGACTGTGAGAACAGCCAGCTACATTTGCAATGTTGAACAAGTTTAAAAATGTCACAGCTCATAAAAATATGCCTTTTCTACCTTAAAGACTGGTGGGTGTTGTGTTAGCTTCAGAGTCAAGCTACTGTCGTAACCTGAATACTTTGAATATGCATTCACAGCATAAAAATAGTATGAAAAATGGCTTTCATCTGACTTTTCATGCATCCAGGAAATGAATTTATTCCACTTTTTCTAAATACTAAAAGGAACTGTTTCTGATTTCAGAAATTATTTTAATCGCCCAAACAATAAATCTGAAAGATAGTCAGCACAAGAGTGGCATGAACAGGGAAACTAATTCCTAAATGTATAAAGATACCCAAATTCCAAAGAATGTAAGTGCCCCTGCAGGTATCCTGTGCAGCTGGAATGCCTTGTAGTCAAGAGGGTTTCCTTTTCAGTGTTACTCACTGTGCCTCATGGTTGGAAGCATTTTCCTTTGATTATAGGGAACACAACAACACAACACAAACAAAGGGAACACTGTTCCAGGTTGCTGTTTGATGGAGTCTGGAGCTTTTTAGGTCAGAAGGAAGGCTGCAGTGTAGCTTGTTCACTGTTGAAACAGGAGCCAGGCCTAAAAGAGTTAACTGAGCTCTCTTGGCCTACTAGGAAACCCCAATACCTGTGTTGCTGGAAGAACATTTTGGGACCACTGATTAATGTCATGTTCTGTTCTGCTTACTGGACCAAAGGCCTTAGTATAGAAAGAATAGGAGTAGTACACACACAGTAATAAATTAGGGAAACCAGGCCTTTGAATGAGATCTAGAAGGCCCAGAGCCAGGTTTTGCAAGCTTGAAGAATTCAGGTCACTTCACTGAAGAGGTCAAGTTGAGGAAGATGTCCATGGTGACCACCAGAGGGGTGAAGGCTTGAGGAGAAGACCCCACAGTAGAAGATTGAGCATGTCTGGAAAGACTCTGCCCAGAGACCAGCCTGCTTATTAATATGTATAATAAATGATGTAACCACGTGTCTGTTCAACTCAGTAGCACCATTTGGAGTTTTGCTGTGGCACAATTTTTTCTGTTTCAGGCAAGACCTGCTGTTGCTTTGCAGGCCCTTGGGGAGGGCTATGGCAGGTTGAGCTGTGTCTCCTGACTTTGCCTCCACACTCCTGTCCCAGCTTTCTGCTCCCAACATTCACAAGGTCTGAGAGAAACCCAAATGTCTTGGACTGCTCCAAGGCCACAGAACACCAACACCTGGTCTCTGGGGTCTGCCTGGGGAATCAGATATTTGCTTTCACCTTACTTCTGTAGGGCTGCTTTGTCTCAGACATTAACAGAAGTCTTTGCTAAGCAAGAAGTTTATGTTCCTTTCCTCCTGAAATGTTTCCTCCATGATTAAAAATCCTTTTCCCACTCACATCAGCACATACACAAAGCAGTGGAGGGTTCTTCTGCTTGTAGGTGCCCTCCAGAGGTAGCACCTTGGAGACAAGAGTCTCATGGATGGAGCCAACAAACTACTCGAGAGTACCTTAATGTTGGGGGAGGAGAAACAGTTCTGTTCTGTGCACGAGTTCAGGGACTGGATCTAAAGGACAAGCATGTTCATTGTGCCCTTTGGGGCTCCCAAGTATGGTCCAAAGGCCTTGGAGAAAGTGATGGAAAAAGGCTGTAGTTTAGAAGCCAGATCTCCTGATGAAGTCAGTCTGTGTTTGCTAACACAGGGGATCATGACCCAAAATCACACCAGCATGACACAGTGAGATCACTGTGTGTTGATGGGTGTCCTGGTTTTGGCCAGGACAGGGGCAATTTTTTTACCCTAGCTGTGAGGGGACACTGCCAGGACCAAAATGTTATTCCATGGCACATCTGGGTCATTCCCAGGGGTGGGGGACAGGGACTTCTCTGGCTTCTGAGGAGAAGGGCATTCCTTCTGGTGGAGAAAACGCGGTGGGCAGAATGATCTGGTATTTCCTTATTGTTGGGGGCTTTTCTGCATAAATAATTTCTTTGCCTTATATCTTTGGTTATTAATATTGTTGTTGCAGCAACAATATTAATTTACCGTTAGTTTTCTTGTCTCGTTGCTGTTTCCACCAAATTGTTCTTATCTCAGTCTTTGCCTTTTGTGCCTCCTGCTGGAGGGGCAGGGGGAACGAGCAGCAGGGTGGGTTTAGTGGGAGCACTACACTGCAGAACACCACTCCTAAACCATGACAGTGGGGTAGCCAAGTGAGGGCAACTCTGGGAGTATTTTATTAGGCACATGCAAAAATAGGGTAGAATAATTATCCTGAAGAAGTTGGCAGTGTGGCTGTACCTGGATCAGCTGGGCACAGATTTAAGGCCCTTATTTTCCACGTTTCCTGGGATTTAGGCATGAAATTTCATTTCCAGTTTTATCTCCAGCATGATCTCTCTTGTTCATTTGAGAACCAGAGTGAGCTGTACATTCGGTTTCCGTCAGGTCATTTCTTTGTTACATTCCCTTTATTCTCTGTAACCTCTCTCTTTTCTCCCAGGAAGCACAATAGTGCAGTGCCAAAGCCTGCACAATGCTGAGGATGCTGGAAGGCTGCAGTGGGTGTTTCAGAAACCACCTGCTAACACCAGTGTAGGACAAGCTGTTGCTATAATGTGAGACCCTTCAGCTCTTATTGATGCTTATGGGTTACTCTTGTAAATGGTCAGCACCCTGTCAAAATCCTCTCAGATCTGTAGCACCTATTGTGCCAGGATGACCTTACCCTGCAACTCTATTTTTTGTGGAGGGGAGAGGTGAAGAGAAGGAAAGGAACAGCGTTATCAGCAGGAGGAGGCTGGGCACTGTCTGTCAGATCCTGCTACTTCTGAGCAATTAGAATTGAAAGTGCAAGGAGAAGCTTAGCTGTGACATAAACTGGGATTATCACACCAAATTCAGCAGAGTTACACAGACAGAAATGCATCAGTGGAGGAGAGAACAATTACACAAATATTACTTGAATCTAAAGAGCTTTTATAAAATTTCTATGAAAACTCTGGAGAAAATATTTAAGAACATCTAACCCATGTGAAAGGCTATTCTCCATAATATTTGGAATTAATTAGCAATGTATGGTATGGGATAGGTGGCATAATTTCAAGATAGCTGAAATTTATTTTGATCCAAAAAGTCTCCCTGAACCGTGGTCCACCTTTAAATCAATAATAAAGAGACATGCCCTTCACCCTGATTCCCCTCCCCATATGGTGCACGTTCACCACTTCTACAGAGGGCAACACAGAGCAGTAATTTGTGTAAAGGAGCAGCCATGCTTAGCACTTCTGTGCATGTTAATCAGCTGAAACTGCCACCTAGCTTGTGCTTTTGGACAAAAAAAAAGAGTTCTTAGCCAGGAAAAGGCAGCAAATCATGCCAGGAGGAGTTATTGCATGTAAAATTATTTTAACTTTTCTAGGAACTAGGGATAACCAGTAACTGTATTATCTGATTTGCACATATTCCACGGGATTTTTGCAAAATACCATAAAAAGGAAAATCAAAATACTGATCTCCTGAAAAGGTATTTGCGTGTGATTCAAAACCTCCCATTCCAGATTTGACATTTTGTATTTCCTGATACGACACACTGAAATTGGGAAACTGAGATATTTCTCTCTCAAGAAAATCCTGATCAGAAAATTTCAACAGTTGTTAGAGCACCCGTGAGCACTTTTTGCTCATAAAATTAGCTCAAAAATTCAACATGTTTATGATAGGTGTTTTATTTGAGAAAGCCTAATCTACTGGCAGAGAAATGTAACTGAGACACCACGCAAATCGATACTCAAAGCTAAAGAAAACATAAGAAAGCAAATATTTAAAGCAGTAAAATCAGAACAGCCTGAGTTTGACTTGCAAACGGGTAGAATAACATGCTTTTTGCTTTGATTTTCCCCTCCATATTCCGGCCAGGATAGTGTACTGCGGTATTAGACATCTGGGTTAAACTCTAGAGCTTACTGGATTTGATCAAGGCTTTTTCTGTCATTTTAATCTTTTAAAAACACCACCAAACAGATATGGCAAAAGATTACGGAACCTGGTTTATCTGTTAGAGTCTATCCTCTTTTGTTAAGATATCCTTATGCTTCAAAAGTTGAGCAGATACGTCTCAGAACTTAAAAAAAAAGATTAATCTCGTGGCATTTCTAATTGTGATCTGTGATGTCCAACTAAAGAAATTATAAACCGCAGAATTATACTTATCCGACCTGATCCAATCACGGGGCCACACTTTAATTTTCAATAGAGATGTTAAACTCTTGCTCTTCTCAGAAGCAGCATGTGCCAGCTCCAGGCAGAGATTTGAAGGCTGGCACTGATCCAGGAACAAAGAGGAACTTGAAATGAAGCTGATCCTGAAACACGGGCACAGATTCTCCCGAGGAGGTGTCGGCAGCGCTCCTTCTTACGTCTGATAATGAAGGTTTATTTGTCTCAAATGATGAATTACAGGACACACACACACACGAGATATTTAACTCTTCCACAAGAGGCAGGTACTTGAAGCTGCCAGTGGGTAGAAAGCATTTAACTCGAGGCATCACTGTACTGTTGGTAAACCACAACTCCTTGCCTTGCCACTATAATATAAATCAAGTAGGAGCCTAACTTATAAACTCACACTGTGACCCATACTTTATGCTCCTTTTATGTCTCTTGGGTCTTGATCACAATGAAACTTTCTCAGTCTGAAGCAATTTAATGCAAACATTCCCCGGGAAGGCTATAAAATGTGAGTTTTGCAGTCAGTCTTTTATGGGCATTTTGGATGAATATTGTACACCCAGTTGAAAAAAAAAGAAGGAAAAGGATGACGAATGTAGACATTACGACATATGTGTGGGGTTTAGCTGAGTCTGTATTTGCACATGAATATTAACCCTGGTAATTGAGAAAACCTGTCTCTCCACACATCTTGTTCATTTCCACAAAAAGCATGTGCATAGATTTAAGAGAGAATTAATGTCTTGCCTTGCTTAATTACGAATTTTCTGGCTATGAGGCTCCCCACGCTGGCTTCTCTGGGAGGGCAATGGACTCAACAGATGCCACGTTACACCTACTAGATGGGGATAATTCCACTTGCTACTGAGCACTGACAATAACACATGGAGATGGAAGTTGTGAGTCGAGTTCAGCAGACAGCAGGGTTTCCGATTCTGAAGCATTTTGCAGCAAAACTAAAAAAGCACCATCAAAGATGTTCACAAGTGGCATCATTGCAAATGTTTACAAAACACGAAAAGAATGGTAAAATATGTGCTTAAAAAATGTGCTTGTTGAGATCTTGAGAGAAAGGCACAAAAACACATGATGTTGAGACATAGACTTGTTTTCCTGCACAGTGCACCAAGATATTGCCTTTTTAATCAGTAATGGTGAATTCAGCGTTGTTAACAACATTTTTACAGGCCACATGATGTCCTGGCTGTTCTCTGAGCAACTTGTTTTTGTGATCCTGTCTGTATGACTTTGAGAGTGTAAAATAAGTAGCAAAAATGAAAATATGACGTCTTTAATATTTTTTTGGCTTCCCTACTTGGAGAGATCACAATGTCTTTTGGTTTCCTATCCTCATTCAAACATTATAAAAGGAAAGAATCAATTGAAATCTCATAGGCAAACACCTTATGAACTGATTGTCTTAAAGTTTTAAAACAGCAGTATATGAAATGACAGCAGTGGTAATAACAGAACGCAGATCTGTTCATCCTCTACTGTCCCTGACACAGCGAAGGGCAGCTGCCCTCTGACAGTTTTCAGTGCTGCAGCAATACCAGACAAAAAGTTTCTGTTTCAAAATCATGGTAAGAACCAACTCAATGAGCAGTAGAAATAAATGAAGCTTATGAGGAAACATAATATTAGTCAGTGGCCAGACACAAGGGTCTCTCCAGCTTCTGGTCACAGACAAATCCTTATTTCAATTCTCTGTTCTGCTTCCTCAATGCAGTAATAATCTTATCACTCCATTTACTCTTCACAGCTGGCCTGCAATTCTTGGTTGGTTTTCTGCTGCAATTTAACCTGCTCAGATGTGGCTGAGACATTTACTGGAACTCAGAGTGTGCCATTTAGAGAATGGCAGTGCAGTAACTCCAGGGCCGGTGTGCTCTGTCTGGTCAGGCATTATTAGCTTCGAGGACTCCTTCCTTTCATTTTGGAGGCACACTAAAGCTGGCAATATTGAAGGAAAAAGGGCTCTGGTAGGAGCACTTGCCTTACTCTACTGCCCAGAATCTTCTCTGATCCTAGGAATGAATTTGTTGTGCTCTGCTGTTGGTATTTTGCTGGGCATCATCTAGAGGGGTTGGAAATCCTCTTTTCTCACACAACCACAGGCCAGTTTGAGATGATTATTTTGTCTTTCCCCCAGAAGAGACCAAAAAAAGAGCACAAATTAGTTCAGATTTTTAGTTGATACCTGCCTGATACATCAGATGAAGCTGTGAGTGCTCAATGACAACTTTTTTTCTGAAAAGGCTGGGGAAAGGATTTAGAATTACTTAAATTCAACAAAGATGAGAGGCAAGAGTGGTTTTTTCTACTCCTTTTGTCCTCCTTTGAAAGAAAAGCACTAAAAGACCCAGAACTGGGTTTGGAAGAGGGATTACTGACAAAATGGATGGAGGGGAGCAGAGAAGGTGCCTGCCCACTATGATGTTCACTGCCAGATGAGTCCTAAGTGTGACGTGTTTATGACCCAATTAATTATACCACATTTTTCAGCTCTGGTTCCTTATCTCTGTCTGTAATACAGTGTAGCTATACTGAGAAAGCACAGGCTGTTCTGGCCAGATTCAGACTCTCTGAAGAGCATTATTACAACACAAAGAGTGCAGGTCTCATGAGCTGGAGCAGTTGTGGTGCTGCAGTCAATAAATACATCACCCTAATCCTCCTCTGGGCTTGACAAACCTCTTTATACTGTGCTAGAACATGGATATCTTAATGCTGAACCCTTCATTTTGGCATAAAAACTTAATTGTGTACATTATTACAAAAATGCACAGGGTTTAACTGGGTGAGAACTGTAAAGGATAGACATAGTCAAGCTTCAGGGGATAATGCACTCATTAACCATCAAAGTTAATGAAAAAAGTCCATTGTAGATGGATAACTCCATACCTTTTCACTATAGTTTTACCTTTATGAAGTCAGTAGGCAGTGGCCATCATAAAATTCTGTGATGATACAAATTGCTAGGTGATATGACTATGGTAGTACATTGTGTTCCTAACAGTGTAAAATCGACAGGATCTGAACAGTAGATTTGAAAAGCTGGTAATAAAATTCCTGATCCACCTACAATCAACAAACAAAGACCAACTGACTTGGAAGGATCAGCCCCTTCCCAGGGCTGAATGTCTTTTGTTCAGTGGCAGTTGAGGCTGGGAGCACCCTGCAGAACAACACCCAAGAGTGACTGTAACATGGCTTCCTCCAGTGCTACCATAAGGTTATTTATTTTAATCCATAAAACCTTTTAAAATTGTTGATGTCATATATTATGAATAAAATAAAATCTATGTATAAGCACTCTTACAACGTAATAGCTCAGTGGGATGTAAAACCCCATGCACCACAGTTTGCCTGAGTGAATCAACCTGTTTCCTGAATGAAGCTGTAGTAGCATTAAATGTTTTTTTTTTTAAATGTCTGAAGAGAGTTAGTTCCAAACTATGTTTAGATTTAAATATAATATTTTCAGTCTAAGAGAAGTGGGTAACTGTAAATGTGTGTCATCTGTCGAAGACACAACATAGACATAAAGTTATTTAGTACCACAGGAGTAGGGATTCCAACAACTTTCAAAAAGTGATAAGAATTTAAATAATCTCCAAAATTTGAATGAAAACTAATTTTATGTATAAACATTATGATTTGATTTGTTAATTTTCCGGTTTACGGATCAGGTAATTTGTAGGGTTGAGCAAAACTGCAAAGACTTTTGAAAAACATTTGCAATTTCATTTGACGAATTCAGTCCTGCGAAACCAGCTTTCAACAAAATTCATGCACTGAGGCCTCTGCACCAGAATCAGGTGGACATTTTTCTTCATTTGTTTGCAAATTGGTTGCCTTTCAAGGAGAGACCTAATTTCAATTGCGGCATTTTTACCTTTATATGTTAACATGGCTTACATTAATTTCGGGTATTTCGGTCCTGTGTCCATTCAGCACTTGCTATTCAGCCAGAGGCTTAAAAGGACAACCAAGGTCTCAAGAACATCTCTGCAGTGCAGACTCCCCTCTCACAGTGGATGGTTTTAGGCTGAGACAAGGTTTTGCTGTACCCAGGGGCCTCTGGTTCAAACACTCTCCTGTTTGCTCAGCTAATGAGGTCAAAACACTTTTATCAGTAATGAAATGATTCTCTCTTGTGTAACTTGCCTCTAAAACAATGCATCACAAATGATGCAGTCAGAACTAGTGTAACTACACCATTTATTAACACCGGAGCCTTCAGCGTAGGATTCAGGAAATGAATTGAAAAATACAGAAACATTGTTAGCAGGAGGAGGATGTAGGTCAGGCTACAGGGGTGTTCTAGAGAAAGATTAATGAGCAGTTGGATCCTGGTACCTGGGTATATAAAGATCACCAGAGAGCTTTTGTCTGCCTCAATCCCAGAGCCTGCCTAGTCTTTAAACGATTAGTTGGCAAGCACTTTGTTCTGATACAAATTCAATGGACCAGACCCACAGCTGTACCAAAGCTGAGCTGGGCACATTCAAGAAGGATGTGAGGAGACAAAAGCATCATTAATCCACTATTGCTTTCTGCTTCTGTCTAGTCTGAACTAGACCAGTGATTCCTCTGTGTTGTGGGGCTTGCCTGAATGGAGAAGGCTTATGGAAAAGTTCCAGACTTTCCCCTTGCCCGTGCCCAGGCAGGCTGCTCAGGCAGGGATAAGAAACAGTCCTGTTCAGGGGACTGTCCTACTGTCTGAACAAGCTTGAAGAGTAACAGAAAAGATCTTCATGCTTATCCCCTGCTAAGCACTGATGCACTGCTCAGGTAAGGGCTGTCCTAGAAACCCCTGGTCCTGGGCTCCCAGTGCAATAAAAACATCCAAATTCAACAGAAACCCGTTTCTTTGGCACCTGGCCTTTCAGCACAAGTGTGGGGACTGGAGGGGTGGCAGTATTAAGGATGAAGTCTGGAAGTCTGGGAAGGTAGAGGTGAACCCTTGCAGTGGTATGGGGCCAATAATAGTCCACATTGCTATACTGAACTTTGTTAACAATCCTGAGAGTTTAATGACTTCATATGATTGTAATCCTAATATAAGTCCTATCCACATTTTCTGTGTGTGTCACTTATGTGTGAACTGGCAGGTATTTTCTGATGAATGCAGTTTCTACAGACCCATATGAAGAGATCAAAATGAAGATGTTATCAGATGCTCTACAATAAAGGCACATGTTGTATGGAAGTTCAAGAGTTCACAGCACGCACAACACTTTAATACACAACTCCATGGGGTGAAGTGGAGACAGATGGGCAGCACTGGTAAGAACCTGCACCAGCACAACTCACAAAGCAGAGACCTCTCAGAAGTGAGTTTTGCTTTCAACAACACCCCCATCAGGAGCTGTCATTAGTGGCTGCTGAGCTTTCATTGATTTCTGAGTGCAGCTATGAAACATATTTCTTCTCATTTTTTCCCAAGCTTTGACGTGGCTGCAGGGCATGTCCCTGTTATTGTGCCCGGGTCCTTTGCTGTGTCCCATGGCTGCAACCTTCCCTTGGGTGTGAACCATCTGCCTCTTGTTCTCCAGTGAGCAAACCACAGCAGACTTAGAGACTTGCTCACTTTATCAGTCATTATGCAATTTCCACTGTATTGTTAAGAGGGATTTTGTGAAAAGATGTGCAGCAAGCACAGCTCTGAACACATTTCTTTCAGTGGCTCATGTGATAAAAACATTGTCAACGAACAGTCCCAGATAATAACAGAGTTTATTAATCATTATAACATATTAATCCTATATTTAAATTTCATGGGACATTACACAAAAAGCCACTCTGCATAAAACAGGCTTTACAAAAATACTTGCAGGCATATGCAAGCTTCGGTGGAAAAAAAAAATCCTTTCCTTTCAGATTCTACTGTTCAGTGTAATATTTAATTGAATCAGTCATTCAGAAATACCTTTTTTGAGATTCTTTGATCTACTAGGATAATACTTTGCCATAGTAGTTAATTAACCTTTTAACCAAAATTTGATATGTCATAAACCCCAAAATCAGTATGAAAAAAATCACATGGATCATTATGGTCCACATGATTTTTTTTGGAGGGGGAAGGGGATAAAAGAGAGGGCTGGAAGAGTGCATGGAGTCATGGAATTAACTAGGTTGGAAGGGATCTCCAGAGGTCTTGTCCAAAATTCTGCTTGAAGCAGATCAGGTTACTCCGGGCACTGTCCAGTCTACTTTTGAATATCAGCCAGGATGGAGATGCCACAGCCCCTCTGGATTCCCCTTCTGATTGTCCTTACAGTGAAATGATTTTGTCTTATATGAGGTTGGAATTTGCCATGTTCCAACAGGTATCTGTTACCTCTTGCCCTGCTGTGCACTTTCAGCAGGGCTCTGTCTCTGTCAGAGAGCTCCCTGCCATTAAGCAGCCAACCACAGGTGCCAGACCTCCCTTTAGCTTTCTCTTTGTTGGTGCCAGTACTGATCACCCAAGGATGCCTCTAGTAGCTGTTGTCAGTTGGACTTTTACTCCTTTTGACCCAGCAGTTTAGTCAGTTTTCCACTGGGTTCATTTAGTCAGTGCCTCACCAATTTATCTGTAAGGAAACTGTGGGAGGTTGTGTTGAAGACTTTGCTGAAGCCAAGGCACACGGCAGGGGCTGCTCTCAGTCTCTGAACTGGCCCCCACGGCAGGAACTTGGGCTGGTCAGGAGCAATTTGGCCTTTCTGAGTCTTCCCTGGCTGTTTCAAAATTACATTTTTGTCCTTCACCTGTTTGCAAAAAGCATCCAGGAGGACTCCACTCCATGACTTCAGCAGGCACTGGAGTTAAGCTGCCTGACCTTGAAGATAGGTGTGGTTTGCTTTTTTTGCAGTCAGCAGGAGCCTCCCACGGTCACCTTTCAAAGATGCTAAAAACATTCTTGCAATGACATGAGCATGCACCTTTAGCCTGCTGCTAAAATACTACCAGATTATGAAGAGTTTTGAGGACTGGGAATTGTAGCAATGAATGAAGAAAACATGCCAGATTTTAGACTGTCCACATGTCAGAGTTAATTCCTGTTCACTGAAAATGAGGACACTTCTGTGTTACTCCTGAGTGACTGAAGGCTGTGCACCTGTCACAATAAATGAGTAAGATGAGGACAAGAAATCTCAGGGCTGTATCAGCCCAGACCATTGTCCAGTCAAGGACACTTGCCTTGGATAATTAATGCTAATGCAGACCTACTGCTAATTTATTTGGGAATTGTTCACCCATTTCTCCCTGCCAGTGCATCGTGCTGGGTAGCTACACATTGAGTGCTAGTCCAGAAAAAAGAAGATTGCATTTTTCTCCTCAAGGAGCATTTCATGTTTAGTTGATATTTTCTAATAGAGCAGGGTAAAGAAAGCAGAGAAAACTATTTACAGATAGAAGCTATCCTTTGTCTCTTGTTTTTAATCTGTCCATTGGGTATTTTACAAGCTTTTCATGCCTTGAAATTAGCTTAATATTTTATGAAAAATCTTCAGCCTCTGGAAGGCTCTAGGGAGTGAAACTTCCTACTTAAACAACAGTGACACTCTGAGGACTTGAGACCAATATAAGTTATAGCCCATCCCATACAGGCCAGCAGAACAAACACTGTGTATTGGGGAAAAGATGCTCTAAATCATGCAAAGCCATCTAAATTTGTAAGACGTAGACCTGCAGTCCTGAAGGTATTTTGACTATGCCATGATGATCAGATAGCTAAAGCTTCTTGGCAGGGGCATCACACTTCGAATCTCTCCGGTGTGGAGGTGAAAGCTGTGATCATAACCCTGCTCGTGTGGTCAGGAGGTCAGTGGGTTTATATAATTTCCAGTAGATATCACCCTAATTCTCTCTCACATGCTCCTGGCACAGAGATTGGTGTCACCTACATCAGCCTGCTGGGCTAAGGAAAATCAAGGGGACTTTTTTTCATTTGTCCAGTTTTGGCTCCCAAGCCTTTTGAACAACCTCCCATTTGGACATTTTTCTCTTTGTTTGCAACCATCTACTTGTCTTGTACCATTTTAGAGAATAGATTCCAAAAGACCTCTATGACAATGCCAATGTAACAAACTGCTTTACTGGGCAGATTCTGATTCTGTCTTTGTGGTACTCTGACCATCCATCAACCTCATGATTTATCCACATGGGAGTCTAACTATTGTCTCATAAAAAAGCTCTAGTGCTCTGCTTCAGCTTAAGTATAATTCTATTTAAAGATCCCAAAGGTTTCAGTTAGCAAAATTCTTTTATATCATTTCATGATACATTTTAAAAACCTCACTGACTTTCTTTGGACAAGCTGGATGATCAGAACTTCTTCAAAGGATTCAGAATTACAGCAAGAAAAAGTAAAATGAGATTCCTTTCCATTAAAAGCTAAATTTTTACCTTCCTATCTGATTTCCCCAATGTGACAATACAATCAAAGTGAACCATTTGTCTATACAAATTAGTTTTACCTGACTTCAAGTAAATTAGATAAGACATAATGTCTCTAACAGGCTATGTGGAGGCAATTTTACTTGATTCCATCAAATTCTAAGGATTTATCAATACATCTGCATAAACATCATTAAAATTTAATTAAATTTCAATTTTCAGATGGAAGCTGACTTCAGTGAAGTATTTTATTCAAAATTCTTGCTGAAATTAAATATATGGAAAACAAATATATATGGCAACATGCAGCTAGGTACAGAAAACAGCAGCTTTGGCTTGGCCTCTGAAATTATGCTGATTGGACATAATTTTGCTAGTTCATCATTCACAGATTTACAAATATTTATGCTATTAAAGATGTATATATGTTTATTAGGATTTTACAAAGCCATCTAAGGAAGTCCAACCTAATCCCGTGGACTTCAATAGGAAATCCTGTTTATGGACAATATATGTTTGTCTTTATGTTTAAACCCAAGCTGTGTTTAATTTAATTTTCCATTACAAATGATGAATGCCAAAACTTTGATAGGTATAAAAGGCACACTCGGAAAATAAATCCGATTTAGAGCTTTGCATGCATTCCATCCAAAAATCTTCTCTTTGTGAATGCACGAATGTAAAAAAATGGCATAGATGCCAATTTGGATAAAACCAGATCAAGTGAATATCTGATTACTCAGTTTTGGAAATATAACTGAACAAGATCTGATTTGTTTCCTTAGCAGAGTGCATATATTAGTGTAACAAATATTCCTGACCTGGACTCCTCCAAATCGGAACCACTGCTACCAGCAAAACCAGTGAAAGTCTTTATAGATTAAAAATCACCACAACTAATGAGATTTTATATACTTTTGCAAAACCTGAAGGAAATAAAGTATTTGATTACTGCATGTTATTAAGGCCTTATCAGATCTCTGCCCTGGTTTCCCAGCATGTGTCTTCCAAAGAAGCTCTCAACTTAAGTGCATCTTGAACGAGTTAATAAAGAAACAAATGAAATAAAGGAGCACATATATTTTCCATTTACCAAATTGTGTTGCAGATTGATATAAGAACAGAAGAATGTCCATATGGAGTCGGACCACACCTCTGTCAAGGCTGGGATTCTCTCTTCAGCACTTGCCAGGACCAGATGCCTGATGAAAGTGCACGAGAGCAGGACGAGCAGACAGGGATATGATATGCTGGGATACTCTGCAGAATCCTTCCCAGCCATCTGTGGCTCAGGTAGTTCCTGAACTGCAGAAATGGTGTCTGAATTTAATTGTCCTGAGCAGATTTTCCTGTCAGAAATTCATCAGCAGCCACACAAACTTCTCCATCTGCAGTGTCTTGTAGCAGCAGAGTCACAGCTTAATTGTATATTCTTTGCAGAAGCACCTCTTGTTTGTCCTGAACCTGCCACAAGCTCATTTTATCTATTGTAACTCTCTTTTTTTTTTTTCCTGAAGTGAGAAATCATTTACTAATTCACCTCCTTCATGCTGCTCATGATTTCACTGATCTTTACAACCTTTCAGGCTAATGGTTCCAGTCTGTTTAATCATGGCTCTTGCCTGCACAGAGGCTGCTCCACACCTTTGTTCATCCTTCTCACCTTCCTCTGTACAGAGTTCTACTGTATAATTTCTGAAGGTGGAGGAGGTGGAAAGAGCATAACCTCACATGCTTGAGATGTGGTTGCTGCTATATGTTTTCTTCTTAATTCCTTTCTAATAATCTCTTGTGTTTTACTTGATTTTTTACTACCTTTTTAAAGAATTAGTCAGATTTTTAAAAATAGTTACATACATTGTAATAGATATTCTCCTTCCTGAGAGCAATTGTCATTTCAGAAATAGTTACTTCATAAACACGACTAGGGATTCCCCCCCCCATGCATCAATTTACATTTATTTGCTTTAGTTTCATTTAATTGCTTTTAATCTCCTGACCCTTCATGGTATGAGAAACTTCTGAAGTCTTTTATAGCTGAATTTTATCTTTTCTGTTTTGAATATCTTTAGTGTCATCAGCAAACTGTTTGCCTCTTTTACAGATCATTTATGAACATGCTGAACAACATAAATTTCCACTTGGGAATACCCTTCTCACTCTGTATGAAAACTTAAATTTTAACCAGTTATTTATCTAGCTGAGAATGTGCCCTTGGTAGCTTAGTTTCCTTAATAGCCTTTATGAGATGCTGCATCAAATACCCCTGGGATTTGTTCTGCCTTGCTCAGTTTTCTGTGAGCATCTTGTAAAGGATGATAATGTGAGTGGAACACAGAACTGGAGTACTCAAACTTTGCTGAGTGGCTGAAGACATTACCAACCTTGATCCAACTTACAAATGAGAAATTAATTATAAAAATTAGTATGTTTATGTTAGTGAAATACAAGACCTTGCCTTACAAGTTAATTTTTAGCTTAACACCTCTTAACAGGGTGTTATTGCCAAGCCCACAGACTTGTATTTTGTACATTACAATTGAAAGGGAAATAAGATTCTTCTATTTCTTTTTTAGCTATTTCTAATCTTAATTGTGTAGTCGAATTAACCTCTCAATACATGAAATAAAAATGATGAAGCATTTCCTCCATAGATGCACAGATTAAACTCACTGTATGCAGGCAGCATTCAGCTCCAGTGTTGATCTCCCCTATGAGGATTCCCTTGAGTTCACTAAAATATATTGAAATGATAACTCTATGAGTGGATTTATATCGATAAAAAAATTGTGAAAATCCAATTATTAATGAAGTATATGATTACAGAGATAACTTGCAAAGAGATTAAAATAGACACATATTTTAAGAGTGTTAGCACTGTAGGCAAATAACTGCATTTACATCAGCAGTACATTTGAGATAGCCTTAAAGAAACCTTCTATTTACACAGCTGGAGAAAGTCAGACCCTTAATGAAAGTTGATCAAGACACTTTGGAAATATCTGTGATTCAAAAATCTCTTATGATAGGGTCATAAACTCCAGGGCAGGTTGGCCACAGCAAAGCGAACCGACAATGTCTTCCAGAACTGAGAAAACTCTCTGTGGTGGGGAAAAAAAGGGCTGAGAGGGGTGAGAGGAGACCCCCTCGTGTGTAATGGAGAGAGATCCAGCTACAACTCCAGCTACTACTGCTGCACTGGAGAGGAGAGACACTGCTGCCCTGAACGTGGAAAGGATCTTTCCTTTTCCCCTCTAGACTTTTATTGGAAGGAGAGGAGATTTGATCCAATGTAAATATTGCTTTACCATAGGAGAGATAGTTAGAATTGTGTATATAATGTATTATAATATTTATTTGTGTAATAATCATAATATAATTCCCTTTTCCCCATGTTGAGTCTTGTGTTGTGTCTGGAAAACCCCTCTCACACCGGGGTAAATTGTGGGAGGGGGGCTTGGACTCTGGAGTTGGATTTTTGGGAGTCTCAAACCACCCCCACTCTCGCAGCTCCTTTGATTCAGCCCGGCAATAGTCGCTCTCACCTTGGCTGGATGCAGACTCCATTTGTCACGTTTTCAAGTGCCTGTCTGTCAGTGCCTCTCACACCTCCAAAAGTGCAGTCTGCTTGTTTGCACGGAGCTCTCAGCGCGTGATTTGCACCAGATTCACGCTCGGAGCTTCACCTCCCCGCTCGTGTGGCAAAGCCTAAATGAAGTCTCTCGGTTCCCTGGCTGGAACTCGTTGGTGCAGCCGTGCTGTACATCAGCTGAGAGAGTTTCTCCCCTGTCAGATGTGTCAGCCAGACTTTTTATTCCTTCCACAAGCTGCTGCTCTGCAGTCTGTGCCTGAGCCCCCAGTTTGCCCAGTCTCCCCTCGGAACAGGGAGATGCCCAAGCTCCACTAGCTTTTTTATTCTTTTCTTGAAGAAATGTTGGAGAGGTGCCCAGATGGTCTTTTTTATTTATGAATATAAACAGAGTTTATAAGCAGCGAGATAGGAGTGACAAAGCTGATTGTAATGGCAGAAAATCCACTCGAGGAGGTAAACCATGTAACTTGTGACTGATGAGGTGAGAATGTTTTCACCAGCTATAAACTCATGTTTGAAAGCTTTAGCATTGAGGGTTTTATCCTAATATAAATTGAATATAATGGATTTACCCTGCATTTACACCTGGGCAAGTGAGACTGGAATTTGACTCAGTATTTTTACTCATGCATCCAAGACAGGTGGCTTCTAATAATTCATTTAAATGCTGTGCCTATTCTTTTGCTTTTTCAATCCCAGTTTCCCACTCTGACATGTCACAAGGAAGTCACAGTTCTCCTACACTGAACTAAGTGTTCTTCAGCTGCCCAGCACAGAGCTGGGTATGGGCACTTCCCTCCCACAGAGCCCTTAAAGCTGGCACCCTCAGGAGTTATTCTCTGACAGAAATTGTGAAGAGAAAATTCTTGGATTTAATTACCTGTAGGAACTATGGAAGCAGTAGGGGTTGAGTAACAGACAACATTCTGAAAGCTCTGAGCCTTTTCTTCACAAACTCTACTACCACCTTGCACCAGAAGACAAGCACGAGGTCCTGCCATAAAATATTACTTCTTTTCTTTTCTTTGACTTTATAATACTAAAAGTCTGTGAATCTGTTTAATATGTCAGTTATTTAAAACAACAGCTACTACATTTATGTAAGTCAAAAGCAAAAAAGGAGTTGTTGGGTGGCCCAGTAACACCAGTGGCTGTGCATAAGGCTGTGGAAGTTTGGCACACTTATATCCACCCTATTTTCTGATCTGCTGAAGTTGTTAAAGACACACACATTGTGATGTCTCAATAAGACATTACCCTTGTTTTCTTGCATTTTTTAATCTGGTATAAAACTAATACAATACTGAAGGTGTAGGTATGGTTGATATTATTTATTTGAAAAACATTTGGTAAGAAGTATAAATTTATGTTAGAATAAGGAATAGGCTGATTGATTCTGCTGGTGGAACAGTTATACATCATTTTTCCTGTGAGACAGTTGGCTTTTGCTGTCCAGTTAACTTAATGCAGCTTAAACCTTTAAACACATTTCTGAATTTAAGAGTCCCACATCCTGGAGTCACGTGAGAAGCATCTTTCATTTACCACAGAAAGTACAGTCCAACCCCTGCAGTATTACCATAAAGCTTGCAAATATAAGATTAAAGTTTCAAAAACCAGAAGAAATCCCAGTTCTTAATGTAAACTTGATTATTCACTATAATGTATATCTCAAGATCTTAGAGAGCCTGGGTTTCAGTTTGATTTGATTTGTTGCTACTGAAATCATTTGACATTCAGTGATAAATCACTGACTATTTTTGATTCAAATAAGGATTTTCAATTTGTTTTAAGAAAATTAAAATCAAAAAAATCATAATTTTAGAAATGAGAGGCGTGATACACAGGATACTTAATAACATCAATTTTTAATTACACAGGAAGACTTAGTCTTCCCAAGACAAAGGTGGTTTGGGCTTGAAACTGTAAAAGGAAGAACAAATGAACTAGAAAACAAAATGAATAGAATTAAGTATTCCATTATCTGTTATACCCACTCAATTAAGGAAAGAAATGGGTTTCACTTGCTTAATCTCTTGTGCTTCTTTGATAGCCCCATACTATTTTCCCCAAATATTTGCTTCAGTTTTATTTGTCATCTCTGCTGATCAACAGAACATCCTTGTGCTCCTTGGACAACCTTTGGTTTTATACATA
The DNA here is from genome assembly GCF_025592945.1 of Manacus candei. Taxonomy (NCBI): domain Eukaryota; kingdom Metazoa; phylum Chordata; class Aves; order Passeriformes; family Pipridae; genus Manacus; species Manacus candei. Next base: position 1,577,945 of record NW_026138092.1, read on the forward strand.
TGGTGAAAAATTGTCACATTTCATTACAGGCAACTAAAGGAATGCTCTATGGTTTTAATGCTGCTTTGCCCTTGTCCACTCTAACACACCTTCCATGGCCTTTAGAAGGAAAATAATTCTGAGAAACGTTGGCTTGTGCTGTCCTGGAGCTGAACTGCCTGGCAGAAAGGACCTCCCAGACCAGCCTTCCTCCTGTAATCTCCATTTATTTATTTCTTATAGGTCTGCCTCTAGTTCAAATAACTACCCAGCCTTCTAAAATGGAAGTAAATGTCACCCCTAAATGCATTGGAAGTGCTTTAAATCCTCATTTTAGAAAGGTCCTTAAGCCCACGTTTGAGTCTGAAGTAACTTTTTCCGTAGGTGTGAGCTTTGCCTTGGAAAGACTGTGAACATCCTGAATAAACCAAGTTTCCCAATATAGCAGAAACACTTGGCTCCACATAGAAATAATGACCTGAAGTGTGTGCAAACAGTTCCCCTAAAAGCAAACACGGTGACAGTGACAAAAGAGACCGAGTTCCCTTTTGCTTCCAATGCATCAGGCAGCTGCATGTTTTTCCTTTGGTAATCCCAGATATTCATTTTGCTTGGAATTGAAAGTTATAAAGTCCAGTTTAACGTGAAAGTTTGAGAAAAAAAAAGTTTGACTGAACTTGCAGGTCTGACCAAAGAGCAACACAATTTCTTTGAATGAGCAAAACTGAACTAATTTTACCATGGCACTTCTTATTGTTGTTCCTTAGTTTGTTTTTTTTTTTTTTAAAGAGGAAATTAACAGTTTTAAGATCAATTTAGTTGTAGTTACTGTGGAGGCTAAAATTTATTAAGTAATATCTAAATATTTTTTTACTTTATTTCAGTTTTTTTCCCATTTTGTACATACATAGCCCTCAAAAAAAACCTTAAAATGCATTTATTTTTAATCCAAATAAGGAAATAATGTCAGAAATTTTGCTTGATAAAAAAAAATTTAGGACTCCTTTTAAATACTTTTTTTAAGGTCTGTGTTATACCATCTCCAAACCTATCACAAAGTGGAAATTCTATGTCCCACATCTTGCTAGGAAGAGTTCAACCACCTCAAACATGTGAATGGTTTGTTGTACTGATCTCTTGGAAGATTCGAGTTTCAGTCCCAAGTAATCAGAGTACATGAATCAGGGTTTGCAAGCTCTGGGCTCTGAAACAAGCTGATTAACTGCTGAGGTTGCTCACCCTTCACAGCTTTACAGTTTAAAGGAGTTTGAAGTTGGGCACCTCAAGTGATCTACATTTTCCTGAACTGGAAACTTCAAAATAATTGAATTGCATGAGAGGAACTTAACACAGTCTCCATAACCCAGAAGTCCTATTGCTGTTTGAGGACCTTGTTTAATCACTTGTTTAATCTTTCCATAATCTACCTCCATTAATGAAGGTGTGGATTATGTCTTGAAATTCAAGAGAAATTAAGAGTGGCAATAGGAAATAATTGCAAGTTACCCTGTTGCAAACACCCATTGCATTCATTTTACCACCAAAGTAATTCTAGTTATTTGTCTTAAGAGTAATAGTAACTAATATTTGTAAATCCATCTTGAACCCCGGGAGTATGGAGTAAATAACAAATAAATATATAAATAAATATATATTTTATATATATGTAATATATATATATAAAATATATTATATGTAATATATATAATATATTATAATATATAATCAATATAAATAATATATTATTATATATAGAGAGATAAATAAATAAATAAATAAATAAATAAATCAGCAAACCCTGAGGAGATATGATGTCTATTTTGTGTCTATAATTATTGGGTGCATCCAGAACTGTGGAAGAACTATTTAACATGCAAATTGGCTGCAGTCAATGAGTGGGAATTTTTCTACTGATTCCCATGGGCTTTGGACTCAGACCCTAAATTTTTACAACTCGGGAGGAAAACAAAATAGTATGGAGTTGTTTCTACAAATATTGTTTTAACAGAACTTCAAGATTTCTTTTTTAAACTCAGCTTTGGTGAGGAAAGTGAGAAGAAGAAATAGCATCTGCATGGAGTGCAAGTTGGCAAGAATTCCAGTCTGCCACTTCCCAAATTGTTTTAGAAATGTTTGGCACGTCTCTGTCACAAATTACAGCTGATTATAATTTCACAGTATGTGCAAGCAGATGGAGGAGACGAATTGGGGAAGAGTTTCACCCCAGACAAATTAATTATTAGTAAGTATTTTCAGAGCAGAAGTTAAATATTAAAACTGTGGTTTGAAATAAAGAATTATGGGAGGCCCAAGTAATCTATAACTTGGAATCAAACATTTTATGGACAATTTGACACCTGGTTGGAATAATTTAGTATTTTCACAGATGAAAGTATATCTCATAATAAAAGAGAATGTATTTCAGAAACTTTTAACCAGTGGTCAGTTCTTTTAAGTTATCTATTAAATCAACAGTCATGGGCAATTAAAGTTAGAAAATATTCTTAACAGGGCTGACTATGGAAAGGCTTCAAACATTTTTTTCCACTTGTGGGAAGATTCCAACATATAACAGAAAACTTCAGAAATCTGTTTTAATGGTCAGCCTTTTATTTTGTGTGCAATTCAAAGTTCAGTGAATAAGTTCCTACCTGTTACCTATCCACCCTTTTAAAAGCCAGGCTGAAAACATTGGAAGGAGAAGGATGGTGGGATTGAACTGAGAACGGAGAAATGAGCCAAATGCTGTCAAATTGTGTGACTGAATGGTTGGGTGAGACCTTGTTCCCTTCCCCAGCCAGGAACTTGAGATCCTGCTGCTGAATCAGGTGAAAATGTGCCCTCCAGGACTGTGGGGATGATCTTTTTGTGGCCCTGACTCTCTAAGTGGGCAAGAAAAACGTAACCTCCTGTAGACATGCAGTTGGCAAAGTAATTTCTGTACATAGCTTATAAAAAGATTTTCTTGGCAAGAAAGATTGTCTTGACTAAAGCACAGTGTTCATTGGATATTCAGCTAATATTTGAAATGGACAATGGTTACCCAGGTTTTTAAGAATCCAAAGAATAGGGTTCCCCTTGTACCAGGAAAGTCTTTGATTCCAACAGAAAATGAGAGGTAAAATCATGGTATTTCTTTGAATGAGCAAAACTGAACTAATTTGCACTTCTTGTTGTTGTTCCTTAGTTTTGTTTTTTTTTTTTTTTTTTTTTTTTTAAAGAGGAAATTAACAGTTTTAAGATCAATTTAACTGTAGTTACTGTGGAGGCTAAAATTTATTAAGTAATATCTAAACATTTTTGGAATGAACGTGAAGTGAAAAGGAATGTATGAGAAAAATTGTGCTTTTCTGAACATAAAATCTCACATACCATGGTAAAAAAGCAAGTAATGTGCTTATCATTATATGCATATATTTATCACTACTCTAGTTCAAGATTTTGCTTATGATGAAATACAGTTTTAAGTATTTTCACTAATTGAATTTCATTTTTTTCAAGTGTTTGAGACAATCTGAACTATTTTACAAAGGGAAAGTGCTTCTTTGCTGTGCTTCCAATTCTCCCTGGAAAACCTTCTTAATCAGCTGATGGTGCTTATGTGGTGTAGTATTTGTAGGGAATCAAACACAGTGCATATTCAATGACTCTTTCTGTCCTCTGAACAGAAGCTTTGCTGGGTCTTTGAGAATATGTAAAAAACTCACCATGACAAATATTTTAAAAGCTTCCTCAGTCTGATAGGAAGACAGATACATGTATTGAATTAACCACAGTAATGTGTGCTGCCAAGTTTATTTCAAATTAAAATCTTCACTGTTCTAGATGTTTAAACATGATGAAAATGCTGAGATACCAGCAGACTCTAGAAAGGAACAATTTTCTAAACCAATTTGTTCTTTCATGCTTTCCAGTGAGCAGAAAACCATTATAATTTCCTGGAATTTAGCCATTTTGATCTTTATCTTACAAAGATACCCACGTAAAATAGATGAGTAATCACCCAATCGTGCATTTATATGCATTGTGCTACATATGTGTTTAATTTCTTGTAATCTCAAGCTTAGGCTATATTTGATATTTTTACACAGTTTCCAGTTACTGAGTGTCACAGTGACTGTGATTAATGTGTTACCATGTATAAACTCTGGGATATGGGAAAAGACTCTTGAAGTTGCTTACACTGGAACCTGTCATACCCTTCTTGATGTTTTATTATGCTATATACTTTTAGACCTGCAAACACATACTAAGTGTGCACATAAAATAAACAATACCATGACCCACCGCAATGGATATCTGAGTGGATAATAAAGCAGTTTTTCACACTAACACTGACTTTCCCACACTTAGTTGTTGCAGAAGATATTGATTAGCCATATATTACTCTTAGCATAATAAAGAGTAATTATCATGCTCTTTATAATTAATAATAAGACCATATTATTAATTATGCTCTTAATAATAATAATAATAATAATATAATTAGCATAATAAAATAATAAAAATATATACAAATCTTTACGAACAGACAATAAGCATTTATTTAGTCTTCCTTTCTTCTTAGCATTTTGACTGTACATGTCAAACATATACTTGAGTGTTCATATATACATATCTCTCACAAACAGATGTCTCATTTTAAATATTTGTGTTTATTCAGTCTTTGATTTCTCAATAATTTTCCAGCAAATATAAAGATATTAATATTGAAATATATAAGTAACTCTAAATTGAGTTTTTCAGTTAATAGGACTAGTGCATACCAGCTTTTTATTAGCCCTACATTGTCCTATGCTGAGAACAACTTTAATTAACACCTCATAAAACAAAATAGCCTCTTATAATAAATGAATTTATTGTACACAAAGGCTACATGTTTAAGGGATCTCCACTGTATGTAAATTAGACAGGAACTATGAGTTAGATCTGGTAAATACTACAGATTTCATACACAGTGGAAATAAAGATGCAAATCACATAAAAATAAATTCAAATCTTTGTCGCAAACCCCCTGGAGAAAACTTTAACAAATCATAACTGTCAAAGGGATGGATGATGAAAGTTTTTGTCATGCAAAAGAATACAAATCACTCTTGTGTTGCGAGCATCGCTCTTTTATTTTCGTCGTTGTAGGCACATCATCAACTTTAATGATAAAAGCCTTCCACAAAAATAATTCTTAAGCCTTGGGAACAAACACCTCTTTGGCACCCTGAGAGCATGTTCCACAAACATCATCAATCTCCCTGTGAGTGTGATTTACGGCCTCTCCCCTTGGCCGGCTCGGGCTGTCCGTGGGCACGCTCCGCCAGCGTCACATCGGGATTCTCCTCTGCTCCGTCCTCCCAGCACCTGCTGCTCCATCAGCTTTCCATCAACTGCTCCATTGCTCACAGCCACCTGAAAAATAAGAAAGGGAAGTTGGAGTATAATCCCTCCCATGTGGACACATCAGAAACGTACCTCTCAGGTGAGAGGAGAAGGGAATTTGAACTGAATCTCACCACTTCTCTGAAGGATAACAAAAAGTCCTTCTACAGACACATCAATAGCAAAAGGAGGGGCAAGGAAAACCTCCATTCTTTACTGGACATGGGCGGGAATATAGTTATGAAAGATGAGGAAAAGGCTGAGGTATTTAACACCTTCTTTGTCTCAGTTTTTTCCAGAGGAGAGCAACAAGGCTGGGGAAGGGACTGGAGCACAAGTGCTGTGAGGAGAGGCTGAGGGAGCTGGGGAGGCTCAGCCTGGAGAAGAGGAGGCTCAGGGGAGACCTCCTCACTCTCTGCAACTCCCTGACAGGAGGGGGAGCCGGGGGGGGGTTGGTCTCTTTTCCCAGGCAACCATCAGCAAGACAAGAGGGCTGGGTCTAAAGCTGTGCCAGGGGAGGGTTAGGTTGGATATTAGAAAGAATTTCTTTCCAGAGAGGGTGCTCAGCCATTGGAATGGGCTGCCCAGGGAAGTGGGGGATTCTCCATCCCTGGAAGTTTTCAAGGTGAGACTGGATGTGGCATCAGTGCCATGGGCTGGGAACCACAGCGGGGTTGGATCAAGGGTTGGGCTGGATGATGTCAGAGCTCCCTTCCAACCCAGCTGATTCTATGACTCTGTGAATGCACGTCTAGATTGGAACTCACAGGCCAAGTTCTCAGTTCCAGCTGGATTTATGCCATGGAGCCAGGAATATGCAGGTCTCTCCCTGACTGGGTGGCTCCCCTGTTTTATTTAGTTACCTGTATCCACTGAGGCAGTTCATACACTGGGAGAGCCCAAACACAGAGCATCAGTTAGTGACATTTGTTTCCATCTCTGACATGACTTTGGTGCCAGGTGCTGCGTATGTATTGTGAGACAAGCTGATGAGGGCAGATGTACTACCCTGAAGATTGCAGTGTTCTTTATCCTCCTTTGTTTTGCTAAACTGAAGGAGAGGGATGTACTATGATTGCTGACTTCTGCAGAAACAGCCCTGATTTGTCCCTTCTTTGTACCTGCTCTGTGGGTAAGTGTATGTGCATTTAAGGCAGTGCAGATGATAGGAAAATCAGAATCACTGTAAGTGTTGATGAGAGGCAGCAGGATAAAATAACAACTTAAGTCAGTGAAATTTAGCATCTGGGAGTACAGCTCCCTCTTCATGACTGAACTGCCTGGAGTTCACTTGTGGACTGCAGGTGTCTGATAAATGAACTCTTTCTGGCAGCTTTCCTTGAGTTTCAGGAACAGAGTCCATGAACCCAAGCTGAAGACATTTAGTGTTCTTTATCAACTCTTATGCCATGCACTCACTAAAGCAGATGTACATTCATTAATAACAGTTGCCTCAGTTAAGCCCTTTTCACAGACAGAAACTCTATATCCTTATCAGGAAAACATGTAAACGTTATGATTAGTTGTAAACACAGACAGATCTTTAATATGTCTGCGTTGAGTGAAACAGTAGATACTTATGAGCCTGGTGTTATTTATAGAGGAAATAAAGTGAAGGAGGAGGACCTGGTAAAATAAATCTAAAAATGCATTCGTAAGATCTTCTGGATATTTTTATAAGGGCTGAAAAACTAAGTGGATTAAATTTCGTGAATAGAACGTTCCAGAGTGCTTCTGTGATGAAGGGCTAGATTATTCAAGGAAATGCTTAAACCATGTCTCTTTATAGATTTTAAGGCACTTTTTTGCTGATAGAAAGTTTTGGGCAGGTCTGAAACGTCTTTGGAAGCCTTGACTCCTGATTTAGCCATCTGAGCTAGAGACTTAAATACAAACAATGCTCACACACATCTTTAAGGGTATTAGCTGGCACTGACATTTGGGAGGCTGCACTGTCCCAGGAAAAGCAGTGGAATTACATTTCTAAAGAGAGCAATCTGTGCCAGAGCTGTTGGGCATGAAGTGAGGTTGATGCCATGAGTTCTCCTCCTGCCAGGGCTGGTCCTGCCCCGAGTGCTGGGCAAACAGAAACACTCCCGTGCTCAGGGCTTGGCTGCCTGAACGTCCTCTGCTGCTCAGCACCTCAGTCTGCTCCTCCTTTGTGAATTGTAATCCTTACATTTACCACTTTTATCTCTATAATGGGGATAATATTTCCTTAACTCCCAGCAGTTCTGTAGAGAGGAATATATATTCACTTTTGCTATCTCGAGCAGCTGTGTGAAGATGAAATGCTCTCAAAATGCTAAGTATGAAAGTGCCAAGCAAGTGAACACTCCAGTCCATGGATGATGATTTATTTCTAGGGATTCAACCATGGAACCAGGAACTGATGGCATTCTTAATAAGACTGGCAGAAAGTTTCAGTGTTTCTCTGAACTGAATAATTTTTGAGTGCTTTACAGAGCAAGTTTTGAGTTTGCCCCCAGTTTTAAAATATTAAACCTTAAATGTTAGAACTTGTAAAACTATCACGAAAGACTTATTATTTTGTCACAGAGAAACTCGTTTTCATCTTATCTTCTAATTATGTTATGCATTTCAAAACAAAGTTAATGCCACTTAATATGGTACTATCACCTTGCATTTCTGAAAACTTCAAATGACTTTTTGAAGGCAAAAAATCATTCTCTGTGCATTAAAATTGCTATTACAGCTATTAGAGGAAATTTGTTTTTATTCTGCGTTCTGCAATTAAATTCATATTTATTTTGGAGCAGTTAGTTATGGACTAAGTCACCAATTAGCTTCTTTTAAAATAAAAAACACAGTTGAAACTTTGCCATCACTATTCCATTCCAACAAATGGAATTTTGTGCAGAATGGAGACAGTTTATAATTAAAATAAATAAACAAATTTCATATGGAACACTTAAAATAGCCATCTAACCTCGTCCTGAAGAAGTAGAAGCACTATAAAATGCCATTTCACTTTACCCACAGCCCATGATGTCAGCAGTGGGAAGCAGGGAAGTGAGTGCATGATTAGTAATTTAAGTAAAAGAATTGAACCTATTGAAAATCCTGAGAGCTGTGATGACCTCACAGCTTTTGGAAAGCTCTTGCAGTATCTGTTGTCAAGCCAGTACCTCTCACGGGTTTTCAGTGTAAGGCTGAATCAATTAAATTCTTTCTGTTCAGCTGCTTAATTTCATTATCATGTATATTTTAAAAGCACAGAATAAAATTCTGAAGGCTTTGATATGTAGAGTATGGCAAACATTTGAAACATTTATTAATTTTATGAGGCATAATAAACTATAATGATAGGAAATCTAAAATTTTCAGTATGACAGTGGAGCCAGAGACATTTCTACTTGTGACAGCATCCTTTAAGAGCCAGCTTTAGCAATAATTGAGGTGCTGTGCTTTCCTTTTAATTCCACTATCTGATGATACCTGAGAGGGGTATACTTTTTTCCAGAACCCCATTAAGAGCCACTATAAGATCTGATTTCCTGGGTTGTTAATTTTTTGTTTTGTTGTAGTTTTTTTTTTAAAACCCAATTGTCAGTCAATGTGTTACAGTCAGACTGGCTTTCTTTTGGTTCTCATGGCTATACACTGTGGGGAAAAAAGTAAAAGAACTATGCTTCATCATCCTGTCAGGGAGGTTTCTTAACAAATTACCTTTACCCTCAAAAGAAAACACAAGGAGACTTTTTGTAGCTTTAACAATTCTCATAGTTCATATCTTATTTTCTTGGCTATTCAGGGGAACAAAAACACAATTGTCTGGATCTCAGAGATAATGAAATCAATATCCATAAAATCTTATGAAATCTAGACACTAATAAAAGCATGAACCTTTCTGTAATCACTATTTAAACCCTACGTGTTTTTCCTAACCTCGTATGTTTTTCAAAACTTTGTTTAGGAACCATTTATTTCCAAAGAGTAAATAATAGTAAATTACAGTACAAAGTAGTGAACCCTTTCTCTCTTTGTGTGCTTGTTCATGAGAGACTTGGTAATCACAGATTTATGCCTTAGCCTGGATGGAATTCACTGCAGTAAAGTACCATGAGGCATTGTTCAGATTTGACTTAAACTTGCTTTTTCTGAGTGTCGTGTGAAGGAAAGGCCCGGCTTTCAACACAGAAATTATTTGATGTAATATCCACTGAAGTCCTTGGGAGAACTGCTGAAATCAGAGGGCTGGGTTGGTTCCTTGGGGTGCAGAGGTTGCTGGTGCTGGGGAATACGAGTGCCTTCCTCCCCAGTCCCTCTCAGGCACTGAATAATCTTTTCATCCAAAGCACACCTGCAAAGAGCCTGTAAATTCCCAAAGAACCTGGGAGCTCCCTCCCATCTTTTTTGTCCCCACACAGTGGTAAGGCTTTGCTGTGCCTGTGTGGGATACAGGAACTTCATTTTTTTTTTGGTTTACATCTTTTTGGAAACTCAGTGTTTTCAGCAGGCATCTTACATTTCAAATTTATATTGGGGTCCTATAAATCAGCTGAAGAACGAATGTGTGGTCCTTCCATGCCATAAATTAAATTAAGCTGTAATTTGCCTGGGATGTTTTACTAGTAACAGGTGGATGTACTTAAGAGAGAATTGAAAAATTTCAAAATACACAAGAAAAACAAACTCCAGTAATTTCAGCTGTGTTCCTAGAGCACACTAAATGCATGCTGTTCAGTGTTGTTTATTTTTTTCCATGTAAGAATAATGTAATTTACTGCAAGGATCCAAACATACTCATTCAAACAAAGCTGAGAGCTCTACCTTTCCTAGCATATCACCAAACAAATGGCACGAAGCACACGGACATAAAAGACAAATGCATCATTTCTTTTGAATTTAGCCTCTGAGTTACTATTCTAAGCAGACCTGCATCCTATATACAGAAAAAATAGTTTGTCTGAGTCAGTCCTAGCAGGGCAAAGCACTTCTTGCCACTGCTGTGCTGCTCCAGGGTCTCTGAGCCTGCTTTGAACTGGGAAGAGTTTGCAGGGAAAAGCCTGAAGACAAGAGGCTTGAGATGTCACTTCACAAAGGGGCCCTTAACTGCTTTGTAGACACAATCCATCCACAGAAAGAAGTTGTTGCTAAACTTTGAGAATGGAGAGATCAGTGAATAAATCCATTGTTAATTTTAAAAGCAATTTCAAATGCCTTTACAGTTAAGCCGTCCAATTTCCATTGGTTTAAGTTTAATCATTTTTCATTAATGTAAGCTAATTTGCAAGCTAATCTAATAAAGTAGCATGAAACATGAGCAGCAATGCACTGAAATGAAGGAAGTTCAGCTGCTTGCAGCTCATTAAGGTTCTTGAAGTTGAGAAGACTAATTAGTGACTAAGAATGATTTTGTTTACCTCTACCTTTTGAGAGTTCCTGTTTTATCCCACAGTTTAAGACTCGTGGGCCAAATCATCAGTGGGCATAATGTGGTAGAGCTCTATTAAAGTCAACAGGCCAATTTATACCAGTGGAGAATTCAGCTCTTTGTTGTTTTTCCCCATCCAAAACCAAAAAAAAAAAAGTAAGAGCTCCCATTTAAAAGGAATGTTTTAGCACAAACATTAGTGGGCCGGAGTGCCTTATTTCCTGCCTACTAAATTCTATGGAGCACTTTCCATTGATTTCAATGGGAGAAGCTTTAGACTCTAAAATTCTTCCTATAAGAACAGGAGAGTCGACTAATCCCTTGCACTGTTTTCCTATAAAGCTGAAACATCTCTTAAATTATATCTGAGACAGAACCCAAATTTTATAAAGTGATCTACCAGTCCTAGCTTGCAAATTGTTAAGGAGAGTAACTACATCACAGTCATTGGTAAGCTAATTGTTCTTGCTACTAAAGGTGCATAAAAACATCTGAAGTTGTTTTGCTTCAACTTTCAGTTGTTTTACCAACCAGACTGAGCAGTTTGTTATTTGACAGGTTTTTGTTCTACATGTGGATCCTTCAGGTAACCATGAAGTTAATCTGGTTTTTCTATCATGCTGTTCTGATCAAATGTGGAGGTTAATTAGTTTCACTATATTTCTATTGTTTATTCACTTAAAGATGTCCGTGGTCATGTGATCAGGAAATCAGACAATAAGCTCATGTTCAGCCAGTTATTGAGCCTGATTTTAAGGCATTTCCAAAATTGTCACTTCTCTGAATGCTGCATTTTCATACGTTCAAATGCACAGTGTTCACTTGTGCCTAGTTTAGTCAGGTCACTCTGCAGCAGAGACACTTTCTTCTCCTTTTTTGCAATGATTTTAATTACTTTTTTCTCATTAACAGCACAGGAACAAGAACTATTCCAAAATACTACATGTGTTAGGAGATAGCTAGTTTGGTGTGACATCTAGGCATTAAACCATAAATGTGGCAGCTGTGTGTTTGTGTAAAGTACTGTAAATTCTATAATCTTAAAATATAATCAACCATCTCATACTGTATTACTTAAGATATTATAAAAATCATCCAAAGCTCAACACAATCAAAAGGAAACATGTGAATGGCATTAATGTAACAATAAGCATTCTTGACTGTCTTCTTTAATAACACAGGAAATGTTTCAACCCTCAGCAAGACAAAAACAAATGCCTTTTCCTCACATGTGCTCCCTTTCTCCCAAGCATCTCTCAACAACATCCTGTGTGGGTTTCACCCACTTTTCCAGGGGATGGAAGAGCTGGATGAAGCCTGTGCCTTAGGGATGGCTCCAAACCCAGTCCTGACACAGTTTCTCTTTGCTGGTTTGACCTTGCTGAGCGACCCAGGGCCTTGGGGGCTGTGCTGGGGTGGAGATTGCCTCGGTCCCACTGGCTCTGGTTATCTCTCTAGATCAGTGCACACATCCACCAGAATGATTTTGCCCTTAAAGAAGCACAAATTCTGCTGTGTGGGCAAACTGAGAGCCTCCTCCAGCCCGGGAATGCTGCTGAGCCCAATGCTGGTCCTGCAGCGGGAATCTTATCCCAAGTGACATCTCAGCAAGCCATGGACAGCAGTTAATCCAGCACTGCTGGCTGTGGGAGAGGCAGGTTGGAAAAGCTGTCTGATCCTGATTTTCCACAGTTGCAGAATGGGCAGGACTGAACACCCAGTGATAGGAATTCTAGATCACGAGTAGGATGTGGAGTCGGGAATTCAAAACTGGGAGCAAGGCGAGTGGCATTTTAGGCAAAATGAGACTATTGAATTTTAAGATAATGAGATAATTTTGAGATAATGAGCTAATTAGGACTAAAGTAGGAGCAGAATAGGATTATTTGAATAGTGAAAAAAAGTAAAACAAATAGAATATATATGCTGTTATGTATTCCTTTCATCATCATCAAAAAAGACATCTGTGTTTTCTGCTACTCACCCAGATATAAAAAGTGCTGACTTTTGTCACCTTCTTTCTTTCTCTCAGTGAAGTGCAGTATGTGGCCACAGCAAAATCCCACGTGTAGAAATTTCTGTGAAAAAGTGTTTTATGAGCAATGCAACAGCTGTGGCTGCAATTCAAGATTTGCCCTCGTGTCTGTACTTGAGCTGCAAACAGAACAAGGCAGTTCCTTTCTGTCAGAATATGGAGAGAAAATAAAAAATTAATTAGCTATGGTGGAGCCAACTTACTTGGGATTGTTCTAACTTCAAAGAAGGCACAAAGAAGGGGTAGTTTGGAAACACTATTGAGTGTGTAACAGGCTGCTGCAGGGATGTGTGGCCCTCCCTTGTTTGGGAAGGCAGTGTCTATACAGGAGCTATTTTAGTGATGAAAGGTTAATCCAGCATTGTGGACCAGGAGTTTAGACAGAAACAAGCAAAGGGAAATTCTACTACTAAATTCAGTGGGCTGGGAAATCCTTGCCATCATAGTTCCCATAGCATAAGTGGAGTCTAGAAACATTCATTCAGCTTTTAAATTGCAAAGCAGGATTACAACCGAGTTAAAATGATTTGCTGGAAAAACCTTTTCTAAAAATTCAAGTCACTGAATATGAATAACTGCAGATGCAGACATTCACACTAGAAAACTACTTCTGTATTACAGGGGTATGAGAGAATTGTTATTTTTGTAAGAGAATAGCAATTATTTAATCACTAGGAACTGTTTAAATGCACTGGATTGTGGATGTCACCAGGAACAGGTAATAGATATTTTCTTTTTTTCTTCTAAAAATCTAATTACTCTCTGCTATATGAAGAGCAAATTCCGTATGTTCAATGATTCTCTGAGGTCACTTATGGTGGTTTCAATCATTTTCTTCATGGAATTGTTCTCTGAATACTTTGAAATTCAGCTGAATGGGAAATGGTTTTCTGCTTCATAAGAATTTACACAGGTTAAAAAAAGTTTAAAAATATTGGAAATTACCAAACGCTTATGAAATTCTATCTAAAGGAAAAGATTTATTTATTGAAAGTATTTTCAAGGAAAAAACCCCCTTAGTTTCTGGAAATGCTAAAGCAGGGTTTTATCAAGATATTTCATCTAAGCTTTTTCTAATGTGGATATTGGACTTGACCACTAATATTTTTCTTTCAGTAAAGCCCCTTGAAATAAAATTCTATTGAAATGTTTTTCTTAACATTTCAGTAAAATGATTGGGAAATTATGAATGTTTGAAATGTTAATGACTGCATGAGAAGAGCCAAAGCATTGAGGTCACAGACACTTTGGCCTGAGGCTCAATTTACAGAAGACAAGAAGTGAGGTTTGTCAAACTGAAGCACGCAAGCAACACTTTCTGCTTGTGCAGGAGAAGTGTCAGGATCTGGGCCCGTAACTGGGTTCATTTCCATCCCTATATTTGCATGGGAAGAAATTCTTGGAGTTAGGCACACAGACTAAATTGTTCACATGTAAAAAATGTCACTGCAATAAAAAATTCCCATAATAGCATGTGCTGGGTTAGTTCCTCCTTGAAAATGCAGTCCCCTTGTTCACAGAGGGCACGAAGACTATTTTAGCCCTCTGATAATCTGAGGGCCTGTGAATGTATTTTACCAGTTAGGAATGAAATAACTCTTGCATAAATAAATCCAGAATCAGTCAGTTTGCTAAAATATACCTAAAAGCTATATTTGTCCACTGTGCCTTTGCTGTCCTTTCAGGATGCTCAGAAAACCCCCACACGGGTCTACAATCTCTTTGTAACCCTTCTGCCAGCTGGTTAATGGCAGCAAAAGGGCTGGTTTCAGTGTGTCTCAGTTCTCTCCTGAAACATAACTTAACCTGAATCATGGGGAAGCTTATCCTCTCTCCCAGCACCTTTGTCAGTCAGAAGTTTGACACTCCCAAGTACTCTAAGGCCACATGCAAACTGGAAAAAAATCAGCTACATTACAGGAGTGGGCATAGGCTGGGGAACCAGAGCAACAGGATATACACACATATTTACATGTTACAGGCAAAGTATCTTCCCTCACCTTCCACTTCTCTTTTTTTCAGCAGTGGTTTTTCCACTGCTTGCAGAAGAAGGTGGAATGGTGGCTTAGAGATGTAAGAAGCAATAGAAGTTAGTGACTATTTCTTACCACATCTGTCACCAGTGGCAAGGAAATAACTTTTCTGACTCCTGTAGGACAGCACTACCCCCTGGACCTGCTGTTGTCTTCTCCCCTCCCCTGCGAGGACAGCGGGGCCCAGGCCATAGTGGCAGGGCTGTTTTATGGACGTGTGCACCTTGAGTGGTTTGCCACACTGTCCCCAGGGGTGCTCATGCCTCTGTTAGTTAAACAGAGCACTCTTCCAAGGGGTTTGATGACTGGCACTCTCTCCAACACATCTCTGGCTCCTGCTACTCAGCATTTCCCAGGAGTGTTCACGAGGAGGGAACAGCCTGTGTCATACGAGCAGGTTGCTCACTCTCCTCTTCAGAGAAGAAAGCTCATTTTGGGTCAGCTTTTGGAGAATTAGGCAACATTTCTCACCCAGGATTTTGATATTATTTATAGAGATTTGCATGTGTAGGTTAAAAAATCAGCATAGGAGCAATTAGCAAAGCTGCACGATGGACTTGCTGTCTCTCAGATTTTGGGGGATTGCAATGCTTGAGTGGAGTCCTTGCTCTGTGGAGGAGAGCCAGCTATCCCAAACTGACTGTCTTCTTCCTGCTCTCTTGGTGTTCACACTTGGAAAGAGTGACCTCTCAAGTACTGATGGAGGACACAAAGGTAGGTGGCCAATGCAAACTGAATTCTCTACAACTTTCCCCTTTAGCTCCTGGCCACAGAGCTCACACACATGCACACTCCTGCACTCAAGCTGTGATAGAAGAGTTAGAGGTTCCAACTCTGGATAAATAAATGATTGCTCACGAGTAAATCTCTGCCTGCTCCTCTCTGCTCCTTGCAAACCCAGGAATTTATGAGGGGATGCATTTAGCAGCACTGAAAGCATTACTTGATCAGCTTCACTGTCATCAGCAGATGTCACTGCAGACATTAGGAACTAATGAATTGTTTAAGGAGATAAAATGACTAATTTGTCTGGTCAAAAAGACATAAACACAACCTTAGAAAACTGCATTCTATTAAGCCAAGAGAAAAAATTGGGTTCATCGTCCTTTAATTTTCAAATGGGATGAGATTCAAATCTGTTACAGATCTGAGACAAATTACCTGGCAAATTCGTGGCATCTTCTGAGATGCTAATCAGAAAAGAATTGTGAAATACTTAGGGTGCCAATGAATCAGGTAAAGAAGCCAGAAAAGAGATTTATGTAATCTGAATATGAGTAAGTTGACCCTCAAAGCACCATTAAATATGTTTGTCTTCCTGCTCTGCTCCCAGAGCACTTGCACTAAGGACTTCTGCCCCTTTCTATTTGCTTTTAAGTAGCCAGAAAACACTTCATGACTGTGATTGTTACTGTGAGTTCTCATTGATGACAAAGTTCCTGCCTTGTTCTCACAAAAAATAGACAATAGACAGAAATACAAGATTCTTTCTTTTCATATAATGAATCTAGAATCTATTTGCTTCTGATGAGTTGGTCCTAATATTTATCCTAACCTGAACTGAGGGCCCATGTTCCAATTGATCCATATTCATTGTTGCCAAAAAAATCAATCATGGGCTCTACAATTTAATTCACAAAATTAATATACTTGTGGAAGCATCCAATTTATGCATCAATTGACTGGGAGTCAATTCCTTGTTCATATATCCCGTATAAATCATTGCTTGGGTGATGGAACAGCAGAAAAAGTGAGTGAAGCAAGAGAAAAATTAGAAAAGCTTTAAATCAGCCCAGGTTTGAGTCACTTGTGGTGCAACTGGGCCCTCTTTTTCCTTTAAATTCTGCTGTAGTTCAGTTTTGGATGGACCCTGAGTCTTGCCAACACTATTTCTACTACATTAACAGGACAAAGTGCAACCTCCTCAAGTTGTAACAATATTAGTGGTCACTGTTTGCAATCTGGAAAAAAACCCCAAACAAACACAACAAAAACCCCCACCAGGATTTACATTTCTTCTGAGTTTAACAACCAACCATGAGAGGACATTCGATTTTTCCTTCTCCAGATAAAATAGTAATTAAGTGCCCGTGTTCTAAAGTGGGAGGTGAGCTACTAACAGAAGGAGGGGGTGTGCCAAATGTGTTCAAATGTTTTAACAAAAATGTTCTCATATTAAAGATTCCTCAGGCATGAAACCGAAGCAATTAGTTCTTATTTTCTATCAAGTCAGTCAGGCTGTACTGTCAAAAAATAACAGTGCAAAGAAAAATTACCTGGCACGCAGCAGTAAAAAAAGGGAACAATCTAAGGGTCAGCTCATCAGATGGTCTAAATCAGCCTTGTACTACCAAAATCACTGGTGGACAGTGGCAGCACGAGTGTGTGTGCCAGGAAAACACCACTCAGAGGCACAGAAGGGGGATTATTAATTGAGAAAAATGTGAACTGGTGCATTAAAAGGAAGGAAGAAAGTTGCTTTACTTTGCAAAACATTTGCTTCTGCTTATTGAGGCACTGGAATGTTTGTACACAACTCCTTGTTTTGGCTTTTTTCACTGTTAAGATTTTCAAAAGTTAAATGAAAAGAGAGTTGAAGCTCAAGCTCAGTCTTTGTGAAGAGTTGCACAGCATTTTTGCTAGATTGTATTGAATATTCCCAGCAAATTACTGTTCCTGCTCTAGGTGAATATATAATTCATCCTGCTGATTGCAAGCCCATGGTGACCAAACCTGGAGTTGTGTCACCAGCTACAGACCATATATTGGTTCTGTGTCACTAACAATAAGAAAAAAATCTATACTTCAGGAAGAAACTTGCAGGGTTTTTATTTCAGCAATGGAATTACAGGAACAAAATATGTAATTTCTTCATATCATGTAGCATGAATTGTGTGTGTGCAAAGGGGCATCACCAGGAATGCAGAACCCTGAAGTTAAGGAGACAGAAAAAGGGGCAGATGTCAGATCTTGCAGTACAGAAAAGAGGAAAAACTCATAGAACAAAAAAAATCTTCCTAAAAATGAAGAAATTCTACTGCAGGAAGATTGGTTCCTCACTGGTGGAGGAGCTGGATTGCTTTGGAAAGTTATGATGAATTAAGTGCCACTGTAGTATGGATTGTTTCTTAAATCATGTTTTTAAAATACTTCACTATTGAGCAATATTATTTATAAATAAAGATCACAATTTATACTGGGACAACTGTTTCTTAGGGTATAATATTTCTAAAAGTAGACTTTCTCTAAAGAACTCGCAATTTCAAGAAAGGTTATCTGCCTCTGACAGACAAAAAAACTCCCATTTAAATTTACTTAAAATAAACTTGGGGTTATGTTCTGCTTAGCTACTGAGAGTGGATTATATGAGAGATTAATAAAGTGTATTGGGTCTTTTTGCCCTCTTGCACTTCCGTTGTGTGCACAGTCAATAGAAACTCTGCAAGGATTTTAGACAATTTTTTTAATTTGAATGAGGGGAAATTACTTTTAAATTTCTCATGACCTGCTGAAAATCTGTTGTCCCTAGATACGAGAAAACACTTTTTAAAACTGAGCTATGTGCTCTTTAATTTCTTATATTTTTTTTTGTACACTCTAATATCATGCCTTTAAAATATTTTTTAGTGTTGCATTTCAAACAGATTATTGGGAGCCTAATTAATTTATTACTGGGAGACTAATTCATTTAATAAATGTCCTAGAATCACAAGAAGGACTGGAAGGGATCTCAGCAAGTCTCCTTTCACTCTTCCAGGCAATATCAACTACAAATGAGTCAATATTGACAGGATGATTAATCTTGCTAGTGTTTCCTTAAAAATTTACAATTCTGGGAGCTGTGTGGCATCTCCAACTAATCCAATCCTTGTACTGAACTATTGCAAGAAAGTTGGACAACATGTAGTTGTATTTCTAAGAGCAGGTGAATCCTTACACTGTACTACCCTGGAATATATATATATATATACTGCTATATACTGTCCATGAAGATTTTCATGCTGGAATACATTAATTTCCACTGTGAAGAATATTGTTGGGCTTTCCTTTTTTTCCTCAGTCAGAGAGCAGAAAACCTTCAGAAAGCCAGAGAGACCCAATGCTCATTTTCAGGAATTACTGCCCACACTTACCGATCAATTCATTCAATCTGTATGGTTTCAAAAGGATTAGGATAATATTACTCTGTCTTCTTCTTTTTTTTTTCCTCTGCACAGCACCCACAATGTGAGACTGAATCATTAAGAGATCTCTGTAATGTTTGTGATATTTGTCATGCAAAACAAGTTTTAACACTCAGCGTTATTCTCACAGGACTCATTCTCTTAGGCAATAGAAATAGTTATTTAAAAATTCTTTCCTTTGAGTAAAAGTGGTTTTTTGAGCTCCACAAAGTATATTGTAGAAGGGAAAAAAAAAAAAAGACCTGCATCATATATTTGGTTTACCAATGGTCACAGCTGTGCTAATACAACAGAATATTAATCTGTGTTTTTTACACTCAGAAAGGATTTTGGGAGAGCAAGTTGCTTCTGAAAAGGGCATATGCAACAAATATTAGCTGTAAATAAATAAAAATGAAGGAGCCTTCTAGGAAATATTTGTGTATGTAAATGCACCCACTCATGTATGGTAGGAATCCAGCCAGGTTTTATTCATCCAGCTCCTGGGCTGTGCTAACCAAGGGCTGATTGAAAGATTCCACGTGCACCTTTCTCTGTGCTCTAACACAGAGAGGCCACAGCAAATACATTTGAAATTGTCAATTCCAGCGGATTTTTATTAAATTAGGAAGTTTCAGGAAGCTGTTGGGGGGCTGGTTGCTTGGCTTTTTTTATTTTTTTTTTAATTATTTTTTTATTCACGGTGTGCTGTGACACAGGGCCCTTCGTCAGGTTCAGTTGTGATTGCTCTCTTAAATGAACAAATGGAAATGCAATGTTATAAAACCTTGTTGTTTTATTTGTCAACTGATATTTGCAAGTCTTATGCTCAGCTGAAACTCAAGAGAATTTGTTTTCCTTAAGTCACCAACACAAGGAAATGTGGTGGTTTTTTTGTTACTAAGAAGTTAAGTAAATAATGCCTGTAGAACAGGACCAAATGTTTTCAGAATTAGATTGTAGAGACTCATAACAAATCTCACTCTGTTTTAAATATTGGCTAATCAAACTACTTTTTCTTATAAATTTTGTTAGTTACAAAATAATTTATTCAGAAAAATAAATATCCTGATTTCTGAGAATAACATCTACACAGGAGATCTAAACTTGTTTTCTAAATTACACTTAAAAATTAGTCAGATTGGGTTGGATTTTTCTTTTTTTCCAGAGGAAAATAAATACAATTCTTCCTATGCTTGAAAGGATTATTTAATCAAATATTTGTTCAGTTCCAGCACTGTGCAATATTAGGCACTTAAGAAAAAAAAGATTCTGATTTGGATCACAGATCCCAGTGAAAGTCAATCTATTAACGACACATTGGGATGATATTTATGCTGTGAGGTTATTGTGTAATGACTCTAAGTCCAATGA
Organism: Manacus candei; assembly: GCF_025592945.1. NCBI lineage: Eukaryota > Metazoa > Chordata > Aves > Passeriformes > Pipridae > Manacus > Manacus candei. Next base: position 1,598,300 of record NW_026138092.1, read on the forward strand.
AGTTAATTTACAGATGTAAGTGCAGAGTTTGACAGGCTAGAATATGACTATTTCAGACACCGTGGCCTTTGGATGTGACATATTCCTTGAGGAGAGTCTGATGAGAAGAACAAGGCTGATAGAGAAACTTGATAGGAGTTAGATTGAATTTATTTCATCATACCTAAGGATCAATTGATATAACTCAAACTGTAATTTGCCTTTTTTTTTTTTTAACCCATCTGGTGAAACGTTCTTTGCCAAAGCTCATTTCTAATTGTAGGACCTGCGCTTGTAGAAGAAAATAAATGTTTTGGAGCAGAGCTGGGATTTTATTAATATCTGGAGTGGGATGGGAAGGGTGGAAAAGCAGAGGGAATGATGGCCCTATCACCACCTTTTCCAGTGGAGCTTGGGCAACAGGCTGACTGTGTGAGACAGGGGAAATTAGGCTGGTCCAAACATAAGATCTTTGCTCTCGTGTTTAACAGACAAGGCAACAAACTTCCTCTGAAATGTCAAAAAAGTGCCCTGTTAATTCTTTACTTTATGGGAAGGGAGATCACTGAAAAAGAGGGAGTAGCTTGGGTAACTGGAAATAATTCATATGAGATTGTTTAACACCAGTAGAAAAGAAATTGGATTAAATGAGGTCAGTACCACAGGTTCTTATTTAGAGACTTCTATCTAGCTCTTAATATCTTTAGTTTCTCCTTCCTACTGTTTTCTTGTATATGATCACATTTGATTAAACATTGCAGTATTTTATTTGGTACTTGTGTGGACATCCTTTTGACATTTCATTGTATTTACTGAGGTATACAAGCCCAGTATAACATGTTTAAAATGATACTTCATCAACTATATAAATCATACTTTATCTGCAGCACTCCTATGTGAAAGCTGAATTGGACTATTCGTCTATTATAAGTCCTGATTTGAGAGGTTTAAATATTTCAGCTTTTTCTCTCTAGGCATAGCCAGCACTTATTTTATTTTATTTTACTGTGTCTCCAACTATCTAATTCTCCAGCCAAGGTGCTATAGCTCAGAAGCAACAAGCTATCAACCTACCCTTGTCATTTCAATTTTTCACACATTTTCCTGGGCTGTGTGTTCTGTATCTCAGTGAACTCTTATCTCGCTGGTCCACTGCCACAGGTTTGTGCTACATAACAAAGCTCCATCTCCGAAATGTCAAAAATAATGGAAATAGGAAAATGACAAAAGAGAAATTGGCCACAGCACTTCCGTGGATCCGAATCCCTCAGACTTCTGTTCAGCAGCAAACCTTCAGTGAGGCGGTTTTTTCCCTCCCCTGCACTGCAGCTCTGCCAGGCTGGTACAACCCAGCACTGAACACTTCTGGAAGGATTTGCTCTGCAGCGTTTAACATCCTGCTTTGCAGATGCTGTCGAGCTCTTTGGGCTGGAAGTCAGCTTAAAGAAGACAGAAGTTCTCCATCAACCTGCACCTCAGGAAGTCCCCCATCATCCCCACATCACCATTGGCCCATCAGAGCTCAAATCAGTCCAGCAGTTTAATTACCCAGGGAGCCTCATCTCCTCAGATGGTGAGACTGATGGAGAGATAGACAACAGGTTAGCAAAGGCATAGAGAGCTTTTGGAAAGCTTCATAAAAGAGTTTGGTGAAATAAACACCTGAAGAAAAGCACAAAGGTCAGTGTTTACAGAGCCATAGTGCTGTCTACTCTCTCATACAGATCTGAATCATGGGTCATCTACAGCCACCACCTGCGACTCCTGGAACACTTCCATCAACGTTGCCTCTGAACAATCCTAAACATCCACTGGTCAGATTATGTGACCAATCCATCTGTTCTAGAACAAGCAGCAGTCACAAGTATTGAGGCCATGTTGCTGAGAACACAGCTGTGCTGGGCAGGGCACGTCTCCAGGATGAAGGACCAACCACCCCCTCCCTAAGATCTTGCTTTATGGTGAACTTGCCACCGGCTGCCACACGAGAGGAGCCCCAAAGAGGAGATACAAGGACTCCCTGAAACAACATCTCAGCCTTGGCCATATTGATCACCAGAACTGGTCTGCTCTGGCCTCCAATGGGGAGGTCTGGAGACACACCATCTATAACGCTGCTGATGCCTTTGAGAACGCAGCAGGATCACTCTGGAGGAGAAAAGACAAGGCAGAAAGAATCGTGTCTTGCAGAATTTCCCACCTAAGGAGTCTTTCTGCTGTGCCTTTTGCAACCGGACGTGTCTGTCTCGTATTGGCCTTTTTAGCCACCAGCTTGTTTGTAACAAACGTGGGTAGAGCCCTCCCCAAATCTTCATTCATGAAGCCTGGCCATGATATGAAAAAAACCCCACAATCAGCTGGAGAAAACACTGCACATCCACAAGGGATCACTTTTCTCTCTCAGCTGTTACACAGATTTCTCGAGAGCACGGACAAAGTTACAGGAGCAGGTGACATAAGAACATGTAGCACTTATAAAAGAGGAACTGCAGGTGGGATTAGGAGATTTATATGGAGCTCGAAAATTTCTCAGGCAGGTCACTGTAGGTGTAATCCTCACTTTCATTACTGCATTTCATCAAAATTTCAATCATCAATTCCTTTTAAAAAGTGATATGTTCCTTCCACTCGGATATGTGATTCTTCCCCTGGGATGAGCTGATGACTAGCCATTTCATCAGTAATAAACAGAAAATCTTCAGTATCTCTTGACATTAAAACAAATCAGTGTTAACAGGAAGAAAATGTGAGAAGGGAGAACAATGGATGATGTTGTTCTCATTTAGCAGATGGATTGAAACTGGAAAGCTGCAGAAAGAAAGGAAGGACTAAAATATATTGCCCACCCTAAAGGCTGAAAACAGTGAAGAAATAGGCCCATTCCAGCAAAAGGATGGAGTGTAATGATTCTCTTTATAAAAAATAAACCAGCATTTATCTGCAGAGTGATGTGAGACATTTGAGCATTATCTTATCAGAGCAGCAAGGCAGTCATCAGTGTGGCAAAATATCTAATTGTGAGAATTCTTCTGAAATTAAAAAAAAGAAAAATATCTAGAATAAAAAAAAAATACTGCTAAAGGCATCAGTGCTCCCCCATGCATCTGTGAAGTTCTTGCTGTGCAGTTCTAAACGTGAAATATATATACTTTAGGAAAAAAACCTACAAAACCCAACACGTTAAATTCAGTGTAACATCCTTAGAGCTCTGTGGATGTGCCACTGGCTGTTTTGTGCCTTTCCTACTCCTGTGCCACATGTCATCAGGATCAATTAATAGTTTTTATGTGGTCCACACACACATGCATTGTGGGCAGCCTGAATTTCCAGCCCCTGTGCCATGTGAATTGTGGCTCCCTCCCAAATCTCTGACCCGTGATGTTGCTATTCCAGTGAATGCTGCCAGAATTATTGGATGGACAGTGTGAAGTGAATGTTCTCAGTCCACAAGTGTATGCCAAATAAGAGCAATTAAATGGAATTTATTTCATCCTTTGAAGTGGAGCAGAAGCCAATAAAAACTGAAAAATTTAGTTAGTAGATGTAGCACCAGAAGTAGTAATTTTACCGAATCAGAGGAAAAAAAAAAAGATTGAACTGACAGAACTACAGAATAGAAAATCAGCATCTCCATATTTTGAGTATGTCAATGCATAAATAATAATCAAAGGATCAACTGACTTTCTGTGGAAGAATAAAATGAATGACACCAAATTAAAGTGCCAGCAACCACACGGACAGTACTCTGCATGGTGAAAAGGATTAAAATGATACCATCCCCAGTGGGTTGGTAGCCAGCGTCTGAAGCTGAAAGCTCAAAAACATTTAAGCAGAGATTACCACTGATGTTCTCTGGTTGGAGTATCAGAGAGATTTACTTTCTTTACCAGCCTTATCTAGGATCATCTCCTTCCTGAAGTGGAAAGCAATGAAATGCTAGGTAAACACATAAAGGGTTTGGTTGTGGTTTTTTTTTTTCCAGTTAAACATTTCCCTTGCCCTTTTTTTTGAGGGTTTCAATAGATTCAGTGTGATATTGAAAAGCACCAGTCTGGGTCTTGTGTGCATACATAAGGAAAATTTGAATCCTGAGTCATACCTTACTTGAAAATGCTCTTTGGATGCTTCATATATATTCATTTAATCTTCTCTTCCTGTCTGCTTTAGTCCTCTCTCTCTCTCGGGTCTCAGCATCTGATTACAAATCCATTTCCCCCCAAAACACCAAATCCTATTTAGAACATATTCAGGACACAGCTCCTGAGTTTGAAGCAATCTGTCATTTTTATGAGGAGTTTTGACTGATTTTTATGGGAAGCCTAAGGGACAAATGGCATGCATCATGCCAGAGTGGAGTGATTAGCCTGCCAAACTTGGAATCTCTAGCAAACACCCATTGCTGTTCTAATTAACTTACTACATTCACCATTTGCATAAATAAATTGCTTAATTGATGCTTCCTGAATGACATGACTTTGCACAAATTTTGTGAGACCAAAAATACCCAAGGAGGCCTGGAAAATTTTATTGTTTTTATAAACAACTTCTTCCTTGTATGGAATCCTCATTCATAAAGTATTCACCTGGGTTATTTTAGGCTTATTTAAGATCTTTTTTGCTTGAATTATGAGTTTTCTAAATAAGATCTAAATGCCACACCTTTCCAAACTAGATTTTACGATGAGCAGGTCAGTGTTTCTTTAAGTATTCAGCCAAGATATGGCAATCACACCTCATTAGTGAGTGGCTTTGTAAGACTTCACAAGAATCTCTTAAAGGGTTTAATGGACACTATAAAGAGATGCATCTGAATTTCTGCATTTTTCATGAGTAACGGGAAGACAAGGGAATTGTCAAGTCTACAAAAACAACATCAGAAGTTAAATTTTAGTGGAACAACCATAAATAGAGTACAACATAATTGGGAGAGGAAACTATAATTTGTGAAAATCACATTGCATTCACCCTGCTAACACTGTAAAAGAAACTGCAGCATCCAAAAAAAAAAAAGATAAAAAGAGGGCAGAGTTTTGGAAACATCTTTGGCACACCCTGCCTTTTTCAATGTTTCTTTTGCTCTGGGAATAGCTTACACTACAAAAGTAACACATCCTGAAGTAATTGCTCACTTACAATTAAGAACAAAGCAGCTGGGGAAAGAATTCTTTAGTCACAGGAGAAATCAAGAAGAGTAAATCCAGTAAAATAAAATATCCCCATGGCTGAAAATAGGTTTCATAAAAGCTAGAGAAATGAGCATATTAAGCTCCAGCTCCACGCTCAGCCATCTGCAAACAATTCATGGATGTGGGTGACTTCACCACTCAGTACCTAACCTGGCAGGATCACACCAGAGTGGCTTCTCTTCCAAACCCCAGATAAACAGATCATAATATTTCAGAGTGTTTCATCAATTGCAAAAAGATGGCTTAAATTACAATGGCCTTAGCTGAAGGAAATATTACTGGGTAGCTCCAAACCCAGGGTATGAAAAAATGGAACTCTCATCGTTTATTTGTTCCTCCAGGGTAACACTGATGGGTGAAAAGAGGTTCAGGGTTCAAGTGCTTTGTGCAAGGCCCTTCCCAGGGAACAGAACTCTCTGTCTCACTCATCTACTTGGTGATAAAGCCAAGATATTCATGGCTCTTGAGCAAAGAGAAAAACTTTGAATGCTGAACGTTTGTGGAATGTGATGAAGCAATCTCAGCAATCCAGGAAAGCTTTGTCATCCATCCTCCACATCAGTAACTCCTGTCCCCACCTTTTGTTGTCCTCCAGAAGCCTTTGAAGTAAGATTGGAATCAAATCCTGACAGAGCTGATGCTATCTCAAGGCATTCTTCAAGCATGACAAAGACAATATAAATGTGCTGTGCTGAATTTCACACAGAGCACCACCAAATTTGGGAGCAGAACATGGTCTGACACCAGCCCTGTGCAAATCCAAGAGGAATAATAAATCTGGGAACTTCATGAGTGTCTATTGCCAGATTCAGGGGTGCAGAAATGATATTACTGGTTGTCTGAACATGGAATAGGAGTGTTACAAACTACTGGTCTTCTTTGCAGAGAAAAGGTTTTTTTGTTACGTTTTAAAATCATATATGGAAAAAAAAAATCAACCAAAAACAGGGAAGAAAATGCAACAGAAAGTGAACATATCATAAGACTCAAGTTGAGATCAGGAACTTTTTTTTCAGCACCAAAAAAATGTATTTCCTTGAAACTTTTATTGGAAAGGTTGTTTAGTTACAATATGCTATCTGTTGAAACTGAAAAGCCTTAGAAGCAGAGCCATTCCTGCAGCTCTTAGAGGACTGTCAAATCTGAGTTCCTGGCCTGATGCAAACATGAGTTTGGAGTGCTTTCATTAAAGTTAGTGTGTGAGGTTATTCTGGCTGGTGATTCCTCCAGTTTCTCTGCAGGGAAACAGATTTTTTTTATTTTTAGTATAAAAATGTATGGTATGGGAAAGCTGTTTCCCATGCAAAGCTGTGCCATAGTGATGGATTTTCCAACTGCAAGCACAGAAAGTTTTTAGTCTAATTAGTTAAGTGTGTAATTCTCTGTGCAGGCACAGAAGACAGTTCAAAAACGACACATATGAATTGAACTGGAGAAGATTCCTTACTGACTTGATTAATCAAAATAAACAATTTCTGGAGTTTAAGCAGGCCTGATTTTTATTTATGAGGAAAACCGCTGCAATTCTGACAGCCAATTTAATTGAAAGCCACTTTCAACACAAACATTATTAGTTATTTTAACTCACCTTTAGTAGCCATTCAAGCTGATCTTGCTGACTTGGCCCAAAAGTTGTGTGGAAACTCCTGTACCAGCTCTTTATGATGAAGGAACTATCACCATGTTACCATTCACTGTCCTTGCTTTAGGTCCAGTCTAAGTGAATCTGTGCAAGAAAGAGCTTCAGGTCTGCAGCTTTACATAAGTGAATCTTTAATGTTCAAAAATTAAACTAGAGCCGGCCTTTAATTTTTAAAAATTAAACTATAATGTATTGTAAGACTTTATACCATAAATGAAAAGCAAAATGGGAATTGTGAGAGGGAAGAGTCTACGTTATTAATACCAAATTCTGATTTTATCTGCGTGTAAAATGTGTTGAACACAAAGTACAGTTAAATAATTCTCCTAAGAAACAAAAGCTAGAACTAATTAACATGATTGCCTACTTCATGGGGGTGGAAATTCCCACAGGACACAATAGTAGTTCCAAATTTATTTCATTTTGAAGCGGAACAAAAAAATAAATCCTAACATTTTCTGCACCTTTTTCTGCTGTATCTCCGAGCTGGAGTGTTTCTCCTCAGGCTTTTGGAACACCGAGGGCTCTCTCCTTGTTTTCTGTTCTCTGGTATTGATCCCACCAAGCACCAGGACCTGCTCCCAGCTCAGCCCACCGGGAGGCACCTGATGACTCTCCAGCCTCTCCTTTGGTTCCTGTAATGGATTTAATAAGGGAAGTGCTGACACAACCTTCACCACGGCGGGAGGAGTCCTCCCCTCCAACAAGGGGAAAAGCACGGATATAAAAATGGCTCTCTTTGTTCAAAACAGAACAAACCAGATGGTTTCCCAGACTGCAGTACCTAAAAACTCCTTCCCTGATTCCAGTGTGTGCAGTATAATAAAAGTGTTCGGGGGCCTCTAACTTCGTATAAGGTATTTTATTGTCTTTGTTCACTGGTCTGGATATTTGCCATGACAGTAATTGAACCATGAGAAACACGTATTTTTTTAGAGCATGTTATAGTGCAGTTTTTAAGGAATTGCTAGTAGAGTGTAATGGAAATGATTTTCGTGCTTTGGGACAATTAGTACAGTTGAATAAATAGAAATATTTTATATGTAAAATGCGTATGGTATTCAGCACTGTCATTTCTCAGAGCAACATTAAACATGACCAACATTTTCTAAACTAGAAAAAGTTTGTATGTAAGGAATAGATTCCTATGTAGTTGAACATTTTTATTAGTGTTCGTATGCTATTTACTGCATTATTAGCAGCAGAAAAAAATTCGACTTTCCACTAATTATCTCATTATCTACCACATCAGGATTAAGCTGATGAAGAATTATCAGTATTAAAAAACAAGGTAAAGGAAACCCTGTTCAAGAGAAAGTTCAAAGTCACTCTTGTAAACTTTTACCCAGAGGAACTACACCACTGAAACTGTTTAACTAGGGAGTGCTGTGAATAATCACCATATTGGCCCCAGATACGCATTTTCTTACCCAAAACAGTAATAAGGAAGAAAAGATAAACACCTCAGTGGAGCAAGAGGAAGCTTTTAGCAATCCCAGGTGTGCAGAGTTTATAAGTAAGAACAGAAAAAAAAAAGGGAAAATGTGAGTAACTATTACTTTACTCCTTTAAAATTAAATTAGGCGATGGATCAGTGTAGTTTAGGGAATAGGAACAATTCTGAGGAAGGGGCAAATCCACAAGATTTTTTCAATTGTAATTTCTATGAAACAGTAAAGTGTGTATTAGCAAATCTGTCGTTCTGCACTAAATCTTTCCTCATTTGCCCTGTCAGCACATCATCCCCATCAGCACTGCCCCCCCAGCACTCAGGTGCTCAGGCACAGGAGGGGAGAAGGCTCAGTGTGAGTCAGGAAGTGCCATCCTGACGATGTCAGGCTTTTATTTCCTGAGAGAAAACAAATTGAAATTCAGCCTCGGGCCTCATGTGACAAGACAGACCACCGTGGAACTGTGTTTGAAGATCCAAACAGCAAAATTAACACATATTTTGTAATGGACAGGGTGTTTCAGGCAGGCAGCAGCATTACAGTGTTTGTGTTAGAACCTGAATAAGCAAATTTGGGCAAACCAGCTGCCCCCTCCCCTGCAGCCTTTCCCTCTGTCATTAGCTGAGTGTTTCCCACCATTCCATTGGAACCCAGTGTGGACACTGGTCCTTTTGGATGAAGGATGAACCCAAATTGACCTAGAAAGCAACTGCCTAGGAAGAACTATTGAGAGTTCCTCACCACTTCCCTGCCCTCTTTAAAATGCTGGATGAGCTGGAGAGACAAAGGATTTTCCAGGCTGCTCTCCAAGGCTTTCTAAAGGTGAGGTTTAGATAGAAATCACATCAAAGCATCAGCCTTGTATGTGCCTTTTTAGTGAGGCAAAGAAGAATAAAAAAAGTTGAGGAATCTCTGTATTGATTTACGAAACCTCTCCAGTTTTGCATTGCTCCCAGGAATTGATTAACCTGCTGGTTTTTTTCATCTGGACTCACATTTTTCAGGAAAAGGTTTTCCTCTTTAGGCATGCCTTCCAATTTTGTTAGTATATTCCACAAAATTGATGTATTATACATTTAAGTGCACTGTCAATAATGGATCATTAGTCTACCCAATGGATAAGGAAGAGAGCTGGGAGCTTGTTGCATCTGAACTGCATTTTGATCTGGGCCATTTTTCTGTATATGTGAAATCTTGAAAACATTTCTGAAGTTGAAGTCTGGGCTACTAATGTGCATCTTAACATTCTCTGCCTTATAAAATGTAATCAAAAAGATCTATTCCAGCCAGGTTTTCAACCACCCAAGGGGTTTAACCACAGAACAATGCAGTGTTAGAGATTATTGTGGTCAGGTTAAGAAATGTGTAAAAAAGGCACAATTTTCCTTGAAATTCCGAAAATTAAGAGTGAATTCTTTAGCAGGCTGATACTTTTCCACAGGACCTTTTGCTATAAGGTTTTTTGCTGGAGTTCCAGAGAAACTCTCACCTGAGGAATCTTAGGCATTAATATGTTCTGCACAGTCCAATGTTTTCCCTTTGCTCAAACACTCCAAATTACCAGTTTTCCACTGTGAATTAGGATATTTCTGTCTTACCCGAGATGAAAATGAAATGTTATACATATTTAGGTTTAGTCAAATGATTAATTCCAGCTGAATCTTTCACAGATGATTTCCCCAGGTGGACCACCTTAGCTCTCAGTAGCCAAAGCCACCACCCTCCACTCTGATGACCAATCTAAAGCAAATCAAATTTCATTTTGCTCACAGTCATTCATGGAGACACACCAAGACTTTGGCCTTCACGAGGAGCCTTGGGATATTGTAGGAAAAGAGGCCAAGTGTAATCAATAGGTAACATCTGACTTTATAAAAATCTTCCCTTGCTTGCAGATATTCCATACTTTATCTTTCTGTCAGACAAAAGCATCATAAACTTGAAATGATGTGTTTAATTTTCAGGTCTTACTAAACTGAGGTGAAATCAAAAGATCTGCATTTTTATGTCTGTGTGTGATAAGTCTTTCAGAACACCACAGGTGACAAATTTCTATCTTTCAGAAAATAAACTCCTAGAAATAAAACCATTGTTATTGCAGATTAAATAGGATTTTTTTTTCTCACACCGTTTAAAAGAAGTTCTGGCTGCTAATTTTCTTCTTAGTTACAAAAGGTCACTCTCTGAATGAAGGGTGAAAGAGCTGTTTAGACAGTGCAAATGGGAGCTCTGACAGAAGAGTTAATATTTGACAGCGAGGGGGAGGCATTGATCAGTGTGCTTGCAAAACTTTAGTTTGAATTCTGTAAGGTTGCACAATTAATGTTGTGAGGCTTAGTCTGCAGCACAAATTTTCTGGTTTTGTCTGCAACGTGTTTGGGTTGCATTTGGACTCCTTTGTGACAGAGATGGAGCCTCTTCATCCACAGTTGTATATTTTATGTAATTAAACAAAAACATTTTAGTGCCATGTGAGCTACTGTCTTTAAGTAAAAATAAAGCAAACCTTGCTGATATGAGGCTGCATCTATAGGAACTGATTTTCACCTAAAACACCAGAATAAAATAACCAGAGAAGGGAAAGCCTGGAGCAATATCTCACTGGCTGTGCTCACAAATGCTTTCATGCTGCCTTGAGGGGCAGGGCTGGAGCTTCGACCAGTCCCTCTTGGGCTTGAGTTTCTTGCTCAGCTTTCTGACCCAAGGCCAGACTAGGAAGCAAAGATGGGCAAAACAACTGCTTTGGGAATCCATTCCCATGTGGGTGTACTGACCCTGCTTTGGGAATCCATTCCCGTGTGGATGTCCTCACCCTGCTTTGGGAATCCATTCCCATGTGGATGTCCTCACCCTTCTTTGGGAATCCATTCCCATGTGGGTGTACTGACCCTGCTTTGGGAATCCATTCCCATGTGGATGTCCTCACCCTGCTTTGGGATCCATTCCCATGTGGATGTCCTCACCCTGCACTCTCTCCCCAGGAGCTGGAGCTCAGCCACATCCCAGGACAGGCAACCCCTGGCTGGGCAGGACACCAGGGGCCAGAATTCAACTGTATTGGAGAGAAAAGGAGATGTTTTATAAACCTCACTTGACACATTACTGCACCTGCATTCACAATGTCACCTGTGTGAATTCTTTATCTGCTTCCTGTTTTCTTTTCTTATTTTCTCTCTGTGTCATCTGAGATTAAAATTTAAGTCCCCTCTTATGTGCATTAACATTGTGATCGATGCATTTTATGTCACCAGTCCTTTTAGTCTAAAAATTCTGTCTTTTCTGAGCAAGCACCTCTGTCTCTGGAACAAGATGGGAAAAAAGTGCTCCAATAACAGTTAAAGAGAAGAATTGATTTAACAACTTCTTTTTTTTTTTTTTTTTTTTTTAGAAAACTCCTAATTTTAGTATTCTGTGGCAGAATAAAAGCTACTTCAGCAATTGCATATCTCTACTTAAAAACAGGGTTTTTGGCTATAAACATTCACCTAGAAGGTCTGAAACCCCATGGAATTATATTGAGCAGGTTACTAGTCATCCTACTGTCAATTTTAGCTGACATATTAATCCATCTCTCCCTTGGCTGCACTATGGTACAACAACTGCACTGTATTAATCAGGTGGATAGGATTGGACATTTTTTTTTTTTTTTTTTTAAGAAAAGAGTGTGGGAAAATGCACTTTTCCAAATTTAACTGCAAGGGTTTAATTCAATCTGAATAGAGGTCAAGTGGTGCTTTCTGGAAAATATTAATTTATTTAAAATATCCATTTTATATTTTGTTTCACAATAAACCAAATAAAAAAAATGTATTGTCAATTTTTTCCTGATTAATATTTTTAAGATGTGGCCTACTTCTCCTGGTGGTTTATTTGGAAAATGACAGCTTGGTAAGTCTTCAAACAGATTTTACTTATTTACAAATTTCCTTCTGTTATATATAATTTGAGTACCATTACCTGAGACATGTAGGTTTGATATTTATAACCTGAATTGCAGTGGTCAGTGGAGCCAAAAAGTGAAACCTGATAGACAGCATAACAAGGGAAAGAGAAGTAAGCTAAAACTAGATACATGCTGAATTTATCTTTTGTTTTATGTCCCTTCCTCCTGAAGTCATCTTCCTCATGATTTGTAAAGAACTTCTAAAACTGTCTGCAGTAATGGTGAGACTTTTTTATTTATATTATCATTTAATAATATAATATAATATGATATAATATAATTAATATAATATAATTAGCTACAAAAATTATTTGGAAACTGTGACACAGAGACTTTGAGTGTAAGCTGTCAGTTCAGATGGTTCATTTTTGGTTCTCCAGTCTGAAAATTAGACTACTGAAAATTAAGCTTTATTTTTGAGAAATAAGTTATGTCTTTGCACTAAACTTCCCCAAAATCTACTGGAGAAAAATTTAAAAAAAGAAAAAAGGAAAGAAAAAAGAAAAGAAAGATAAAAGAGGAAAGTGAAAAGGAGAAAAGAGAAGGAAGTCAAAATAAGGAAGAAGGGAAAAAGATGAGTGAAGGGGAGGGAAGGAAAGCAGTAAGGCAGGAGGAGGAAGGAAGGAAAAATAATGAAAATGCAGAGAAAAAAAGCCAATAGAAGGGAATTTCCATCTACAGCCAAATTCTTACTAAGTTACAATTCAGTTTAACTCAAATAAATTCAATGTGCAACGCAAAGTCTTTGAAATAAACAAAAGAAACTCCACAATTTTTCATGTTTGTAAATGACTAACATTATGTTCACCAAATACAATTTACTTCTGCTGGTATAAACAGACATTAGAATATTCTATTTCCCCTGAGAACTTCAAGGCCCTTTTTGTAACAAATAATTTGTTTATCTCTGCGTTTTCAATTTCTAAATTTCGTATGTTCTTTATAATATCACAATAAGATTTTAGGAAACGCTTAAATGAAAGCTCTAATAAAGACATTTAAAATCCATATATTCAGCGAAACAGAGTTTCTTTAAAATTCTCAGCCTACCAGAGTAAATCTTACCCTATTCCCTTGTTCATCCAGTCTGTAGCTCCAAAATAAATACCACAGTAATGGATTTTTAGCACCCAAAGGGCTCTGGGCTTCGGGCAACCTGCAGCTAATAACTTACAGTGCCAATAGCAATCTTAGTATGCAGTAAAGAGAAAGGCACTGAGAGAGAGAAAATTATGTATAGCACTGAGGATGCTGTTTGCTCTACAGGAGCCTCTCCACCTGGGAAGGCTGGGAGATGCTTCCAGGTGCTTCCCAAGGCAGAGGAAGGGAGAGCAGGGCTGTGCCTCTGGCTGATCCCTTGTTCCTTCTGTCCTGTATGGAGTCACAGGTGATTTCTGTGCTGTTCAGAGCTGACATTTAGGCTCCCTCCAACAAATCTGGGTGATGCCAGCCCCATTTCTTCATTCCAGTCGCTTCTTTGGGGGTGTACCAAAGTGATTTGGAGTTGTGTTTCTTATTAATATATCACAACCTGTCACAGAACTGGCCTAGAGGGAAGCTGTGCTGCTTTCTAGGAATTTTTTCTCCTTAGCTGTAATAGGGAAGGAAGAGTGACACCAAGGGCCAGATGTCAAGAATGAGAGCCTGCATTACTCTTGACTTTCTTGCAAGTGTCAAGCCATGTTAAGAGACCTGAGCAGAAGTGCTAAGTATGCATGTTTGGATAGTGCCAAACTCTCTGAGGAAAAGGAGAGCAAGCCAGTTGTCCTAGTTAGAACAGCTGGGACCAGTTCATCACTGGATGGGTGTAACCCAAAACTGTGTATTCTAGAACCTTCCATGCCATTACCCAGAAACTGGTATCAATAGACCATTTACATTCTCTGCCCAGAGCAGCCCTGACTCCTCAGGTGATAAACTGGGTGTTCAGAGGCCTGTGAGATAGGAGGGTGCTCCTGTCCTCACACCCAGTGTGGAACTGTGAGATAGGAGGGTGTTCCTGTCCTCACACCCAGTGTGGAACTCCCTGCCCTGAGGGGGAAACTGGGCATTCCTGCCTGAACTGGAGGATAGATAATCTTGGGGTCTTGGGACTTTTTTAACCACTCGTGGGATCCAGAGGAAGACTGAAACCACCACTCTTGACCAGACTGCACCAGCACTTTCACCAACAGGGTTTCCCCTCTTCTTTTCCTTTGGACTCAGGGGGCCCAAGGAACACCACTCTGTTTGTGCCCCAGGGTGCTGGGTTATACATTTGGGTTTTGTGGGTTAAAACCAACTGTTTGTCTGTATAATTGTATTTATTGTATTATTTTATTAAATTGTTATTCTGATTTATAATCTCTCCTTTGAGTTGGGTTCATTTCCCCTGCTGGTTTACCTTTAAACCAGCACACATGGTGGGGTTCAGCAGAGCTGCCCAGGCTGTGGGCAGGGCTGGCAGGCAGAGCTGCAGAGCTCTGGGCAGGGTGCAGCTCACATGGCACCCTCGGGGTGCTCACTGTGCTCCCACAGCCCCACTACCCTCAATCCTCAATGTCCATGTTGTCCCAACAGTCCTGGAGAGGGAGGAGGTGCAATTCAGTTTGTTTTGCAAACTAAGCCACAGGCTACCCTGGGTTTCAGGTGATTACTTAGGATTCTGCCAAGTGTCCTGGAGGACCCCTGAGCCCAAGTTTGGAGTTAAACTCTGCTCTTTCCTGTCATCAGTCATTGCTTACACTACGAAATCTTGTCTCTCATTCAGCATTCAAAAATAGAAACACTGCAGAAGAGCATTCAGATACCTCTTCACATTTAATCAGGATTGTGAGTCTTACTCCTTTTTTGATAAATATTCATGTCAATGCACTTTTGTTCACATAAGTTAGTGACCTTCCAAAAATATCTCTATTTAGAGTGAGATAGGTTATTGGTATACGGGGGGAGAGTTTAAATTTCTGATTAACCTTTACTTGTTATTCCTTTTTCTTTTTTCTAAATATTTTTGTCAACACTGTGAGGGAAAAGGTGTTTAGTGAATTCTAATTGCATCTCTATTCTGTTAAATGCATGTTCTATTTCTGTAATAAACATTCTTAAAAACCTTTGAAGCTTGATTTCAAAACCAAATTGAATTGCTGAATTATTTTTTCTATTCATCCTGCAGGAACATAAATGTTTTTGGAAAACAGTCTTCAATGCCATGTTCATTGTCCTAAATGGAGTGTCAGGGCATGTTAGGCATACTTACAACACTGTAATTGCAATTTTGCTAGGATGCAAAATGTCAAGACACGCCAGACATTCTAAGCAGCACTGAAAATAATATCTGCTGTGTTTTTTTCTTCAGCAAGTGGTTAAACAAAATTAAGAAAATTAGATTTCATCAAGGAATATAAGGGTCAGAAGTTAAGGACTGCTATGAACTGAACCCTTCTTGATGAGTAAAATACATTTTACTGGTAGAAATTATTCCAGCAGTTGTCAGGTGGGACTCCTGAATTATTGCCACGGGAAGGGCCCGTCCAGTGAGGCTCTGGAGCCCAGGGGTAATTTTACAGGAAAGTCAATGGAAGAGCCATTTATACCTTCTGCACTGAGCTGGGCAGAATCAAAACCTAAAAGCCCTAAATACAGTGGAACATCATTTCTCACCACTAAGAGATAAAGGCAGTGTTTCCACAGCAGTGAATCTCCTGAGCAAGGCAGTGAGTGAGGACCTTGGCAGCAGCAGGGCTCCAAAGGAGCATCTTGCTGCAAAGAACAGCCCGAGCCAAACCAGTAAAACAACAATCCATCTTTGCTGCAGTCCATTTCCCTCTTTAATTATCTCCTGATTCTGAGTGTCTCTGATGTCTGTCGAGACTTTCTTTACGAGCTTTTCCTCTGTGCCTCTCAGGATACGAAGTTTCTAAATTCTCTTCAGTGGAAAACTTGATCTGTAACTGAAATCAGCAAAGAGTAAACCCCCATTAAATAAAGGATTTTAGTGATTAGTTATGAGGTTAATCCAAATACCCGATTCAACCTTCACAAAACCTTAATTTGAGCACAATTTATATTAGTGCACAAAGGACATTTTAATCGAGTGTGTTTTTCGGTATCTTAAAATGGCCATTAAAAAAAACCCTAATCTCAATTTAAAAAAAAAAAAATACAAAAAACCCCCCCCCAAATTTATATTTTAAAAATTGCTTCTATTATATTATTAAAATGAAAACAGGTACTGTTAATTTTCTTTCTTACATTTGCAGCCTAATCTAGGCTTACTTTGTTATTCCATTAATTATTGAAATATATATATTAGCACAGCAGACTTTCTTCAAAAGGCAGCTCAAGGATGATGTATTTTGTAAATTGACAAAGAAAGGGAACAAGCCTGACTACTGTAAGAAGACGTAGCACAAACAAAGCACTTAACAGTTGTATAATCAGTACTTAAGCAAAAAATATTCTTTTCATCGGTGATGCTTTGGGGAGTAGGACTGAGATTTTCCCTCCTTGGATGGCAGATTCAATTTTGCATTTTTTTTTTTCTTAGACCTTTTCTAGTGCTCTGGGTTTTTAGAGGTTCTGCTTGACAAATAACTATAACCAATGCAGAGAATGTGTACTGTCCTAGGAGCTGGTAACATTCCTGCTTTAAAGCTTTTTAGAATGCAATAGTAGTAATATTCTCAAGAATTAAAAATGGATTGAACAATAAAATTAAAACAAATAAAACCCATTGAATCCAGTGAATTATGCACCCTATAACAGCTTTAGAAATAATATTAAATGTCTGTCATATGTCCAAAAAGCTCATGAAAACAGTCATGTAAATTGAGAACCAGAACTTTCAAAACTGTGCTTTGTATTTATATTATATTTATATTATATTTATATTATATTTAGAGCTATCAGAAAGAATTTTATTTCATGCTTCTGCCCTTAATCCAAAAAAATTAAAGATTATTTAGATCCTTCTTTTGCCAATGCTGAAAACGTGGCAGCTCCACAATTTGTGTGCTCTCCATGCAAAAGCCAGTGCTTTTCAAAAGGTGGGGAGATGGAGAACTGAGAGTGTTCTAAATGACTGATGGAATGACTTCCTTGATATCAACAAAATTCTGCCAGAGGACCCTGCTGTAACTCAGAAATCACTAACCCAGGAGAGCCTCTCAGCTTCTTGATTTGTGAAGCCCCACTATTCTTTCTAAGCCAGAGAGGTTCAGATGAGTTTGTATAAGGGTGAGATAAATATAAAATAATTAGGTGTGAAGCAAGAAACCAATCTAGGGACTCTGAGTTTAATAGAACAATCATCCAGCACAATGATCAGGAAGGGGAAAATCATTGAAACCATCAGGCCAGAGCAGAACAGTAGGTACAGAAGGCAAACAGGGCAGAGGATTGTTGGGTGACACACAGAATATAAAGCAGCAGAGGTTTTTACAGCTTACGTTTACTTTGCCATAATTGGAAGCAGAATTAAACTGCACAGGTGGCAGATAACTGTGAATGGTCTAAAACATTTTGTCAGAGAAAGTGGAAAAGAATAACATTACTTTGGGTAAAGACACACCTTTTTCCTGTTGCACAATAAAATCCTGGAATGTGATGCTCTGCTGTCTCACAAATCATTAAGGTGATTAAAGTCAAAGAGTTTACTGAAAAATGATTAAAAATTGAAGAACACCATTACGGAAAATGCTTGGAATTGTTGTTTGGTTTGGGGTTTTTTTTTAGTGTTTTATACATGTACATGTTCAAAGAATGTAGCATCCCACAAACAAAATCCCTTTTTAAAAATATTTTATGCGTATATGTGTTCCAAGAATGTAGCATCTCTACAAACAAAATCCCTTTTTAAAAATATTTTATGCATATATGTGTTCCAAGAATGTAGCATCCCACAAACAAAATCCCCTTTTTAAAATATTTTATATGTATATGTGTTCCAAGAATGTACCATCCCACAAACTACACAGCAAAATCCCTTCCCTGGGCAACTCAGTGAGCATTTTGCCAAGGGTTCAGATCAAGACCTTGACCCTGCAAGGCCAGCCCTGAGCTGGCAGAATCCTCTGAACAGCCAACACCAAATAAACTGCTTTAGAAGGGATGTTATTCCACCTATTTCTGACCTTCACTGGGGTTATTCCAAATTCATACCAGCAAGGTCAATTTTCCCTACCCAAAAGCAAGAACGAAGCAGAGACTCAGAAGTAATACTGGAGGATGTGAAGGTGCTTGATTTGACATCAATTTAACCAAGAAAAGGAGATAATTAGGTTTCATGGGTCAGAGAGTATGAAGCAGCAATTTGTACCTTCACTGCTAAGGTGGAGCTGTCAGAAAATCTGAGCTCCTGCAGCATTTTCTTTTCCATTTTTTTTTCACAGGAAGGTGGATACAACTGAGCTGGGTCCACCTTCTTGTGCAGCTTTCCAACATAACCTCTATTTTAAATTTTCCTCTGAGCCTTTTCACGTTATCCAGTCCCAGTTCATCACTGAACCACCCTGGGTGTTTAAGCCCTGTCCTTGGATCTCTGCATAACAACAGTATTCCATCAGATGACATTTTAAGCTTCATGTTAATACAACCTCTCTTTTGCAAAACCAAGTCAATGATTTTTTTCTCATGTCTGGGAAGCAAAACAAGGCTTTTGAAAACATGAAGTAAATAAGGGTGAATTAATAAACTAAAGATGTATGTGCTAAGTTAAAATATTTATTTACATTTTCCCATGAACTTACATTAATGAATCTCACTCACACATTCTCATAAGCCATGAGGAATTTTGATATTGCTACTTTAATTAGAGGGAAAAAAATTAAAATATAGTGTCTATTTGGGAAAAGTAGGAAATATTGAAGTTGACATATTAAAAGGAACAAAAACCCTACAGGTGCTACGCTGCTGAAATTTTGATACATCATGTATTTTTTCCTGTAAATTCTCTTTGAACAGATGTTCCCAGAAGGAAATACACTATTTTGCCTCTGCAATAGAACAATGTCTCTCATTTACTATTAACTTCACAAATAAAATAAAAAAAAGTACTAAGAACGTAATTTAAAAAAATTAAACTCTCCTAAATATTCAGTAGAATATTTAACTTTAAATAGTCCTCATGTTTAATCCTTAAATAGAAGGCTGAACTAATACTAGTGTAGTAACAAACCAATTCATAATTTACACACTTAAAAGAAAAGTGATGTGTCAGGTACACACAGCTCCAATTAATAAAATTGGTTAAAAGAAACCAAAAGCTTCTAAGCTCTATCACTAGGAGTGTAAGAATGTTTAACACCTAAATATGCTACCTCAATAAACTACCCAAAGAAGAAACTAGGCCAGTTGAATTATCTGCTTTTAAAGAAACAATAATAACATTAGTCATAAAGATAAATACTGCCAGAAGGAGGTTTTTGGACTGTCTGCCTCATTTATTTGTGATTTTTTTTTCTTTTGAAAGTTTACATGTATCTATAAAAATATTAATACTAGTATATATATATATATATATATATATAATATTATCAAATACTTTTTTCCTCATGGTCTATGAAATCTCCATAGGAGTATAGAATCAGTAAATAAATTTGTTTAAAGTTTGTCTTTTTTTTTTTGGTACAATTTAGAAGAAAGTTCTGTGGCTATCAAATATGACAAATTTTGGGATTACTATTCTGAGAAATAACAGTAACAATCCAAGGAAGACTCTTTTGGGAAATGGCTTATGCTAGATATATTTTACTCAGGTGGTATATCAGAAAGAAAAAAATATTTCCAAAACACTTGTTTAACCTTTCCTAAGATACCAAAACAAATCACTGTACCCTTAAGAGAAAAAAACCCAAAGCAATCCTTTTCAGGAAAGAATATGTGCCAGTGCTCAGGGTTTTATCTTGTGCAAACTTCAATGGGCACAGCCCAGAATTTCATTCAAGAATTTTTATTTTTTTTAAAAAAAGGGGGATGTACATTGAAGGGTGAATAATGTTTCTGACCTAGAAATGAAAAGTCATTTGCAGTTCACTCTGAATAAAGAACACTCTACAAAAAGTATTATTCAAAGGCAGAACAGAGCAAACCATCTGAATATAACCCAAGCAAAATTATTCTCAATTCTGACTGAGGTTTTTTTTTTTTTTGATGGTGAGTTGGTTTTGGTTCATTACAACTCCAGGGTTCCTACCACCTTCAGGATCATGAAGTGGTTGAAAGACGAAAATTCTCTGTACCAACATAACCCACACTGGTGAAAGCAGAGCTGCAGACATTTAGTGGCAATCAATCAGTGGCTGGGAGTTATCAAAGACATATCAAAGGTGTTTCATTTTCTCTGCTCTGCTGCAACTTTTGATTGCTCTGGCAGGGATTTATTGTTCTTTTTTTTCCCGCTTTGTTCCTTTGAGGGGTCCCAGCAAGAAGGGTGGGACTCAAACTGGGAGGAGAAGGGATGCTTTCAGCCTCTGAGCAGCTTCTCAGTGTTCTGGTTGTTCCAGCAGGATGGATGGAGCTCAGTTTAACATCCCATATCCTGTGGGGAAGTTGGGATAAGTTTTGACTCCTTCTCCCCACACATCTTGCGTGTTGGTTGATCCACACTTCAATGTTTTTCTCCTTGAAAGGTCCTAAAAATTCCTATCCACAGATAAATGAGGCCCTGCCACTCAACATGGGCAATTCAGTAAAACAGTGCAGCAGACCAACCAGTGGTTAATTAAATAATTAAATTGCACCAATAATTAAATTGCATTAAATTTGACTCCTATGGACAAGAGATCAATCTTCAGGCGTGTATATCTGGAGAGAAACCCCCCAGCAAAACAACAGACACCTTCACACTAACCGCATCATTATCTAGATTTGTGCTGGGCAAATTGTTGACTGGAAAAACGGTTTTGTAAACCAGTGGATGCTTGCAGTAATTCTGAACTATAAAATTAAAACCATGAAAAGGGATTTTTAAAATAATTATCTTGAAAAATATTCGTCTGACTGAATTAATAAAATTTTTACGTGCGATATTAGGCTATAAACAGGGAAGTGATGCATTTATGGCAAAGATCTGAAGACATGTTTCATCCAAGAAATTGGTAAAATTCATACCACTAAGAGCAGTAAAATTCTCAGTCCCGTGGAGTGTATCTGACAGTAAGATTTTAAAAAGATCTAAGTGTTTGACCTTTTTTTAATAAGCAGACTATTTCAAATGAGCACATCTGGTTTATGTTCCTAAACCTCTGGCCTTTTAAAGTTCTGTTCCCAATTCACACAAAATACCAGTCAGGATTGCCTGACATGGTGACCTTCCCCGTAGGTGGCTGGCTGAATAAACTGATTAAATAGATCCAGGAATTTAGCAGATATACAGTGAGTTAACACTTGGAACCATCAGGAAACACACTTCCTGTTCCTCTCTGCTTTCTGCTACAGATATGTAACTGAACTGGAGATTTTTTAAAATTCACTTTAAATAAATAAAGAAAGCTTTTCTTAATTTTCGTGTCAGGAAAAAATTGTCGTTATATTGTCACATTTTCTTAGATATAAAGAAACACGGATCAGAAAAATTCAAGGAATTACAACATTAAATGACATTAAGGTTTGACACAGATTGAGGCACAGAAGGGTTGGACAGGGCAGGTAGATAAATTCAAATAACCAGTAAATATATAACAATATCTTTTGTGCTGGGTGAAGTTAAAAATTAAACAGTGCATGGGCTGGGAAGTTTTCGTTTTTTTTCACCCTAACATTAATAGCAGGTTCATTGTTATTTGTGTAGAGTGTAATTCTTTCTGACTTTGCCTTCCATTTGCCTGGAGGACAAGGCAGTTTAAAACTGTTCAGCACACTGCACCATGCATAACAGGTAATCTGTCTAATTAAGGCCTGTAAGGATGTTCAAAGTAAAATATTGAAGAGCTTCCATAACCTCACTTTCACCCTCCCTGTGTACCACAGCTTCTGAGACTCAGAGATACCCCAGCCATTAACTCAAGTGTTTACACTCTAAACTCAAATTCTTCTTTGCCAGAACGGTTCATTTCACATTTTACAAGTCTGTTTTCTCATTTACAGGCAGAAAGCAATTTATCAAATTTTTATATTACATTTCTCAGCTTGTTCCAATATTGGATCATATAATATATGCCTGGAAAAATTCAAAATGCAAAGGCATACTGTGACTTTATCCAGGGACCTAATAAGATTTATATCCACCTTTTTGTGTGTGCATATGTTCATTTGGTGCATTTCAATGAATTATTAATTGTGACCAACAATAAAATATTATTTTGCTCTGATGCACAGCAAAAGGAAAGGGACCCAAGAGAAAACCATCTGACAGCTCAAAGTAGATATGGCCAAAGGATGCTCACAAGTTTCTCCTCAAGCATTGCATGACAGGCATCTGCCCAGCAAATGAACCAGACTGGCTGAGCCTTTCTGAAGATACAGATGTAATCTATGGGGAGGGAAAGTCAAGATTTATTATATATTAGAAGGCATTGATTTGTTTTTTTTTTTTTTAATAAACAGCCAAAGCTACGATAGTGAACATCAAAAGATTTCATTCTATTTTTCCAAACCTTTTTTTTTTTTAAAGGTTGACATATGGGATGGAAATGTATGGTAGGCTGCATGTTCTGAAGCCGACAGAAGTCAGGTTCAAAGCTGCATGTAATAGCTTTTCACTTAAGAGATTTAAATCAGACTCTAACTTAGCATTATATAACTTATAAATATGTTATTATCTGCTGAGGAATTGGTTTTCATTTTGCTTTTATTGCATCTTCCTGACTTAATTCTTAATAAAAGCTTTCAGAATATTCTCAGCACACGTGCCACACCTTATTGTCATTTAAGTTACACATCTTGGTCTTTAACATAATGAAAAAATACAATTCTTTATGTGTTTCAGAGACACAGTATTAGCATTCTTTCCACATTACTTACTAATGAATGTCATACAGCAAAAAAACCTCCACGAGTTCCCTTCCTTTCAAGGTCATTATAAGAAGTGTTTTTGAAACTGCAACGGACAAATGTGAAAAGCAAATGAAGTTTCTCTCCCTTACAGCTATCCAGAGAGTCAAAGAACATCTTGTAAAATATTCACAGAAAATGTCAAGTTAAAACACTTTGGGTCTAAAAAGCAATAAAGCAGGACTAAAATTATTTCTGATTTGCTTTTGAACAGAGTGTTCGGATTTGTTTTGGTCTTTGTCATGGTATAAACAAAACTCACACGAGATAACACTGTGCCCCACACATTAAGCTGGGCTTTCAAGACAACTGTTTTCTCTTTGCAGATATTTCAATTTAACTTGAAGCCTATCAGAAACACATTCAGTGTGCTACATAGATCTAATTGAAGAATGCAGCATGCATGTTAAAAATCCCTGAAAAATCACTTTTTATCACATAAGAAATTATATGTTTCATGCTTATAAAGGATTACTAAGAATGATAAGAGCTCTACTTTGGAAAAATCATACCCAAAGATAGCTTAATGCTTATTTGAAGGAAAAGTGAGTGCTAATGGATTTTGACAGGCTGATCCTGCCCATAATAGCATCAAGCACACCAAATTCTTTTCCACATCACACTGTCCCCAAGGGATCATCAACCTATGGATTAAAAGCCCTGCCCTTTGACCTTTCCAGAGTTAACTATCTGTTAGCAAGGCTACCAGTGGGCATCCCTTCTCTGGGTATATTAATTACAGGTATTGGTTTAGGTGAGATCAATTCACAACATGCATCCTCCAGGTTTTGAAGCTTACCTTGTAATTTCTTTTTCATCTGCTTCTGTCCATTAAAAGTAAGTATTGTGTCTGAGACACTATCTGCTCTTTCTCTGGTCATGTCTTTCCACTTTCTTCATTAGTGATAAAGTTTCTCAACAAAACTGAGTTTCACCACACTTTTTCCTCCTACAGTTTGGGCAGTTCGCAGGGAAACAGCTGATTCCTTATGAAAAACAATTCCATTTTAAATTTTTATTTTATTTTAAGGGCACATTGCCAAGCTAATACTCTCAAATGGTAAATGGAGGTGAGTTAACTGTTCATCCATATCTTCCTTGTTCTTTGAACAACTTGAATTCGAAAATTAATCAACAACAGCTCAGTCATACCTCGTGTTTTGTAGGCACTTTCAGATTTAACATAAAATATTTCTTCTGTGTTGAGTCAGGCACAATCTGTTTGATTCTTGGTGGGATTAGATAGATTTTCCATTTCATTGAAATTTTAAAAAAAGATACTAATTTAAACAAGCACAGTCAATATATGCAGATCCTGCCCCACAGCTCAAACAGAAATATAAAGCTTTATCCCTGTTATCTTCTCAGAAGCCATACCCAGCTTTTCCATATCCCAATTTTCAAAATGTTTAGAGTTTCCTACGTTTCCTCTTCCTTTCCAGGGAAAAAAAAAGCTCTCAGAAGAAATGACCTTCTATTATGGCAAATTGAGATCTAGTGACTAATGGCTAATTGTTATTGCAATTCTTGACCTGATCTGTAGAGCTGGAAACCAAGTCTCAGTCTCCAGAGTGTAACCAGATATCCCAGGCAGCCCTGGAGTTTATACAGCCAGTGTATTAACAACTGAGCAACTTCAAAATCGTTGCCTTAATGAACAACCTCAGAACTAATAAATTCCAATGCTAAGACTGGGTGAACACACAATTGTTTTCATTTGAACTGACAGAATTGAAAATAAGACATTTCTCTTCTATTAGTTTATTCAGGATGAAGAATAGCATTAGAAAATTAGAGGAAACCTTCTCATTGGTTATTTTTTCAACAGCTTCAAGCTGTTAACAGTTACATTGTCCCCAGGTATGGGGTGGTGCATGTTATGGCTAAATGATTAGTTTAGAGGCTCTTGACATACAGACTTTTTCTGTTCCCCAGTATCAGCTGTGAAAATGTATTTCCAAGCAATTAAACCTCATCTCCTGCTGGCTTGGGAGCCAGGAACCTTCAAATTTCAATTCAAATTCTTCAACACCTACTACTGCTGAAAAAAAAAAAAAAAAAGAGAAAGTAACTTGGTGTAGTTAGAGTCACAAAGAAATCTATTGATATGTTTGAGTTTAAAGAGGAAAATGAAAGGCCTGGAAGAAAAGTTGCTAACATTGTAAGTAAAGCAGGCAAAAAAAAAGTATTCACTTTTATTTGTGCAGTTCTGGAACTTGCAGCACACGTACATGTCAGCAAGCACAACTGAGAGAGAGGGGAGCAGCACAAAGTGGTAGGAAGGCAGAAATGATATCTGATTCTTTCTTCCTAAAGAAGACTGTCTGGCTACAACATTTTTAAAGGAGAGGACCATTATTTGGTTAGTAGCTCAGATGGAAAATGCGGAATTAACCGGAAGGTTGTTGTGTCTATGTGACAGCTGGGTTTGTCTGTGGAGAGAGTGCTGCCAGCTCGGAGGGAGGAGGACACACAGCAGCACTGTCACCAAAGATTGCCAGCTCCTCTTTGCAGATGCTGCAGAGCTGAGCCTTGGAGTTCATTTCTAACCATATTTAAAGCACATTCATGGCCCATTGCAAAGGCCAGATTGTAGAAACACAAATGAGAGTAATATATCTCTCTGTATTAGTCTGGTTGCTACTGGATCTTTTGGATGTTGCTTTGCCACGTGTGTTAATTCTGGCATGTGTTTCTTCTGTATTCCAGTGCCTTTAATACTACAGATACAAATAAATGCAAGAAAGAGGAAAACCACTCTTGATTATGTTGGTTAGACATAACAAGGAAAAAATGGCAAAAGCTCTCCATCAGATGTTGTCACTGCAAGGACCAAGAGTTTGCTTTGGGCAGATGCAGCTGCTGCCTGCAATATTCTCTTTATTGTTGCTCATAAAATGTAGTTAACAATTTTCAGCTTGCATAAAACATAATCAATCATGCTGACCAATGTTTAGCCTGAGTGTGCTATAATTTAGGGCAGTTTGATGCGGAGATGTTTATTAATTTATATTGTAAGGTACAAGCTACTTGAACAAAGGAAATATAGTAATAAAGAGCTGATGTAGTTCACGTATATTTTGTAAGAACTCAGCTCAAGCCAGAGCAGTACTGGCCTCTGGGGTGGACATTCTGGTGAGAATGAAGGTCTGTGATGTATCTGTTTCAACAAGAAAGGAGAAGACAACTTTGTTGTTGCAAAACTTTGTTTTTTTCCCAAACTTACTGGATATTCAGTGCTTCTCAGCATCTGTATTTTTGGCTCTGATGGAAGCACAAAAAGCCACCTATTACACAACTACCTACTACTGCAGGGCTTCATTGAGGTAATGAGGGAGCAGTGAAATTTTTGTTGATCTGGGAGGGAGCCATGGTGTTTGGGGCACAAAACACCCACCTGGGGGGGAGTCACTGCAGTTCTGCTGGATTTTTGGGTTGGACCCATGAGAAGCTCTGCTAGCTGGATGTCTTTGTGTCAGCAACAGTCACCTGACTTGCTGGACTCATCAGCAATATGGAATAAAAGCCTTTTAATTAACATTTCTGCTCTCATTAAAATCACCAAAACCTCGGACTTCCTACATGGAACTGATATCAGGCTTTAATTGCAATTAACATATTAGTGCCCCCCTATGTGTTCTTAAACTGCAATAATTTCCATACTTTTATCATGCTAATAAGCTGGCCAATGACTTCCTGCAATATAATTGAATCGAATATTTGTAGTTAAAGTTTTATGTAGTTTCTAGAGGGTGTAACTTGATGGCATGTTAATAGGGGAAGAATGATATTTTACTCCTTTAGACTCTCTATTTTAATGCTTTATCTGATTTCCACAGATGTCAAAAGTAAGTAATAAATTAGAATTGGATGAATACAGCAAACATATTTATCTGAATATTCTTTTGATTTTAAGGGAATTAATTTAAATTGTGTACACAATGCTTTTCTGATTACTTTCCACAAATATTATAGTTAATGAATTCGTGGAAAAGAACATAAAGAAAATGAGGTACTTAGGCCTACTTTACAAATAATTTTTAATTTAAAGTGTAAGTATTTGGCTCTAAAGTTTCACAGATAAAGATATTTAACCAGGGAAAAGGAATATACTTTGACCTTCATGACAGACCTCATTGTAGTAGATATATGGTGGCTGTTCCAAATCAAACTTTTATGATTTTTACCTGATCTTTGGAGTTTCTCCACTGTTTTTCTAGGTACGAACATGCAGGGAAGGTAGTTAAAACACAGCATTTTTGTGTGGGAAAAAAAAAAAAGATTAAATAGAGTTCTGAAAGCAGATGACTCTCTTCTATAATTTTCTAATTTTTTTCCTCCTCTTCTTCTGCAGTGGGTTACAGGCATTAAACTCCACCGAATCTTCTATAGTCAGCCTCTGCCACCAGTCTTTATAATCTCTTTTTTTTGGTCATAATGCCCATGGCCTTGGGGAGAGCAGCCCAATGTCTCTTGCATTCTTTGGGATTTTTCTTTTTCCTTTCTTTTTTTTCTTTTTTTTTTTTTTTTTAATTTTCCTATCTTCTAAACTGTTTCTTTCCAGACTCTTTAAATGATTAAAAGGATTTTTTTTCTCTGGCAAAGTTAAGCATTTTTGGCAGATGGCTATTTACAGAGATTTTATGTTTAAACAAGGGGGTTTTGATGCCATACAAAAAAACTTTAGGTTAGTGGTAAATATAGATAATTTAGCTTTGCAGACAAGGTATCTTCCTTGGTTGAATATTACAGAGATCATGCCTGGCCTTTGCTTTTCTGGTTTGCAGGTGACTCCTGTTTTGCTAATGATAATGCCCAAATGCATAAAATATCAAACATTTTTAATACATGTCCAAACTCTGTAGCTGGAATGATTGATGACATGCAATCAAGGGGCCAGAATTGTCTAAAATAGTCTATCTCATGTACCTCTGAGACAGTCATAGTGACAGTTTATCAACACAAAATAGGCAAGTTTCAATATGGAAATAATGCATTCAGGTTTCATTAAAGAAAGCCCAGTACTGACTAGTAGTTTTTAGTTTGACTATAATCTCATGTCTGAATGAAAAAAAAAAAAAACCAGGGAATGAAAGGGATAGGGAATAATAAATAGTCACAAGGAAAATCTGGAGAAATAATTATTTTCATTACATTTAATTACAACTGCAAAGATACACTTAAAAAATAAAAAAAAAATTAAATATAGGATGAGATGAAACACATTAATCTGATTGTTGAAGAAGACTGGTAGTCTGGAAATATGTGCTTACTGAGAAAGAATTAAATCGAGTCAAATCTTAACCAATTAGGTCCAGGAATTCCATTCAAGCTGCTCTGTGGGAAAAAAATCCCAGCTAATTTTTGTGACTGGTGTTAAGTCCTGCATCTTGCACATGTCTCGTGGTGTTTGCAGTGACCCAGGAACCAGAAGGGAGCACAGAAGTAGCTGCTCAGACTTACATTGTTGGCAGGAACTGAAATAGGTCCAGCCCCTTGGATTTACCTGTGCACTCATTTCTGGGGCACTCAGTCCTAACTCAGGCACAGCCTATTGTAGCTTTTCAACTCGAGGAAAATGCAGGATGCACTGGGAATGCAGCTGCTTGAATCCCTGATCTGCATTCCCTCCTCACTCTGGTGATGTAGGCTAAAATGTGAATTTCTGTAATAAGTCCTCAGAATCCTTTCAAAGTTAAGAGGGGGGGAAGACAAGTAGATTAACAATTATTTCAAAGCTGCTTTATAGTGACTTGTAACAATGTAAGTTTGTGGTTTATGATCAGTACTGAATTCTTCCTGTTCTTTGAAAAGTCGTGTAAAGGAAAAAATTTTCACCAGCAAATGTTACTCACACTGAGCAGTGCATTTGACTTACCAGAGGATACAGCACTGAGAGTGTCTTCCTGTGAAGTAACTCAAAAATAGAATAAACAACCTTAACTTCAGCTATACCATGTGCATGCAGTGAGCCACAGCTGATCACCAAGCGTGCTATAAATTCACATTTCCCCTCCCCAGCTGCACTCCAACCATTGCACACAGACAAGCCTTGAGGTGTCACCATGTGCAGTGTAAGGACCTGGCAAATCTTCAGCACTTCTTTAAGGCTTTTTTTGCCTTTTTTGTCATGTCACATTTAACAATAATCACTTCATTGTTCTTAACTCCCTAAAATTTATCGCAGGGATATTAATTTTGATAGACTTTCTTGGGTTTAATATGGTTGCAATAGAACTGTGGTAGAGTTTCCTCTGAAATTCAGAATTGATTACCTGGCCTGTTACTTTGAAGCTACTACTCTGTTATGGAGAGCCTGTTCTTACAACTTTCATCTGAACAAAACATAATGAACTTCCAGAGAGTAAACAGGGAGTAAGTTGGATTCATATTGCCAAAAGTGGCAGGGAGGGACCCAAGGAGCAGTGGGAATGTGAGCTCCCAGGCAATTATAAATGACTCCAGTTTCTGGAGTCAGCTCCCCACAGAATGTGCCACCTCTCAGGTGCTGCAGTCATTTGTAACCATCCTTGAGAGGAAGGAGAGAAGTGTAGACAAAGTGAAGTCATTTATCTGATAGAGGAGGGTTATTAATTGAGGTGGTGTGGTGCTTTTTTTTTTGGCTTAAAAAAATTCTTGATTGCACTTAAAATTCATCTACCGCCAAAAGACGCGAAGTTATTAAATCAAAGGTTACCAATCAGTCCTTCAGATCTCCTGGGAACAAACAAAAAGGTATCTAAAGACCACAGCAAGTCATCTACTTATTCAGGTGCTGTCTGCTGACCTTCTTAACAGACTGGAAACTCTCAGATATTGATTATTGCTTTAAGAAAAGTGCCTTAAAAACCCTTCTGTATTTTAAAACATTTTTACTCTTGAGCTGTGTTTAAAATATTATGAATGGACAATGCCTTGCTTTGGAATGTGACTTTTTATTGTGTTATTCTGACAGAGCTTTTTAGCCTCTTAACAAAGTTATTTTAATCTGCCTTTATAGTGCCAGAGTCTGTCCATTAATTAATAAAATTAGCAGGGGTTAGAAGTGACTTATTTAATCATATTACCAGGGTCTGAACCATATGATAAATCTTCATAAGGTTTGAACTGATACATTAGTTGGGGGTCTGTGCATAACAGAGTGTGAGTATTTTTTCCTCCAGTGAACTTTTTGCACACACAGTAACTCATCCTCTGAGTCAGAACACTGAGTTAAGAAAAGCTCTTTTTTTTGTAAATGAGGACCAATAATAATATATTTATTATTATATAATAATATTTTACTGGCCACTGACAAGTGCATTTTAGATAAACTTAACTGGGCTGGACCACAGGAAAATGAAGAGGGTGTTTTATAGAGTATATTCTTAAAAACACAATAAGTATTCCTATGTCCTGCAAAGAATGGAAGCTATTCTTGCAATTTCTAACAATTTCTAAGTTGTGTTTGCTGATGTAAATAAGTTTTAAGAGTAAGAGAAAGATCTCATCCTGCAGCTGCTTCAGAGAAGAAAATGTTCAGCTTTGAAAAAAATAACTGAGACTGACAAATCAGCTGGAAATTGAAGAAGAATAGAACAAAATATAGCAAAATCCAGGCAAAGAACTGAGATTCTAAGTAAGCTTATATATTTAGGGCTTAAAATATGTCTAAAGCATATTTTTTTTTACCAAAACTAAAATACTTATCTGGTCAAAATCCAGTTTTTATTAAAAAAAAGTCTGAATTTCAATTTTCTGAGTATACTTAAAATGTATACCTATATATCCATAGATTATTTTTCCATGACTAGAGATGATGAAGGATTATTAAATTCTGGTGAACATTACTCTGGCAGGTGCATCTCAAAGCAGGGGTGTCCACAGGATGTTGGAAAGTGAAATATCCCTAAACAGAAGAGAAAACCAACCAAACAAAAATTATTTGTGAATGTCAGAACTTCAAAATTTTAAGATCCTAAGTAATAAATTGGAAGTGGGATAAAAAAGTTTCAGAGCAACTGACAGAGGCAGGGGTTGAGTTTGAGTGGGGCAGGACTTCTCCTAGGACTGAGAGACCCTCCCAGACCACCTGAATGGCTGGAGAAGGCTTGGACCTGGTGCCAAGAGGGAGTGAAGGTCACAAGAAGAGCAGAAGGTAATCTGCAGAGCACTTCTGTCAAGAATATCTAAAAATGCTAAGAAAACTTAGGCAAGAAAATACAGACAGGCATTTATTAAGGATATTTAAATTGCAAAAATCACTTGGGAAGTGTTTGGAAGCAACAAATTACGGGTTGTAGTGAGCTGGTCTGGACAAATTTCCAGTGAAGGTGGAGGAATTCAGGTCTAAGGAACTGAGACTATCACTACTTCACTGAGTAATAAAAAATTAGTTGTAGCTCACTGGATGACTCAGTTTCCCTCTCATAGACAGGTTCTAATAAATTCAGATGTCTGAATAAAATAATTTGAAGTATATGAATAAAATAATTTGAAATATATGAACAAAGATTGCCATCAAAGAGCTAGATATCACCGAGAATGATGACCTCAGCTAAAAATAATTTTTGGTTTAATAATTTATCCCAAACTTATGGAAATAAATGTTTTGTGTTTCATCAATAGACAAAACATGTCATACCGTGTTCATAAATCAAGTGCTGTGTTTAGATTTTCTAAAAGCTCTAGTTAAGTGAGGACAGAGTTTGTGTGCTCTGCAGATGTATGTGATCATAATATTTACTGGCCATATAAGCTTGGCTTTGATTCTCTGCATTAACTTTATCAATGTGAGATAACAAATGACTGGATGGAACTGAGAGCTCAGCTCGGAAGGCAGCGTTGGGGGGATGTCTTCTGATTGACCCCATAAACAAAGAATCCTTCCTCCCTGGTTGAAGCATTCTCTGAGACTGCTAATCATCACAAAAGAATCATTGTGCTTTCATTCCCGGCTCAGACGATCCATAAATTAAGGCAGAATTGATTCTCACCCCAGCAGTGGATATAAAAGCAGTTTCAAGGATGTGTGTTCATCACCTGAGAGCCACATCGTCTTGTGTGGCACTTCAGTCCCCCCACCTGCCCCAGTGGTTAACATGGATTAGATCTCCTGTTTTCTGAGGAAAAATATGGAACTCTTCCCTTGTCCTTTTTAGTAGTCCCAGAGGCATCTGTGCAGGAGATACTCCTGGGCACAGACAGAGCTGGGGCAGCGCTGGCAGGGAGCTGGGAGCAGCAGGGAAGCAGAGAATCACAGAATCAGCTGGGTTAGAAGGGACCTCTGAGATCATCAAGTCCAACCCTTGATCCAACCCCACTGTGGTTCCCAGCCCATGGCACTGATGCCACATCCAGTCTGTCCTTAAACACCTCCAGGGACAGAGAATCCACCACCTCCCTGGGCAGCCCATATCAGGATAAATTTTAGCCATACTCAGCAGGAAGGAGTTAAATAAATTAGAAGTATTCCCAAGATTTTACTGCTGTTCAACTATAATTAAAATCAAACAATAGTGCAAAAATAGTTTGGGAGCATCATACAGTGTAGCTCTAAAGAATCCCAGGAGGAAGTTATAAATGCTTCCAGCAAACAAAATAAAAAGAAACATTAGCCTGTTGCAAGGCTCATTTCCTCAAAGATGGGAAGTAACAATGCCATAAATCACGAGTTACCTGAAGTCATAGGAACTTTTGTGCCATGGGCCTTTTGATAATCTTTATATTTACCATCCTGGGAATATTTGTTGAATAAATATTTACTAGACCAAACATGCTGTTTCAGTACAACAGACTCATTTTGTAAACAGCACTGAAAAATGTCCTACACATGCTAGGAACTCTCAGCCAACCATCACTTATCACCAGATTTATAGAAAAACCCTTCAATAAAAGCTCTGTGAGGAAGTATACCTCCTAATAAGACAAGAATCTCATTACAGTGACCTAAAATTCAATTCAATACTCCGAATTGGAAATGATTGTATAACTTGTGGTGTTCAGCTCGACAAAAAAAGGAAGGAGGACACTGGACATGAGTTTCATCCAGTGTTTCTTGTATAATGCTGGAGTACTTTGGTCAGAAAACACCTGAGGACAGGACTGCAGTCCTGAACACACTTTGCAAGCCATGTGGTCAAGCTGTTTTGATCTGACACTAATACACTTAACATTGTTTCAGCCTAAGCATAAATATCCACAAGTGTGCCTTCTTAAATCTCACAAAACTTGCCCAGTGTGGGTGAGCCTTTCTAAGCTCTTTTTTGAAGGAAAACCAACTGCAACATCAATGTCAGGTTTATGTGAATAAGGAGTTCTGGACTGGAGTCATAGTAATAATTATGAGCAATTCTTATAGATTTCTTTTATGCCAAGTAGTTCACATTTATATTTTATGCCCACTTGCCAATACAAACAGAAGCAGAGTAATTCCTAGGGTGGAAAAACTGCTATTCTATGGAAAACAGCTTTCACTGCCATCTGAAAAACTGAAAGGCAGAGGTTTGAATGAGAAAATATTTGGCTCTCTGCAAGGCTGGTGCTTAAAATGTGATTATCCATTACTTCTGAAGGGAATGGGAATTCCTCTGATTTGACTACTCCAGGGTTAGTGTATTAACTCTGCTGCTGTTAGGTGTGGTCTGGGGAAGTGATGTGTGCTCAGGGGGTCCCCTCCACACCTGTACCCCCCAGTGCCAGGGGCAGCATCAGCCTGAGCCCAACACACGGGGAGGAGCCTCCTGGGGGCAAAACAGCAGCCCCAAAGTGTCTGGGGGAATGGTTTGGGGACCAGTCCCTGCCACTCAGGGTCAGCTCTTACCTTGAGATGGATGGTTCCACCAGCAGCTGAGTCTTTGGCCGGTTTTGAAAATCAACAGATGTCAATCAGAAGTTCTGTGGTTGTGGGCAGCGATAAATGAAGTATTTTCATAGATGCTGCTAATGAATAAACTGGTAGGTTCAGAGTGGGTCAGGTAAACCCACAGTCAGAATGGCTTTTGGGAGGCGATGGATTTTATTCCTACATTTCCCCCTCCTGAGCTATCTGACTCACAGACTTGCAAAAAAGTAGGAGTAAAAAATAAGGGTTTTTTTCATTTGGAGGATATTGCAGAGCATGCTTTGGGACATTCTTCTAGTATTTCTTCAGTCCCATCCTTAAAATGTCACTCTTTGGCGTGACCTGTAGATGGAGAATATTGTGATATATTGGGTT
Organism: Manacus candei; assembly: GCF_025592945.1. Lineage (NCBI taxonomy): Eukaryota > Metazoa > Chordata > Aves > Passeriformes > Pipridae > Manacus > Manacus candei. The sequence goes on from NW_026138092.1 coordinate 1,632,666, forward strand.
TCTGTTCGATCCAAAATTGTGTCTTTTGAGAAAGATTGAGGGACTGAATGTTAAAACTTAATGACTCAAACAATTGCCACTTGCAAAAGCATCAGGGTGCTTTGCTGAGGCCAGGTTTGCACCCCAAAATGAAGAGAAGAGAGTTTTGGGTGTGTGGTGGTGAAACTTCTGACCTGCATAAGAACCAAGGTGCAGAGGGGGTGAGCACCAAACACCCGAGGATGACCATGACAAACCCACCTTAGTTTAGCAACAAGGTGGGTGTTGAGCCAGATAAGGGAAAAGGCTGATAAGAAGCAGATCCTGTGGGGTGGGATAATGTTTTTTATCATGCCAGTGTCCTCCCTCACACAACTGGCTCAGATGTAAATCTCCCCTCTGGGAGGTATCGGGACATTCCCACACAAGTCTGAAGATATCCATCCTTTGTGATAAGGCAAAACTGGCTCAACTGGTTGACATGGGAGGTCACTCTTAGAAAGGGTCATAAATCATCAAAAACCCCTGAAGCACCCCCAGACTCATCTCTGGGGCCTTTGACCATGAGACTGCACAAGTGTGCATCAAACAGTTTAAAACTCTCTCCCTGGGGACACCAGTGGACATCTAAATTACAACAATTAAGTCTCCTTGCTGGATTCAGGGGTGGTGACACCTCTCCTCTCTTTTTTTTTCCTTATATATTTCCTTAAGTGATATTCTTATATTTTTATATGGTAATATTATTGTAGATAATAACCAAACCAGCCACATACCTCCTTTCTATTGCAACCAAATTGTTCTAAAATAAACCTGCCATATATATGTTGTTTCACTCTGATCTGCCCCAAGGGACCTATTAACAAGACCCTCAGTCACCTCCCCTTCAGGAATGGGTCACAACAGAAGGATAATTGTTATAGGTGCCAAAGTAAGCTAATGAGTCATGATTAGCAAACAAGTGTTTCTTATAATTGAAACTATTGACTGCAGAACTATCTGAACTGCAGCTAAATCAGAGATTTGCCAAAATTTCAGTGAAATAAAGCAAGTGACATTTTAACTTTCCCAATTAAAAGTAAGAAGCAAGTGTGTGATTTTTATATGAATTGATCCTGTTTAAAAGATTCAGGTAAAGAGACACTGCAAAAACACACAGAACTCAAGTAAAGCATTAATGATCATAAAAAACCCCACTTCATAATACCAGTGTTCAGGACTTGACAGAAAGTGGATAAAATCTATCAGAGATTAAAACAGACACAGAACTGAAACACCAGATTGCCTGTGGCAAACTCTGGAAGCAGGCTTGTTCACATGGAATGGGAATATAACATGAAGGTATGACAGGCCATGTTTTATTGGGCCATTAATACATGCCTCAGGTATGTTTTCAGGCAGGAGGCCACAGGCTCTTAATTGATATACTTTGCAGTGGTTAAGCCCTGAAACAATAGAAGCTATTCTGTGATCAGTCAGAGAAAATCAATCACAAAAAAAATCCATTTTGGGAAGATGTGACATATTCTAAAATATAAAATAAATAACCAGAAACGGAGGCAGATGACCATCTGCTTTCTTTTACCTGAGGAGTTAGTAAAGACTCACACAAAGTTGGAGTTCCTCAAACACAATAAACCATGCAGAAAATAAAATAAAATAAATCAAACTTTTCTTGACCTACATTTTATTAAGCTCAGGTAATCTGCAAAGATATGAGCTTAAGTAATTTCATTATATTCTTTAGTTCTCTTGAAAATGTTACAAATATTGCCTGTGTACTGATGTCTAGAATGCAAGTTTGCAAAGCTACTGCATCCACACTATTTTGGGGTTTAGCACTTCGTCACAATACAATTGAAAAGTAATTATGGAAGCTGAGTCAAGTTATATGGGAAAACCAGCTGCAGTTTTCAAGCAAAGTAAGAACAACCTCCTATGCCCAGCAATCCCACTTGGCAGAGCCAGGATTGGCTGGGGAAGTGATTAATTTTCTTGCCAGAGAAGCTCCCTGTTGAATGAATGCCTCAGGATCAATGAATGAATGCCTTGATAACAGATCTTCATTTTCCTGTTTTATTCTTTTGCTGAGAATTTCCATCTCAGAATGTTTAATTTTGCATATTTTCCCCTCATTGCAGTTCAGAGGTTTTATTTTCCTTCCACACACAAATGAGAAATTACTTTCCTCTCTTTGCCCTAATGACTGCGAAATTCAAACAAAATGATTGTTCTTGCAACTTTTGTGGCTTTACAGGACCATCCTAAAGTTCAAAGGTTTTACAAAACTTTTAAAGTGTAAAATCCTTTCGAGGGATTGAAAAATGTTATTCTCAGGATAGAAGAATGAGGAGAAAGGCTCAGAGGTTGAGGGTGAAGGAACTGGCAAAGGAAAGGACAGTGAAACTACTGTGGACAGCATTAGATAAGAAACTTCACAAAAGATGTAGCAAACATGAGCAATGCCCAGGAAAGAGCTGTGTAGCAGGAGCTGCCCAAGAAGAAAGGGATAAATAGAGCAGATTCTACAGAGGGGAAATAAAAGGAGGAAAAATAATCCTACAGATTAAGGGGCTAAAAGAACCCTTAAGAAAATGCAAAACCTGCAAGATGGTGTGTGATCCTTCCTCCAGCCACGGTGCTCTGGGTCAGCTCATAATCTGTGAGAGTAAAAGCTGGAACAACAACAGCAAAAAGATCTTGGAAAACCCTCTGGAGACCATAAACTCCTGCAAATCTCTGTGTCCAGAGCAGTCGTCACTGACATGGAGAGAACCCTTGTTCCAGAGCATCCTTTGTTTGCATTCCCCATTTGCTTTCTGAGGTTTTCCTTCTGCCCCCTCTTAAATCACCATTTCAATCATGTTTTCTCTTCCAAATGGATTGTGGCATATATTCTTCTCAGGTTAATGATTTTCTATAGGCTTACTTCTTATATATTTAATGTTTCATGATCTACCTTTGTGCTTTTCCCTCTATCCTCATGGAAGTTTGTGTTTTAGTGTCATTCATCACGAAGCTGAAAAGCCATTTATATACTGCATATTTCTTCTTCCAGATCATTAAAGAAAAAATAAGTTAAGACTGGACTCACCACCTATTTTTACAGTTCCAAACTAAGAACTTCCTTTCAATTTATCATCTTCTGTTCTATTATAGCTCTTTGTTTAGTTCTTCAGTCCATTTAAAATTAATGCAAATCTGTCAACCAACATAGTTTAGATTAATTTTGAATGTAGAAATTTGTAAAACACTGTATTAAATCATTTACATCACGTTTACAATGCTTTCTTCATTCACTAAACTGGAAATTTTATCTATTCCAGCAATCAGGTTTCTCAAGCAAGTGCTCACCTTCTATGTGCATCATTAGCATAAACTCATTTTCCCTTTTTCCTGCCCTTCCCACCAACAGTTATTTTAATTTCATTGTCTTCCTTTGGCTAAGGCAGATATTTTCTGGTCCACGTATTTTCTCTGTAATTTATTAATTGTCCCTGGAACTAAATATTTTTGCCTTTCATTTTCCTGCAGGTCCAAACTGACAATGCTTTTTTGTTATTGCCTTTGGTTTTCAGTTCTTGAAACTTAACTTGATACAATACATCATTGAATTGAAGCTCTCTGGCATTGTAAATAATTCTGGTTTACAACAACTCAGCTACACTACAAATTCTTTTATTTATTTATTTCCTGTAGAAAAGATCAGACCATCTTTTTTTTGTTGTTCAGAGAAATTAAAAGGCAAAATTGAGTTGTTCTGTTTAGCTCTAAACTGTTGTACTCTGGCTAATTTTTTAAAGACAAAATGTTTAATCAAGTATTTACTCAATATTTTTCATGCTTTAAAATCCCTGAACGGTTTCTAATCTTAGTCCCCCAAAACTAATTATTTAGCAGTGCACATCTAATTTATTTCTTAAAGGTAACTTTACATTTTAACATGTAAATTTTCTCCTTATGTGCTATATGATGAAAATATTCAAAACTCAACAACTGCTAAACTTTGACATGTTATTTCAGTTAAAATAATCTGAAAATATTTTAGGCAAATATTAATTTTATAAATGAATTAATATATATTGGCACTTTTGCCAATATATAAGATGGGATGCACGCAAAGATTAGATGACAAAGACCCTGTGAGTCTGCATGAAGGACTATGAGACAAAGAAATTATTAAAAAACTAAGTACCACTTTTTCTAGGAAATGTCTTTTCACTGGGTGATAAATAATTTTCTTGTTTGTTTTTGTATTTTTTTTCCCTTGCTTGAACTAATAATTGATGCTGCATTCCTTTTTAAGCTAAGATATTATTTTCTAATACAGCCTAGCAATGTTTTTCATCAGAGCATGCCATTCCCTGCATGGTTGCATTGGTAAATAGCTTTCTAATCACTTTAAAATGGTAAAAGATCATTTAGGAAACAGATAAAATCCATGTATGTCATACAAAGGGAGCTCTCGTTGAAATGATTACAGGAGAAATAATTATTAGCAACCTGATGGCTTAGTTGCTGTGTGTACTTTATTATGATCTTAAAACAAGAACTATTAAATCAACAGAAGCCCCCTGCTGATTTTACTAACTATTTTACTGGGTTCTATATGATGAGTGAAAATTGAATGTCTATTATCCCCTGGCAAGACAGCATTTAAAAACTTCAAAGCATGAATGTAATCTGCTCATGGTTATCAAGAAACAATAAAATACATCCAGCTCAAAGAGGGAAAACTTCCCCAGCTCTGTATTAGTGAGGCAAACAAGACAGCTTTATGGGCTGGAGAGAAACTTTCCTTCCCAAGTCATTCATTACACTGAAGTGTTCTGCAAGTATCATTTCAACTTGAAATGTCTTTGAGCTTTGCAGTGTCTTCCATTATCACCTTGATTTTAGGCCAGTTTGTTTATGGTTTTAACATGTATGGGAGTGTGTTGGTGGAAAAACTGTCAGCACAGATGGACTTTCTAAAAGGAAGAGCTGCAGCAGATTCCTTAAGCACATTTTAAGCCCTTGGTCTGGCCAAAAAGTGACATTCAACAGCTGTTGGGTGGCAGATGTTCCACGTGCTTTTCCTGCTCTCCATTCCAAGGAAGAAGCTCCACCTTCCTAATCCCTGGTACAGTAAAGTTTGTTATGTCTCAGCATCTCCTCAGAGTAGCTCAAGGACAGACATTGCAGCAAACTGTAGGACCCAGATAATTAAGGATAACCTGGCAGGAGTTCGTCTCCTGGAGGGTGGACAGAGAAATATCTGTTGTGAGAGCTCCTAGAAATTCAGGAGTTTGAGATTTACAGTCTTAATGCGTGGATGACCCGATTCCTTTCACTTTATCCCACCCTGAATGGATGCTTAAGATCCTGAGTCCTTCTTTTCCATTAGTCATTTAGTCAGTCCGGGGCAGGATTTGGGGTCAAATACAACCAAATAAGCAAAGCAGCCTTGCCCTGCTGCCTGGGTGCTCTGCAGGGCAAGGCAGAAGCTTTTTCTCCATCTTATTATCAGTGGTAGCTCCATTTTTCTGACTGTAGCCTGACCACCCAAGGAAGCTTTGATGAATAGTATTTCTGTATACAGTTGGATCTGGAAAATTAAATAGACTCCTTTGTAAACCATCCCAACAGCCAACCAGCTACAGACCATGTACAAAGCTCGTTTTTAAAGGGAGTTGTTTTTCTTCAGTGACAAACTTCACATCATCTGCTATCCTATAAGCCTTAAGGTGGATAATAAAAATGACAGCTCATTTTGTACAACATCAATCAGGAATCCCAAACATATTTTTCCTTTGTTGTAACTGTTGTTAAATTAAATAGACTACTCAAAGCAATGGTACTATCTGAAGTTCAAGTACTTGTTTGCAAGGGAGGCTGTGTGAATAATTAAGTATAAATTAAAAATAATTTCTGTGGAAAATATTTTTCAGAACTAGACTGAAGTGGTAATTTAATAAACTACTCTGGATCACCCCCAAGACCCCCAGGTGATGCATGAGACAAAGCTCAGGTGAGACTGTTCCTCACAGAACTCCAGAGAAGAGGTGGCAGCAGAACAGACTCCTCATCAGTCCCTAATGCTGATGAGAGAGGCCTTCAGCATAGGAGCAATCTGATATAAATAGGATTCATTCACAAGTAATCCAGGAGGTGATAAAAGGATTTTTGAATGGAGATAAGCTAATTTCTTGTAGATTTTGACAAGTATATCTCCCTTAGGTGAAACGTCTTAATACACCAGAAACTTAGTAAACTCTATTAACAAATTTATAAAACAGCTTTTAAAAATTTATCTTTTTACTCTTAGCTCACCTTTTGCTTACAACTGTTATGTAGTGCATCTATTTATTTTGATACTCAAAATGCAAATAGTTGAGGAGCTCAATGCAGCTGCAGATATCTTTTATAAAACTTAAACTTGCAACACCAAAATTCTATTAAACTTCTCAAATCCAATGCCAGCTGTCCATACAATCACAACCTAACCCAACTCCATAATTTAATTATATTCTATTAACAAATTCCCATCCAATTCTTTGTCCAAGATGTCACATGTCCCGTCAATGATAGCTGCAGTAACTCAAAACAGGTATGAAGATACCATCTGACCATCAGAGAGAAGAGGATGTAGAGATAAAAGCTGCTTTCAGTAATAAGAAGTGAAGGAAATTTCTATGATATTCCCACCCATGGACATCAGGCTTATTTCACTACTCACAATTTCCCACTAACTTTTGCTACCAGATGTTGTCATGCTGGTTTAATATGACATAAATCATTCACTGGCTGATAAAAACTGATCTGTTCTCAATTCTCCAGACCTTGCTATTACTATCAGAGCGTATCTCAGTAGCTTGCAATATTTGAATTTACAATAATTAGTAATTTATCTGGTTCTGTGTGGTGGGCACTGCAAAAAAAAAAGTGACACAATTACAGCCTAATGCAGTTCCAAAGAGTCTGAGTGGTCATCTGATAAAGTTTATCCTATTTGTGCCGAGCTCTTAGAAACCGGCCTTTTAAAAAAGCACAAACCTCGTGGATTGGTCTCGTTCAGTGGCATTTAAAATGACACAGCTACTGCTTGTCAGAACAAGGCAATGTAACACATTAGGAAGGAGACAAATGCATGGAAGAAATATGCAGAAGTTCCAATAATTTATCCTGGAACAGCACAGACCCTGTGGATAGTGCCCTACTTTGCCAAGAGTAGAGTGATATGATGGACCACAAATGAGCAGCGTTAGTTAATCAACACAGCAGCTCAATTTTCCTGGAGTTAAACCATTCTCCCCTTAAAAAAAGCCAAACCAAAACAAACCAGAGAAGCATCCCCTGCTCCGGGGCCAAACCATTTTTTTCCACCAGCCTGCTGATAAATAAAACAGGATAATTATCCCTTAACACGATTTTGGGAGCCTGTGAATGTAACAAGAACTCCTTTAAAGAAGGCAATTTACAAGTCTTTCTGCCTTTTAATACTGTTAGCCAGTGCTAACACTATCTAATTATTTTAAACTGCCCAGTTTGTGGTTCTTAATTCTTCTGGTTGCAACATGTCACTTTAATTACATTCGACACTGGAGTTATCTAAACGACAGGTTGCAACACGACAAAGTGTCCATAATTTCAGCCATATCAATTATTTGGAAGAAAAGATTAAATATTTCTTTAGATTCCTGATTATTTAAAAAATCCCTGTGACTGTGCAAGCGACACAAGCTTTGCTAATAATCAGTCTGGAATGGTGTCCAATGAATATTCACACACAAACACAGTAATTCAGAAAGCACTGTGTAACCACATTAAACAACTCATGCAATTTGGATGGGCAAAGTTAATTTAAACTAAGGAACATAAAGCACTTGTAAGTATCTAAAAGAGAGAATTGATCAGCAGACCCAAACACATTTCACATTTATCAACAGCACATTGCTTTCTGAGGTTGAATGGTTGGGAAATGGAGGAGTCATTTTATTAATTAGATCCAGTTCCTCTCCGTGGCTGTTGATTATCCTTTACTTAGAAACAGAGCACACTGGGTTGTTACAAAAGAAATTAATCACACAAATGTCTCAATTTTATATATAATCAATTACTCTGCCTATTTTTTCCCTTGGACATACCACTTAATCTCATTTATACTGTTGTGGTGTTGTGTCCTGTTCTCAGACACCACACGATCAGTTTTCAGCACATATTTACCAACAAAGCTTTCTTTTTTAATCAATTTTTTTCTTGAGCACAAGTCTTCAGAAAGCATTACCAGTAATAAATGCTGTACTTCCAGTTAGATTAGTTTTGTACAGTATGTAACGTTGGGTTTATTGTGACTGGAAAAGCAGTTTTACCAGAATTTTCAGTTTCTATGTCTTATCTAACTCATCAGCTGACAAAAGAAGAGGGGACAAACAACCAGGAAATCTGGAGGCATTTTCATTGTCACATATTTCTACTAATCAAGGTAATCGTCTAGATAAACTGGACAATAATAATGGACACAATTTCTTTGTTCACTACTAATAATCCACATTTTGGACAGTGGGACCTCAGCACAGATGGTTCCATGTTGATTTTTGATCATTGGCTTTTCTTACTTCCGTTTTTTCAAAATTGTATCTGTCATTCAAACATCAGCAGTCCACATAAATACAACAAACCAAGGGTATGGAGACCAAGTTTTATTTCTCTGGTTGTGAAGAGCTAATTTTACCCTGCTGGTTCCCTATGGAATCACTATTAAAATCATTTATATGCCTTCATGTACCCATCCACTCTAGACAATCACTTCTTGCAGCATCCGTTCAAAAGCTTTTTTTTGACAGAGGTTCTGCTGAAAAAATATTACATCTATTATATTTACAGAAAAACAAATATTTTAAAATCAATATTTATAACACTTTTAATATTTATGGTACCAAGATTTTGTCTGAGCTGAAAGTCAGACAATTTAAATTATATTCAGTCTTGGAATATTAAATATATAGGAAGATTTGTAGTGAGCTTTCAGTTCTTTATTCATAGTTCCAAGTATGAAATTGATGTAAAATCAGTGTGATGATTGACATTTGCTGTAGATTTGTTCCACAGCATTTAGCTATCTTTCATCTTATTTGGGTGTTAAACCTAAAAACAAGGCTGAAAAGCATGTAGAGGATATTAAATGGTGACTACCACTTCTGTCAGTGGAGAAATATTAAATAAAGGTACAAAAAGAAAGTAAATAAAATTGGTTTGCCACCCATTAAAATTAAATAATTCTAATTTTCTCTCCTCGGTGGTTTCTTGATGCAGCATAACTTAAAAATGATAGTTCATGAAATTTCATAAAATGCTTTGATTTTAGTCCATGTGGTCGTTGTTTAGAATCCATACACCCAAATCAAAAAACCCCATCATCTTTGTTACCAATCTCAGCAAAGACAATTTCTGGGTAATCTCTTAAATCAGATTGAGACATCGCAAAGTACTTTTCTTTTTCGTGCCCTGCAGTTCTTTTGTAGCTAAACAAAGATCTTCCTTCTCTTCAGATATCAGTACAGCATCTTTCAGGGTGATTACATTTTATTAAAAAGTAATTAAAATAAAAAACCAGCAAACTGCATGTTTAATGAAGTAGGGAATAAATGTTTTAATGATGATTTACATTTCTCATGTACATTTTAGCTAGAATAATCCCAAAGTAGTTTAAACTATGCTTTTTAACATGCTGGGATTTGCACACTAATGCATTGATTATGATTCCGTAAACTGAAGGCTAGAATTTATCCTCTTCTTTATGTATTAATTATCCCGTGTGCCACCCCTAATCTTACAGAACTTATTCTTAGACCAGAGAATGAGGCAATGTATTTGAAATGGATTTTCCTGAATATTTTTGTGAACCTCAGCCTTTTCCACTACCGTCAGCAATAGATTGTTTTTAAAAATTCCAATTAAACTGAGCCATAAAAGTGATGATTGGTTTGTTTGTTATGTTTGTGTTCAGCACAGGACAGTTCTTCAAGGCATTTTTAGGAGGGCGACCTTGTGATATCAGAAGATGCTTTTCCTCTCTCTAATTTCATGCTGCAATATTGGATTGAGCCAACGTGGGGAAGATTTCTTACTGTTCGAGCACAACAATTAAAAGAACATTTACCATTAGGAAGTTTTTCCTAACATCAAACTCAAATGTACTTTGCTGCAGTTCAAGTCCATTACTTCCCATCTTATTCCCTACGAGTGGAACAGTTTATTCCATTTTTTTTTTCTGTGCAATGGCTTTTTCTGTGCCTCAGGGCCCTTATGTAGGTCCTTTAACAAAGTTATTTCAGCTGTTTATGAGCACTCTGGCTTTTTTGTCTCTCTTTTGTGCAGTTCCTTCCACTGGTGCACTCAGTGCTCCAGCTGAGGTTATCCTGTTCCTGAGTGGAGCTGGTGGATTACCTGGAGCATTCTCCAGGTAGTGTTCCAGTTAAACAGTTGTGCCAAAACCTTCTTTGATTGATTTGGTTTGGTTGGGTTCAGCAGAACCATCTGTTAAAATCTCTGCCTGGTTCCAGCAGGCCATAAAGGATTAGAGGCACAGACAATGAACAATGGAAAGAGGAGTCAACAAGTGAAAAATAAAAAAAAAAAATCAAACTTGCTTTCAAAGAGGGTGAGCAACCTGCACTGTACACTTCTCCTGAAAAAGCAACCTCTATTGATTTGGTGTTTGCTGCTATTTTTAAATCCCAGGTATGAGACATAATTTTTGGTAATAGCATGATATTGTGTCTAATGTTCAACCAGTGACAAATGACAAACCTCAGTATTTTTTCTGTGTTTTTTTCATAATTCACTGTTCTCCGTTCTTGTCCAAGTTCACAGTGTTGCACCTGTCCCTGTTCCTCTTCTCTCCCATTTCTTTCAGACCATTTTTCCCACTTGTCCACATTGTTTTGAATTTTAAACCTCATCTATTTTAATTTCCTTGAATGACATTAGGTAGCTGCAATCTGCAAATCTCCATCTCCTGGGTCCTAAATGAAAACATGGAACAAAACTACACATCCACTTTGGAAGTGAGCCATTGCTAATTGGACCTATAATACAGATTTTCAGTCTTACAATAATGAATGAAAACATATGAAAAAATTGGTTCATTTAGGTGCAGTCAGTCTGTTTGGTGGCAAAGTTTGTGTTCAGAAGGACCCAATTGCCAGTTTCCAAGGTCTTCAGCCACATCTCTGTTGCACAGCTAAAGCTGATGGTTATACAGTGTAATAGATTTTTATTTCAGAATAAAGGAACAGGTTTCATTTTTTTACATAACACTACAATAGCTTTTATTGCAAGAGAAGATGGCTTTTCTCCAACAATGAATCAACACTATATAGGCATTTAGGAATGGGAGAGGAAACAAAGAAAAAAAAAATCTTTATTTTGCTTATATCAGTAGAAGGTTCTGGTACAATGGAATGCTGTTGCTTCAAGAGATATTGACAAATTTATTCTCTTCTTTCTTTAGATTTTTCACATATTTATGCTCTACATGGTGTATTCTCTCCCTGCATAACCCACAGAGCTGCAATATATACTACATTCCTGTGGAAAAAATGAAGCAAGCTTTGGTGGTTGAAAATTAGTTAAAGAGGAAGAAAAGAATCTTGTGACAATATCAGTGAAAATACTTTAATCCATCCTGTATGAACAATAACATTTTTACTGCATGTAAAAAATGAATGCACCACCTCTGAGCTTCACTTCTTTTAGCAAAATTCTATTTTCAACTGGGGAAATAAATTCAATAAGAATTATCGTGGATTATTTGAAAAAATAATTACCCGTCTTCCACAAATGCAAACATTTAGCCCAATTAATACTATTTGAACTTGAACCAATGATGCAATGATTTTGTTTGGTTTTCATTACTGACATTCCTTTGGACCGTCTTTTTTTGTTGAATAATTCATTGCACATGACATTCCAATTAGTAAACAATAAATTCAGTCAGAGAGAGAGAAAAGCAAATTGCCTTTTCTGTACCATTCACACCTCTTTGCAAATAAGTCATCACTTAAGACAGTGCTGAGGAAAAGATGCTGCAGGATGATGGATCACACAGTTAATCTGAAGGAGTAAACTGCAATCACTTCTGCAACACATGGAACCCACCTCTGGTCAAAAACCACATTTTTGAATCAGTGACTGACAGCGTGAATGCAAAAGCATAAAGTATCTTACAAAGAAGTGTTTCTCTAAATTCCACTGAATTATGCAGGAAAGTACAGCTGAGAAGCTGGCTAGATAAACAGGTCACAAACCCAAGGCAGCGGGTTTCAGTGGTTAAATCAGTTTACAGCTTCCCCAGATCATTCTAGCCCTTTTAAAAAGCTTCCCAGATGCAATAGAAAATTATTTCATCTCTTAAAAGTGCCTTGCTTCTATCACTAGTTTAATTTGAAAATGTACTTTTTATCAAAAAAACGCATTTTAGACTATCTCTGTGTACTAAAATAAGACATTCATCTAAGCCATAATTTGCACATAGCAAAATTATGTCACTTTTCAGCGTGTTTGTAATAATAAGACTGATCCAAATGGGAACTAATTCACTACCTGGATGTCTTTCTGAAGGAGGAATGAAGAAGAATAGAATGGACTGTGCACAAGGAAGAGATCCCACCACACTCACACATGAATGACATTTCTGGCTCTAAGCTCCTTGTTCCTCCAAACCTACCAAGCTAGAGCTCCACTTTATTTCATCATTTCCCTGCCAGGTGAGCCTTAGGGGAAAGAGCTGCTGCCTCTCTCCCTGTGCTGTCTCTGCAGTGAGTGAATGTCAGGAGGGGTAGCACTGGAAACACAAACTCCCCTGGTTTGCCTTGAGAAAGCTTGTCTGCAGCCATCAGCTCCAGCCTGCTGGGCATGAGATTGCTCTGACAACTCCAAACACTGACCCGTGTTTCTGTAGTCAAAACAATTTGGAAAACCAAAATCACATTTTCCTTAGTTCGGTGCAATAAAGGTATCTCCACGTTTCAGATTCTTGTAATTATACCATCTTTTAAAATATACTATTTTTATTTCTTATAGGTGCAGCTACATGCATCTTTGGACCTTTGCAAGTACTTTAATACACATACACATATCATTTTTAAGGAAATATAGATTTTTATGTTACAGGTCTGTCCTCTAATCCTTAAAAACACCAGCAATACTTCATGTTTTAAAGGATTAGTGTCTTTGTTGAGAGGCTTGATTTTTAGGTATTCTATTCTTGATAGTAGTTCAGTGTCTTCAGCTGGTTCTTTTCGAGTCCCATATTTGGAAACATTCTACATTTTTTTGGTCTGAAAAGCATAAGAACAAGAAATGGTGAACTTTTTAATTTTGATTTTAATTTTGACTGAGATTATGGGTAACTGGAGATGGGCTGGGCTCAAAGTTGCTGGGAAGGCTTAAACTGCTGTATCTCACATCCCAGTGGCACTTTGGCCCTGCAGCCAAAGCAGAGCTCCTCAGTCACACCAGGCTCTGCAACTGGAATTACATCCTTGAGAGCACAGTTTTGAGAGTCCTGACATGGATGATTTTAAGACCACTGATATTTTGTTCTCCTCTTCATTCCTGCTTTAGCTAATACAAGATGGATTTGTTCCAGTATTTTTTTATGGGAAATGGCAATTCCAGCCCTAAACTGCACTGGACTCAGAGGCACTGGATGTTTAAAAATAGCCTATATAGAAGACAATGTTTTCCCAAACCCTACCAGTGATTTTGGCCAAGGTGGCACCTACTGAAGAGCTGATTTCTTGATTGCCAAGAGAGTAGGAAGTGCCACCTCCTGTTAAGAAATTCATTTTACTGAGCCCGAATTGAAACATCAGAACTTCCAGTAAGTTCTGGGTTGTTAAAGACACTGAGAGGTTTAATTTTACAAAGCAGAAGGAAAAGAGACTCAAGTGAACTGTTTTCAATGCCAATTTGGAATTAAAAGGTAGAATTTATCCCCTACACAGTCCTGGCTTTTCCCTGAGTGTATTCCCAGCTCTTTCTCCGTGTTATTCCCTGTTGAATTGGATGGAACAGCACAGTTGAAAAGTTGGTGAAATAAAAGATAAGGAATATGTACAAATTGGTAGCCATCTTAGTTAAACTTTATATGAACTAATTTTATTTAAAAGTTGCCTTTTCATTTGTTTTTTCACATCATTTAATCTGGCATCGTAGCAAACTTCTTTTTAATGCAAATTAGGTGAAAAATGCTTTCTGCTTTAACATTAAATCCCTTGACTCTGCTCATCTTCATCATGGCTTTATCCTGTTAAGAAAAGCTCTGCACACTACATTATTGCTTAATTATCCCACATTGCATTTTCATTGACAATCAAAAACTCAAAACTGCTGACATTAACTTACTAATAAACACAAAACCTCTTCTGCCCACTGTGGGTGGAACAAAATTCAAGTCATATGGGCAGTACTGTTTGGATATTGTGGTCATATTTTAGTGCTTTAAAAAAAACCCAAACAACAAAGCTCTCAACTTTAAAAATTAGTCATTTCTTGTGTTTATGCTTTTCAGACAAAAAAAAAAAGTAGAATGTTTCCAAATATGGGACTCAAAAAGAACCAGCTGAAGCCACTGAACTACTATCAAGAATAGAATACCTAAAAATCAAGCCTCTCAACATGACATTAATCCTCTAAAACACGGAGTATTGCTGGTGTTTTTAAGGATTAGAGGACAGACCTGCAATGTAAAAATCTATATTTCCTTTAAAATGATATGTGTATGTGTATTTATACATAGGTGGCTCTGACTAAAACAAAATAAATATTTCAAGTGTCTCGATTTATTAAACAGTGTCTATAAACAGCTTTGTTGTAATCTTAAAAAATAATAATTTATTATATGATCAAACACAACTCTGAGCTATGCTACCCACTTACTTAAAAGTGAGTTAGTTTGGTCATGGTTTTTAAATTTTGACATTAATATAAAAGCATATCATTCAAAACTAACCTTGGTTAAAACTGAGTTTCCTAAAACAGCCCATTAGCAGATCCAAAGAATGTATAATATTTCGTATATGGGTAATCAAGATTTGATTATACAAGTGTCTGTTTATTAATCACCAGGTTGAATATACATCTTACTCAAACAAAGTTTAAAAAGGTTTCAGATAAATTTGGTAGGTTTTGTATCCTACTGTTTGTCCCTTTCATAACTTAAATTCAACAGCAGCAATAATAATTTGGACTTCTGCCATGATTAAGTATGTTACTAAAGAAACTATAATAAAAAAGAGCATCCATGATTTTCCTCCCCTTCAAATTAACACTAATAATAATTTTCTTCGTGGGTAAATCTGTTGAATCTGTGGCAGTCTAATAGAGTTATTTCAGAATGACCACAAGCATTAATCATAAGTTTTACCCCAGTTAAATGTTAGAAACATTGTTTAGAGATCAGAAATGAACCCATACTGTGTAGAGTTTTGTACAGTCTGTAAGAATCAATCCTTTACTTTTTTTTCTTTAACTGAGCACTTGCAACTGCTGCTGATGCAGGCACAGCAAAACAGGAGTTTTGAAATTATAGATTTTGTCATTGAGGTATTTTTGCTATTTGCACCTAATTAATTAGTAATAGATGTGGAAGCAGCATTCTGACCTAGTTATAAATCTCCGTGGGTCCGTGTGTATTTATAGCATTCCTCCTTGGACTAGATCCTTAGACAGCCCACAAAAAATGAACTTTAAATGATTTAGTGCTGTTGGTTTCTCGTCAACTTTCGCAAACACCTCTGCTGAGCAGAAATATTTATAATATAAGCACCCAAAGTTAAGCACAACCATCCTCCAACATGTCCTGGGTTTAAATTTTGCACACCTTATTGACATTTTGAACCTGCAGCTCAATGTGCTATCCAGTGAACTTTTACCTGTGATGAGACTGCTATTGATCCACACAACATCTAAAGCTCTTCTGATCTTTAAAAAGGCTTTTTTTTTTTTTTTTGTATTTACTTTTCCTTCTTTAGCACATGTTAAATCCTTTTGTATTGTCTGATGCACTAAACTCACCTGATCTCTAGTGCCAGTCTTAGGGCAGATAATGCTTTTCAGCAATACTAACTGTCTAAATTTATGAACACAGCTGCTGTTCCTCCCTTACTGCTTTATGGTGCTTTCTTGTGGATTTTTCTCTGATAATATCTCATCCTTCCATATCAGAAGGAACCTGAACGTTAATCACCAGACTACAGAGGAAGACACCTCCCTGTTAGGAGCCTATGGTTTTTTACAAAGGTAAATCCCTTCAGCTGGGTTGTATATGCACATGCACATCTATACAATTTTCTCTTGCTAACACCTGCAAACAGTTGAGTTTAATTAAACTGCAGCTGTTGCTGCTGAGAACACAGATTTACCAACAAATATGCTAACTTTACATTGTCTTTCACTGAGCCTTTTTTTTTTAATCCCAATTATCTGCTAACATTCTTCTTTAATGGTAGAAACATTTTGAAATATGGGCTGTGTAATTAAAGGCTAAAAATCAAAGTGCTGTCTAAAGTGGTGGGCATGTGATGCAACTAATGGTGCTCCCTAGATGAAGACCTTGGAGAGTAATGTATATGCAAATAATATCAGTTTACTGCACACCTTGAAAGCCAAATTGCTCATCAGTAGACATCTGGGAAAATGAAGAATATTCATAGATAATGTAATGCAAGCCCCTGAGTTATATGCCATCTTGCAATAGGATAACCTAGCAATTAGGCCATTTCCTAATAAAAGGAAGGATATAAAAAGAAGAAATAAAACTAAGAGTAGAAATAGGCAATACTGATGAGGGAGGCAAAATGTAGCAGAAATTTATTCTCTTTTCTATTGTTACAAACAATAAGTTAAAGCCAGTTTGACTGTGTTGACAGTCGAGGACCATCATTAAACAATGAAATGTAAAGCTGCTCCCAACCATTCATGATCTACAGTTACCTCTCTGGGAAGCAAAAGAAAATTCCCCCTCAGTCCCATTGAATTGGTAGTAATCAAAAGCTATTTTATACCTTATATTATGTCTCACTTGGAAATCACATTGTTGCACTTGGTGGGAAATGATTAAGCAGCCCAGATCTTTTCTTTAATCAATTTTGATGAATTATGATTCTTCAAACACTGAGTAACAACATACACAATGGAGATGTGCAATGTCCAAAACCAATCAGAAGCTCCTAATACATGAACTGGGGAGCTACAGAGTAACTGAGAAGCAGTGCAACTTAGACTCTCAAAAATTAATTTTGATTTTTTTTTTGAACGGGAAATTTTAAATTAAAATTAAAATTTTAAATTTTAAAATAGGAATTATCTGTTTAAATTTCTGATACCTTTCAATAATATATAATAAATTAATATATGCAAATCTATAGTGCCTTAGGAGATTCATATAACAACATATTTTTTTAAAAAACCCAGAACTATGTTTCTCACTATCTTTTAGCTATCAGAATTAGTAGATCTTATGAGAAAATAAAGAAATCCTTTATGCTCACTTATTTCGGTGACAGACTGTCTTATAAAGATGTACCACTGCTTCACTGACATATCTATAAAAGTAAACCATATAATTAGTACCTTCCAATAAGTCCTTCATATCAATTCATACCATCTACCACGAGGTGCATTTTCATCAGACTGTGGATGTCTCTCCCTGGTACCGAGAGAAAAGAACACGTTTGTAATTAGCATCAGATAAAAGGAGCCTGTTCTGGAAAGCAGTGATAGATCAGCATAATCTGTGATATCTAAAACTGCATTTATGAGTGCTGCAAGAGCTGCTGGTTAACACAAATTGATGCTTTCTGTTCCTTCCAGCAATCTGTGAGGTGCAGAAGTCAGACCCACAGGATGCCCGAGGAGGAGTGTGGTAACTCAAATCCCAGAGTGCACTTTCCTACTGCCCACGATGCCACTGTCGTCCCCTCTGCTGGAACGAGGTGGGAAAACAAGGATTGTGTTTCAGCCAGTGGGATGGAGCAAAAGGTTGTTGCCAGGAAGCTTTGCTACACCTGTAAAATCCATCAAGCCCAAATAGACCCTATTTCTGTACCTGCCTTTCCCTGAAGTCTTCCAAAATCATGCCTCTGTCTCTCTGGGGAGTGTCATAACCACTGGGCTACAAGGGGTGGGGGGCAGGTGTTGGCATCTGCCTACACCCCTCTGCGTAAGGGACTTTGAGATCTGCAGTCAGGGAGGGATGGTCTAATTTAGGAGCTCCATCACTCCCTGAAGGGCTTCTGGTCCCAGAGCTGTAATGGGAAATATATAATCAGTTCAATTAAGGCACAGTCCCCAAGAAAGGACAGAGGAAAATTTAACCTTCATTGCAATGAGAGGGGAACTAAACAAGACTCTTCTCCACAGTCCGTGCCCGTGTGCAGGATGAGGCTCCTGCATGCTGGAGGAGTGTTCAGCACCAGGCATGAGCTGCAACATGAGCAGTGCTTTTCTGAAAATATGAAAAAAAACATTAAAAAATATCCAAAAGCAGAAAATTTATGCCTTGGAACTTTGAATAATGCAAACAGAAGCACGTGGAGGACTCAAACATTTATAGGGTTAAATGTGAACTAACTATGACTTCCTCGTGCCTTCCTCTTCATTCTGGGTGTCTGTGATGGACTGAAATCCCATAATCCCATTTTAATGATGGACTGAAATCCCATAATCATACATCTATGTCTCTTTTTGGTTGTAGTCCTAATTGTACTTTAACAGAACCTAACTGTGCTGCACTGCTTTGTACAGTTACACTCACTTCTTTTTGTATCACAACTAACTAAAACGTTAATATTATAATTAATTTAGTATAGATATTTTAAAATATCCAGAAATGTCAACATTTACACACACAGACACATTTCTATAATTCGGTTTTCTGATTTAGATCATAGAATATCCTGAGCTGGAAGGGACCCACAAGGGTCATCAAAGTCCAACTCCTGACCCTGTAAAGGACAGCACCAAGAATAACACTTCATCATCTTCAAAACCTTCCTTTGGACACTTTCTAATAGCTTTATATCTTTCTTATATGGTGGTGCCCAAAACTGCACACAGGACTTGAGGTGAGGCTGCACCAAACTGGTTAAGCACCTACTTTCCTTTGAGGCCACACAGCCAACAGCTTAATTCTCTCTGCAGCCAGCAGAAACGTGCCCAGGAATTTTGTGGAACAGTTTTGAAATTCCTTTAGTGCTCTGCAAAATTAGGGACTCAAAATAATTATTACCTCAGTGCTCAGAGTAGCAGTGCTTGCTGTGCTCGAGGGGGTGAGACGTCGCTGTTCCTACAAGCACTTTGTCCTTTGGGGTTTTCTCCTGCACTTGTTGGTGGTTCAGCTCTCTAGTGCTGGGAGCTGGAGCACATTCTGTGGTTCTTATTAGAATCCCCTTCCCCCTTATCCCAGGGACAAACTCTCAAAGGAAAGATTTGTGGTTGTTTTTTTTTTTTTGGCCTAAATACCCCAAATCAGGACTCTTCGCTTTGCTTACGCTTGGTTTGGGCAGCAAAAAATAATTAAATTGGTTCCTATATAATGAGCCTGTTCTTTGACATATTAAGCCATCATATTGGGGTTTTTATGTATGTTAATCCAACACACGTTTTAGATGAAGTAATCTTTTATTGGCAAATTACATTAACCAAATACTGTAGTAAGGGTAGACCACGAAATAACATTAGAAAACAGCTTTGCTGGTCATTCTCAGCTTTTGACACCTGGTTTTACCCTCTTCTTCTTTGATCTATTATAATTTATCTAATAAGCCAAGCTCATGGAGTATTTTTTTTCAGAAACACTAGACATTTCAAGTTTTACATATTTTACATGTAGCTCTAGCTAGCTAGGGAGCTCATTAGCAGTTACTTCTTGTGGTGAATAAAATGCCACCTGAGAGCATAAGAACTCCCTAATTCACAAGTTCACATTCTTTTAAGAGGTCGCTTAACCTTTAAGTCAACTGCAGCATATTAAAATTAAGCTGTTTTCAGCAGATAACAGATTATTCAGTTGTATTGGAATTTCCAGGTTATGCAGTTGCATTGGAATGTAACTGTTTAAAATATTGCCAGACATGAAATTCCAACAGTTAAAAGTCTGTGCAAATGCTTCAAAACATAACGAGTTAGATGTGTTTTGAATGAGATGCAATCTTTGAAGGGAAATACCTCATCATTGTTTTGACTACTGTAATGCAAATAATCAGCATAATATCTGGAATTAATAATAGTATTCCAGACAGCAAAAGAATTGAGCAGGAATTGCTTTTGTTTTTAATTCACGACTGTAATTTGTGAAAGGTGGCAGACTGACAAGTCTGGGAACCTAACACAGAACAGCTAATGGAAATGCAAGTTCTCTAAATCACTGAATACATCTTTGTGAAAAATTCCTTTGGCAGGGCAAAAACCCCAAGGTTTGAAGTTTTCCTGCAAGTTAGAAATGATTGATAATATTGGGCTTGAGTTGTTCACAGAAGCATTTGGAAAACTTTTTCTTTTAATGTGCAGATTTCTGTCTGTGAAAAAGTTGTGTATACCAGATACTCGAGTTAATTTGTGTTCTGAGAAACTCTGCATGATAGAAAAACTTCTTCTGCTTCCTTGCCTGGTCTTCTGACATCCAAGAGAAGTATTTTCTATTTTATTAGTTAAAAATAGTGCCTCTAGAGTTTAACTGAGCTTTTAGTCTTGCTAAGCATTTTGTCTCACCCTCATGCCAGCGAAAAGAGCCCTACTATCCTGATATATTTGAAAATTACATGATTGTATGAATTTTTGGGGGGTTCTTGTTTTTTTTTTTAAATTATACGACTTGTGATTGCTCAGATGTTTTTCAGAACTAAGCTGCACTGTCACACTACTTGTCTTGGAAGTGAAACTCCAGTGCTAGAAAAGAGAAATCTGATGCAAACTCACACAAAGAGATTCAAACCATCACACCCAAATTTTTTCTTTTCATTTCAAAATTTTACTGCTGGTGAATATTAAATTTGAAACCAGTGCACTACAAAACAGTTTCGTGGTGGCCACTTCCACCATGGTTTCCAAACCTTTATTTTGGCTTGCAATTTGATCACATTCGTGCCAGCTACAACGATGACCTGTAATGTCACAAACCTGTCTGCTGAGAAGCTGTGCAGGTAACATCTATGGCAGATATCACAGGATTTTCAGACAAAAAGAAATAAATATATCTAACCTTTGTGAACATTGTATTTCTAGCAGGAAAATTTGTGATGGAATCCAGAAATAGATGAAATTAATGAATTTTGGCTGCGATATAATTTTAAACCGAGTATGAAATAATCTGAATGCTTTTTTTTTCCTTTTCTTTCAATACTTTCATTGCAGCAGACAGTTAAAACAGCATGCTTCAGTGAAGCACTTAATGATGGTGATCAACTCTTTTGTGCTGCATTTCTTTTTAAAAAAATTATATAACATAGCAACAGAAGTGAACATTTTCCCTAAGCCTGGGGAGAATGTTTTTGCTCATGTTGTCTGAAAGTTCCTGATTTTTAACTGAAATAAAAACTAAGCTATTGACAATAGTGCTAAAAGCCTAATTTCTGAATCGCTTTTCATTCTTTGTACTTCAGTAATAAATGTACCTGTCTGTCACTGCCTAAGTCTTGCAGGAGAAATTTGATCTCAGATTTAACACTCACGAATTTGGTGTCATTTCTCCCTTCAGGCCAACATCAACTTTGTGACAATGAAAAACATTATACTAATGAAACGTTATTTATTGCACCTGTTAATCTTTAAAAAATATACAAATTAATTTTAAAAATAAATTTGGTTGGTTCTTTTTTTCACTTAAACATTCTTAGTATTTAGATACTGCTTTTCATTATCCATGCACTTGAGAACTGAGCAAAGAGGTGGTCTTGGTATTATGTCAGGGGAAGTAACTAAATTCTGTAAAATTACTGCAAAATGATAGCAGAGATATAAATAAAAATTTTGCTCACCGGTGAATATGTACATTTAGGCCAAACTAGCAGAGATTATGATATTACTTCTGTGTTAAGAGACTTGGTTTTTTGTTCAGCCTGGGACAGAACAGTTCTGAGAACTGAAATAGGACATGTGTGAGAGAGGGAAGTAAGTTGGGGGCCTCCTGGATACAAATCTCTCTGCCTCATCATTTGATGATATTGCAAAGCACCTGGGGAACCAGAAATCAACAAATTGGCAGCCTTAACTATATATTTCCTTAAGCTCACTGCTTCCCAAAGGACTTATAAAAGGAAAACAACTAATGCAGAGATTATTCACTAGAAAAAGTACTTAAAGCAAGGCTCTAACTGCAGTCTGAGACAGAAGGCAAGAGAGGAGGTGACTCCTCACAGGTGTAAAAAAAAGAGTGAGGAAGGGGGAGAGTTTGGGTTCCCCCAACAAGTCAGTCCTCCCTGAGCTGAGCACAGAGAGTGCAGTCACGGTCACTCATGGGCTTGGCTTAAATTAGCATTTGCTTTCCGAGTCTCAAAACAAGTTTTCCAGCTGGCTCAACTTGTGGTTCTCAACTTCAGAACAGCCTTGGAGCACATAAACTGCATCCAGTTTAGGGGAGAGATGATGGGAAGATGTTTCCTGAGAGCTCAGCTAACACATTGTAACTGCTGATGGGTGATGGGTCCAAAGAGTAGGTTAGAGAGAGAGTTGGTTCGAAGTGAAACTCCAGAAAAACACAGCCTAGAGATGTTTTTCTCCAAAGAGCTCTTTCTGCCCAGCCTCTCTTCTTGAAATAGAGATCCAGGACAGAGGATGGTCATAACTTATGACACCTATGCTGTCTCAGCTTGTAATGCTGCCTTGTGTGCATGAAGTCTCCTTCCCACAACTTCCCATCCAGCAGCCAACACTTCCTGTGAAAACACCCAAGGCAAGTGCCCAGACACAGGAATTCTGCTCATTACTTTGTGCTCCTTAAGAAGAAAATGTGCTCAGTTACCTTCAGTGACCTGTAAATAATCTGCTCTGTGACAAAACTAGAAAATAAAATGATTGAGTAGTAAGGAAAACAAAGAGCAGTAAACATAACACACACAAACATTGAGCTGGAACTACTAAATGCTCTCTCCCAAGAAGGATAACATCACCATAATACAAGGTAAACTTAAAACAATGTTATGTAAAACAAACTGGTTTTTTGGATAGTACATGTATTTAAGTTCTCCATTTTAATAAGGCAGGCATAGGTCTAAATCCAAAGCCATTTTTAAGTCACATGGCAAAAGTGACACGACAGGGAAAACCCAGCAATATCTTTTTTTGTGTTATTATTCTTTTTGCTTTAATATTAAAAGATTAAAGGATTTCAACCAATTTCTTAGCTCTCCTGATTCTTTGTGCTACACTATTCTCCATGTTATCCTTACAATGTACAAACATGTTCCTACTCTTGATTACAGAGAGCAAGAAGCTGTACACTAACACAGTGATTTATTAGGCAGGTTTATAAGAAGGTCAGGTCGATTTATTCCATGACAAATAAACTATCTTTCTGGGGAGAAAAGAATTGGTTATAGCAAAGCTAAAGACACATATTTATGAGGTCATATCTGTAGTTATGAGTCCCTTCATTCAAGTAGGTAAGGTCACATAAACCGATTCAGAGAAGATATTTCAGGGATACTCCTTGACTTTACCAAATTGAGGGATCTGGTGTTGAACTCCAAGCGGTATTTTTGTTGTGAAAATGCAAAATATTGGGACACATGTCTTGAAAGGCGCAATTTTTTTTTTCAGGTGCATAAAGTGCATAATGTTTGTTATCTGCTCTGAAAATACACCTGTGGATATGTTGTGTGTAGTATTTTCTGGTCTTGTGGCTGTCTCATCAATCACAGACATAACGGAGGGAGATCAAGAGAGCTGAAGTTTCCATGCTATAGAAGGGTGTGCATATAGAGAAATCAGGAATTTACTGTCTGCCTCAGTACATAACCCAGCTGAAAGGTGTGGGAAGTTGGTAAAGTAGCAGTAGCTGTTCAAAATGCACAAAAAACACCAAATATGTTCCTTTTTGGAACTGAGTATCTCAGTTCAGCTGAAGTTTTGCATGCCAGTTTATATTTCACTGGCTAGAACCATAAACAGAGCACTATATAATGTTAGAATGTATTATTAAGAATACTTAAATTGCCTACATATATCTTAATAACCTTGAAAAAAAATCTTTACTTCTAAAACAACCTCATTGATTTTTCACTTTTCTGTAGATAAATGTTTCACCAGTCTCAATACATCTCCTATTACAATCCACTACACATACATCATATGTTTCTGTTACTCTCCTTCAGTTCAAAATACAATAATTACTACTGACACATTAGCAAGGGTTGCTTGCAAAAAAAGCTCATTTTACTGCAATTATCACACATGTACAGTTCTGTGGATCCAGGACAATTGCAGAACACTAAATCCCTTCCAGTTGTGTGAGGTGTGACGTTGCAGAAGATCACTGCAGCTCCGCCATCAACTGCAGCTCTGGTATTTGGAGAGGGCTCGTGTTTTCCTCTGTAGGGAAAACCATCAGATATGAAACTGGGAATCTTGTTGTGAGGCTTGGCTGGAATTGCAGGTACATCTGGGAATGCTGACCTCTGGAAATCTGAGGATGCTTTCAGTGAGGCTGACACCCCTTCCCTTGGTCCATGCGATGGCAAACTGTAATTACACTTGACCAGAATGCTCTTAAACATATTTACTTTTCAGGTGATCCAAGGGGAAGTGCAGGGTGGACAGTGTCTGACATTTATCCTTCCCTGTGTTGGCAGGAAATTACCATTCAAGTTTCTCTGTTTGTTGGTTCCTCTGCCACTGATTTTCTGGCAGATTTTGGGAGGACAGACAAACTGAACATGACTGATTTCAGTTTACACATTCCTGTCTTTTTTTTTTTCAACCATTAAAGTTTATAAAACATTCTGTAATCCTGGATAGGAAAATGCTATAGGAGTGCAAGGTACTATGTTTATTTCAGGTGGGATTTGTGAGCTTGTGCACTTCTAGTCCTAATGCCAGCAGTTCATTTCTTGCCTGTTCTATGGTGGGGACTCCCAACACCCTTTCCTGAATCTCTTGCAGTTGGAATATGCTCTCCCAAGCCATTGTAATCTCCTTTAAACCATATCATTCCTTAGTCCAGGTCTGCTTGCACCATATAAAATCCTTGACAAAGGAAGACTCTGTAGTCTTTTCTATTCAATTTTACAGCAAAACATCTTCATTTACCTCTTCATAACTCGGTTTTACACACTTGTTTTGAGTTCGTCTTTTTCTTTATTTTGGTGGTGATTTTTATTTTACTTTTTTTTAAGGGGGAAATTAACCCCTTACAAACCTAAATCTCATAATCTTTTCTGCTGTGGCTTATTTCCAAGAATTTATACCACGGTGTATGATCACAATGCATTTGTTCTGCTACAAACCATTGTGCAGTATGGTAGCTGAGATGGCACAGAAAATGATGACCTTAAAATGCCAGCAAAGTCAATTTATACAGTGATATTTAGTTGTGTTGTAATAATATTGGCTATGGTAATAGTACATTCCATTGTTCTCCTCATGCCTTTAATCTTCAGAACGAGACACCAGAATTAAAGCTGAAAATTGTTAAAAATGCTGACAGTGCTGTCCCAAGCAACACCCTCAATTTGGAGCACATGAGGTGCTAACAGGCTTCCCCCATCTTTTTTTTCCTCATTAAAAAAAAAAAACAAAAAAAAAAAAACAAAAAAAAAAAACCAAACTGCCCACTGATTACCTTAAATGTAATGGGGATTACATATGCAACAAGTATTGTGAGTGGAGTCCTGGATAGCAAATTAATCAGCTTGTAAAGGTTTTTGGAAGTCAGAGGAGCAGCTGACCATATCAAGGACACCCATTTTCTGTGGGATACAAGTGCCACTATAGCTCACAGTTATTTTTCTCAGAACACTTGATGCATGAAATTCTCATGTCGGTTTTCATAAAATATAAACAAATAGATAAATAGATAAATGGGGCTGTTGTCATACGAGTAACAGTCCCAGATACTTGGGGTTATGGATTAGTATAACAATGCCAGGTGACCCAATGATATAGTCTTGTGTGCAAACAAGTGGAATGAAGCAGGGATTGCTACAAGTAAGTGAACTAGAGTTTTTTGGGGGAGAAGGAAGTACTTCGGAAGTCAAAAGTCAGCACAGCTCACGGCCATATAGCATTTTTCTCTTAAACAAATCAGAATGAAAACTATTTCCCAAGGACCAGCTGTAGTTTTCTAAGGAGGACCTATAATGCAGGAGCTTTACTTAGCAAAAAATATAATTTTAGGACTGATTTAGTGTAAGAAAACCTGCTCCCAAAATACTACCAAAAGCACTTCAGCCTGCAGGTTTTCGAATCTTCTTGGTGCTGCACATCTCAGGCTGGTGACACTTCTACCTAGGATACTTCTCAAACAAAAAGGAAGTTAAAACCTCTTCAAATTCTATATTCACAAATACATTAATACAATATTAATGTATTACTGTAATTTTAGTGACCAAGACCAAAACAGGCCTTTATAGGTCTTTTTTATCTCTTCCTCATCTGGAAGCATTTAACTGCCCAAATTTCTAAGTCCCATTTGTCAGAGTTTACACTTCTGCTATAATGTACAAAATCAACAGTGGGTGGAAAGCATTGCTCTGCAAACTTCCTGCTGGCCAGACTGTCATTAGCCAACCTCAAACATGTTTGCTCTTTTCTCTGCACTTACATGGTGCCTGAAATAAAATACACTGGTCAAACTACCACATAATCAGTAAATTCCTGATGGTGAGGAGCCCTCCTAGACCGTTAAAAGCAAACAAACAACACCAGACAACACATGGACATCAAAATCAAAGCATTCCTCTGGTTATCTTAGCTGCAAGAACATCTGCCAAGGTAAACCAATAACAATCTGGAAACATCAGGCAGTAAAAAAAAAAAAAAAAAAGGAAAAAAGGAAAAAAGAAGAAGAGCTCCCTCTCCACCCCTGCCAACAACTTAATAGTTAGAAGTTGGAGTAGGCAGCTTCTGTGGACCCAAGTTCATTCCCCTGCCTGTTTCAGTCTGACAAAGGGATTTAAGTCCAGTTTGTCACCCTCCTGAGAGGCTGCTGTAACCATTAGGCAATAGCACAGTCCAGGGTAAATCTTTCACTCCCTCCAGCTGACATTATTCCATTTGGTATAAATAATTAAATGAAGAAGGACATGAATTTGACTTTCCCACATGATTGCTCTAACCACCAGGCTATAGAGTCAATCTCTCTTCTCTTTTTTTCTCCCCCTCAGCTTAATTAAAATTTAATTGTTTACACAAAGTGAAACAGTTTTAATAGGAGAGAAATTCTGAGAGACAGAATTCCCAGTAAGCCAGTACCTGGGAGACTTCCCTGAGAAATGGGAAATCTACCACCGACTCTTATTTCAAACCAAGGGATAAAACCTGTCATGTGGGGTGGGCAAGAGCCCCTTCTAATTTTGAAAAATGAAGGATTACCCCTCAATATTCATTATGATTTTGTGAGAAATGAATAGCATGGCTGAGGCACCAAACTGCAGGACATGGCTATCAGATTCAAATCCTAACTGGAGGAAAAGGGATTGCAGACTCAAGGTGGGGCATCACATCTATTTGCAGCACTTCCTATCACTTATTTTTCCTGGTTTGCTGCTCAGCTCTTTGCCTCCTGCAAACCTTATCTCCAGTCACCCGACACGGGATGTGCTCATAAAACATGCAGACACTGAAGCCAGAGTGCCCGACTCTGTGAGCTGGGGTGATGCTTGTGAGGCACAGAAACAGGGCAGACAGAACCATTTGGTGATTTATAAACACACCTTCAATACATTTGCCCCGAAAACCCCTTTGAATTTTCATTCCTCAAAGCGTTCTCAAATTAGGTTTGAATCCTGGGGCAGAGGGCAACGCCCGGGGGAGCAAAGCTGCTTTATGTGATATTTTACAATTTAGATGGATTGTTTGGTGGGACATTTTAGTAGGGCTGCTACTGTCAGCCTGTTCAGAAGTGGATATTTTTGAGCTGTGGAAAACAAACCCCTGCAAGCTTGCAAACACTTTGTTGTTTGCCCCTCAGGCACATCTGGCAGAGAGGCTGCTGCCGCTGACACGAGCTCTCGGGTCTGATCTCCCTGCTCCCGGCATGAAACAGTTAGGGAAATCTGATGTGAGGGATCAGGAGTCAGCTTGAAGCACCAAGGAGAAATCGTCTTTTTCTGTGAAATATTTCTGTGAAGTGAGACCAGAAAAGTAACCTCACAGGGATGGGATGATATTTTTTTCCAGCAGGGACCAGGAGCCGTCTCCCCCCTCCCACCACTTTCATCCTTTCTTTTTCTCTCTGACAAGGTCTGTAAATACATCAACTAATCTCAGAAAGACTCATTCAAAAAGGTTGAAAGGTCCACACAACACTTTTGTGTTAATACTACTCCGTGCTTCATTTTGTTCGAGTTATTTCCCAAATCCTCCTTTGAATGTTCTCTTTTCTCGTTCTCCCGCCATGCTCAAAGGTACAAAATAATTCAGGTGTTTAAAACACAAGAAAAAAGTGCATGGTATCATTTACACAATTTGAAAAGACTGTTTGCCTTGTGAAGAGAAGTATAATGCAGTGAGTGCTGGAAAAAAAACCCCCAAAACCACAAAGAAACCCCCAAACAACAAAAGGACTTATATTGTGAGACTTAATCTGATGCTTTTGTTTTAGTTCAACTCTGGCCATCAATTAATTCACAGACACACATGCTCTGTATGAAATTCTAATCCAGTCATTTTGAGAAGCCTTAGCTTCAGACCCACACGTGACCTTAGTCTAGTTTCACAGGTTTTTCCTCAAATTCTCCCATATTTTTGGGACTACCAAAGAAAAACCCCGAACCACAGCAAAAACTCAACATAAAAGAGAATATAATTTCTGTATGAAGCTGTCTTGCTCAATCCTTTCAGGCTTGCTGTACTCAAAGAGCCCAATCTACTTTTCACATAATTCCAGCAGACTTTATGGCAATTGACTGCTATTATATTCTTGTGAGAGCTTCCTCTAAACTCAGATCTCTCTAGTCTTGTCCAATAAATCATTCCTCATCTCAGGTGTTTTGAGGTCATATCCTCAAAATTGACCTCAATCTATTCTGTCATTTAACCCACAAATCCTGACTAGAACTGCCTTACTCAAGTTTTTGACTCTCACAGACAAGATCTTCAAGAATCATTTGCAGCTATTCCGAGCCCCTGGAAGCTGTGTATGAATAATTTGCTGACAGGTCATCATTTCTCAGAGCCTCCCACCTGATCAAAACTACCCCATTCATTCCAGTTCCAAAGAAGCTTTCTGGCAATATAGGGAGCAGAGGGCCCACATTTTCTTCTCTGCCAAGTGCCCAGTGTCTCACTGTATTTTGCTTTTGCTGTCTAGAAACTCATCCTTAAGCAGAGAATTGGGCCTCCAGCGAAGCAGAAAGATGCCTTGCTTGACATGTCTATTGACCCAAAAACTGGAGGAAGGTGCCTGCATATCTTGCAGATTTTCTGGATTTAGCTGTAGGTTTTCTGTACAAGCCAGTTTGACTCACCTAAGTTGTTTTCCCTACAAAATAGAGGGCTTTAGGAATAACAGATCAAAATGTATAAGCTGTCTTTCTTCTATCTCTTGTCCTAAACACCACCTCTTTTTGTCTCCCTTTTTAAACTATGGGCTAATGGCAGAACCCAGGGATGCCCCAGGACATTTTCAGCACTTTTCCTGAAAATCACAACACAGGGCCACTGGTTATAAGCCTAAAATACAATCAGTGCTAACTTACATTCTTAAAATGCTTGGAGAAAGATTTTCCTGTCCCTTTTCAGGCTTCATCTCTCCAGAGGAATGTTTGATTGGAATCCTAACTCGTTGGTTTAATTGTTGACCTCATCTTTTGAAAGAATACAGGATCTACCTTGCCCTTCTAAACAGTATTAGCTTGCTGGACAATACTTTCTACATTCACCTTGATGGAATGAACTGTTTCAACCACTGCAGGAAAGGCTAAAATTATTCCTGTACAGCTTATCTTACATTGCCTGTTTCCTACATCACCAACCAGATCTTTCCCAAGAGGTTGCATACACAGTGTAATTACTGAATACAATTACAGAAACATTGGATGGAAATATTTATTAAATCTAAGAAACCCCATGAAATGGAGAAAAAGGAAAAGGTAAACCTCTGTGGTTCCTGAATGAAAACAAATATGAAATTTTGATGGGTAAAAGGAGGAATAACACTGAGTTAATATGAATAAAAAGTCAATAAGTCTAGCAATCCTCCACCAACACAGAGGAAACAAAAAGGAATTAATTTCACGGTGCTTTTTCCTTCTCGCACTTTCCCGTGTCTTCCTCTTCTCACCTCAGCCCTCACATCAATCTCTTGCCTTTCAGCACTCTACACACACACACCATACATTCCTTCAGGGCAGTGCACAATTCCCTTACCTGTTTTGACAAGAAAAGCACACAGAGTCACATGCCAGAGGCCATGGTTACACAAAAGTCACAGGTCAATAAAGATCACTTACGTTTCCTATGAACTTTTTCATCCTCTTTCTTTCCCTCTGGGAACCAGGGCCTCAGAAAGGAAAAAAAAAAAAAAGAAATGTCAAGGGCCCCTTTGCCAAGTGCTTAAAAAAAAAAAATCCCCCCAAAACACCATTGGATGCCCCCCCCTCAACCTCTTGTTACCTTGCCTTAAGGAGAGTGACCTTTTTCTCTTGGCCTCCTTCACCTTGAAGGAGTTCTTCATCCCTTCAAGAAGTTGGTCACTGACTCATCTCTCTCCCTGGGTAACGCAGAAGAAAGAAGAAGAGATTAGTCGGTGTTCTTTCAAAACTGTCTTTTACAAGGAAGCCAATAAAATGATCTACATTGTATCACAGTTCAACATATCCGACATCTGTTCTGTAATAAAATTCACTTCATACATATGCTTCTTCAAGCTCATACATATGCTCCCCACAAGCATCCCCCAGCTGCTCTTCTGAGACATTTTGGTAACATATCTATAGCATTATGCTGGATGGATTTAAGTAGATATTCTGTCTTTTCTCTGTAGCCTGGTAACTACTTTAAGCAATTCCACTTGGTAAATATAGTACCACAAACTACACTAGGGCTGCTTGAACATCTCCAGAATGTGCTCATTTTCTCCAGAATTAAATCTCAGGAACTGTGTTCATTGTTCTGTTTCAGACTTGGTTTCCACAAACCCAAAACTGATCATGTTTCATTGGTGCAAACTCTTGTGGCAAGGGGAATTATTGCTTGACACACTGAGTATATGATTCACCGAATCTTTAATAGAATAAAACAGCACTAAAAACTGAAATTGGTCAAAAATTATAGTTTTGCTGAACCTTTCGCTGAAAGAGTTATACATTCTACATACCAGATACCAGTAATGCAAACCATCAGAAAAAGCAGGCACAGTATCCATCCTAATATTCATTCAGTGAATGCAAAAGGTTCATCTTCATTACCACGTTGAACTGGATCAGCAGTAAATTTCTGAAGCAGCCTTTCCAGGTTTTCCAGCTAATTGTGATGCAATTTCCTCTTCAGAAGGCATTTCAGAGCACATGACCTTGGTTTCTTGAAGAAGAAACTGCACCAAAATAGGTACTGCAGGGACATCCCCAATGCACTCCAGCTGCAAATGAACACAAAGGGAGCCTGATGTAAAGACATTTAAGTGCCTACAGTGTAAAGTAGGTCCCATCTATTCTGTGGTACTTTTATACAGTTTTGGTGTGCATATCAGGTGCCCAACAACAAAAATATCAGAAAAGCATCTAATTATTACACATGAAAATATTGGGTGAATAAAGATAGCTAGGACCAGCACAGACAGCTTATTTCTCCTCCATCAAACTCTTAATGTGACATAAACCAGCTAAAAGTTAACTTGAATACCTCAGAACCTACCACAAGACAAAATATTTAACATGGCTGCTACATAAAAGGATTTTCTGGGAGTTTTACAGTGATGTCTCAGATCAGACTTTCCATCTCCCTGAGAATAAGAACATGTGGTGCAGCCATGCCATACCTGCTAGCACACATCTCTTTATTAGCTGCCAAGTTTTCAAGGCAATTCACAAGAATTTAATGTTTCTAGTATTGAAATGGAGACACATTTGATACCAAGCAATTGTCTGAGCCTAGAAGGGGACTCTTCTCCTGTTGGGGACCTGAACAAGGTGAAGACAAAGAAATCTATGATACTTCCCAATAGCTCTTGACAGGTTCAGCAGTGCTAGCAGGTGATAGCAGCCAGAGGAGACCCCGCTGGGAAGGCTGCTGAAGCATTCATCCAGAGAAAAAGCATCTCTTCCAGGAGAAGAAAAGCTCTTTTACTTTGAGTGTGTGTATCTTCTTGTCATTCCAGTCTGTGATCTGATAGTGCAACTAAATCTATGGACAATACACCAGATTTTTACAAAGAAGTATTCAAAATTAAAAAGGACATGAAAGTGCTATCCAGCAATGTTCTGTTCCCACACAGAAATAAACCAGTTCCAGCAAGTCAGAACAGGTGTCTTGAGCACACTGGATATTTGTTCCATATTGACTCAGGATAATTTCTTAAGAGGGAAAGACTATTTTAATTAAACAATCATAGTTACATTTTGGAATGCTGCCTTGGTTTATGGCTGTGATAGTTTTGCAAATACAATGTCACCTCCTAACTACTGAATGGCTTATTATCCCTTGTCTGTTAACTGCTTTGCAAAGTTCCTCAGATAACTGAAGCCTTGATTATACAGAAGGCAGAATCTCTCAGCTTTTGGCTTTATTACAGATACCAAGACTTGACCAAAGAAAAAACCAAACAAACCATAAAAGAAACAAATACAAAACCAACCAAACAAAAAACCAAACCCCAAACAAACAAAAACAAAACAAAAAACCCCAACCAAACAACCAAAACCACAAAACCCAAACATGTTGTGCTTCAGGAATCATAGAATCATTGGGGTTGGAAGAGACCTTTAAGATCATCCAGTCCAACCATCAACCCAGCACTCTCACCGTGAATCCTAAACAACCAAACTGCATCACCCAGAGCCAGATGCCTCTTAAACACCTGCAGGGATGGTGACTCCACCACCTCCCTGGGCAACCTGTTCCAACTCCTGACCACCCTAACAGTGAACATTTTTTATCTAATATCTAATCTGAATCTCTCCTGTCTCATTTGAAGGCCATTTCTTCTTGTCCTCTCACTGCAGGCACAGCAGAAGAGACCAGCCCTCCCCTCACAGCTGTAGAGTGTGATGAGGTCCCCCCTGAGCCTCCTGTTCTTGAGACTAAACAAATGCAACTCCCTCAGCTTCTCCACACAGGACATGTTTTCTAGACCTTTCCCAAGCCTTGCTGCCCTTTGCTGGACGTGCCACAGCCCCTCCATGTCCTTTTCCAAGCGATGGCCCAGGAGGGGATGCAGCGCTCAAGGTGTGGCCTCACCAGTGCTGAGTACAGGGGAATGCTCAGTTCCCTGCTCCTGCTGGCCACACTGCTTTGGATACAGGTCAAGATGCCCCTGGCCTTCTTTGCCACCTGGGCACACTGCTGGCAGCACCCCCAAGCAAGTCTCTTTCTGCTGAATAGGTCTTAAGGCACTCCTGCCCAAGCCTGTAGGGCTGCACGGGGTTGCTGCCACCAGAGTGCAGGACCTGATCCTTTACCTCCTGAAACCTCCTGCAGTTGTCCTCAGGCACTGATCCAGCCTCTCCAGGGCTCTCTGAGGAGCCTCCCTACCCTCAAGCAGCTCAACACTCCTACCCAACGTAGTGTCACCTCCAAATTCACCGAGATTTACTCAATCCCCTTGTCCAGGTCATCAATAAAGATGTTAAAACATGACTGAGCCTCTAGCAACCAGATGCCAACTGGATTTAACTCCATTCATCCCAGCTCTCTGGATTTAACTCCATTCCCCACAGCTCTCTGGGCCTGACCAGCCAGCCAGTTTTTTATCCTTCAAAGAGTCCACTCGTCTGAGCCACGAGCAGCCACTTTGTCTAGGAGAAAAGGTTCAAGTCAAGCTTTCTCTTGATTAGTAGCCTCTGTTAAGCCTGGGTTCAGTGGGGAAGCCCATCTAAACCTGCATCCCATCCAGCTCTGCAAACTGCTGGCCTGGATTTTACACACAGATGCAGCATAAGATGAGAACTTGAGCGTGTCCAAAAAATGTGCAGGGTCAAACAGTTGTGGAAAGTATTAATGCAGTTTACTTCCACTAGCCTTGTAGTTTGATTAAATGAGGTTTTAATCCTCACTCATCTGAGATACTTACTTCCTTATTTTTTAGGAAAAGGAAAGAAAAATAAAACAGAAAAAAAAAATAAAACTTGAGACGGTGAAGATCTTTTCTTCAGGGCTACAGGAAGAGACAGTTAAAGGTCAGGCTCTGGCTTCCAGAACCTAGGAAACTGCACCTATTTCTGCTAAATATACTCCCCTTTATACTCCCATAAATCCAGAGTAACTCAATCGATCGCAGTGGTAAGCTAATGTAAGTGAGGTCATATGTGTGACCAGCAGGTCTCTAAACTATCCTTTATTGGAAAGGTAAGGAAACAATTTCTTGAATTGTTCCCATTCAATTCTGGATCAATTGAACAAAGCCACTTAGTATTGTTGGTGTATTTTTTGACCAGGGAAAAGAAAACTGAAATAAGGTAGACCATTTGGAGGTTGTCATTCCTAAAAACTTAAAATAATCATTTTTGTAGTGCCATCAGTAGTAACCTCTGCACAATAAAAATCTCTAGAGTAGCCCTTCACACAGACTCAGTTTTGATTTATAGCACTGTGATAGTTACACCTTGTTAGAAGGACTTTTACAAGAAAAATAATTTATTGTCAAGGCCTCCCTACATTGACCCATATGTGACACTACCCTACAAATTTGTGATTGTTCTGTTTCAAGACAAGCAAGTGACCCTATTCCGACAATTCTTTATTTAAGAACTGCCTCGGTGCTATAGAATGTTGAACATAATTGTAAAATTTACACAGTTAATTGTATAAGCAGTAGTTTCTAAGTCAGTAATTCACATAGCACAATCTTTAACAGAAATATTTAAGCCCAATATATACTTTGCCAGGATCCAGCTATGGAACTGAACTACTTGGATCAAATTGATCAATCTAATTGCTCCCTGAGAGGATCACCTGAGAAGCTGCCTTTACTTACCATTCTTAACGTTGTCTTCAAGGGCTTTTGATTTAAGACTGATTGGAATAGACAAAAGTGTACTTAAGAACCCAAAGGGTTATACATTGTTTTAAGTGAGAACTCTGTCAAACACTTGCAATCCCTTGATCCTATCATTTCATATTGCATAAGTAAGGGATCCCTTTTGAGGAGGATTTATGTGTCCCAACATATTTGGAAATGTTTCTTGACAGAGCAAATTCTTTGAGGACATAAATCAAAACTACAGCTGCTCCCCTAAAAGCTGTCAGGGAGAATAGCGTCAGAAATTGGATTAAATAAATCCTGTTGAGAGACAGCCTGTCCATTTACACATTCAAAACACATACAAATTACCAGAGAAACCTTTATTCCAAGAGTGGGAAGAGAACAACAAGGGAATATAGGAATGGTTTTCAGCATCCAGGAGCCCAGATCTGGAGCTTTCCAAGAGCAGAACTCCTCTTGCCTTGTATAAACCTGAGCACTCTCCTTCCAATAACATAAGTATAAAACCCTAACATATTCTAGTGGTGTGAATAAAACCTAACTGTGATTTCATCTGAGAATGGAAAGGACAAACATATTCATTTTCTCCAAAAACAGTAATCTGCGGTGTGGCAAAATATGAGAAAGGATTTGACACAAAAGCGACAAATACGTAACTTGGGATTTCCAGGTGACAATTTGTTTGGGCTCCCTCCTGCTGGACTGTTTGTCACTTCTCAGAAAAGAGTTGCAAGGATCTAGCAGCAATTTATATTTATTTGCTTTGAGAGGGAAAATTGTTGAAGCCTAAACAGACAATGCTAGACTGGGGCTAATTTTATTCTCTTTAGTTTCCCAGCAGAGGAACCAACTTTTCAGCTGTTTCTCAGCACTGCTGACAACTGCACCAGCACTATCATGGCTAACACCTTCCTGGCCATTACCCAGCAGTTTTATCTTCTTCTTCTTTTTTTTTTTTTTTTCTTTCCCTGGAGTCATCCTATTTACACAAGAAGCAAAAATTTTGGGGAAAACTTTCCTCTGTTTTTAATCAATATGAGAGAGGATGGGAGGTTTATTTACATTTTTTACCACATTTCCTTGTATTTCTATTTACTTTGTCAGAGTATTATGGACATAGTGGACAATAAAATAGATTTGTGCGATTAAACATTTAAATATCAAAATCTGAACATCAACCACAGCTTAGGGATCCAGGTCCTGTGGCTGCTTCAGTCCCTTCTCCCATCCTGTCCCCTCTCAGAGTTTTGACATCTGGGAAGTGTTCATGCCTAAGGCTCATTGCCTCTGCACTAGGAGTCATTTTTGCCTGTGTTAAGGAACCTGCTCTGCTCTTCTGAGATAAAAGAAACAAGCATCAAACATCCACTGGCAAAAAGTGTCTGTGATCTGTGTAATATTTATAGCCCAGACAACTTAGCTGTAAGTTTTGGGATTAAAAAAAAAAAAAAAAGAGAGAGAGAATTTTACACCTTTGTTTGTTTAGTATTTATCAGGATTTATAAAGTCAGGAGGATGAAACAGATTGTTATCCTCAGCTGTGATTTATGCTTCAGGCTCAGAATCAGCCAGTTGATAAAATAGTTATTTCTGAGCACATGGACCATCCAAATTCTACCTTATCTTCAGGGTCACAAACCAAATGCACATTTGTTACACAAATGGAGATTCATTATTCTGACTGAAGCAAACAGGATTGCTTGTTTACCAATTCAAAAGTAATTTGGTTGTTTTTTTTTTTTTATTTACCAATATATGACATTGCTGAGCAAAGAATTATCTTTCCATTGTTTATATGCCTCACTATTTAAGAAGATTATTATTGTAGAATAATCACCTTGCTTTAATTACCAAGAGGAGTACCACATCATTTTATTAATTTTAGGATTTATGCCAAGCTGAAAACAGAATGTAAAACACAGAATCAGTTGGTAGTTGACAGGGGCTTTGTTAACAATTCTATAAAAACCTTCCCTTGGAGGAGAACCACCCCATCTCCACAAAATAAAACAAACAATAAACAAACAAACAAAATTCCAAAACAAAACAAAATTTAAAAAAACCCAAAAAACCCCAAAAAACCCACAAAACAAACAAAAACCCCCAAACCAATAGGAACTACAGTTAATATGCATATTTATTCAACTGCCTACCAAGTCTCAAGTTTCAATTGTTTTGAAAATTAATAAATATCACCATCTATAAGCAGAAATCAAGCTACTAACTCAAATGACAGCATCCTAATGTAATCCTTTAAGAATACAAAAACTAATGGGTGTAAAGACTCAAAACCTTGAGCAAAACCTGATTTTTTTTGTCACTGTTCTTTCTTACAGCAGTTGTTTTATCCGTCTTCCTCAACCACTGGGTGTTTGGAAGGGCCTGTAGAATTCAGGGTTGATGGTTTGCTTTCTTCCTCTTTAAGGAAACATTGTAGACAACCTGCAAAAGACAACATTTCAGTGGTTCACTAGAAACTGGAAGCTCCATTTCTGCTGTTGGCTCTGAGGAATTGATGTAAATGCATCTACCTTCAAAAAGAAAAGTATTTAAAAAATACTGTTTTTGATCCCCATTTAGAGTCACCTTCTAAGGTTGTCTTCTCCTGTTGTATTATATACACACAGAAGGGTATTTTAGGACAAAGACCAAAGAGTTGACTTTTCTTTTTAATGTCAACTCAAAGCTTGTCAGCCTCAAGAAGTCCATCAAGCAGGGCTGGACTATCTCAGGTTTAAAAAGCAACCACTTAAATGAGGTTAGTGTTAGCTGCTGCGGGCTTTTTAAGCTATTTATACCCTCGCAAAAACTCCAGTTCTCTTTTAAAATTCACAAAAACTTTTAATTAAATTGGAAGCCACATGATTTTTTTTCCTAGATAAAGGAATTAATTTTTAAAATTGAAGAATAGAGGTGTTGTAAAGTGAAATCTCATGAAAACCTCCAAAACACAGCCCTGTATGTTTTTTTCTAGAGCCAACTAATGTATGCTTTCAGCTAAACATGAAAACCTGATTATGTTTAGTGTTTGAAAATGTTAAGAAACACCTTTACCTTACACCAAAAGGTAAGAGTTAAAAAGGATTTTTGTTTCATAATATTAGGAGGTTTATCATTCCCTATGGTTGTAAATTACTAACTGGCAGGTAAAACTGAAGTGTGCTTTTTAAAAGATATTTTCTTCAACTGTTGCTTGTGCTCGTTGATCTGTTACTTTATGTTTTTTTATGATTGCTGACTGCTGGCATTGATTTGTACATGTCATATATTAATAAAAAAAAAGAACTCAAGTATTTTTTCTGATTAAAAAAAAAGTAGCATGTGATCTTTGCAAAGAGAGAGAGGATTTAGAGTTGATACTTCAAGGCATCCTAATTTTGATAGTGTAAGTTAAGGTCACCCTTGGACTACTGAGTCACTCTGAAAATATCATATTCTGGAAAAGTCTGTTTAGTAGTAATCAAGCAAACCAAAGGTATAATGGAGAGAACTGAACAAATAATTCACACTGAATAATTTACTCAAACCTTGTTTCGAGGTCTAGAGTGTAAATGAACAGATTCCTTGGATTTTATTTATTCCAAAAGAATATATATTATTTTTATCTGTATACAGTTACTGAACTTTTGATCTATCTGATTTAAAAAACCAAAGTCGTGGAGCCAATCTACAGTTAACTGCATAACTTCTCTGATTCTCTAATAAATCAAGAAAACAGTGAGGTATCTGTCATAAAAAGCAGAATTAAAAGGAAAAAAGTCCAAGATGTTGGACCTGTTATCAAGTATGTAAAAGTAAACAACTTGAGAAAAAAAAATATTGTCTCCTCTTCAGACAATTATGCCCTTAGTCAAGAATATAATCCTTGAAGAAACAGCAAACAGGAAGATTCACTGGTGTGAGGTTTTTATTTGGTACTCCCATCTTTCAGGGATCTTCAAAAAATGCATTTATGTTTTCCCTTGACTTACATAGAACAGAACAGAACAGAACAGAATATTTCTGTGTGAAGGGACCCAGGCCAAACATGTTTAAATATCTCTGTGCCAGGGCTGTGAGGTGGAACAGGGAACACAGTCGTCCTCTGATTTACAAAAACAGCCAATATTCCACCTCTTTAAAGTAAACACATCATTTCATTAATTGCACTGTTAGAAGTTTTGCCCAGCAGTTTTGTTGTGGTGCCCAGTTACTTGTGTAGTGTGTGCTGAGCAGTTTCTTATCTGACTGTGTAGCATCTCTAACAAGAACAAATTTAAACAAAAAAGATCTTTAAGCTAAATCCACCAGAAAAAAAAAATCCATAGCAGATATAGAAGACTGGCATCTCATTTCTGTGATGGGGTTAAATTTATCTTGGCTTTTCTTACATTTAGGTGCAAGTAAGTAGTTGTCAAAAGCAATGCTTCTCTTTGCACAAATATCTACGAGCTGCCTCCAACATAATGGAGCAAAAAGTCTCACCTGTGTTCCCAGCTCCATTCTGAGCTGTGCTCAGCTCTGCCTCAGTGATTATATTGCTGCTGGTAAACACACTAAAGCTGCAGCAAGTTATGCAAGCAAGAGACTTCTACTAACCCATTTAACTACTACACAAACTTGGCTTTTTTGAGGCACAAAACCGAGTATTATAGCACTTAAATATTGTTCTAAAATGGTGTTTATTTAGCATCGTTCCATCTTTCTCCTGCAGAAAATTCTGTGGGTTGTTTAACTCTGGGGAGAGGCAAGACTTGATTAAAATTGACGGATCTTTTCTGTACGTGTCAAATTGATATCCTGTGACGAGACATTGAGCTAGAAATCAACATTTAAAGTTCATTGTCTGAAATTCTACAGATAAGGACTAAGTTTTCTTATGGTTAAAGGCAACCTCCCTCCTTCCCACCTCCCATTCTACTTCTTAAATGATATAGATATAGTTTTGCTAGAAAAATATGAAATGAAAATACCAGCAAGTCAGACAGCACCAGTATCCATACTTAAACACAGGAAAGTAGAGAACATTTTCAAATAACTCCACTGTCACCTTTCCCTGGTGATAACAAAATGGATGCTAACATTCAGCTGGGCAAAATACTGAGCTCTAGCCAATACAGAACCCCAAAACATAAGGCTTCTGTTATCCTCACTAAGGTTTTAGAGTCCTGATGAGATGTTCCAAATGATTTAGAAATAAAATCTACCAGCAATCTGGAATAGGAGCCAGGCAGAAGAAAAAGTTACAGTCATGTTGGATTTTATTTAGATTACATTCTTTAGCGTTTTTTTATCCTTGGAAATACTGTGGTTTTGTTTATTCAAACAAAACATATAATAAAAAATAAATAGTCGAAAAAAATCCATTGTACTCATTAGTACTTAGATAGTAACCTTTTCCTTTTTCCTTTTTTTTTTTTTCTATGCCTTTTCAAAAATTCCATATACTTTATTTGGCTTAGCATTACTAGATTAATTATCCAAGCAAAAAAAAGCAGAATAATTCCTAAAATTAGGTTTCAGATTTCTCTTTGGAGGTCTGATTCAATTCTATTCTGAAAATTCACCTTAGGATATTACACCTCAGTGGTATCATTCAACTTCACAATAAATCCTGTTGCACTTTAAGCTGGAGACCTCTGTTAGGAGACTAGTCTTATTTAAAAGTACAGGGCTAATAATTGTGTAATCTGGGACACATTTCCTTTTGTGTTGCAGATTTTTCTGGGCCATCACTTATATCCTTTCAGGCCCAATCTGATGCAATGAGCAATGGAACCCTTCCTGTGGGACTCAATCTGCATGTCATTACACCACACACATAAAATAGGGAAAATAAACACTCCCTCTCAGAGAAGATGTAAACATTCATTAGATATTTTAAATTGCTGCAGGATTCTTAACATACAAAATATTAGAGGAGTGATTTTAATATTTAATGTGCAATACAGTTTGGGTTTGTTTTTTTTTCCTCTTTCCCAATCACTTTACAGATAAGAAATCCCTTCAGCTATTCATAACAGGATTGCAAATCCACATGACAGAACAAGTGGTTGAATTTGTGGTAAAAGTTGAAAACATTGTGGGTGCTGCCTTCTCTATAATCCTGTTGTCTAATACAAGAAAAATACATAAACCTTGTTAAGCCTACAGGGACTGTATATTCCCTGTCCTTGCTGGAGAAACAAGCTGAAGAATAATTACTCATGGAATGGTTTCTAAGCAAAATTTTTTGGGAGGTTGTTTTTGTTTGTTGGTTTTGGATTTTTTTGTTGTTTGTTTGTTTGTTTGTTTGGGGTTTTTTAATAATTCAGGGAAAAATATTTCAGTTCTCTAGAAATAAATATCAACCT
The DNA here is from genome assembly GCF_025592945.1 of Manacus candei. Taxonomy (NCBI): domain Eukaryota; kingdom Metazoa; phylum Chordata; class Aves; order Passeriformes; family Pipridae; genus Manacus; species Manacus candei. Next base: position 1,674,318 of record NW_026138092.1, read on the forward strand.
ATAAAAATAAAAAATCAATGTTTTACTGAAACATATTTTCCTCACGCTGTATATTTAGCATATTTTCTCTGAAGGTGCACATTTGCTTTCACCAAAGTCATCATGGACCTGGTAAAGCTGTTCTTCTCCCCAGGAAAATTATTCCCATTTCCTTTTCTACTAAGGCACATCATAACCTCTCCTTGGATAAACAGTGACAGTGAAATACAGGAAAAGATATGCAACAGATACACAGTTCTTCTTTTATATTCAACTTTTAAAATCATGCTAGCCAGAAACATGTTTGAGAACCCCAAACTTTATGACATATAAATCATCTACCACCAAAACAATTAGACTATCAACAAAGTGACACAGAAAGGTGTTGTAATGAGATTTAAAAAGGTTTTTAATATTCAAACCACAAAGCTGCCCTAAAATGGGCCACAGCATTATGGCAAACTTTCTCAGTTCTTTAATTTTTTTTGGTTCATATATGTTAAATTCTGCATGCTTTTGAAAAATGTTTCCACTGACCTAACTTTGGGTGTGGGTTGGGAGGTAAGGCAGTAGCTGTGGAGCCAGACACCCCTAACTATATATATATATATATATATATATATATATATATATATATATATACATATATATATATATATATATATATATATATATATATATATATATATATATACACTGAAATATATATATATATATGTGTATATATATATATATATATACTGATGCCTCAGAAATGTTTGGATTTATATATATATATATATGTATGTATGTATGTATATATAATTTTAAATAAAACTGACAGCTCTCCAGGCAAAGCAGTTCAAGGCTGATTTCTGCAATACACTACTGTAACTCCTCCACAAATATTCCTAAGGCTTGCAGTATATTCGTGCATCCATGGAAAGACTGGTCAAAAAAAAAAATATATTGCTTTAAGCTACATATATCCAAAAAGTACTTGCTGGAATTTTGTCACCTGTGGAAGAATGCTTGGAAAATACCACAGTGCTTTGCCAGATTTGCCTTGGCAAGGGCCAAACAATTGAGGTGTGGGCCACAAGGGTTACACTGTGTAGAGGTGTTGTCTAAAGAAAACTCAGGGAGAAAAAACTCCAGGGCAACTTAATTTGGAGGGAAGGTGAGGGAAGGTTTTAATGACACCCCTCAGGCACTGGGGTTAAGGTCACGCTGCCCCCAACCCAGTGTCACAATCTTATAATAATGTCCATCCAATCCCTGATTTATCCACCCCCTTCCCCTCAGGAATTGAGTCTGGGGGCTTTCTGGGACCCTTCTTTCATCATTTTCATCTTCTCCAGGGCACACTGTCCTTGGAGCTTGCCCAAAGTTCTGGGTGATATCTGGTGGTCCAGGTCAGGGAGCAGATGTTCTTGAGCAAAATGAAGGCCTACCTTGAAAAGAAGACTAAATATGCTACTGGAATTTAGGGAGACTTGATATGGGGAATATGGAATGGGGTAAGAGGGTTGGGTGTATGTGTAGCTACTGTGCTAAAGGGTGAGGGATGTAATACAGCTACTTCTAAAACTTACATCCGCTACATAACTACTTCTGAAACCCATAAAAATTAAAAAATCAAAAACTCCAAGGCAACATAGGGAAAGACTCTATAACAGTGGAACAATTGAAGGTTGGCTCAGTGGGTTTCCCAGAAGTGCCCTGTGCTGTGCTGTGCCACTCTCAGGGCAGGGTGGCCGCGGGTGCTCACATGGGAAGCACAGGGTTCCCAAAGACCTTTGGGATGTTCCCAAAGACCTTTGCAACTGGGTGTCAGCTGCAGTTTCATCATGGCCCGGACCTGCAGCCATCAAAGCCATGTCAGATGTGTTTTCAGCTCCCCCAGAAGTGATGGGAACTGAAAGCAGCGTCTGACCCAGTACCTGGGAGCTGCTTTTGTTGCTTGGCACCGCTAACGACGGGCACGGTAATGAGGCGAAAGAATAAAGCTTCCCACTGCAAGCAAAACGTTTGGCTGCTTGTCTGCTCTGTGCCTCCACTGATTCATCAGTGCATCCATCAGGAGAGCCAGAGCCCTCCCAGAACACTCCCATGTGGGGTGATATCACCGTGCTGGAGAAGTCGAGGAGGGGTTTTCTGTTTTCTCTGCGGAGCACAAGGGAAGGGTTTTGCAGAAGTTCGCTGACAACGGGACGTGTGCTGCTTTCTCCATCACAAACACCTGGTTTTATCATTTTGTTTTCAGACAGCAGAGGCAAGCCCAGCTGGGAGACAGGCAGGGAGTCAAAGAGAGGAAAAGGGAGGAAAAGGGATCCCTGGAGGGTTAGTGATGTTCAAGCAGATGGGGGAGGAGGGAAGAGAGGGTGGGAGCAGATGGGAGGGGGGAAGAGACCAGAAGCAGAACAGATGTGGGGGTGGGAGGGGGCTAATATTGGTTAAAGGCAAAGGAGGACAAATATGAATTAAATTTATAATTTACATTTAGAATCTTCTTTTTCCCATAAACACACTTTTTGTGTCTTACACTAGAGGAAAGTTTGAACAGCCTGCAAAACATAAAAAATAGAGCAAACATCAATGTCACTTGAGCAAACACTAGAAAGTGAAGGGGGGCTGTAAGACTTTCTCAACCATGAGGTTTTCTGTCTAAAAAACAGGAAACTGAAGGTTCCCACCTGTATTGTATTCCACTGCACAAAGCACACATTTGGAAAGATATGCAGTAGCAAAACAATAAAGAGGAGACTTATGTATGTGGATAAAGATCAGATCTTTGAATTTCCTGAATTAAAGAGGAGTAATAATGAAATATGAGTTGCTGAACCATGAGTGAATTACACACAGGTCTATGCTAAATAAATAATGGAAAGGTGTAACCTGTGTTTACATGCAGAACATTTTCATTTCTTGGGAAGCCACCCTGTATATTCTGTCCAGTTCTATATTTTGAAGTTGCATTTTGTTGTTGTGTTTCCTGGTAGGGTGTGTAGGTTGTGAGTGAAGGCTGACTGAGAAAGCTGCAGCTGAAAGTTAATTAGTGTGTTGGCAAGCTGTCAGCCAGACTTTTGTCTGTTTGCTTTTCCTATAGAAATGAATGAGAGTGGATTCCAGAGGTGTCTGAGTACAATTAAGTATCTCACTCTCTAAAGTAAATATTTTATATTACTCCATGCTTTTAGGAATCAGCCAGAATGTATCCATTGATGGTATTTTCCGCTGATATCCTTAAATGTAAATATATGTAAGCAGGTAGGAAAGATGTAGTGTAATTGCATCTGTTTGGTAGAGCATAAAGGGCCAGATTCTGTGTTTAATTTAAACACAGAATAATTCTGTGTAATCCACAAACCTGCTCCGAGATCAGATTCTGGCCCACGTTAATTGGGCCTAATTTAGTTGCTTTTAACACAGCCAAGTCTGTGTTAAAAAAAGATTTTCCAATTCTGTGTAGAAAAGCTGCCAGAAATCTTGGAACATGGAACAGTCTGCACCCAGTAATAAACCCCCATCCACAGCAATGACTAGGCATGTGACAAAAGGACCTTTTCTAGATTTCACAGCCCAAAATTAAAGTGAGATGCCTGCTGTGGGTACAGCAGGGAAAAAGGAGAGCTAAAAGGGTACTAGAGGATGGCAAGAGGATGAGACTGGATGCCACTCCCAGGGGACCCTGCCTGTGGGTGGGTTTCACACATCAGGGACAGAGGGCACAGAAGGAAGTGCTCCAGGTGTGCCCAGCTCTTAGGGAACAATGGGCACACACCAGCCCAAACCAGGGAAAATCAGGGCACTCAAGTGTCTCCCCAGTCATGACTTCTGCACAGATGTGATGCTTTTCTGTCATAACTTTACTGAAGGGAAACCCTTGCAGCTCCTCCAGTTCCTCACCAGAGCACAAACCTCTGGCTCAGCCTGGAGCCATTCCTGGGGGCAGGATTTTCTCAGGGTCAGTATTTTCTCAGGGTCAGCAGCCAGGACACTGTTTCCCAGGGCATTCACAGACCTTGGCCCCTAAAACTGGTGGCCCTGCATGGGCAACACAGTGCTCCCTTGAGTCTTTAGTCTGTGGACGATTGCAGAAAGATCTCAGGATAGATTTTATATTTTCCCTTACAGTGTATTCATTTTTTGTGCATGGCCACTTATTCCCCAGGTTACACCCTCAGGATGGACAGCAGCATCATTGACTGGGCTCTGCACACCTCCTTCCCATGATCCAAGGATTAGCTCATTCTCAGTGGGATGACCGGAATCCTCCTTCCCCCTTGCACAGCAGGTGTGCAGAGGACATGATCATACCCCAACACTGGTGTCAGACTCCAGGCCCATGTGCTCCCTCCAGGAATCAGCATCAGCTCCAGAAATCACAAACCAAAATTATTTCTGTCTTTCCTTGTGTCTGGGAGAATATATTCACCTTAGGCATTCAGGTGTGCTTCAGGTGAGCCACAAGAGTGCACATACAACCCCCCTGAAACAGGAAATCACTGAAAAGCAAAGATTGTGCTGCAATCCACAAGTTGCAGACCCATCAAGGTCTGGTGTTGTTTGTCTTGCAGCCAAGATCCCCAAAAAACTGATGATTTTCAGGGCCTGATATCTGAGACCCTAGAAACTCATCTTCCTACCACTGCAGCCAGAGGAGATGCTGACCTCCAGAGAATCTGGCTGAGGATCTCTGTGAGTAGTATATAGAGTGCCCTATACTAGTTTTATGGGCCCCTGATGGATCAAGTACACATGATACAGGTGAGAAAAATCTGCTGCAGACTGGAATATTATCTGGAAATAGCACAGAATATATTTCCCAACAAACTTGACTATCTGTTGAACAAATTCCTATTGCACGTGGCCCTGGTGCTGCAGGACAGACAATCTATAGGACCCCAAAAAAGGAACTTCCAAATTCCTTAAAATGATCGGTAGCATTTGATATTTTTTTATTATTCTTTTTAACATTATAAACTTATTTTCTGTAATAAAGTTGGCAAGCACTGTGAAACCTCACAACAAAGAAAACCATGGAAACACCTAGGCACAAAGAACTTGTGCTCTCTTGGGTGCAGTTCTCCTCTCTCACTGTTTGCTTAGCTGGTTTGTGACTTAGCACAGTCCGAGCTCAGGGCTGGTCTCTCTCTGAATCCCATTTCTGCTTTGTTTTGAAGTTTAGTGTGAAAATGCCTGCTCAGAACCTTCCCAGGTTGTCACAAGCTTTTACCTGAAGAAGGAAGGCTCCCTTGTGCCCTCATCAGTACACACATGTGTGAAGTTTAGAGTATTAGTTTATATATTTTTAGAAAGGATGTAAACTATTTGGAATAGAAATTGATCCCAAGAGTTTGCATATAACCCACAAGGATTCATATTAATCCCCAACCCACTAATCCTGCAGTTTTGATGGCTTAAAAGCCTACTACTTTAGAATTCTTTGTGTCTGTATCCCCAGTTGGTCCTTAATTGTTTCTCTTCTATATTTATGTGTACTCCAGATCATGTGTTGGTATACAATGTCATTATCACAAATTGATTTAAATCTGTCCGGCTCCAACTCTCAGAATCCATCAGCATAAAGCAAAGCATTTATTTCCTGTCCATCACACCACAGTGCTGAAGCAGTCACGACTTCCAAGCTCCAAAACACATCAGCACATAAATTAGTAGGTGCAATTTATGAGAGAACAGATTTATAACAAGTGTATTTCCAGCAGCATTGTATTAAAGAGGGATGTTTAAGTCAGGGCATCTTGTCCCTCCAGATTGTCAGGCATTTTCAATCACAATAAGAAGAAGCAAAAGCAATTTAAGTAAATACAGAAATTTCTTCTTTTTTTTTGAGCCTTTTTCTTTTTTAACAAATGTTGCCAAGGTAGAAATTATGCCAACTGAGAACTGGTTGGGCTCTGCCAATTTGCCTCAGCTGACCCCAAGCCATAGGAGCACCTAAATAAAGACAGAGACTATTGTTAATGTTGCTGAGCTTTCCAGAGGGTCCTGGAGAGACCTCTGTTATCTTTTATAAACACCAAGAAGATCTAATCCAAGTGCCACGGGAGAGGCAGGTTATCTTCATTACGGGGCTGAAGGAGCGAACACGTAACAGCCTCAGGATTAATAGCACTCCAAATAAAAGTTACAGGGCACTTTTTGACATAAGCACCCTGTTAGAACACGTTTCCCCTCCAGTTTAAAGCCCATTAATCTCGTGAAGAGCCGGAAATCTACAATCCATGGCATTTAGCTGGCATGAGGCACAAACTGCTCAGCAAAGCTGCTGAAACTCTGATCTACAATAAGCTTCTGAATGAGATATGGGCAGCCTTAGCAGCTTGCTGCTCTTGGTAGCTGCCATCACCCACTGCTCTCCCCTTTTTTCTTTCCCAGTTATTGGCTTGGCAGCGTGCATTTTTTCTCCACTCACCTCAAAGGTAGAAGTGCCATATGAAATAATGCAGCCAGGGTTAAAGGCACTACATTTGCCCTTTAGGAGAGGTGTGTTCATTAGAGATTGCTCTGCTCTTGTCCCTGGCTGTGCACCCCAGTTTGCCAGCACCTGGGAGATACAGCCCGAGTTTCTCATGGGCAGCTCTGCAGCCTTTGCAAGGCCTCCTGACACCCTGGGGCTCTACCCTTGAACATTTTGAATATCTTGGCCTGGACACCTCAAAAAACAGAGAAAACATCTGATCAAAAAAGCTCCTTGCTCATAGAATCATAGAATCACAGAATCAGCTGGGTTGGAAGGGACCTCCGAGATCATCCAGTCCAACCCTTGATCCAACCCCGCTGTGGTTCCCAGCCCATGGCACTGATGCCACATCCAGTCTGTCCTTAAACACCTCCAGGGATGGAGAATCCCCCACTTCCCTGGGCAGCCCATTCCAATGGCTGAGCACCCTCTCTGGAAAGAAATTCTTTCTAATATCCAACCTAAACCTCCCCTGGCATAGCTGAAGACCCAGCCCTCTTGTCTTGCTGAGAGTTTCCTGGGAAAAGAGACCAACCCCCACCTGGCTTCCCCCTCCTGGATTCAAACAAGAGCATTGGTGACTTGCCATGAAGGGCTAGAAAGGACCAAATACCAGCCTGGGCAAGACTGGCTGTTGAATACCCACTCCAACCAGGAACACTCCTCCCAGAGACCCCTGTGCTTGACAAGGGAAAGGCTGAGCAAGCAGTGCCCTTCCCTTTCCACTCACCCTATTTCTACTTCAAGCACTTCTCTGCTCCAAATTTTCCAGGGAGGTCAGCTACATTTTTTTGAGAAGGATGCGGAGAACAGGCTGCTCAGAAAACTTAGATTTTCACTGCATTATATTTGCAGAACAATTTCTATGGCAGACAGCTTCCCATGCCTAGGAAGTGCTGCAGCATTCCAGCTTTCCCAGATCCTCCTGCAAGTCAGTCCATCCCTGTCAGAACCTGTTTGCACGTTGCTGTGTCTCTGCCCTGCACAATCAAACACCTTGGAGTGTGACCTCCCACATGCCCTCAGAGGAGCCAACAAAACAATTCAGGTCAAGACAAATCAGAGAAGGGAATCGAGGGAAAAGGAAGTAGAAAACAGTCATTGATACCAAAGCCCACCCAGTAAAATTTGTAATAGCTTGACCCAGGTAACCAGACAGACTGTTTTAACAAGTTTGTTTTTCTTTTTCCCTTCCCCATCACCTTAACACAGATGATGCAGGAGAAGAAAGGACTGTGAATAGATGAGGAGAAATGAATTTCTCAGTGTTGTTAAAGTCTCTGAATTTTAAGAACTGAGTGGGTTTTGGTTTGTGGTATTTCCCCCCATTTTGTTATTTTAATACCAAGAGCCTTTGTTTTCATGTTTAGTTTAGTCCTTTCTATCAACTGCAGCTGAAACCACAGCTGGAACTAGAAAAGGCCAAACCACCAGATTATCAAAAGGTAAAATAAATGTTCTCTGCCAGAAGGATGTTTTACCTAGCACATCTAGCATTCAGAAAATCCATTTATGCATGCTGTTTGGAGAGGCTTACCTCCCTGTCAGAACAAATCAATAGCTCCCACCCAAAAACTCAACAGTGAGAAGTTCAAAAAAAACAAAAAAGAAAAGTGGCCAAGCTCACTTTTCATAAAGAGGCCCTGTCACACAGCAACAGGTGAGGGCTGCTGGCTTTTTCTCTGCTGTTCACAAACCAATACCATTGTGTACAATGACACGATTTTTTATGCTATATACAATCAACGGAATTCAACAGCCCAAATCCTCTCATTCTGTTCTCTGTATGTGTGCATGTGGATACAAGAATTTTACCGAGAAAGATCTTGCAACTTGAATATTTGGGTGGAAAAAATACATTCAAATCACAAATTAAGCAGGAATCTTTTTGATCACTTACTTAAGAGAAATACATTTGCATTTTCAAGTGCAATGATTTATTGAAGTAGCTCGTGTTGAGACACTGCCAAGGAGCTGACACTGCTTGCTGAAGTTCCTATTTCAGCTTGTGAACACTCATGAATGAACTTCTGAATTTTGTTTTCATTGCTGCTCGGTGCTGTCAATCTTTTAATTCTTCGCAAAGTTCTAATTACTGGAAACACTTTTTGATGAATATCCCCAAGGCTTACAGTAAGTGAAAATCAGTATTTGGAAAAGCTAGTGAATGCAATCATCCCATTAAGGCATGATGGAAAAGCAGTGTTTTTCCTGTTTGTCCTTTGCTATCAGTTTGCTTATTGTAATAGCTCTTTTATCTCTGTCTGTGTTTTATACCCACTATACTCTGTAGTGCTTTTGTGCTCAGTGGAATCACATAAATCAATACTTTTTCTGTTTGTTCTTGCCTCGGTATGTATTTGTAAATCCTATTACCATACAGACTGGAGAGGAAAATACACACCAGAATTAGTCAAATTAATATTTTATTTGTTATATTTGCTTCTCATAGTGCCTGATTCCATATTTAATCTTTAGACTTGATGACTGGTTAAATCACTAGACTTAAAAGTATCCAGGACCCCGAAAGCTCTTTTAGCTGCAAATTAAAATCTATAATATATATATATTTTCCTACTACCTGTCCAGCTCTATCACAGTGACACACTGAAGCATGCACTTCCCCTCATGTGCCAGAAAAGTGACACATTTTCAATGAAAATTCATTGCATCTGCAGGAAGGCAGAATAATCAAACTCTTTGCAGAGCTTTCTGTGGACACTCAAGGGGAGGCAGCAAGAGCCTCTTTTCTTTTCCAGAAGACTCAGCCAGATCCTGAACACAGGAACCACGGGATACTGCAGCCTGGATCCATCCAAATTCTTATTCTGAATCCTCTCATATGGAACCAGTGGAGAATAAAGAGAATGCACCGAAGATTAAAAACATCAAACACCGCCCTGTTATGGGAAGGGAGAGTTGCTCACAGGAATTTATCATTGTTGAATGAAATTTAGGTCCAAGAAAAGAAACAAACAAAAAAAAAAGTAAATTGGGTGACTGCTCAAGGTCTTTTCTTCTATAAACACTTTGCATGTGTGTACATTCAGTCACCACAGCTTTAGATTGTGTTTGTAAAAATGAATTAACAGGCGACAGTGCCGTGACTTACCCTGGAGACTTCTACGAGTTGAAAGCTCCAGCCTTGTAATTTATGCTTAATAATTTAACACATTAATAATAATATTTTAGATTTGGATTATTGAACGTAAGCACGGAGATAATTTCAATGAATATTTAATTTTTATTCACCTTGCGAGAAGATGGAGCATGTTTTTAATTGCCAACAATAAAAAGTAGAAAAATTATCAATAAAGAAAGCAATTAAGAAAGTGCTCTTACAAAGAATTCATGGTGTGTTTTTTTTTTTGTTTTCCTTTTTTAAGATGATAAAACAACCTTGTCAGAGCAATAAGCTCTAAAGGTGTGATGAGTTTTATTTGCACAGTTTCCTGCTGATTTATCTGCATTAGCACAAAATAGCACAAGCTGTTTTTCAGAGTTTCCATCTTTACTTTCTGAAATCATCTCTTGGGCTTTACATCCTGCAGTTCTGCCCAAAAGCTTGAGGTTCCTGAAGACCAGTCAAGCCCAACTTCTGGCTGTTTTCGGTGTGGTAAATGTGGTCTTGAATCTGATGCTTGTGGCAAAACTTTGAAAAGTCTCTGAAATCCTTTTGTATCCATCACACTTTCAGGTTTGTACTCTGTATTTGTTCTTTTATTGGCGAAACTTTATGGTTTGTATTTTTCTGAGGATTTTTTTTCAATATATTTATTCTTATCCTTAGGAGGCAATCAAATCAACCTTTGCAGAACAGCATTTTATTTTTAGTACTGTTTCTCTGAAGGTGTTATTTGACTGGATTTCAACTCACTGACCTCCCTTTCTTTAGAATTTAGAGACACTTTAATTTCCACCTTTGCCTCCAGCTAATACATTTTTAGCTTTACTCGGTTTTAGTTTCTGTAACTCTTAGAAATTCAGGAGCATTTTCCTTCCCAGTCTCCTAAACACTAAAACAACATTCCAAAAGAAACTCCAGAACAAACCTCATCCTCAGAAGTTTTGCAGCAGTGTTTACAACTAATTACTGCTAAACTAAATAGCTTGTGATGCAGTCTGCCAGAAATCATGCATATCTTTTGTGGGCATTCAATGTGAGCCACATATGTGTGATTTTTATTCAAGTTCCCTTCTGTCTGGCCAAATTATCAGATCATTATGGCTCGTTTGGGCTCCCTTCCAATGCAATTCTGCATTTGTATCCATTTTTCCCCTACTGGTCACTTACTATGCAGGAGGATATTTTTAGGATTCTTAACTCCTCCTCTAGTTTAACACTTTTCAAGCCTGCAAAACTCTGCTGCAGAGAGCGAGGGAATCATCTCTTCCCCATGTCTGAGGTGGACAGGATAATAATGAGCTTAAATCATAGCAAAGATTTAAATTAGATAATATGGGGAAAAAAGCAAAGGCAGAGAGCATTAAAAAAATGCTTTCCAACTAAAAGGAGGGTAAAGCATTAAGATAGATTGTTTGGGGAGGATATGAGATCTCTGTCACAGAATGTTTTAAAAAAGCAGGTTAGACAAACATCTGTCAGGAACGTTTTAGGTATAGCTGATTCTGCCTTGGGGCAGAGGGAATGGATGAAGTGACCTCTCAAGGTCCCTTCCAGCCCTCTTTTCTGTTTATTTCTAGGTTTTGGGTTTTTTTTTTTAGCTTGGATTTTGAAGGGCTCTTCAGTGCACTTTCTGTTTGCAAGGAGTGGTCGGATTCCTGCTTATAGAATACAGATGTTGCTGTTAAGAAAGATTCACTTAAAAGAAGTTGTCATTAGGAAAATTGTGATTAAAAATATCATTTAAGTGCAAAACGTGGAAAGAATTTTTAGCAAAGTTAATAAAAACTAACAAGCAAAAACACAGAAGGCAGTACTTGAAACCATTAATTACATCAGGGGCTTCAAACATTGATTAGGGTGTAGCACTTGTCCTTGTTTTAAGTGGTATTGACCCTTTAGAAATGAAGTTGATCCAATACTTTCTACTCTAACTCCTCTTAGGGATTAGGAGATTTCAAGTATTTTCTCTCGTGATATTCAGTTCTTGATGGCTTCGAGCTAAAAGTGAATTAATTCTTGCCATACAAAGAAACTATCAAATTCCAAGGCACACAGTTGGGTATGTACAGTACATGTGTAACAATCAGGGAGTCACAAAAATATTTGATGTGCTTAGTTGGAATCAGCTGGAGCCGTGTAACCTTTTAATTCCCAGAGCATAATTGCAAAGGCTTTGTTTTCATTCCTCCAGTACTGCTGTTGGAAATACAAAGCCAAGCTCCAGCTGGGGGTGATGGGAACCTGTCACACCCTCTGCTTCCTGCTGCAGTCTGTGGTGAGTGCTCACCAGAGTTAGGCTGAGAGCCTTGTTACAGGGTGGTGCAAAACAGTTCTTCAAGTAAAATATTTGCTGGGGCCTTCCTAGCTGTCTAAGGAGATGTGCTGGTTTAAAGGTAAATGAAGGGGAAATGAACTCAACTCAAAGGAGAGATTATAAATCAGAATAACAATTTAATAACACAATAAATATGATTAAACAAACAATTGGTTTTAACCCACAAAACCCAAATGTATAACCCAGCACCCTGGGACATGAACAGAGTGGTGTTCATTGGGCCCCCTGAGTCCAAGGGAAAAGGAGAGGGGAAAACCTGTTGGTGAAAGTGCTGGTGCAGTCTGGTCAGGAATGGTGATTGCAGTTTGGTTGAGAGTGGTGCTCTCAGTCTTCCTCTGGATCCCACCAGTGGTTAAAAAAGTCCCAAGACCCCAAGATTATCTATCCTCCAGTTCAGGCAGGAATGCCCAGTGCCTCCCTCAGGGCAGGGAGTTCCACAGTGGGTGTGAGGACAGGAGCACCCTCCTATCTCACAGTTCCACACTGGGTATGAGCACAGGAGCACCCTCCTATCTCACAGGCCTCTGAACACCCAGTTTATAGCCTGAGGAGTCAGGGCTGCTCTGGGCAGGGGGTGTAAATGCTCTATTGATAACAGTTTCTGGGCAATGGCATGGAAGGCTGTAGAATACACAGTTTTGGGTTACACCCATCCAGTGATGAACTGGTCCCAGCTGTTCTAACTAGGACAGTGGTGCAAAACAGTTCTTCAAGCAAAATATTTGCTGGGGGCTTCCAGGCTGTCTAAGGAGAGCTGTTGTTCCACCTCAGAAACCCAGAAGGCTTTCCCCACAGCCAGCAACACCAAAATTCAGCTGCAGTTGGACCTGCTAACTTCATTCCATTTTCTTTTAATATACTGTATGTACACCTCATTCAACCCGGAGATATTTTAAAGATATTTTCAATATAAATTAGATCTCCTGGAAAGCGGTTTGGACATTTTTATAAATATTTATCTCTGTAACGTGTCAAACTCTCTATTTCAGATTAAAAATTCACAAAGCTCAACGTATTTTTCGTCTGGATCAGTTGTGAGTTGTCAGATTGACTCGTTATTTATTTATCAGGGCTTGTAAATGAGGCCCGTGGTCACACAGGTGTTGGGATTTTGTCTGGTTCAGACAGACGAGGCAATATTTTGGAGCTTCAAGTTTCTTTGAATTTTTTACCTTGGTCTGAGAGCTCAAAATAACACTTGCCACACCCTGAACCCTGAGTGTTACTAGTCAGTGGAAAGCCCTGGAAAAATCTTGAAATTACTGTATGGAATGGTCTGGTTTGGCTTTTTTTACATCTTGGGATCTAATTTATATTTTATTTTTTTTCTTTTGCTCTATCTTCCTTGAAAGATAATGCAAAGTTTCATTGCAAGGCTTTAAGGTCCTGAGAGATGCCATTGATTTCTGCTGCAACAGGTGTGCTTAGTAAATCTTGTATCAAGCATAGTACAGGCAGAGTATTACATTAAAAACACTTTTATCAGGTTTTAAAAGACATTAGAAATCTGCTGTAATGCTGACATAGTTTTTCAGCCTCACATAATTTTCTGTACCTAATTATGACTACACTCATGCATTCCAGCACAGCCTGAGAGCCAAGATTCCAGATATTTACTGTTAATTTGTTAATTTGTATTTATTCTTGGTTCCTGATATATGTGTTACAATGCCCCCTGTTCCTCTGTGTGCAAACACTGGGCTCAGTGGTTCACAAACTGTTATTTACTGTTATTAAGAAGGGTAATCCAGGCCATGGGCAAACTGGATATCCGTAAAATTCAAAACTAATAACTCTCAGACACAACTGAGGAGGTTGTAAAAGAGTTATTTCATTTCTTGGACTGTAGGACAGCAGCCTGCTGAGCTCACCTGTGTCTTTTGACCAATGTATGAATGGTTGGTTGGATCATACTTAACTTTTTGGCTATTTTTCTACCTCCAAATGATCCTCTGCACATCTGTGGTGAGGGATCAGAGTGAGCCAGTTGTGTTATGAGAGCACAAACCCACCATTTCAGCTGGCCCAGACAGTCAAACTAACAGAAATATCATTAACAGGTTTAGGTAGATAAATGTCACTCAGCCTCTCAAGCTGCTCATGCAAGTCTTATTCAGACACACTGGGAAAGAATAAGCACCAATTATTTTCAAAATTCTACACACAAACTTTAAAAGAGCATTTTTCCTAGCATCCAGCCACTCCCCTGCAAGTTAAACACTTATAAAAACCACATTTTCCTGCATGAATAGGCAATTAACTTTGAAAAACAATTACATTGTTTAATACGATTGTAACCTAAGATTTCTTTTTTTTCAGAGAAACTAGAAATTAGTTTCTTTGAAGAGCTATTAAAAAGTGTATTTACAATTGTCTCCTCATTCTTCTTTATTCTTTGAGCAAGGGAAGTAATACAATTTTGCTCTGAAGGTCGAATCTGCATGTGCACATTTTTTGGTTAATATATCTGTGGTATCAGATATATTATGCATTTCTTCCTCAATAAATAGGTTATATTTCTCTAACAGATCTACTAGACCATTTAGCTATTGAGAAATGGGGTCTTTGCTAAATTTCTACCAACAGGCAAACGCAGCACACCAGAGATGTAAATACTTTGCTTGAATACATCTTTTAGTCTGGATTTATTGTCCACTGCACCTGCTCCTCTTCTGAAATTTTAAAGACTACGGGGGAATGATTGGCCCTTGGTGTAGAAAATCAGAAAGCAACTCAGCACAGCCAAGGTTATCTGGCAAAACCACAGCCCACGGGCTCCTGTTTGCAACCCCTCCTCCAGCCCGTGCTTTGCAGGGCCCTCTGCCAGACATTTGTGGAGACAAGAAAAAGAAAAGATCAGTAGCTTAAAACAGCCTGCAGAAACTTTACCCTGAAGCCCAAAAAACACATAACCAAGGACTCCCAAACCTGCTAAAAGTAGCTAATACTGCTTTGTTGTTCTGTCCCTCCTATTAAAAACGAAAGAAAACAAAACAGAACCCCCAAAAAGCCACAAAAACAACAACAACAACAAAACAAAAGAAAAAAAACCAAACCACAAAACCGAGAAAATCAAACAATCAAAACCACTAAAATTCTAAAATTTAGAAATTTCCAAATCTTGAGTCCACTTATTTCAGCTTATCACCTCTGTATAATGAATTCCAATTAACCTGTTTCTGAGTTACCTCTGAAAGGATAAGGAACTGAATTTATTTTGTGTCACCCACACAGTTCATTTTTCCAGTTGAGCTGAAAATCAGTGTTCTCATATTCACTGGTTTTACTTCCTATACATCAGCCATTGTTCTGATCTGTTCCTGTCTTTTTGTGTCCTGAGAACAAACACAACTCCATGAAATCTCCCGGCTCTTCCGTAAGTTTTCTGTTAAAAAAAAATAAATAAATTTAAAAAGCAAGCAAACAAAGAAGCTTCGTTCAGAAAAACAACCACAGGGTTTTGTAAATCATGTACAAAAAAAAAACAACAAACAAACCAGATAATCTTTTGTAAGTAACAGCAAAAGATTGTTTGTATATTATTTATTTCTTACTTTCTATTCAAAACATTGCAATTGCTGGAGCAAGTGAGTGTTTTGTAGTAGTTTGCCTGTGGAGGTCAATAAACTGACATTTTCCTGTTTGCCAAGTTAAACTGAGAGACAGAGATGTTTTCTCCTTTTTTTTTTTTAGCTCTGTGTGTGTCTCCTCCAGTGGAGCTGTAAGATCTCTGGTGAAGGCTTTTTAACCTCCATATATTTAGCAATGTTCCTACAGCTATGCATGGGATTTACATGGTACTCTGATGCAAACAGCAAGGCACAGAGAATTCTCAGATTTCCTGCAGAAAGCTTTGAGATTTTTCCTACATCTGGTAGCCTGGAAGTGCTTATCTCCAGATCATTAATAAAATTAAAGGTAAAGTTATTGAGATCTCGTGCCCCAAAAATGCTCACATCCATCGAATTCGATTGGAAATTCTGTAATGTTTATTTCTACACTTCAGAGGGAAATCATTGGCAATGCTATATTCATTTGATGAATGATTCAAGTCATTCTCATCTGTTTTCTGCCAACGAGGCACCCATGAAAAGCAGCCTGTTTGACTGGAGCAAACTGGCTGAAGCTGCCTGTGTGTTCCTAGAATAGCTGAAGATTTCGAGGCCGTAAAAACCCAGAGAGCGAACAGCTCCCAGGCTGTTAATTCCTTCCTGAAATTAGCTCCACTGCTGAATTTTGAAGAGATTATGCACAGCATCTCGGTGTTTAGCTATCAGAGTGCACATCAGAAATAGTCATTATGGCTGAACTCCGTGAGGGAAATTTGAGCATTTTCTGTGGTACCAAGATTTCTGTTTCTGCTGCAGTTTGACTGCAGACAACTCACCGTGGTGTCACATTAACGGTGATTATAGCACCTAAACGTCCCATTAGTGATTTCAGGTGAGAAAAGGATATTTGGAGAATAATTCTTTTGGCTCCAAAGGCTCAGATTAGGCAGATGAAAATCCTGCAAGAAGCCAAGGCCGTTTGAAGAACGAAGGGTTTTTCTAAAGCGTTGTATTTGACTTTTTCCCCTCATTAATAAAAATATATTTCTTTATTCTTAACATGAGGGAATAGGCAAACTTTGTTCTCCCTAATAAGATATTGTATTTAGTGGCCATGTGGAAGAGAAAGGATAATCATGCTCAAGTAAAAGCACTGATAAGCAGAATTTCTTGAAAGCCATCATTTCTTGCCCATTACCATGTTGTTAGTTCAAGTAGGGTCAAGGTTTGCACAGAAAGGATTATATAATTACTTAGGCAGGGTTTGATACATCCATTATAATCCACTCTTAATTGATATTTAACCACTTTTCTATGCTACTGAACAAGTTTTTAAGAAGGACTTGAATAATGAATGCTGGTGGCTTGACAAATAGACACTGTGAAGGTGTTACTATCCTCTTCAGTAGTGATTATCAGCAATATTAACCATTCTAGGAGTGCTGTATCCAAAAAAAGGGGGAAATCACTGTAAAGGTCAGAGAACAGCACCACCACCAGTTGTAGCAGGCATTCTTCTCAAGCAAAACTGGATGACAACTCACTTTTGGGAAGCAAAAAATTGTATCAGAATTAGAATTCTTTCTTGTAGTTTATGATCTAAATTATTTTAAAATTCATAAAAAATGCAATCATTCATTATATTGCAAGAAACCAAACCTATTCTCTTTGGAATGTAAGAGAAAATTTGATTAAGTTGTACTTGGCTAGCTTTTATAATGCTCTGTTATCTGTTTAGGGCATCTAAGTAAAAGCTAAGCCAGAAAGACAAGGCTTCAAAATCTTGAGTCCACTTATTTCAGCTTATCACCTCTGTATAATGAATTCCAAGGAACCTGTTTCTGAGTTACCTCTGGAAGGATAAGGAACTGAATTTATTTTATATCACCTACACAGTTCATTTTTCCAGTTGAGCTGAAAGATGGGCAGAGAGATAACAGTGGAATGGAGAAATGGCAGGATCACAAATCACAAATCATTTTGAAATCCTAAAGGTTTCAGAAAAATGTTTCTTTCTTAGAACCCTCCTCAATCTGAAATGGTCATGACCATATAAGTACCTAGAAAAAACTGCCAGGGTTCCTTTAGTTTGTTTTTTGTGGTTTTTTTTTGGTTGGTTGGTTGGTTTTGTTTGTTGCTGTTGGGTTCATTTTTTTATTTTTATTTTCTTCGGAAAAACCTCAAAGCATTACTAAGGATTTTCTAATTCCTGCTGAATTTGGTTTTTCTAAAATCATATATAGATTTCTTCTACCTCAGAGATTCATAAACGTTATTAAAAATGAATGGCAAGCCTGATTTAAATTGAAATGTCAGATGGTTGGCCTCCTCGTAGTTAAAAAGCAATGACAACTGCATGAGAAGTAAGCTAAATTAAGGGAAAAAAGAGGTCTGGGGTTAACTGTGATGTGAATAACAAGCTGTAAAGATTGAAATATTACACATATAACCCAAGTATTTAAGTGAAAGAAGATGTGAGACATCACAGGCTCCATAACCTGATTTTTCCTTTGTGCAAGAGAAGTGATGCTGCATACTTCAAAAACCTAGAATGCATGGTGGAAAAAATTACATCTTCTAATTATTTCTATTATTCCATGCACAGACAGTTAATAATTTGTCCTAGCCTGCATTTTTTCAGGTATTTCACACATATCTCTATGCGATTTATACACATTTTAAAAGTATTTACAAATTGAAAATGAGTTTTCTACTAGAGATATTTATGCAAATATGAAGAATATATCCTACCACTTCATAGAACATACAGCAGGAATAGCCTTAAATAACATGTGTGCACTGTAGAAAGTGGTTTTATACATAGGAAAAAAACCAGGAAAAGTCTAACAGGTCCTGAAAAACACCTTTATAAACTTACACTTCTATTTCAATTTTTTTCTATAATAGAATAAAACAGGATTAAAAGTCTTGAATTATAGGTGACAGTTACTGAACACTGAGTATTCATACAAACTACATAACACTCTGCTGGAATTTGAGCTACTATTTTCACTTACACATCATGTACCACTACCTTAGGAAAATTATCCCTTAAATGAGAAGTTTCAATAGAGAAAAACACTAAAATAAAATTTAATTTCTATTTAAAATGTAGCATTAAGGCTGAAGGAGCAAAACCCAGAAAAAAAACCCCTTTATTTTGAGGGATTTTTTGGTTTCTTTACTATTTATGAAAATATTTACAATTTTATGGCAATTTTAGAGAACTCTAAGGTTTATTCTTCTATGGCAAGTTATGTGCTTTTTGCTGAAGATGGAGACTTGTATTGCATGTACAACCAGGGAATAGATAAATTGCTGTCTGCTCATACTCATATTCTTTTTATTCTTCTCTATCATGAGTTATAAATGACTAATTCTTCCATTTTTTCATGAGCTTTGTGAGGTGAAAGTTCTTCTCCCTAGTCGACCATATTTGACTTTGATGTTTCCTTGTGAGAAACAGAAAATACTTTAAGAAGTCTCAGGTGTCCAGGTCTTTCTTCTGATCTTTTCTAGGTATAAATAAATATTTTTTATTCTTAAAGTCTGACTTTACATTTTTGGTCATAGGACGGGTAATCTAGAACCAGATTAAATAATATCTTCTATTAAAAGAAAAAAAAAGTGATAATGTGGGTTCTGTTAAAAATACTTCAGATATTTTTTTTGTCTTTTTCTTAAAAACTTCACTATTATGAAAACTACAGATTTTATAAGCACCTGTTTGTCTGTTCCTCCAGAAAAATATTTAGCTGAAAACGAGCCTGTCTTTTTGAAGCTCCAATGTTTCCATGGTCTTCTCATTATTGTGCTGTGTTCTGATACTTTCATGGAGGTGGGCAAAAAATTGATATCCAGCATGTGATACCTTTGTGGTAAATACAATAGCAAATAAGGGTGTAAATCTGCCTCCCCTGAATGCAGCTGAATTATCAAGGCTGTACAAACTAATGTCACGCTGCAGAGTGCACAAGGACTATAACTTGCCTCTGCAGGCTGGACAAAAAAATGGAAGGATAACCGGATATAAATAATAAATATAAATATAATAAAAATAATAAATATAAAAATATAAAATATAAATATATAAAATTATAAATAATAAATATAAATAATAAATAAATAGTAAAAATATTTTAAAATTAACCAGAGGTTTAAATCTGAACTTGTAGATCTGGTCCTACCCTGTTGGACTATGGGAGCAGAAGAATGGAGTTATCCCTGTATTTGCATTCTATAGCTTCCTGCAGCTAAACTGTTCAATATATTGTATTGCACCAAAATATTCTGAAAAAATAAGCAAATAGAGTTGAAATTGCTTATGAATATAATGTAGGTTTGTGGTATTATTTCAGGCCTGTTATTTACTGTGCATTTGCTGATGTGCTTTTTTTTCATAGAACTGCATATTCAGGTGTACAATAGTGGTGACACTCAGACTGCATTCAGGTGACATCAGCACATCTACTGGCAAAGTCTTTTAAGGGAAGAAATACATTATTTCACAGTAAAGGAAATAAATCTGCCTCTTGATGGGAAAGTATTAATTTAGGATTGTGAACTTGCACTCTCTGCAAGGCCCAGAGTGGATGGCAGGCTCTGTGCAGTGGAACAAATTCTGCAATGCCTTTTCAAGGCTCCTGTCCCTGAGGAGGTTGATAATAGGGAGATTTATACTATATTGCCTTTCAATTAGTGAAACCAAAACGGGGGCTTCATAAAGTGGTGAACAAAAAAAAAAAAGCAAACCAGCAAGGAGAAAAGAATAGGGAAATTCTGAGCTGGTTGTGCAGCAGACTCAACTCTTAATTGCTTGGCTTTGTCACTCCAAAAGATTGGAAATTATGTTGAATATATATCTTTATTCAACAGAGAACGTACATAGTGTCATTATTCAGAGAACTACAGAGAATTACAGTCTGCACATCACTAAAGAGACAGGAGTACCTTTTTATCTGACCAGACTGACTCCTATGTACTGCATTTGGAGGACAAAAGGAGTCAGGCAAACACAACTGGAAGTTTTCTGTCTGATGTCTGCATAGCAAAAGATCCCAGGCTGTGACACTTTCCAATTTTCCTTTTTAACAGTTAAAACTTTATGCCTGGTTTATCTAATTAACCCCTTCAAGGTTAGTGTGAATTGCTGTCTTAGCATATTACTTTCTTCTTCAGCTAAACAGCTTTCTGGAAATGTGACTATTTGCATTCTTTCATTAAAATCCTGGGTTTATTCCTTATCCTTATAGATGAGAGGGCACTTCTTAAGGAAAGGCAACCAAATTTTTCATAAAGTAGTTCGAGAAAATCTTGGTAATTAAGGAAGAATCTTATGAAAAGTGGACATATTGGCTATTGGTCTGCTGCTGATAGGGGTCTTCTCTTCCCTTTATTTGTGTGGTCTTAACAATCCCTTAAATCAGAGCTGCCCTGAACAACCTTGACCCAAAAGCCCCACATTCCTCTCTGTTTTTCTCTGTGAACAAAACAATCAGTTGAACGTGACCATCTGCAGAAACAGCAGTACTGAATAAGATATCTGATTCTTTCATGACTTACCATCTATCATTACTTTCCTTTATGGAGAGGTAAGAAGAGCCTAGTCCATTAGAATAACATTAGCCTAATACAACTATGCAAAAGTCATCTGTGGTGTGCTGTTAGGAGAATTTCCTTTTCAATGCTGTATTGATTCTTCTGGCCACCAGGGGAAAAAATAACATTGGAGGTAGAGTTCTTGACCATGCAAATACCTTATTTTATTCTCAGATAATGATGGAGGGGCTACTGTGAGACAAGGTAGCTCTTTGGTTCATTTCAATGGGTTATCAGAAAATTCATCATTTATCTTTTTTACCCCGTGAATATCAGAAGCTGTGCAGCCATGCAATAAGAAACTGTTGTGAAAAATCTTATAAATTTGAACAAAAGGTAAGAAAAGCTGCGAGAGAGAAAACACTCCTGTGGTCATTGCACAGGTAGAAAACAGGAAACTACAGCTCTTATCACTTGAAGAGCTGATCCCAAAGATTAAACTCTTCCTTGGCTTTCTCCCTCATTTGCAGTGAAAATTGGACAGAACATTTCTGACCTCTGAGTGTCTGTTTTCTGCTCCACCACTTCTGCTCTTCAGTCAGGGAATAGGGATCTCCAGGGCCCTGTGGAGAACAAAACCAACCCAAACCATGACTGACATCCTGTCACCTGTTGGTAATTCTTCTTGATTTGCAAAATAACCAGGTAAAAACGGCCTGTCTCTACATGTGGGACTTTTTTTAGGGAATAGTGACTTGGTATGTGAGTTCTACCTCATTACTCCAACACCATGTCTGGAAGGGGTAGTTCTGACCTGTCTCACCCAGGAACTTTTGTGGTCTATTTGTCTCCTGACTTTCTTGTTTTACAAAGGATTCCTCATTTCCTGCAATGTGAATTATCTTCTCCACAGACCTCTTTTTCTATCACATTTATTTAACATTCCTTAGTATGAACACTGATTAGTAGTTGTTTCCCTTCTTGATGTTACCTCAGTTATTTCCAAAGATCTCTTCAGCTAATTTTAAAATCTTGCAGGACACTTATCTATGTACTAAACCTATGAAATCAAAATCTTAAACCTAAGGTACTGTAAAAAAAATGAAGATATATATATAATGTTTCATAATGCACATGTAAATTTTATTCTATTTTAATAATTTTTTCTCATGGTCAACATTTATAACTTTTCTTAACAGTGCTCTATTGAATCCTTTTAAAAGAATCTGTATCTGTACTTAGAAAAAGGCTCTGAACAACATTGTCATCAGATTTTCTGCCTTAGTCATTACCTAAAAATTACCCGGAGTTTTACCACCCTTGCTGTTTAAAATTTTAAGTTAGCTAGCAAGCTTTTTAGTCTTGTTATGTATGACTTGTCATAGTTAATATAAATCACCTTGGAGTCCTCACTCTCTGATTTTTTTTTTCCAAGGAGGGAACACATAATCTCTTTTCACTATTGGTTATGTTTGGAACATATATCAAGAATCTTAAACATTTCTTTTCCTCTTGAGAGGAAACAGCCTCAACCTCAACAATATTCCTAAATGCTCCTTTTTGCATCCCAACAACCTCCATCTCTCCACATTCTCAGAAAGAAAATTGGCATCAGCACTGATTTCCCTTAGCTTATGTTCAGGTGGTGGACTTGTCCTTCTAGCTTTTAATTATTATTTGAAACCTTGTGACGGTACAATGTCCCTATCAATTATGAATATGATGAAAACATTAAGTCAAAGCACCAGATGATGCAGTGTTGGCTTTCCAAATATAAAAATGGCCTAAAATAATGACTCTCAGCTTTCAGTTCTTCCAGTCATCTCAGGCAGGTTGGGTCAGAAGTCTGGAGACAGCAAAACCAGCAAGATTACTGTAAAATAATCTTGGTACACACGTGATTAAATAAGAAACACTGTTCTTTGTCCTATCCCAGGCTGGCAGTGTCAGTCTTACAGCTGGGTTTTTATAAGGCAGTCTTACTGTTGCCTTAACTGTTTTGAACCACAGCATTATATGACTATACTTCTGGTAGTTACAGGCAAACTTTAAGTTAGATAAAATTTTTTTATTTTTTTTTTAGTGGGCATTGAATTTCAGCTTTACAAAGGCCAGGTTAGACATGTGAAGTCTGAAAGCCTGATTCATTCACAGCACTTTCCCGCTGTCACAATTTGTGGAAGTATCAGGTTGGTTTTGTTCAAGGCATTAAAATGCCAGGATTGTCATTTCAATTTTTCTGCATTTCACTTTAAATTCTTTTTTAATGGTGTGGTTACACTGGCCACAGCATAAATAAGAAAACAGGATTTGCATTTAGAATGCTGTAAAATACTATATTCCTTTGGGTATGCTCACAAATATACCCGTTCGTATAAATCAAGATAAGAATACTGAAAGCAATTTGATTAGGTACTAAATTCAAAATGTTACAAGAATGTGGTCTAGCAATCACTAGGAACTTAAGTCAGGCTACTTATACAACACTGTCTAGAGTGGAAAATTAAAATGACAGGTTTAAGAGATAAAGACAATCTTGTTCTTATTCAGCTTCAGGGTTCCTGCCAGTTTCTCTTATGAGGTGTAATGTAATATTACATACACATCTACTATAAACAGTGAGACTTTTATAGATATGTCAAAAGGATACCATTTGATGGGAAATAAAATAAATTACAGCCCTGTAAAAGTTCTTTAATTTATTCTTATAGACCTTTCCCTCCGAGAGACACGGAGCAAAAAGTAAAGCCTGTATATTTTACTCAGTGCCTAATCAAGGTAATAAACTCTAGTTTTCAATTATGGGAGATAAAAATTCTGCCCTTAGCTAAACTAATAAACAGTGTCATTAAAGCTTATGCAATTTTAATTAATGAATATCTGAAGTTTTTAGAGCATTTCATTTCTTACTGGGTTAGTGGGTCTCAGTGATGTGTACGTGAGTGTGTGACTCTCCTCTTCCTCCCATTTCTTTGGGTTGCTTTCACCTTCTTTGGATCTCAAAGTTGTAAAAAAGTTTCTCTCCCTCTTTCCTTTTTTTTTTTTTAATTTCATTGTCATCTGGCTCAATCGTTACTTGATTTTCTTACAACTACGAAAAAATACCACTTGAGGCTACAATAGATGTTTGCAGACTTCCTCTAAAACAACACAGCCTCCTCACAACTCCCTTTGATAACGATATCAAAAAAACATTTATGGTTTAGAGATACTTGGCAAGCAACTGCATTCCTTTCCTATCAAGTTTTATGGCTTTTATACAGCCAGCATAACCCATTTAATCTCATACTCATTCTATACATACTTTTTTTACTGGTATTTTCCTACCTACCCTCTTATAATTAGGAACCAGGCCCCTGAGGGCCCAATTAGCCAACATGTGAGTGTAATTATAACCCTTGAAATGCTCTTTTCCATGTGTGTCTGTGATATGACTTTGACCATGCATAATGTGAACCCACTCACAAGGAAAGTTAATCCCCTAATCATTTGTAGAGAGAGCTTTTCTCAGATTTATAGGAGGAATACAAATGGTTATAGAATAATCATACTCCAGGTAGTGTAGTAAATATGTAGAGCTCCTGTGGCAGTATCCAAGAAATAATCCAAGTTTCGGAGTTATTTAGTACCTCTCTATTTCCATTGAATTGTAAATTCTGTGACCTTGCTAATGTGTCAATAATATCTGGATTTATTTTACTTCTGGGATTTTAAAACTCTATTTAAATATTTGAGACATTACCTACCCATTATTCCAAAGCTTTGCTGAGGCAGGCACTTACAGATACTCCCACTCTCCGTCTCTAGAACGTGGGGAAAATAAACCCACAAATTTTTGAAACCATGTTTTTTGAAGTCTGTTTTCTTAACGTTATTTTTGTCATGCTCTCTGAATTAATGATGACAAATCTCTCAAGCATCTGTATATTTTTATTTTACTTCCATGCCTGGGTAAAACCTTCTTATCATAAAAAAACTTTTTAGATTTTTTTAAAGAACTGTTATTGAAATGAATAGCAAACATTAACTTCCATAGACAAGCGAGTATGATACAAAATTAGAAGTCTTCTGAGCTAATACCTAGTTATTTTATGCTGGCTTCCTTACTACATGTCTGCAAGGTATAAAACCCCACAAGAAAATAAATCCCTTCAGCATTAATATCTAGCATTATGTTGGTAATATCCTCTCTGGGTTTGACTTGGTTAGGAAAAAAACCCCATGCACCAACTGAAAAGAAAAATAACAAATTTTCTTTGGAAGGAGGTTTATCTCTGAATACAAATCTTGTACAAAACATGCATGGAAAACCACACAAACAAAACCCACGAGAATATCCTGAAGCTAACAATCTTACATTGACAGCTTAATTGTCAAAGTGGCCTTTTATTGGGTCCTTTGGAGTTTTCCTACTTCATCTCCGAGGACCTTTAATCATAAACTTGCAAACAAGTCTTGGAAACACGAGTCTGTTTAAATTGACTCCTGTGAGATGGAACAGGCTGGCGTGGTGGGAGACACTTGGGGCATCAAAGCCACTTCTGGTTGGCACCTTCCATTTTCATTAAAAATGAAGCAGAGCAGCAGATGGGCAGCAAAGAGATTTTTAATATTTACATGCCAGCCCATGGGAGGGCTCCAATGCAAACAGTTCCACTGCAGGGAGTCGGAGCACGCTGGGTCAGGGAAGGGGACCAGCAGCCTGTTTGTCACACTTTAGGATCCTTTCATGCATTTGGTGTCCTGAAATCTCATTCTGCCTCTTCAAACAAGTCAGTTTAATAGGGGGAGTTACATCTCTGGAGTGCTTGTCCTGCACCAAACGTAGAGTTTAAAGAGATATTATAACAAAATGAACTGAAATAAACAACACTTGACAAATAAGGTTTTTTTAGTCATGTGACATCCTGGCTGCAAATGGCA
Source organism: Manacus candei (assembly GCF_025592945.1). Taxonomy (NCBI): domain Eukaryota; kingdom Metazoa; phylum Chordata; class Aves; order Passeriformes; family Pipridae; genus Manacus; species Manacus candei. The sequence continues at coordinate 1,700,237 of NW_026138092.1, forward strand.
TGGTTGGTCTCAGGATTAATTTCTCAGTTTGGCTCTATCCTGAAGCCACTGAACAGGATGGGAACATTGCCACTGACTTCAGCTGGCATTAGAAAAATCAGTGCCCCCAGTGAGGAGAACCTCTTTTCCAGCCAGTCTACCAGTGTGTGTCATAACATACCAACAGGGGAAGCATGGAGCCATTTGAGGATAAATTGTGTCTAAAACTACACTGAAAAAGCACAGCCTTTTAAAAATTTCTCCTTACGTTACTACTGAAAGAAGTTGTTTCTTTCCTTGATTTAATTTATACCCATTGATTTACACCAACTGTAATCCTTCGGTATTCAAATACTGTTGGGGATCCTTGAAGAGTTTAAAAATATGAGCAATTTTGACTGCTAATTCTATGAGTTCTGTTAAGCTTTCACATTGGTGTCACCAGTCTGCTGCAACACTCTGAATCTGCTTGCCATCTTCAAGGTCTGACAAAACAATCCCAGTGTCACACCAGTGTATCTCCAAATGTCCTCTTTGCTCCCCTCTGATGGAATGAGCCTTCTGCTTTACCACTTAAACTATCTGTTGGTCTTTGCTTAGAGTTTCTGAGAAAATCATTGGTTTTCTCTGTTTGTCTGGATGTAAATTCCAAAAAAAAGAAAACAAATCAGTCATTTTCTGATCATGCAGGGCTCTTTGGACCTCATGCACCTTTTTGTGCATCTTAACCTGCACTTTTGAGCCTTGCAGGTTTTGATTTCTGACAATCATTCCACACCTTAACAATGTGAAAGCAAAACTATAACTTCCCCTCTACAGCTCTAAAATTCTAAATCCACCCACAAGTCTTTTTCTCACAGTTTTCAGAGTTGTTTTTCTCTTTCCTCACCAAAACTTTGAGGGTATTTTTTGGAAAGCAGAGTGTGGACAGACACCAACTTCTTGCAGACAGGAATGAGAAAACTGGCTCTGCTGAGAAAGATTCCTCTTGTCCAAAGCTCTTTCAGTCTCTTTAGACTTCTATTAAGATTTAGTAGCAGCTCTGTGCTCAGATCTATGAGGGTTTTAGGAGCCTTCCCTGTAGGGTCAAATACCTGGTTGCACACACAGAAACAGGGCACTGTTCTGACTCTGTGTCACTAGTTCATTAATTCTACATAAGTTCCCTAAATTACAAAAATATCAAGTGCTCTAATGACAGGAGCTTTTTTGTGCTGCAGGAAAAGACTATCAAGAAATTAATAGAAGACAGTATCGTGCAGTATCTCGCTAGTCATTAGATCTTTATGATATTAGGCTGCCTGTAAATGAGATCCTCTGTGTTCTAGATTAAACTGTTGACATCTTGGTAGGCTCCTAAGCTGATCAGAAAGACCATTTGTAGCTTTTGGTAGCGCTTGAAGATTTTTTAGCTGCTGGACGCAGATCAAAAATGTTTGCTTGTGTTTGTTATCCATTTTAAAATATGTTTGTTTGTCTTAGATTTACTTTGTTCTCAGGGTGATTTAGGGTTCATTAAACAGAGCCATGCAATGTTAAGTGCCATAAAGCACGTTGGAAAAAAAAGGTAGACTATTTACAAGAGAGTTATAGTCTAAATATGTCTGGGAATCATTTACTGAAAGATAATAGCAACAGTCACGCCCCCATTTGGCTCTGATAGTGGCCATTTGTGCCACCAAGTGCTGTTACATCTGATCCAGCGAGGTCAGTAAAGCACAGATCCTGCCTCAATTGCTTTTTTTCTTAGGGTTTTTTTTTGTTTGGTTGGGGTTTTTTGTGTTTATTTTTCTACATGGCTATTACAGTTAACTCATAGAAAAAATAAAACAATCCCCCAAAAATAAAACACAGGGCCCCAAGTTTCTTTAATGCATTATGACCCAGAGCCACTGCCAGTTCCTGTGTGGGATTTTCTCATGGTGCCCTGCTGTGGCACACCTCCTGCAGCACTTGGGGATCTCTGGAATTTGGCTTCCTGGTTGTAAAATCACAGGTTTCTCCACTTGGCTGCTAAAGAGCTCATTTGCATCCCTGTGGATTCTGCTCACATTATGCAGTTGGACCAGCAGCAATAACTGCAGCAACAATACTTATATCAAGAACTGAGGAATCAGCAGAAAAAGCAACAGCAAAAGCCAGTTATTCATCATAATCATCATCATTAACAGAAACATGAGATCCAGAACGAATTCCTACGGGACACATTTGCTGTAAATAGCCAGTGCTTTAGATGGGCAGTGTGTTGTTTTTGTAAGGCTTCCTCACGCACTCAGAGGAAGCAAAACTGATCTGTTTTGGGCAGGAAGGTTGTTGAGCTTTTTATTTCAGTGGTGGGGGCAGGAGAGGGAGGGAGAGAGGGGGGTGTCATTGTTGGTTTAAATTAGAATAATAATTTTTATCCTTTTTATCCATAAGGTCACCAATTCTCCGTGCAAAAAGACCGAGTACAAACTGCTACTTGTATAATAAGAGTTTGGGGTGATAAAAATCTAATTTTAGGGAACAGATCATTGATTTGCTGACACTGAACTTCAAGTTACTCACGTAATGAGTGGTGAAAAGTAGGATCTTGAGTGCCTTGAATCACTGTCTAGGGAAGCTATTCTGTCTCCTTCGGCTATGAAGAGATCTTCACTCTGTTAGATGTTACTAATAATAGCAGAAGTAAGTGTCCCCCTTTGCATTAATGAAGTTCTAGCTATGCATGCAAGGACAAATTTCATGGCTGGAACTGTAGCAACAACGTACATGGATTGTAATGCAAGACTAAGGCTCAGCATGCTAAAATCTAGGGAATGGTAAGACAAAACAAAAGAAAGGAAACGTCAATAGAGCTGAAAAACCTCCAGTATTGACACTAGATGGGGAAAATGACACCTTAATTGAGGCTTCAGTTGCTCAAAAGATGGAACAGTAAGGGATGAAAAATCTCTGAAGATTTGCTTCCAAGCAGAAAACACGTATATTCCTAAGGTTAAAGTATAGTGCATAAGCAAATAACCTGTTCTATATGAAATAAGTGAAGGATTCTTCCCTAGACTGCTGGATTGCAACAGTCCTTCAAACACAGGTAAAATAAACAGCAGTTACCAGGGAAGAACCTGCCTGGAAAAGAGAAAGCCATGCTGAGATTCACAGTGCTGGGACTGGCTCAGCTCTCTCTGCACGACACTGCAAGTGCTACAAAGCAGCAGTATTTTAATATCAAAGTTCATTGGAGTTTGGCTTCTTCTGCCACGGTGTTGCTCTGTTCTTGTTTTAAGTAAGGGATGGTTTTATATTTGGAGCTGACTTTGACTCAGTACAGGGCCAATCCTCATTCCTCCTGGAGGATTGCATTGTTTGCCCAGAGGTTTGATTTCCAATAGAAAAAAAGAAGTCATAGATACAGAAAACCTACAAATATTCCCTACTACAAAGATACGGTGCAGCCTCACAAAGTTTTTTCCCTGGAGTTTATTGTGAATCTCCCAGTGGTTAAAACAAAAAAATGCTGAACTTTACAGGACATCAAGAGTCAAGTCAGCTTCCTTTCCAATCCCAGAGAAAGGGATTGCAGTGCATTAATCCCAGGATGTGCATGCATAACATTTTAACTTGTTAAAGCATTAGCATTAATGTTTTAATTACTAATGAATACTTATACCTATAAATATTTATTAAACTAGGTTCACACGTTTTCAGTGTTCTGAGTTCTCACTGGGTCACAAAGGGACCTGGTGAACCAGAGTTTCACAGGTGGGAATACTGTCCTTTGTTCAAAAAGGGCAAAATTTTAAGTGCTCCATATCACATGCCTATGGATTCATGCCATCACACTCTTCTAGATAAGTGCCTTGGAATCAAAGAGAAATTACCTCAAAAAGAATATTCTGGAGAAGTAGTTTAAAATTCTAAGGAAAAGAACCATATCTGATAAATCCTATCAGCTTCCTTAATATTAGCTGCTCTTAGTATTTAAAATGAAACAATTTATCAGCCTCCTAACAGTGTGAATCACTAAGTGTCTCTTGTGATCCTATTTACACACTTTTCAAAGCACGGTACTTGAAAAGACTTTCATCTATCCTAACACGTTACATAAAGTTAAATATTTTGGGGAAAAAAGCCCCAAACACAAGCAATTGATTATTTTCATAATCTAATATCTGAATACTAGAGAGAATTCAATTGTTGAAAGCATGGAGAACCAGGGACATGATAAAGTGTGTTCAGAAATAATGAAAGGCATAGTGAACACTGACAAGTTTTGGTTTCTTCTCTGGTCAAACCCTTAGCTAGACCAAGGAGGTCTTTCCTGACATAAGTTCACAGCAAAGTTAGCAATGATATTTTTCACGTGAGGTATAATTGCTGTCGAAACCTCTTGCTTTTAACTGGTTTTATAGAATTTAAAAGTGGTTTCATGGCTGCATGAAGTCACACAGCACAGACAGCTGTCCTGAAACAAGCCAGGAATATAAACAGATGTCAGTAAAAAACGAACCACTTGTTGCAGGTTATTTAACCACGAGTTTATACAGACATGGATACTCATTTAAAACAACTGTATCTTAGTTATAGTTATCTAACAAGAAGAAATGTGTTCTTTCACTTTGTTATATGCTGGCCTAACACAGCCACGGTTTCACACAGTACAGCCCTATAAATAGATTTGTTGTCGTGTTTTTAACATCCCCTCTTTCATTTCATGTGTTTGAACATTCCATCAGCATTTTCCATCTCTAGAAATGTACAGGTAAAAATTGAGGTGAAAAAATTGCTGTCTTTCTAGCTTGTATTTCATACCCAAATGCTCTTTTATACTGTTCCACAAATACCTTGAAATAATGTTGAAACTGCTAAGTTTGTTGTGAAATTCATCCTTAGTGAATGCAAAATTAAGTAGTACTTGGGAACTGTATTTCTGGTGAAATCCCAACTCTGAGCACACACAAACAGTGATAAGGGGCATCAATCACTTTTAGCACCACGGCAATTTCTCTTCTGCTTGCTTTCTTTTCATTTAAGCAGCTCACAAAATAACCCCAAATGTTGAAAAGATCAAATACTCCTTTTTTTTTTTACATTTGCAGGCCAAAAAAAAAATCTGAAACTCGCCCCTTAAAACACAACGATTTTATACATTGAAAGCTCCTGTTTGCCCTAAATAGTTCTTGAATTATACCACAGAGATGTAAGTGGGTTGAGAGAAATGAAATGAATTATTATAATCAATCATGTTTCATATGCTTGTGGCCAAGTAGCAACTATTGTGGTGGATGAGGTACAGAGGCAGAGGAGCAAATGCTTTTTTCCTAAGCTGCTTATAATCTAAATGGATGAGATGGAAAATACGGGCGAGGGAAAAAAGATTTAGCACAAATGAATGAACACAGAGATGGGAGGAAGTGGATACAATTTGCTAAATGTTTTTCTACGAAAATAGGTGAAGGGTTTATCAGGAGGGGATCAACTGAAAGGAATGTGCAAGAAAAGCCAGGGCTCTGGGAGGGTGAGGTGGGAGTAGGGAAAAGGGAAGATGGAAGCAACATGGATCTAAAATAAAGGGACAGAAAGGAGACTTCTTGCCATTATTCGTATTTTTCTGAGCCCATCCAGCTACATTTTCTCATTTTGGCTTTTATATGAAGCTGTAGGGAGAAAGTGGTAAAAGATGCAGTGAGTGAGGGAAGCATCACCTGGACTCTGGTAAAAAGGGGGATGTTTGGCACGATGACAGGCACAGGCTGTAGGGAAAAAAAGAGAGTCTTAGGAAAACATTGCTATGTCTCTAATTCATGCATTTCTAAGCACATGTGCTTATTAAGTGGTCTGCACACACAGTCTGTCACTGTGGCTCAGCTCTCTCTCCAGAACAATTGTGGTGGTTTGAGACCCTCAGAAATCCAATTTCCAAGTTCAAGTCCCCCTCCCACAGTTTGCCCCAGTGTCAGAGGGTTTTTCAGACAAAACACAACTACTCAGTATTGGGGGAAGGGGAAAATACTTACAAAGTTTATTTACATACATATATATATATATATATATAGGCACTTTTCATGGGAGAAGCTTAAGGGCTTGCAAAACATATTCCTCAGAAATTTCAGACACCTTTTAGCTAAAGCCCAATAATGTTTTACTTTCAGGAGCTGAAAAAGAAACATAAATAATAAATAAAATACTGATCTATCTGCGTGTATTTGACTAGAAAGTAGATTAAAATCTTAAAATACTGCTGAAGTTATCAGGGCAAAAAGGAGTCAAATGTAAGGGCTGAAACCAATCAAAGCTTCCAGTGTCAGGTAACAGTATTTTCTCTGGAGCTAATCTATGCACATTGCATTTATCATCTAAACAGCTCTAGCACTACAACCAGTGATGATATTATATAGGCAAAAGAAAGGGAGGGGGGGAATCTTACAGGTGATCATTTATCTGCCTTCTCCCTTCTCCTTTTCTTCTTGGAATGCCATTTACACATTTTAAAAGAAAAGAATGCAAAGAGGGGACAAAGATTCCAATTTGACTTCAGTCTTTCTATCCCCTCCTTTTTGCCTCTTTGTTTCCTGCAACACTGTTTTAATTTTAGAAAGAAAATTCTAAATTGACATTTAAATGGTGGCAGGGCAATTCTCATTCTCTGAAACGGTCTCTGAAATGTACAATTATGCTGTCATCCTTAGCACTCCACATTGGACAGAGTTTAATTATTAATGTGTTTCCCTCCGAGAATGACTCGATCATGTCACAACTCTAGACAAATACAGCTAATGCAAAATCATAAAATATTCACTTGAATACTGCTGAACTGACAGGAAATTAATTCTGTGAACACTTTTGATATTACCAGAAAATTAGTTTCAAACGCATAAGACTGAAATAAATGTGTTCATAATTTGCTCAAGGGTAACGCTCATCTCGCAATCAGTTGGTGTCTTTTTATAAATGTTACAAGTATTCAACATGGCTTTATGATAAAGAGGACAGTTAATGTAATGTGTTATTTGTAGACAGTGTTTCCCTTGTAAACAGCAGGGAGTGAAGAATTGCTCTCTCAGAAATATTTAAACTCTAGAAATATCCTGCCATTTATCATTTTGTGCTACCAAAACTACACCTTTGTTTTTGAGGAGTCCCAGGAGGGGGCAGGAGTTCAGGAGTTTTGTGATAATGACACGATAGTCTTTCACATCTAAATTATTGGGTTGAGGTTTATCAGCCAGATTGGAAGTGACTGAAAGTCATTATGAGTCTGAAAGTTGCAACCAACACAGGCAGTGGGAAAGAATCAGGCCCTCCTTCCAGGCAAATGTCTGTGTAGCAAACGTCGCTATCATGATGTATAAATGAATAAAATGTAGAAATGAACAAAAATGCAGATGAGTTGTGACAATTTGCACGAAGAGAAACAGTAAGTTCAGTTCCTGTTACTTGTGACACACCATTTATCAGAATTTTGAGAGCCTGAAACCTAAAGAAAACTATTGCCAACCAAAGTAATTATGATTTCAAAGGTTGACATGCATGTGTGTTATGGGAGTTTACCATTTCCTGTGTGCCTGGTCCGAAATACTTGTATATCTCTTCTAGGCTCCTTGGCTGGTAATCCTGAACAACAAGGCCCAGCTCAGGAGTCATTTTCAACCAGGAAAAAGTATTTGGAGTAAATATTATTCACAATGAATAATTTAACAGCTCTCATGGGGACCTTTGGAAAGTTTCCTCAGAGAGGACTAGAATTAAATCACTATGGAGACTGAGTTCTTTTCAGGTCTAATCCTGCATTCATTTTTGCAACACTGACCAAAGTTGTGCAAATTATGGAAGGTAACTTTAGTGGAGCCAAGTTAACTGGGAGAGCTGGTACAATAACTATTGACAGTGCAAGGACCAAGCCTTTCCAGTCTGCTGTTCTTAAAGTATGAGATGAGATGATTACCAAGAAATTCAAGAGATGATCACAAGGTATCAAGGGTGGTTGCCAAGTCAATCCCTTCAGTATTTTGTAGATGGAGGCAAAGGGCTTGTTTCTGTCCAGAGCTGCAGCAGAGGATGAGAGGGAGAACTGATTCCCAATGATATTGTGTTCTACCAACAGAAAGCCCAAATACCTGTTTATCCACATTTCTGGAAGACATTTCAATGTAGAAAAAAAGAGGGGCCTTCTATTCTGCAAAGCAGTTCTTCTGGGAGTTCCCCAAGCACTAAATCTATGTACAAGACAAGGGCTTTTTACATTTTGCCTGCAACATTTGAAACTGGAGACTAAAAAAGTGTCCTCAGAACATCTTCTCTACTCTGTCTGCGTGGCTGCATGATAAATACACCATGAAAATATGCAGTGTCATTAGTGAACACTAGTGGATTGCAGAGTTTAACTGCTTAAACTTTTTATTAAAAATTAGAGGAAATGAAAGCATTCATTATGCTACAATGCTCCTTCCTATCATGACAAATAGGACCAGTTCTTAGAATTAAGATGTCTGCATAATAAGGAAAGTCCAGTACTGAGAGTATTTGCACTATGTGGGAAGAAAAATCCAGCAGATTACATGATAATAAAGAAAGCAGGCAAGAGACAACGGCTTTCTGCAGCTGTAATTTGGTTTACTCGGTGTTTTAGTTGAAATTGGGATAAAGTTAAATTTAAAATGCACACATCATGTACAAACAAGAAGCTTACATGCTAAACCACACTCCAAACAAATAGTAACTTCTCTTGATTTTTTTTTCTTTCTGTTTCCAGATTGTGTTTTTATACCAGCACATGGTGTTAGACATGGGCAGTACATGCTGGGACTTTCAGTTAGCAGCTTTCAAATAAGGTATTAATAAATTGGAGCTTAAGCCACTTAAATTAGGCCACATTTGGTTCCACAGAAGTAGTAAATTATTCAGCATCAGCCTGTGGATGTCAGTGAGGGACTGGCTACTTAAGAGTATTGAAGTAATCATGCATTATTAGTTCTGGAGAATTATTATTAAGAGGAAAAATAAAAATAAATAGCAAAACGAACAAACAAACAAAAACAACAAACCAAGGACCAAAAAAAAAAAAAAAAAAATCCAAACCAAACCAGAAAGCCAAATCAAACCTCCTATTTTTATAAGGAAAAATCCCCAAAGCTTGGAGTGCTGTTTTGATCTGTGTTTGAAGCAAAGCTGCTGTAAAAGGAGAAAAAGAGATGACATTGGAAGGTGACTCTACAGGGCAAGGGGCAATAAAAGAATAAGCTGCTATTCACTGAACTAGAAAAAAAGCCTCTTATTAACTTCAGCCATCCCAGATTCCTCTCCCCAATCTCAGAGCTGAGGGTGGATTTCTGGGCAAAGGATAGAGATGGAACCAACACCTGAGTCTTCCTGTTCTTGAGGCTTCATGGTTGATTGAGCTTGTAAGTCTGCTCATTTTATACCTCCAAAATGGTCCTCAAATGCCTAAATTATTTCATTTTAGGAATGGATTTACACTAAGAAGGGAGGAAAATTTGCAGCTGTACGATTTCATGAAGTTTTGGGTGGAGGGTTTTTTTTCCACCAGACAGTATCTAATTTTCAATGAGTAAACTCAATATTATAAAACGTGTGAGTTCAAGAGATTAAATTTGAAAATTACACGTTATATTCAGCATCCACTCTCGGAGATAGAAATGCTTGAAGAAATTTCAAGATGTTCTTTTGTTCTCATGTCATCTAAGTTTATGAAATTAAATGCATATCATAAATCTGCTTAAAGAAAAGAAGAAATAAGTAATTTTGAAAACTTCCTTCAGATTTGGAACAATACTGTATTGAAAGCACAGGTTTTAAAAATCATTATATGAGGTGAAAGAAAAAAAAAAGGATCACTGGTTAGGATTGTATTCAGCTGTTTTAAGGGAGAAAAAAACCTTGAGTGGGATGAATTTCCATGCTGCCATTTTCTTCAAGCTGGCTGGTCCTGGGAGACAGTGTTTCTAATTTCACTTTACTACAAATCCTGAAATGTCATTCTGTATTTCCTGAGACTTTCAAATTCGTAGAAAGCACCACCACTCATATAAAGTTGTTTTAGACTGTAATATGAATGCCCATATTCACTTAGCACGTGGATATCTTCCCAGCAAAAATGAAGGTTGTGTCTGGACATGAACAACCAACGTGTTTGCAACCTGTGCCTCCTACAAACCTGAGTCTCAGGACCTCAGTGCTCCCTTTTTATTTCTTTTTATTGCTTTCTTTCCTTCCCTTAGCATTGCTGGGCACACCCACACCACAACCTCCCCCCTCAGCTCTTTTCACATCTTTTTTTCTTTGAACCTCTTTGGATTTCACCAAGAATATCCTTGCTGGAACAGATGAGAGGAAGCTGTGACTCACTCTGCCAAGCAGGGAAAAAAGAACTTCCAGCCTGTGCCCTTCGAGTTGCACTGGTATCTCTAGGTGGGTATTAGCTGAGGTTGAGGAAGTTTTGACCAGGTCTTCAACAACTCTCCAGTCTGCCCTGCTAAAGGGGCTTAAAAGCATCAGCTGGAAAAACACTGAAAAGCAGAATTTGGGGCAAATCTTGTTCAGTAGCTGTGATGTGGAAGGGCGAATATAGCAAATAGGGAATATATATCAAAAGACTATTGCCAAAACCAAACATTCAGAACAGCATATTATTAATTGAGTTTGGAACCCTAAACAACTCCTTACGATCTCTTAGAGTAATGAACCTGTTTATGAGTTTTGAAACAAGTTTATTTAGCAGATTCTTACTGTGTGTACTTGCTAACTTCATTTCCCATTGATAAGATCTGCACAAACATCCTTCCAAATTTTAATTAGTTTCATTTGTTCCAAGTCTGCATGTTACAAAACCAGTGCTGGTTGGTTTATATGAATGGCTCATGATGTACCAAGGATGAGTGTGAACTGCAGAAATGGCCAGGGCAGGAGGCTGATGGGCTGTGCAGCTGCTCCCCATCATGAATGGCCTCAGAAATGCCAACCTTTCTACCCTTCTTTCTCAATAATTTCAATCCAAGCTGAAGCCTAAACTGGCCACTAAACCTAATATTACACAGACACCTTAGGAAAAAAAAACTTTACAGAGGGACGCTTGAATTCCTCAGCCCAGTTCTTTTTGCTCATTTCCCTCCTATCTTCTGTCATCTTTCGGCAGTTTTCTCTCTTGTGGTGGCACGACTTCGTGTCCTGCTCATCGATTGCACTGCGCAGTTTAAAAATCCTTGTAGCAAAAATAAAACCTTTACAGATTCCTGGGTAACGGTGCCAGTCTCTGCTGGAGTCCTCTGACATCAGAACCAGATGGGACTTCAGCATAATGGTTTCAGCAGAGAGCACCAGGAAAGGTATGACACGGGTAGGATTAGTGGAACAGTCATTATCGGGTTTATTTCCATGTAAGTGATATGCCATAATTTTCAAATACCACCAAAACATGAGATTTTAATATAGTAAGGGAAGTCTTTTTATTCGGGAAAAAAAAATGGTTCGTTTTAACAGTATTTTCTCATAGATTTTCACACCAATGAGACTGAATCTGTAGGTTGCTGATATTATTACTGGGAGCTTTTATTTTGCAGCACAGCACATGAGTTAATAACGTGCAGTTTTGTGGAGAGTGAAAAAAACTAAGACCTCCTCCAGAAAGGCTCTCCCTGAACAGCTGAATGTGCTTCTGTTAATATAGTGGGGGTCTTTTTAGTTTTTTTCCCCCAATGTTTTCACAAAATAACTTAAATTGATTACTTGCAAATATAAGGAGAACATTTCCATCCCGATCTTTCATTTTTAATACAGGGGAAAACTATAGCAAAAAGTAATAAATACAAAGGTCTACATAGAAAATGTTCATTATGTATGCACATATTTCTTCTCATAATGGCTGTATCTGAACAAAAAAGACCTGTCTTAAACTGGTGGAAATCTCTACTGCCTTATTATAGGGCCAGCTGGGAATATTTTGACAGAACATTTTATCAGAGATTACAAAATGCCAATGCGTCCAAGTAAAATGTTTTACAGAAACCTGACAAATCCCACGATTTTATTTCGGGAAGAAAAAGACATTCTGTTAAGGTCAGAAAATTTTGTTTTGACACTCTCAAACTGAAATGTTTGGCGAGCTTTTTTTTAACGATTTTCATTTGAAAATTTGTTTCGTGTCGAGGCTCAACCTTCAAATCCGAGAAAAAAGAGAACAAAAAAATTGTTTCATGGAAACTTTTGAGAGAATTGTCATTAGGCTCAGTGTGGTATGTGATGAAAAACACTGAACCTCCAGATAGACATTTGCTTCTTGGGGAATTCCATATCAACTTCAAAGCACCTGGATTAACACAGCTGAAGATTTAATTCTCCTGAGGCTTCCTTGATACCAAAGAGAGAATTTCCTGTATCACCAGGGAGAGGTAAATAGGGAACAGCCCAAAAAAGATGCTAATTAAGATTGCCACAAAAAGAGGTGTATGTGTGAACCCTTGTGCGCAAAGGTAATTCTACAGCAGATCAATACTTTCCCTTGAACTTTAAGAGTAGGAAATTGCCTTTGAACGTCTCAGTGCAAGGAAAATTTGAAAGGGTGGATAATACTGAGCCTGTTTTGGCGACAACTTAAAGCTTCTCTTTGGAAGAAAGACTGGATTTCACTGATTTGTTAGCTTGTTTGTATGAGGGTGGAAGGTTATACCCAGTTTCAGTTTTAATGGGTTATTTATAGTGCCAGTGCTGTCTCACTGAGAGCTGGGAGTGCTCCATCCAGGAGTGCTCTGCAGTCAGCTCTGCCCCAGGAAGCTGGGCGAAAGGAGAAGTTGTTTGAAAAGGTGATCCACAATTTCCAGAGCTCTACCAGACTCTAATGTTGCATGCATTCAAAATATTTCCCTCTCTGCTCTTCCTGCCCAGAAGGGCTTTGCAATGGGTGTGTTGAGAGGGAAATGAGCTGAATATGGCCACAAAAGCAGGATGGAGCTGATAAAAGCAGAAAGCACGGTTTGGATTAAAGAATGAACCGCTATAAATTCCATTCAGGTGTGTTATCTGAAAAGACAATTTTGCAAGCAGTAAAAATCCAGCACCAAGCATAAAAATATGTCTCTGTGATATGATTCTGCTTCCCCTAGATGAGCCTGTTGCCCCTTCCTTCCTTTCTGCAGTCTGCCCTTTCCTTTGGAACCACTGAGGGGATGAGGGTCACTTTATTTTTTGTTTCAGAGTGAGTAGCTTTGTGTTTCCTTTATATAGATTTCCAGGCTACAGTTTCTGATCCTGTCACCTTTTACCTCAAGCCTCCCTTTCACTTTTTCACCTCAGCCTTTGTGCTTTAGGCCTGTGTTTTTAATTTCACTCCTCACAGATCTTCCTTCTTCTTTTTCCCAATGTCACCACCCCTCTGTCTCCTGATGTTTTCCCACCTCTTTTAATGCAAACATGCCTGGTTTTGGCACACTTGCTCCTATCCTTCACACTGGTGATATATATGTAAACAACTGCTCCTAATAAATATCATCTATAATAAAAACCAATTTTTATAAACCACTACTTATCTGAAACCGTTTTTTTTCTGGTAAAACAGTGGAAAATATATTTCCTGAGTAAATGGGGCAAGAACTGCCTTATTCTTCTCATGGTTGGTATTAAAAACAGAAAAAAGCTCTGATTTGGTGGGAAGACAGGTTTTTCACAGGGAAACATTCTAAGTCTCCCGGGTCCTAGAGTCTGGTAACTGAGTTTTTCAGCAAATGTAATTCTCCTCACAGGAATCCTCAAAACTGAAAAGGGAAAAGATCCACAATCTGGCTTGGAGTTGCACTGTAGACCACTCTCATCCCCTTCTCCATCCTGAAAGGGTTGTATCATCAATGTAAGTATTTAAGAAGTCCACAGAAGATCAGTATTGTTATTAAATGGACCTCAAAAGAAACCTAGTTTTATTCCTGTTAGAGGTACACATGTAATAGAATTGAAGATCTGAAGGTTCATGTGAGTTAATGTTTTATTTTCTGAATATTTTGGAGACTACCTGGGTGCTGTCATAGAACATTCAATCAGCTTTGAAAGAAGATGATTGTAAGTTTCTCATTTTATGTAAAAAATCAGTTCTGGTTTGACCTGGAAGTCCCATGGAATATTGCAGGTAGATCTGGTCAAATACTTTGGCCATCCAGGAAATGTTATTTTGACATTTCATGAAATCAGAATGTGTGAATAATTAAACGCATTTCACTTTTATATTTGTTCAAAAATCTAAGCTGGCATTGGGTTAAAGCCTGATTTATTAAATTTGAACTTTTATTGGGCAAAAATATACTTTCTATGTTTTCCATTTCTCCTTCCTATTCCTTGAGAAAAGCATTTCCTTATCACATGCTAATGAAATCATGATACTGTCACTATAATAACACATATCAGTTCTCCCAGGAATGCCTACTGTGTATGTCAATATATTCATTAAAAAAACCATACATATACATATGTATATATGTATATTGGTATTCTTACATAAAATTGTATTCATTTGAGGACTTACTTCATACTTCTGATTACCCAACTTTTAATGGCACTATTTTAAAATAAAAGGCAATCAGATGGATGGTCCCTGTTAGCCTGTAAGAAAAAAAGAGGTTAACATATCTGTTAAGAATAGCAAGTTCCATAATTAATTTATAGCACAATGCTTGGAGGCAGCCATTAGCACACCTTACCCTAAAAATATGCACTGCTCCATAAAACTACTGGTCTTCACACACTCCTGAAATGATTGAGGTTGCAATGAATCATCTTTTATGATGGTCTTTGGAGAACTGAGGATGCTGCAGCAAATTAATAGAGTGTTTTCCCTATTCAAGTACCTGTAGTGAAGTCATTATCCAAAGGTTCAGAGCTCCATTGTGTTCAAAGTTAAGCAAACTACATTGGGAGTGAAGTTGCAGTGACTATTTTGAAGCCTGGAGTCACAGAATCACAAAACAAATGGCCTGGGGTGGAAGGGACCTCAGAGATCTTCTGGTTCAAACCCCTGTGCTGTGGGTAGGAACATTTTCACTAAAGCAGATTGCTCAGAGTTCCATCCAACCCAGCCTTAAACACTCCCAGGGGTGGGACATCCACAACTGCTCGAGCAGCACAACATTTGTGATGGTAGATGGGAATTGAATCCAAAAAACTGGCCTGAAAGACTGCTCAGAGACAATTTTTTATCTTTAAGCAGCAAGGATTTAGGCTTTAGCACAAATCAGTAACTACCCTCACTTTAGCCAAGACATCAGGTCTGAAGCACCAGAGCTGTTTCTTACTCAGTAACTTTAAGCAATTATATACTTGTTACACGTTTTCTGAAACACCAGAAGACACCAGGATGGTGTTAGTGCCCAGTAAGTGGTTCTGTGTTTGCATTTTCATGGAATCAGACAGTAAGTAGAGTTGTGTGTTGTTACCTATATGACCATTTGCTACCCATGTAGATCCTGTATGAAAACTTTAATAACTCTTAACTTCTGACCTTACTACAGGATCACAGCATGAAGCCCTGTAGCTGTGTGACACTATTTAAATACGTATTCATGCTTTATTTGCAATAGAGTTTAAAATCCAGCACTATCTTTCTTTAACTATCATTGTTACAGCACAGCACTCATTAGGAACAGAACTGTACAGAATGACAAAGTCACAACTGATGTCCCAACTTTCTATGGATTTTAAGAGTACTTTATTTAGGGCTTCTGTGGGCATCTCAATAAGTGACCTAAATTAATAAAATTAGGTACCTCACTGAAATAAAATTTTTATTGGAGAGAGTAGGTCTGAATTAATTATTTCAATATCTATATTTAGTCCTGAAACATATGTCAATTCCTAATTACAAATATCTGCTGATGGAAGACATAACACATGAATCAACATAATATAGAGCTGGAACCTCTTGGGATTTACTCCATGTGCTCCAGATTAACTAATCTGATTTTTAATCTCAAATGAACATCAGTTATCATAAATTTACAGCAGATAGCTGCTAAAAAACCAGTTCATAGTTTCACTGCAGATTGAAGGGGACCTACATTTGAGACAGAAGAGTTTTACTCTGTTCTCCCTCTCTACACCTGGGTCTGATGGTGACCTCAGCCTCCTCGTGGACATTCAAAGCTGTGGTGCTGGACTCAGTGCCTATAAAAAGCTGCAAACTCGGTCTTCCAAAGGGAGGAAAACCCTGAAGTAATTTAAGAACACAACCATTCTCCAGCACAAGGACAATTACAAAAGAAAAAGTAGCTGGGGGAAAGGAAGCTGATTAATACACTAGTTCATGGAGTAAAATCATAATTGCTAGATAAGAAATAACCAGGTTTTCATTGTTCTGTTTTATCCACTAATTTGTGATTATTTCAGACAGTATTAGAGAGAATAAAAAATTAAATGGAGAAACGGTGCCTAATGAGTGAAGCAAGGAAATGTGAGTTACAATACCTGGGAACTCTGCTTTGTTCTGTCATCCCCTTCCTGCAGAACCTTCAGAGAATTGTTCAGCTCGTGTTGCCTACGGAGCTGATGGGATCCCTCAGACATTGTAAAGTGAATATTCTGCTGTAAAATTCACTCTATACAGGCAAATGCTTGTTTTCTATACAGTGATAATGTCATTTCTTGCCCATTACATCCCTCTGACAGTAATGGAACTGTTTTTATGTAAAGTAACTCTAAATGGTGCTGTTGATGAGACAGACATATAGACTTACTCAGAGGAAAAATAGATGAAGTAATGGCTGTGTTCTGAGCTAGATAACACCCTCAAAAAGGTTTAGTAAGCTGGGTTATGGCTCTTACTATGTTGACAGAGAACTCTATTCAAGTTATCATTGCACTGAAATGACTGATGATGAGATACATGTGAAAAATAATTGTGTTAGATTATTGTGTAAGGAAGTTATAACTGGAAGAAAAATCTTTAAATGTTTGGCTAAAACAAGCTGAGATGGCTATATTTGCTTTGATTAAAATGCACAGGAGAATGATTAGTGGCTCACAGTGCACGGCTGGACAGAGTGGGTCAATGTTTGGAAACTACCACACAGCTTTTTCTGTAAGTGGGTAGATTTACTCACCATCAGTTTGGCTGCTCCTACCTCCTTCTAGTGCAATAAAATGATGTCAATTATGTCATTCTTTGGACAAAAAACCTGGAGACATTTTTACTATTGAAATAAACAGTGTCTGGTTGGCATACTTATACAAATGTTGAGAAAATAAAAGTCTATTATAGCTCTATGTACTTTTTTTTTCCCCTGATCAGTTTTTTGGGGGGTTCCCAGCACTGAGATGCTGCAACTGCATCCTGGGGAGGAGGGTGGGAATGGCCAGAGCAAGCCTGGCTTTGCAGGCAGAGCAGGTGGCTGTGACACAGCTCAACCAAACCCTGATGCAGCCCCAGGGACACAGGGACTCACCCCTCAATCCAGAGGCTGCCAAAGGCATCCTTTGCCTTTCAACAGACTGCAAGGCCATGCCAAGCAAACCTGGCATGTGGCTGAACGAGATCTTCACACCATATTCAAGTTTAAAAACAAAACAGGATTCAAATAATATCTTTATTGTTTTGTTTTGTTTTCTTTCTGTGCTGGTCCTTCAGTTCCTAGTGGTCTGACAAATTCCTGGAACTGTCCAGAAATTTGCTTGCTTCCAATATTTTAACAAACTTCTCATTTACTTTCAAGCTTGCTTAGCAGTTGTTCTTTTCCCTTTTTGCTGTCTTAACATTCACCTTCCCTTTAAAATGTCATTTGTTTCCCGTGCTGATTTTCAGTGGCTAAAATTCGCATAGTTTCTCTTTCTACTGGAAATTAATTACCATCTTCTAAAATTACAATGTCTTCATGGCCTGTGTGCTGCTTATTGATCCACCTTTCCTCTGCATGTGTGAGATGCCCACTCCTGACAGTCTCAGCCTCTCAAAAGACCCTTTCTTTCAGGACCACTTGCTGAAATCTCAGCCACAGGCAGACAGTCCCAACAGAGAGTGATCCACCAGAGCCCAGGAGCAGAAGGTACTTGCCAGTTTATAATCTCTGTTGTCAACAGACAAACAATATTAAGACCTTGAAATGAGAATCAGATTGTGCAACATGTTATTGGTTTACTGGGGCCTGAGAAACTCCTGTTTTCCTTGCCATGGGCTTGCAGGCATCAGACTGAACTCTGTTTTCTTATCTTTTTCACTGATGACATAAGTGAGGAAAAACCTTTTAGAACAAACCTTAAAAGCAACCACATTCTCTGCTTTCTTCTTTCATATTAAGCCCAAAACCTTTTAAATAGTTGGAAGCTGGGGAACTGAAACATAAATTTGAATAAGGACACTTATGTTCCAAGTTTGTGTCCTCTTGTCTTCCCTCTTTTTATTACATGACTTTCTAGTTCCCCTTGTAGTAAGCCTTGCTGTTGTACATTTAATGTGACTTTAAACAGAACATATTCAATTACTGTATAAAATTTTACAACTTACACATTCCCATTTATATAGAAAATTTATTTCCTTCAGGCTGGGTCTACGGAACCTCTTGACACGTTTTACAAGGAATATCAGCTTTGGCATTAAGTGTGTCACTTGTGTTAGGGTCAAAGATAAATATAAAGAAAATAGGAGAGTGTGTCCTATATACTCAAGGGTCTTAAATGAAGCATTAATAGATTCCATGTGAGGAAGAGGAAGTTTGGAAGAAAAGAATGTTCTCTCTGATAAATTATGCCTATTTTTGTAAGGCGTTCTATGTCTTCTAGCCAAGAAGGTAATTCCCAAGAAACCAATGTCAAAACAGCCCCAGTCCAGAGATTCAAAACATGGTGAAAATTACTTGCAAAGACAGAGTTCATTAAGGCTTTATATTCCACTATTAGTAAAGGAAAAAGCTAAGTTGCTTACATTTGTTTCTGGTGGTCTACTTCTCATTCTGTGCTGTTCTCATGTTATACTGGGATTTTCATTGAGTTGTCCATTAAAAATTCCATTGGCACTGTAGCCTGGAGTCTGAAGAAAAGGAAGATTGAGTAAGAATTTCATACTAAATGACATATAATATCTTTGGAGGCCTTATTTTATCATATAATGATATTCCATCTAACATCAATCCAGAGTCACCTCTAATGTGTTTCAAAGAATGAATCTGAAATGACATTGCTATAACTCGCTCCCACTCCCAGGGCATTCCTGTCTGGTCTGTAGTAGATGCCTGCTGGGATTTTTTTATAGACCAAGTTGAAAATAGGGCATGGGTTACATTAAAAAAAACCAGAAAAATTTGATTTAAAATCCAACAAGTGATTATTCATAGCAGGTACTTGTCTTCTCAGGCAGGGCAGGACACAGCACGGCCCTGGGAAGCCTGTGTTGATTCTTTCCACTCCAGGTTCTTTCCCCCACCCATCTAGAATGAAAATTTATGAGCAGACATTGAGGGACTCTTGTAAATTAGATAGGTTTTGTATGTCTGGGTAGAATCAAGTATGAATGCTATTCTTCTAAATTTGGATTGGAAGACTGAACAGAAGGGCTTTAACTTTATATATTTTGATTGACTTCATCATGTGGACTCAGCAAGATTAAGCAAGTGTGCAAGGTTTTGTGGGGTTGGATTTGCTCCCAGTGTGTTTGCACAGCACATTTTGAATCCCATCCTCATACACTTTTCACAAATAAAACACTACTAGTATTCTTACAGCTTTGTATTTGTAAAATTCCTATCTAATGGATAATTCCTGAAAAACTGGTCCTTGTGTATCACCTTATTTTGTTATGTCTCTCCTAGGGGTTAAACCACTCAGGGGTTTACCAGTGCAGTGAGAACACCTGCTAGCAAAGCAGTTTAACTGCAAGCTTTTCTACTGCTCAGCTCAGCTAACAAGCTGCTTTTAAAGAGCCTTCAGACAGCACTGTAACACCAGTGGGTTTTTTGTTTGTTCTCTTGGGACATAGAGTGGAGAGCTATTCATCAGTTATTAGGATTTCACCCTGTTGCTGGCTGCTGTGAAAACCAGGGGAACCTAGAGCAATGCATCTTATGGTTTCTCTTTTGAAAAAAAAAAATCAGTGTAATTACCACAGACATACATCCACGGAGAAATAAATAATGAACCTGCCATGACATAAATCTCAGTTGCAACTGCCACATTTGTCAATTTTCAGTGTGAATATCTTGTTTGTTTTTTGTTTTTGTTTTTCTTTTTGTTTTTTTACAGTGCACATCAGGATATTGCAGTTAACCAATGTTATTTAAAAGACACGTAACTACAAACAATAAAATTCTCAATTCTCGCTGTCTTTTTAAAATCTATTTGTTCACCACGAAACTTCTCCTGAATTTTCTGTGCTTTTTTACAAGATTGAATACACGTGCAGAAGACACCAATGTTGAAGCCAGTGATAAACCTTTTATTTGCAAAGAAATTCTGAAATACAAACTGCATTTCTGAACTTTAATAACAGCTTAGATGACTTGGATGTGTGTAAGTGTGATTCAGGCTTCAGGACTGCTCCCCTCACACACAGTGATGCACTGTCACTGTTTCACTCACTCTAAACTCAGTGTCCATAAGGGTTTTCAGAGCAGACATCACCATAAATCAATGTTATTGCACTGTATTTTCAAACAAAACATTTTGCAGACACAGACGTCCCACATTCCATACTGATCATGGAACACTTGCCTGAAGGTCAGCTAAAGTCGACGACAACTTATGGATTCATTTTCTGGAGGAATAAAAGATGCCCTTGTTTTTTTTTAATTTTTTTTTTTTTGAGTGCATTAAAAGTTTCTTAAATCTCTGCAAGATTTCTGTGTAGAATTTCTAATGGTCACAAGAGAAGACCTGTAAAAGAAACAGCAGTAAGGAAGCATAGAAGCACTTCAGGTTGTCTTTTCTGCTGAAGCTCAGAAGGGACTCAGACAGGCTGCTGGACTGTATCACTCCTTCATAAAGCATGCAGAAATACTAATAGCAGTAAAATTTACTGCAGTGTGAACTTTGGTTCATTTAAAGACAATTCTAAAATATTTTTCTTAGAAACCTAATGAAAATCCAATTACCTTAAATGTGTGGCATCCTAAAACAACAAAAGCCTTAATTCTCACTGTCTTTTTAAAATCTATTTACTCATCATGAAACTTCTCTTGAACTATTCTGCACCTTTTTGATTGACCAAAATCCAGTTGTTTTTTTGGTTTAAGGTTTTTGATGGTGCTTTGGCCTGATGTTTCTTATGAGTGTATCTGAAGATTGCTTTGACATTGCTAAAATAAGGGCAGTGGGGTCTGCATTTTAAAAATACTTTTCAGGGTGCTCAGATCCACCTAAGGAAATCCCAGAGCAGTAAGTGAGAATATTTCTAGAGCTTGAACTAAAAGACCTCCTCTTATGGCTGGTGAATATATTGATCCTGTCATTACAGGCTGCAGAAGAATTTGCAATGAGCAGAGTTTGTAAGACTTTGGGCTTGTATGAGAGAAGCAAGGGAAACCAAGCTAATGTCTTCAAAAAGAGCAGGGATTCACCTGTGTAAAAACATCATGTTTTACAGAGCCAGTAACTTAGAAAATTTTAATAATATGTTGGCCTGATTTTTTTTTTTAAATTATACCTCAAAGGACAGTTCCTGAATGAGCCTCTTTATACCCACTGAAAGCTTTTTAAAGTAACAAAGTGAGATAGAATTAAATGAGACTGCTAAGGATCAGGTCTTGGCAGGTCAGTAAATATGCTGTTTTAACAATTTTTAGTCCATACTTATTGCATTTTTTTTAGTCCATACTCACAGTCTGGGAGCAGATTGCAGAGCTCAGAGTCTGCTTTACTTCTAGTGAAGAACTTTGATCCATCTTTACAGGGTTGACTACAGATATTTATGCCAGAACAGCTCTTAGGAGCAACCTTGGGTTGTAAAAGCTGTTTCATTGGGAGAATCCTCAGCTGTCTGCTTAATTTGGTCTTCCCAGAGCAGAGGTCAAGATCTGTTCTTCACAATTAGGCAAAAGAAAAAGGTTTACTTGTGTGTAACAACTAATAGTAAAATTTCTTGAAAAGCTCTCAGGCCAAACAGCCACCTCTGAGCCACAAGAACATGAAAAGTCTAATTATATCTTCTCTAGCCTTGCATTTTTAACCCAAAATTATTTGTTAGGTTATCTTTTGATGGTAAAAAAAAATACTGTATAATAATAGTAAAAAAAAAATAAATTATGTAAGGTGAAAAGACTCTTCTGTGTAATGAAATGCATAAACTGCAATTTAATGAATGTTCTGACTAAAATAATACATTATTTTTGCGAAGAATATTGCAGTACACTGGAGGTAGAGAAATTTATCACATACTGGAATTTATATGTTACATAGTGATGAAATCCATCTGTTAGGTGCTCACTTATACCACCTAAAGTAATGAAAGCAGCCATCATCAATCACACATTACTCTAATCCTACCTCCATATTCTACTACTCCTGGGTCATTGAAGAAAGGCAATGGTAATGATCAGACCTGTAATTACAGAGCAAAGTAAGTATACTGCATTCCAGTAAGGATAATGATGTTTGCTTTTCATCTCAAGATAAATTTGGTGCAATCAAAATGCTAATAATGAAGTGCCAGCTACAGAATTTCTACTGTGGACAACGTTGCTACACCCAAGTATTGCAATTATTTTAAAAAAAAACCCAAACCCATCAACATCATTTTGTGAAGTGCTGCTTTTAAGGGAAGTTAGAGGCAGGCATCTAAGAAAAAAATTTTTGAAAAGCTGATTGTATTCCTGACATTTACACTACCTAGAGAACCTGCACTAAAAGAAAGAAGCTACCCAAAGATAAAGCAAGTATATATTTTCTGGGAGTCTAACTTACCGTCTTGCAAGTTTAAGCAAATGTGTTACAGCACTGAACATATCTTAGCAGCTTAAAACCACTAGATGTATTTTGGTAGGAAAAATTCAAGGAGCAGGATGAAATTTTAGGGCATCTTCAAACAAATGGACAAAAAAACCCACCTCTGCTGAATCAAAAGTTTAAACCCAAGTACTGAAGACAAAACTTAAAACTAAATTAAAACTTCTAGACTAAGCTTAAAACCTGAATTTCCAGAATGCAGTGAAGCGGAGGGGAGGAAAGAAAACCCATTATTCATTTTAGGTTAACTTAACATTTTCCTGAAGGTATGTGTTTTAGTTTTAATGCCTTTAAATTTTTTTCTTCTTAACTTCAGTCTTGGTTTTGCTTTTAGTGACAAGCAGAGAAGTTTTTTTAGATCTTTTTTTTTAAAAAGATCTATTTGCTCTTTCTTTATGTTACAGGAGGGGGCGGGGGCAAAAAGCAGTATTTTAAGGACAAATAGCATCCCTCTTGAAAGTCAATTTATTAATCAGCAAAGGGGTTTCCCCAGCAGTTGTTCCCATTGAGAGGCATTTGGATCATGCCTCAGTCAGTGCTATGGAATCAATTGGTTCCCATCAAGTGCAAAACAGTGATAATGAACATGTGCTTGGAACAGCGTGCAGGGATAATTGCATTGGCCTCAGCCCCAGCAGAGCTCTGGACACTGAGGCCAGCACTGGGAGCAGAAAACAGGCTGGAAAGGAAAATTTAGGCAGGCCAGGTAGAAGAGAAATGGAAGTTGTTGTATAAACATTCATCACTGGCCCCGTGGAACCAAACGGGGCTTGTCCAACACAAACTACACGGCCCAAGTGTGGACTGGCTGTTCATGCCTGCACAAATAACACAATAAGGGGTTCTTCTTGGCTGTAAGTATTTGTATCTTAGTCATTAGAGTCAATTTTAGCAATTCTACCTTCCTAACTGCGTTACCAAACGTAACAGTGTTGTTGTAGTTTTAGGAGGCCCCAAAATTCAGTTGATGGGCAGAAGCGAACGTGTGTCTGTAAAATGATGCAACTTTCTGTCTCTCAGAGGGCAACCACTGGGTTTGTTTGTAAAGTCCTTGGAAATCACAAAGCATGATATGCATCTTCCAGATTTTTTTCAGGGGAAAATGTTGAAAAAAAAGCAGGAAAGGGTGAAGGAAAGGTGACTGAGGGAGAAGAAGCAGAAGCGGTGCCTCTGCTCATGTGAATCCTTCTGGTAAACATGATTTCCTTTCACAGTCCCCTCTCCTGAACAGACCAGAAGAAGAAACCAAGACAAGAATTTAGAATTTTGTGGCCAACATCAGTGAGACACATTCATGATTTAAAACTGACTCTGATTATTTTGGCTTTCTGCACTACCCGTGACTGTTTCCCTGTAAGAACCTGCATCCCCTGTTCCCAGAAACTCTGTGTCCAACAACAAAAATAAAAGTTAAAAAAATAATAAAGCAAATAAGACACAATTTTCAAACTGGGAGAGAAACAGATTTTTCAGGGAAGGCAGATAGGGGACAGAATGAAAAACTCTTGGCCCAGAGAAAGCAGACTCTATAGAAGTCTGTGAACAATTATTAAAAGCCCTTGTAGCTTTTTTTATTTCCTCAAAAGAAACTCAGATTGAGATCTCAGTGATGTGTGACAGGCAGAGCATTTCCCTGAAGTCATGTGAGATGTGCAGGATGTCTCAGAGCATTCCTGGGACCAGCCCCATGCTCTGCACAGCAGGAGAGCCACCAGGCAGATCCCAGCCCTACCAGGTACCCCTGGGAGGCTGCTGGAGACCCAGCAACTGAGGCAGGAGGTGAGGAGAAGTGGAATAGGCTGCACTCCACTGCAGGGTTTTCCAACAGACCCCACAGGGCTGGAAGCAGGGCTGGAAATCATCTGCAAACAGGAGGCTCGGTGAGATTCCCCTCCTTCCTCTCGGACTCGAGCGGGAAACACTGTGAGAACAGCCCTCAGACTGATTATTTGTGCTTTCAGTCCTTATCTAGGCCAGGAGCCAAAAATGCAGAAGGCCTGGACATAAGTTACCAGAAAGTTTTGTAACCTTGAGAGAGGTTCAGCCCAAGTTCAGTTCTAAAAATACGGGACCGATCAGTGGGGGGTTATTCTGTCCGAGCAGCCTTCCCCATCACAAGGACAGTCTTCCCTGTTGCATTAGTTTTACATGCATGTAACTGCACTCATTGGAAGGCAATTACTCATGCTTAATATGAGGGGAAAAGTGAACACACTCAGGCTTTTAGCTTCAGCATGATGGGATTTATTGGCAGAATGCCTAAACCCCACAGACTCTCTCCAGCCCGAGCCCCCGCTCACCTCTGTCAGTAGCTTTGCCCAACACAGAATCTTGTGCTGTGGCTCTATCAGGGCTGACAACGTTGTGAAAAGTTTCATCTCACTTTTACTGGAGTTTTCAGCTTTATTAAAAACTCCTGTGCTGATACATCCTGTAAAATTCAGCCTGTCCTCAGAGCTGTTCTGTCAACCGTGCTGGGGAAAGTCTGGTTTTGTTTTGCTGGTTCAGAGCGAAGAAGCAGGAGGTAGATTACAAAGCTAAACTGAAATGCTGCTTTAAATCTTCAGGTTTAAAGAAGAGATTCTTTCACTCTTATAATTACTGCAGGATGGAGTTGTTATTGAAGAGATATCACTTACAGTAGTTAAATCTCTGTTATCCTCTGAAGAGCACAATAATCACTAGATTGAGGATATCCTCACTGAAGATGCATAATTCTAAAACAAAGACTCCTTCTTCAGGTTTTATTTTGTTATCAGGAAAACCTACAGTATAATTTGCACTCAGATTTTTGTTTTCTGAGACGTTGCAGTACAAATTTAAAAGTATATGTAACCTGTGTGAAACCTGTTGAGTTTAAACAGCCATTGTAATAGTATATTATGTTGAAGACAGGATCTGAAAGCTGTCTTTGCATTGTCAATCAATTCCAGGTAATTAATTTCTATGTCCAAACACAATGCACAGATGTGCTGACACAATTTTCACTGTTTCCAAACCTGTGCAGATATTCCTCTTCCTATCACTTGTACATGCTTAGTGTTTGCTCCCAGAAAAGACGACGAGCTCCACACTGCTTTGGTAGAAATTCGAGGTAACGATAGTCAAATCACGGTGAAGAATTGTCACAAAAGCAATCAGGTTTCATAGCTCATAATTCACAGCCTCAGCTTTCTTTATGTCATCATGCAGAACTGAACTGGTTTCAAAACTGCTAGGTGCATTCTTGGCTTGTGTTCATGCCAGAAACCACGTGCATACTTCCACAGAAGTGTGACTGTTTTGTGTTAAAACTGGCTGGTTTCTCTGGTCTAAACTCTGTGCAGATCCCAGCAGTTTGGATTTGGTGAAATTGGATCTGATCATGTCAGGCCTCAGCTCTGACAGGCTGCCTGGCACTGGACAGGATGGAAATAAAAGACTCAGGGCAAAACTGTGACCCCACAGGAGTCAATGGCAAAACTCCTCTTGCCTTTAATGTGTCCAGGATTTCATCTGTGGCTCTCTGCCTCATCTTTCACTCTCAGAGACAAACAGCACAGGGAATACAGCAGGGACTACAGACACCAGGCTTTCTCCAGTGTATAATGAGGCAGAAGCTGAGAGAAGTCAGAGCTTTTGGATCTCAGCAGAGAAGTGGCTTTTTTCAAAGTGGGGGGAATGAAGAAAAGATAAACACACAACTGACTGGAAGGAAAAGCTACTTCTGTATATACCAGGGGAAAATGAGAGAATGCTTAGGTTTTCTTTTAATTTGTTTTTTCTCCAGCTTCCTAAAGTCACTTGACAGCCTACCAGAACAGAACTCACCACCATTCATAGGGAAAATACAGAATAATATCATGATTGAAAAATGTTCCCTTCAATTAAACTCCCATATGGAGAATTCACGTGGTAACATAACTTAAAGGAATTTACAGCAGCTTCTGTTAGATGCTCTCCTCTCCCCCTGGTGAGGATCACTTAATTCCAGGGTAATGGATTTTAATTACAAGGACACCAGAGGGCAAAGGTGGGTTAGTGGCTTGCTTTGTTTCATGAAACATATGCATCACAGTGTTATGAAATATTCCCTCCTGGCCCATCACTCCCTTGAGGGTTTTGGTGCTAAATACCAGCGTGAGATACAGATCTCTTCCTGTGCTGCTTTCTCCTCCAGCACCCTGAAACTCCTCCTGAACCAGCCTCAGGTCCTAACGAGGTGCAATCTGACTGCTAATGTGCTCGAGATACTTCAGGGCTTTCTTAATAATCTGAAGTTGTCTTTTTCCTCCTAAAATTGCTTCAAACTTCTCCTCTGGGCACCCCTTGCTGCTGGTGTGGGGTGGTTTGCTGGGCAGAGCGCGGGGGGCAGGAGCACAGGGTGGGTGTTGGGTCCAAGAGCTGTGGGTGCCTCCTGCCCCAGGCTGGTCCCTGCCTGCAGCTCCTGTGCCAGGCACGGGGCTGGCACTGTGGGCTGGGCACAGCAGAGGATGAGCCCAACGAGGAGATCAAATGTGCACCTCCTGCTAGTGATGCCTTCACTTGTGACTGGTTTTTATATAAACACTGAAGGCTTTACTCGTGTTTCACCGAGTCAATGTTCCCTGGTTGAGGAAGGATTGAGTCCAGGCTCCAGGGGCTGGCTCTGTACTAACAGCCTGATGAGCGTTCAGGTCTGTTTACACATCAGATTTTTAAATCAATTGGGATGGAAGAAAACGGGTGGGATAATACCCTTTGCCTCATGGTCCCCACTGGGAGGGGATCTTTCATGGCAGATTTCCCCTCTCCTGCAGGGTGGGGAAGGATGAAAGGAGTAGGGTGGGCTGGCCAGGCAAGACCCACAGCACCCCTGTCCCTGGCTTTCTCCTCCCAGAACATCTCAGGGAAGACATCTTCTGGCATGCCCACAGCAACTGGGCTCAGCCAAACCCCAAAGACATGGGGTGCAGGCAAGCAGCTGGTCAAATATTTGCAGAGAAGAGCTTTCCTTCTGCCTGGACACCCTGTCACCCCTCAGCCTCACACACACACACACACAGAGCTCTCCACAGAAATGTGTCCACTCTCCATTCAAACCCATCCCTGCCCCACTCAATCAAACAAACAGTTGTGCTGTTTGTGCTGAAAAGACATGGAGAAAAATGTATGTACAGGTATGCTGAGCTGGGAGCCTAAATCTTCATCCACCTGATGGAGGAACAAATAAGAAATTACATTAGATTGTTGGCAAGTCTCCCAGAAGATGAAATATGGACTTTCTTAGCACAGTTTTCCTTGCTACTTTTTAGGTAACTCCCCATCAGCTCTGAGACAGCAAGATTTCAACCCCTGTGTAAACCTGAAGGTGCAGGGTGAGTTTTACCTTTGCCCATGCAAGCCCAAATAACACTAATTTCAGCTGAGTTATCCTCAGTTTAGAGCAGAATAGCCAGAACCAGAACCTGACCCAGAGCAATGTCTTTGGAAGCTGAGGCTGTGAAATGGAGAGGGCCATTTTATTAATCTGAGGTTTTATTAATTTTATTAATAAATTTTATTAATTAATTTTATTAATAAATTTTATTAATCCCACTTTAAATCTGTTGTGGAATGGATGTAGTGTTTCATTCTTGGGATAGAACAGTTGACTCTGTTTGAATGAGCGTTTTCTCTTCCTTTTATACGGACCAGGAACAAAACAAAGAATCTTTTAAAAACTAAAACTGAGAGTTAGTTAAGGCCAGAATTAGGAGGAAAGTTTCTGTCAGTGTCTTTCTAAGACAGCAGTGTGACTTCTGAGGCACCTCTGTTTGCAGACTTTTCAAATATTGGAACATACGGTCTTAGCAGAATCACAAAAGGCTTTTTTTTAAACTGTGTGTCACAGCTCATCACATTATGGAGGCCTGTGCTGCATAATGTAATGAGATGCACATTTCAACCCACAGACTTCTCTTGTGATATCAAACAGGAGAGAGTCTTAGGGAGCAAATTAGGTCATTCACTGCCGAACTAACTGGTCAGCAAACCCACGTAATGACTATTTTCAAGTTGGCTCTGAAATTTGCCACTTTCCTGCCTCCCATTAAATCAGGCAGAAAATAGAGCTCTGTCAAAAATTAGGTACTTCCTAAGAAATTGTTCCCCTTTTTGTTCAATTTTCTTTGGCATTCATCATAGGGAAAGGTAAAAAAAAAAAAAAAGGTCCTTTTACCTGGGATATTTTCACCACTTTGAGCGTAAGTGAAAAGCAGCTTTTGTCAGCAAAGTGCTTTTTGCTGCCTGATGGGTAATGCAATGTGTGAGTCAGTGTGGAAGAGGAGCTGAAGGTCAAAGCTGTAAGAGTACCTGCAGTGTCACTTGGTGTCCTGATCTGAATGCTGTACATGTCATTTCCCCAGCTCACTGTCAGGGGAGGGAAATCAAACCATGACTGGGAGTTTGCATGAGAGTTGAAGACTAACTCAAGAAAAATGACTCCTTCAAAATGTGCCAAAAATAGGGAAAGGATTAATTACTTGGTTCTATTTCTCATACAGGATATAGAAATTTGTCCGTTTTCTTCTCTGAACATCATCACCCACCTTCTGCATTTGTGAAAGCTTTGCAACAAACTTGGAAAGGTGAAATACTGATGAATTTTGCCACTGATTGGATGAGGCTGGGATTAATCCAGAAAGAGCTCACAGAAAAAAGATAGGCTTGCAAGAGTGTAACAGAAATTTTAAAGCAGCTGAAAAATCCTTGTGCATTCTTTTAATTAATTGACAATGTCATTCTGAAAGCATTTTCAGATGAGATTCTCCCATGGAAAATATTGCTGAAAATACCTTGTTTGTTGTTCAGCAACATTAACCTTTTAAAAACCTTCTAAAAATCCCACCTATGCTCTAAAATGGAGTGTGTCTCTGCACACTGACTTTCTTGTTTTCAGCAGAAAGGCTCTGGGTTTTTTTAACATCAAAAAAGTAGAATGAAAGGTCCCTTTAAAGAACCTTAGCTTATTTACTCTGCACAACTGGACATTAGTAATTTTGCCCACTCTTTTCACTGACTGGTTTTGTAAATTGGCTTAAAAATATTGGATTTGACATTTAAAGCCCTTAATTGACTAGGTCTCAACAAAGTCCCTCACTGAGCTTCTGGCACTCTGCATACCACTTCCTTCTTTTGGGTCAAAAGGGGCAAAACTCTTGTATTTGAAAGTGTGCAGAAGTAGAAAGGGCAGTGTTAACATTCCTGCATGTTCCGCTACAGATCACAGAACAGTCACCCAGCTGACTTTTCCCAGGATTGTGTATTTCTGTTTAAGGAGGAATTGCAAACCTTTTTATTTCAGGGGGGCTATGACAGGACACTGTTTAACCTGGTATCACAAAATCATTTTGTAGTTTGTGATAAATGACAATCACGATTTTTAATTTTTTTTTTACTTTTCCAAATGTGAGATCCTGTAATCAAAGGAGAACAGCATACATTTGTCTTGACTCCTAGTGTGATTTCACTTGATTGATTCCACAACTCCTAAATGCTTGGCCTCAGAAACGGGTCCAGCATCATTTTTTCAGACTTCCTTTCTTGTAGAGTTTTCCTCACCTGGGATCTGCCCTTGCAACTGTCTCAGCATGTGACTTACTCAGTTGGGTTTCTTGTGTAGAAGCTCTTCATGCTCCTAAACCCAAAGAGGCAGAACCCACAAGAATGATGGGGTCCATTTTAAAAGCTACTGATGTAAACTACGTATTTTAGAGATTTATTTTCAAGGCTCTTATTTATCAGAGAATTAAAGGACTGTGTTAAACTCATCAGCATTTTAATTCTGCCTCGATGTTTCATTGTTTTATCATTAGCAGTTCACGGGTTTGTGTTGTAATGAAGAGTAAGGCTGAGACTAGTAAAGAATCATTTTAAGCAAGAAGTTTTGCAGCTGAGACCAGGATTATAAATCACAAGATGTCTTCCCTCATAGTTTATGTTGTCTTTCACAAACCACTGACACCAATGAAGAAATATATTTTAAGAAATAGAAAATAGTGAAGTTAGGTTTATGTGCATCCAATAAAAATGTTTCATAAATTGAAGTTAAAACAGACTCTGTTTCCATAGTCTGCTTGAACACCTTATGCAGATAATCATTCAGGAGGCATCATTTTTATCAGTGTGCTTGCTGGCATTGCATGTTTGTGTCATTTTGGTTTAATGTTAGAAAGAGACATAATCATGACTGAAGTCTTTCAAAATAACCCTAGATGTTATAATTAAGCCAATTACTAACCAATGCATTTTGGTCACACGCTGAAGAAGAGCCTGCTAAATCCATACACACAAGTATAAAGTGTGCAGGGTGAGCTGAGAGAACTCTCTTATTTCTGTTAATGGGCTGAATCATTCAGAGCAGCTCCATCCACGTCAGACGTGCTCGAGCACGAGCGTGGATCTGGAGAACAAAACAGATGGTGCTGATGTCTGTGTCTGGGGAGGGGGAGATATTTCATACCAGCTCTTGGCAGCTCCAGTGAACTGTGTGCCTATTAGCAGCCAGGCTTTGCTCCTGGAACTTTGCTTCTGGTTTATTTTTCATTTGAAAGGCGTCCAGCTCCTAAGTGCCAAGACCACTCAGCGATGTGACTCAAACCTCAGCACGTGGGAATGGAGGAGGCATGTACAGGAAAAACTGCACTCCTGATATAAATCAAAACATTATAGAGATTGTGAAGACAGACCTCTTTTTAATGAGGAATAAACACAAAATGAGTAGAATAACAGTAAAACAGTATCTCATACTCTGTACATATTAATATCTCTTGACTGTTGCTTCCTTCCTCCCTAAAATGTTTTAAAAAATAAGCTGATTGCAGATGATATCAAGTGCTTGTCTTTAGCTCTGTTGTGTTCTTGAAGGAATGAAAACCCTTGACTGCAGGTATGTGCAAAGAATACACGAGCAGATAAATTATTTATCAAGGAATTTATCAGGGTGCCTCAGTTTATGAGGTAACCGTTTGAACTGTGTAAAAAATTCTTAAGGACATTTACTACAGTACAGATGCAGCACCCAGCACCCAGAAAGGGCAAAGATGTCACAAAAGCTTACTAAAACAGTCCTTTTCTGCAAGAAGGGGCATGTGCTTTGGTGGGAATGTTATCTTAGCCACGTGACTGCCAGTTTCTAAGGGTTATTCAATCTTTATTAAGACTATATGTTAATTAGTTAACATATAGTTAATTAAGATTAACTGTGTGTTATTAGCCATGTGTCCTTTATTTGCCTGGAATTCTGTGCACAGGATTACTTTCACAAACAGGAACTGCAACTATTTTCTTGAAGCCAAATTCCCTTTTTTACCTGAGTCAACCTGTAGTTAACCCTGAGGGACAAAACACTGTGCATTTGTGTAGTGCAGAATGCAACCTGCCCTGTTGTTCCTTCATTCTTCTTGCAACAGCTGTGACTCTGGTAGCAATAATAAAAAGAATCCATTACTTTTCCACCCTAACAGTACCTTCAGGTTTGATAGATTATGATGAATTAATCATACAGGATTCTTGCTAACATATTTTATTATGTTGATTGAAGGGATTCACTTGAGATGACAGTTAACATGGCTCAGTAGCCAAAAGCTTTTTAGCACAACTCGAGGTCTATTCACTGTAGCTGCCACTCTTGAACAACCTAAAGGAAATGGCTGAAGTGAACAATGTATCACTGGTGATGTGTTTCTCTCTATAACTATGTAATATGGCAATTAAGCAAGCACAGTTTCAGTAAAAAAACATTTTCTTTCATTTGAGACTTAACCCCCCCCCAAACCTATCTGCCAGATTAAAAATTAGTATGTGGTGGTTAACTTCTTACAGGCATACTTTATTTAAATGCTCCATGTGAAGTAACCCTTTGTTCTTCTTGGCTAGAGCAGTACTCTTCCACTTGTGGTCTGTAGCTAGAATATTAAATCCAGCTTTAGGTACCATACTTCATAAAAATGTGGACCAATTATAGCTTGTCAGAGGATTATAACAAGAAGTTTCAGATGTTTATAAAACATGACCTTGGAGAACACGGTGAATGAACTGGATTGCTAGACCTGAGGAGGAAAAGACTGAGTGTGACAAGATAACAGTCTCCAGATACATAGAAATCTGCTGCAAAGAAACAGGAAACAAGCTCTTGCCCATGTTTGTGATGGATAGAAAAAGAAATAAGGAATTTAAATTGCGTTAAAGATGATTCGAGTTATGTATTAAGAAAAATCTTTGACCAGCGAGGACAGCAAGGAAAATGTTAGGATAGATTGCCTGGAGAGGAATGTCCATCACTGAAAGCCTTTAAGAAACTCTTAGACAAATATCTGTCAGGGATGACACAGATAGAATCGATCCTGCTTTGACACAGAAAGAGATCTATGTTATGCTTTAAAAATTTCATATGTTATTAGTCATTACAGCTGTATATACTCTGCAATGTGTTTGCAGCACTTTAGTATATACATTTCAGTATGGTAAAAGCATGCTGAGTTCAAAATCTCATCCCTAAATGATTATGCAGCAAAATTAAGGCCAGCTGTTTAACCCTTATTTATATCCCTATGTTTGCACCATGATACAGTCTTTAATTACCCTGTCACACATTGGTTTGCTTCCACAGACCTCTCTTTCATCAGTCTATTGGATAAATACTTAGGGAAAGCTCATTATTTTTGCATATTGTCTACTGTTCAGTGGGTATTTTTGTATTTTATTACTGCACACTGTCCAGACTTGCTCTGAAGACAATATTGCTGTATTTTTAGGAAGATTTATATGGTTGTTTTCAGAGCAGTGTTTGAGTGATGCTTTAACTTTAGCTTACCCTCCCAGCCTTGCTGTGACAACTGTCCAGGTGGGAGTTCAGTCTGACACTGATTTTTCAGTGCCATCTCTATTATGTAGCACCACAGATGTTCAGAATAGAATTACAAGACAAATTGTTAAAGGTTTAACAGCTTTAATCAACCAGTTCCTAACTTCTCAGTGGTGATATCAAGGTCTCCTTGCTCTTGATAACAACTAGTGTGTATGTAGTCACATACATATACACATATACATATTCATATATACATATACACATAGTGTATATGAGCTACTGAATTCAGGTTTTAAATAACAAATAAACTCCATTATGCAGTATACTGACAACAAGCAGGATTCCTCAGCAGAGCTAAAGCTTTTGGATTCACAACTTTTGCACAAAATTAATGTTTTCTAGCAGTGCAAGATTGTCATTCTCTGTGTGTATCGTTATTGGTGTGAGAGCTGAGAATGAGATACATCTGGGTTATTAAGATTTCACCTGCACTCATTACAGCAGACTACAGGAATCCTAAACTACAGTCCTGGCTTAGCAAGAAAATATATTCTGATGGGTGTAGCCCACCAACCTTGTTCCAGCTTTGTCACCTGCTGTTAAGATCTCAGTGGATCTTTTCAAATGTAACTAAAAAGCAGGAATCATAATAAATAGGGCTGAACTGCAGTAGTGGCAGGAAGGAACTGGAAGGAGTGGTAGAATCCAGATTTGAGGTTGAAGGGAAGATGACAGGGTACTTCTGGGAAGGGATTACTCCAGGTCAGAAATATGCTGATGCAGAAATTGCACCTGCTGGTTGCACTAATATTCTTGTCCTTGGGACTGTGAAAGGCTGATCAGCCCTAAAGTAGAAGCATTCCCACTCTATCCATTAAATTTTGGTGGTTTTGTAACTCTATTCTACCTATTGATGTCATTGGCTCTTTAATCTTCGACTTTCTTTTCTGGTTTCCCAGATACATAATCCCACATTTCCAGCCAAGATGCAGTCTCTTTTTCAGCATTGTTCTACAAGTTGGAGTCCTCCTGTATCTTCCTCTTACTTTAATCTACAATTTCCTGGCCTGGCCCTGTCCCCTCCTCTCCTTCAATAGCTCCTCATCACACACTGTTCTCCTCCCATGTAGTCTACATGTTAAAAATTCAATTGAGTTGTCCAAGTCTTTTGGAGTTGCCTGCATGCTCATTGCTCTCCCAGAGCACATCCTTGTATGATTTACCTTGCCTAGAATTGAAATATTTTATTTATATAAGGTGTTCTGTGCATTTGCATTACCCTTTTTTAATATATATTACTTAATTTGATGCATTCTAGAGCTGTATAAGCAAGCCTGATCTGTATACTAAATGGTCCCTCATGAAACAAATGTTTAAACCTTTAGCCTAATAGATACCCTTGATTTATTAAATGATGTATGTGCTGACTGCAATATGGAAAAAATATGTATGCAGTCAAACACTGTGGGTTTGCAATACTAAAATTGCAACCAATTTCCTTGTATGTAATTTAAAGAAAATGTAGCAAATAAAAATGAATAATAGGCCAATTTCAGGGTGGTTTATAGTTGTAAACATGTGACGTACAGGTAATCTGAGGTGTCATTAATTCAGTATTTATGAATGTGAAAATCATACTCTTGACTTTATGTGTATATATAAGAGGTATTTTTGTTTGCTCTGAGTCATATTTGTTGTACTTTTTCACGCCCAGACAGCAGAAGGTCTCCTGCTTTTTCTGACCCAGGAAAAAATTAATTAATTTGGAAACAAGTTTCTCAAAAAGCCCTCGATTTAGGATCAAACCTCCTTACTTGATGCAATTTTTTCTTGCTGGGGGTTTGGCTGTGCTCTCAGCCTGCAGAGGAAATATTAATACAGGAGCTGAGGCAACTTTGCAGCATTCCCACCAGATTACCACGACCTACCACTAGTTATGATGTGTTCAACAGGTCGAGAGATCTGTACCTTCAGACATAGATGGATGGTTTTCTTTGCCTCTTTCTACCACTTGATATGTTATATATTTCATCCTTTTCATATGGCACATACTGTAGACATTCCAAAGTGGAATGGTCCAGCTCAGCTGGATCCTGATGAAATTCAGGACACCAACATTTGTAAGTGTTAGCAGAGCTGTTTATTCATTATCTCATTTTATAAGGTTGTTTTGTTTCCTGTTTGAGCAGCTGTGAAGAGGAGAATTATTCTGATGGAACTAATAATTTGTCCTATCAGTTGGACAGGATCTGTGATCTGTTAGTTACCCACAGAAATTTAGTGGTACCATTCGTGGTTAAAATGTTTCTTTAGCTGACAAAAAGAGATCACAAAAAGAAATTCTTAGCAAGAAAGCCACAAAATCACTATTTTGGAAGTGGCTTCTTTTATGCTGCAGAACCACTTATCATTCAAGTGTATATTCATTAGAAATGTCATAGGCTAGAGAAAAAATAAAGGCAAATAAAAAAGGTAGAATGACCAATGCCAGCATCTGGATACTAAACTTTTAAGTGGAAAGTGAAAAGAAGGTATCAGGCTACAAGCTCTAAGGGAAGGATGTAAGCAATTAGAAATCAGTGAATAACACAGCAGAAATGTAAGACAGAAATTTGGGTCATGGGAACCATTAGAAAAAAATCTCAACATAAAAAGAGAGTCCTGTGGATTTCTTGTATTTGTTATTCTGCTCATGTTTTGTTATCTCATAAAGTGGTTGAAAAACTCTTCTGGTTTTAGAATGCAAGTGAGGAGTGATGGAGAGAGAAAGCTGGAAACACATGATATGCATTAGTCTTCATGAAACAAGCAGTCTTATTTCATCAAAAAGCAACAAATCATAACTCTCAATACACATCATATGTACCTCATCCTCTCATTTTTTCTTATTTTTAAATATAGTCAATGATAAAAATATGTCCAGATGTAATGCTAGCCTTCATAAAAAAATCTTTAGCATTTGCTTTGGAGTGTTCTTTGGTTGCAAGAAGTGAATTATAATAAAACCCTTACAAATACTTTGCATTAGACTCTGAAAACTATCCTGCACTCCTCTAAGCCTGCTCCCATGGAAACAAATAACAAAACTTTACAACTCCTCCAAAAACCTAGGTAAACTGTCACAAGGGTTGCCAAAAATCCCACTTTTTATTAGTGAGAAAAATCGAAAGTAAAAGTCAATTGTGCAGGTCTATGTGCATTATTAATGGTCAGTGAGTAGTGGTGTTGCATCCTGGACAAAGACCTATGAATAATCTGATGCCACAATTAAAAATTGTCAACACTTAAGAAGTATCATCTTTGATATTGCAGCAATAGAGAAGACTTTCATTCTAATAGTACCAATCCTTCCCATTCTCAATTTTGTTTAAGGCAAGGTGGGGAAGTCATTGCCATGTTGCAGGTTCCAAGATTTCAATTTTCTCACTTGCCTTTTTATTTCAGGGTTCTGGTTTGGGCAGAGTTTCCCATAGTGATTTCCCTACACTTAATACTTTTTCCTCTCTGAACTTTCATGTTGTGTTCTTGCACAGTCCCTCCCACAAGGATCTGAATGTAATTGTGTTTTGGGCACTATTATTTAGTGGTTCAGTTATAGTTCTTGAAATAACTCTCTGTGTGTTACTTAGGGCCATAACCTCTCCCCTTGTGGGCTCTAGAACGAGCTGTTCCAAGAAACAATTGCTTAAAATGTCACAAAATTGCTTCCTAAACCTTGTCCCAATATGACATATGACCAGTTTATATGCTGACAGTTGAAGTCCCCCATTACTACTGGTTTATTAAATTTAGTTGCCTCTGTGTTCTTAGCATTGCACACGCAGGATTGTTTTCCTGATCTGGAAGTGAGGAATTTACAAGTGTGTGTGAGCTCTCTCTGCACAGAGAGAAGCACAAAATTATTCATCTTTTAATTCTATACATGTCTTTTCCCAAGGATGAAGTGGAACAGGAGCTGTGTCTTTTTACAGGCACGCTGAACAAATGTGTACTTTAATTTGTACAGATATACAAACCAAATTATAAAACATACTTGCGTGTCAATGGCTGATTTTAGGCGATTTTAATGCATTAATTACAGTTTAAGCCTTTCATTTTCCTGGGGCTAATCGACTGTGTTGAGCCTTGCCAAACTAAGGATAGAGACTAAATCTGATATTACAGACTTATAAGTGCCAATATGAGTCCCTTCCAAAGAAAACACACTTCTGTTCCTTCAATTTTCTGCTTCTGGAGCTTGAATAAAGAAGAACAGAGCTATTACATCCACATTAGATTTATTAAGATTGAAGTTTCACAGCCATAGGATTACAGTTCCCCATTCACCACGTTAGAAATTATAGTTTAGGTCCCAACTTAATTGTTGTTCAGCTCATTGAAATGTCTTACAGGGTTAACTGGTTATAGTAGAAGCCAATGGCAGAGGAGACTTGTGGAATCTTGGGAAGAATAGTTCTATGCTGCTTTTAAACCTGCTCTTGAATAATAACAACTTAATTTCTCTGAATGAGTAGTACAGACAGGTACTTTTACATTATCAAAATACTTGTTAAGCAAGAGTCTTAAAGAGTCTGTGAAAACTTAAAACATAGGTTTTTTGAAAACAAAACTCTCAAACCTCTTTTCTTTTTGTGCAAAAGCTATGCCAAGAATGAGGACATAACTGCCCATAGGAAATATTCTCTACTGATGCTAACTGCTTGATTTAGAGTAGTTAATTCTCAGAAAAAATAGTGGAATGTATCTTTGGAAATAAAAAGAAAAAGGAGATTTTTATTTTTGAAGTAAAAATATATACTACAATAATGACAAAATAGTAGCTACTAGTTTGTAGTAATAATAGAAAACTATTTGACTTTTTCCTTTAGTCTTATGAAACAATTTTTAAAGTTGGTTTTTATCTTTTTATTACTAGAACTCAGAAAACACATTTTTTCAGGTATACCACAAGTGTTACTTTATTAAGCACAAAAATTATCCCAGGAATCTAATGTCAGTCTTTTCAGCACCTTATAAATTCATCAAAAGGAAATACTCAGCTTTTTGAAATGTGAAAAATTACTTGTGGTTTTCTCTTACACTCATTTTCCACATTCTGAGATTGCATGTTTCATTTCTTGTATATTTATGATATCCTATTTGTAGACAGTTGTGTTTTCTTTAGCTAGCTCTTGCTCTAAAGGATGATTAATTTGTATTTTACTCAGTGGGTCACATATTTTAATTGTCACATACAAGCATTTGAGTTTCTATTCATGAAACAAGGTGTTTTCAATATGTGTCAATAATTAGCCTGCATACTGGGATTTAAGGGTCAGATTTTAAAATTCTTTGCTTTAACTTCAAAAGGTGTGTGCCCTTCCCTGTGCTGGGGTAATTCCACCAGTAGGAGCAAGCAATATCCTTGCCTTTTCTGGGAATAAGGGGTCAGAACCAGTTCTGTCTGTGCTTATGATACTGAAATGAGGCAAGGGGCAAGAGAGTGAACCTGTAGTTTAAGATGTGATGTTCTCCACAGGAGATGATGCCACAAAAAGGGCAAAGTGCCAGGTATTTGACTTATAGCTGATTGGATGGGACTATCCTTTATTAGAGCTCAAATTAATGAGTCCCATCAGGCTGGTGTTGTTCAGCCTCACCCTAAAGGACATCAGGACCTCTCAAGGGTAGTGGACTAGGGGAGAACTCAGGTTTACAAGCAATTTTTTGCAGGCCTGCACTGTGTGCACCTTGGAAAGAGTGGTCACACCAGATTTATTAAGGAATCTCCCAAGGATAGGAAAAGCACTGGCTATCTTAAGGCCATTGAGGCTGAATGTGCTGCTGTGAGGGATTGCTTTTGTTCCAGAGAGCATCTCTCTCAGCTTCAGTAAGCTGTAAATGCTGTGCTATTTAGCTTGTTCTTTTTCTTTCTGTTGTGTTCAGTGCTGTGCAATAATCTCCTGGGGTTCAGAACAAACTTTTCTGGAACACTTGCACTTGAAAATGAAGACTGTCCAGTCCCGTTGACCTGCAAGGAAGAGCAATCACTGAGCTCTGAAGGTTTTCTCAAAGGTTCAGGAGTATGGGCAAAGTGAAATATAAGAAGCAGAGATACAACTGTTTCACTGAATTTAAGATTAGAATTATCTGAAGTATCTTAGGGGTGATTTAGATGTGAAGCTGTCCCTGGATCTCCTCGGTGGTGCTGATGTCTGTGAGCTGCTGTGTCCTAAGAACAGGTACCAACAGCTCTCACAATTATTGACTCCTGTGCCTGCAGTTTTCATGGCATTGGAACAACATTACAGAAGGAGAACTTCGAGAGGGTTTTAAGAAAAATTAAAAAATTGTGATATGCAGAAGCATTTTACATCACTGCCACAATGCTAGGAGATGGAGGAAAATGTGGAGCTAAATCCAAGTCCATCACTTTCTCAGTACTCTCAGTAAATCTGCCACTAGTAAGTCAGTCAGATTTGTAGTAAGTCAGATTTGTCTGTTGTATTCCCAAACACAGACAACATTTTATCCTGGATGAATATATGACTTAAAATAACTAAAAACTGTCTACCTCTCTCCCTCTCTCACACACACATACACACATACACAACGAAAGTTTTTCTCCAGAAAAGGGGAGTTCTCAGGTGATAAATCATGATTATTGTCAGGCATAAAATATGCAGAGCAGTCAACACCAATAACCACTTTATCTAACACATTCTTCCTATTAAAATAAAGAAGAATACAAGTAAAATGGAATGTGTTTACCTGCAGGTGACATCTGGGGTTTTTTTTTTCAGAAGTTTCTCATATTTTGGCAGGATAAACTGCAGAAATTGTCCTGGAAGAATCCCTCTGCAAAGTTCCACCAATGTTTGTTATAATAATAATAATGGCAATGGTAATAAGTGAGTTTCTTTGTTTGTTTGATAGGTGCTGACAATATGCTCACAGGGAACTTGACTCGGCTGTGTTTACTTCTTCTGTGTTGACTTTTTGCAAATGTTCTTTTGGATTATTATTCTCGCAGGAACGCTGCCTGAAATGTTCATTTTAAAGAGGATATTAAAGGACATTCTCAAATTGTCGATTTTGAACTCATAAATATTACAGCCATTCCAGAAGATTAATTCACCCCTGAATTCTGTTTATCTTCTTAGGAAACAAGAAAGAATGTTTTATCCAATCACAATTAGCACAAGTGAAAATAGCAGAATTTTTTAGCAATGAGCTGCTTGAATATAATTTACCAAGAAAGATATTTTCTTGGTACTCATGTAGTGATTTCCACCAGCTAATGGACATGTGTGATTGATACTTAGTTTTTCACTACTTGTGTATTGCAGGTCCTAATGGTGCCCATATATAATGTGTGTGGAGATATATATATATATATATACACATGTATATATATACATAGTATATATGTACTATATGCAGGGTATATAGTACAGGGTATATAGTATATACTATATATTCTTGTCTTAACTAGAAAATAAAGAGAAAAGAAAAAAGTAAGTTGCTTTCTGTTTCTAGATTGTGATTATTGTTTGTGTTTATTAAAAAAAAAGAAAAAAAGGCAAAGCTTAAAAGGATAAATAAAACAACCTGCCCAAAAATACGAGCAAGGACATTTATCAGAAAACAGATGGTCTCTTAGACACAGAACTGAACACCTCCAGAAACATAACAACCCATTTATCTTGATGAATTCATCCTCTAGCAGGTATCTCAAAGAGCAGAAGCAACGGTTTACCTGCAGGTCTGGAAAACACATTTCCATGAAGATACATGACGTGGAAATCAGTTATGGATTCAAATTTTTCACATGTTGAACGGGAATATTGTGGTAAATTTTCCCTTCTCCTGCTCTGGTCTGATCTTCAGAGAGAACAACTCTCTTTCTCTCCCAGTCCTGAGGCATTAAGGGCACCAAATTCAACTCCAGAGCACAATTTAAGCACCTGCAGAACTCTTTTAAGCACTTTGCATTATCTCCCAATGAGTCATCTGCAAATCAGACCTGGCTCCTGCAGGTGCCTTCTGTTATAGGGAATCTCTAAGAAATTGAATTATCAGGCTTTTCATCTCCCTTTCTCTCACTGAAGGAGTTCAATAGCCAAGTTTTAGTGGTGGTCAGCATGAAGGATTTAAAAAAAGTTTCGAACACATCAAAAATAAATTCTTTACAGTATTCATACACAAAAAATCTGTGCTATCTCCACTCAGAAAAGATAACTTCGGGCAGTCTTTTTCAAAGATTTCTCAAAGACATAGACAACTCCTCTTGAGCAGAAAATTTTGAAAAATGACAGAGCAGTACAAAAACTGACAATTTTAACATATTCTTTTCAGGAATTCACTGCAGCACTGTAAACATAAACATTAGTGCCATAAACCATCTCTGGCTTGACTTTTGTGGCATTTGCAACTGTTTTTAAGCTAGAATAGTGCTAGAGGCTTTCTGCAGTAACTCGTATTACCCCTGAACATACCTGAGTGATTAACAGTGATCTTGTAGCACTGACAGGCTACCAAAAAATAGATGGATATCAACTTATAGATTCACATTTAGTCCTCTGAAATTAGAAGGAAATGATCATGGAAATATTACTAGAAAGACTAGAAAGCATATTGTCAGCACTTATCAAACAAACAAAGAAACTCACTTATTACCACTGCCATTATTATTATTATAACAAACATTGATGGAACTTTTCAGAGGGATTCTTCCAGGACAATTTCTGCAATTTATCCTGCCAAAACATGAGAAACTTCTGAAAAAAACCCCACACATGTCACCTGCAGGTAAACACATTCCATTTTACTTGTATTCTTCTTTATTCAATAGGAAGAATGTGTTAGATAAAGTGGTTATTGGTGTTGACTGCTCTGCATATTTTATGCCTGACAATAACCATGATTTATCACCTGAGAACTCCCCTTTTCTGGAGAAAAACTTTAGTTGTGTATGTGTGTATGTGTGTGTGAGAGAGAGAGTGAGGCAGACAGATTTAAGTTATCTTAAGTCATATATTCATCCAGGATAAAATGTTGTCTGTGTTTGGGAATACAACAGACAAATCTGACTTACTACAGTGGCAGATTTACTGAGAGTACTAAGAAAGTGATGTACTTGGACTTAGCTCCACATTTTCCTCCATCTCCTAGCATTGTGGCAGTGATGTAAAATGCTTCTGCATATCACAAGTTTTCAATTTTTCTTAAAACCCTCTCCAAGTCCTCCTTCTAAAATGTAAGGAAAAATATTGCCTGAGATGTCCCAGACTAAATGTTTGCTGCAGACTGGATTTACAGAATTTATATAATTTATATAATTTATAGCTATTATAGCATCCTGGAGCCAGGGTTAGTTTTGCAGGATC
This sequence comes from Manacus candei, assembly GCF_025592945.1. Lineage (NCBI taxonomy): Eukaryota > Metazoa > Chordata > Aves > Passeriformes > Pipridae > Manacus > Manacus candei. The sequence continues at coordinate 1,743,284 of NW_026138092.1, forward strand.
TCCTGGTCCATGCACAGTCATTTCCATGGGAAGAGCTCACAGCACGATGTAAACAACACAGAGGAAAGATCCCAACAACTTATCTTCCTAAGCCCTCGTGCCAGCTAATGAATGAAGCTGATGAAAACTCTGTCTCACATTTTAAAGATATGATAATTCAGCTTTGTCACAGGGTAATCTGCTGCTGTTGTCAGAATCAGTGATGTTCCTTCCCTGTCATCAGATTACTGAGATGGCTGGGCTGGCTTTTCCCCAGGCAGTTTAGAAAACAGAGAAGAGCTGTGAGAGCTGGAACGCAGGTGGGGAACTCTGGGGATTTGTAAAATGCATTATTAGAAATTGCTTTGCTATTTATGTAGATTTAAATAATAAAATATATCCCTAAGCCTTCTTATCAGCCGCATTAAATATGTTCTCAAAGAAAGAACTGAGCCAACCTGCATTTAAAATTCCCCTCTACCTTTGCATCCTATCACTGCTGTGGGATTTGCTTCTCTCCACACACTTTTCCTAAGCCCTGTGTGTGCTGAGGAACCCAAAATGGGCTATTTTGAGCCAAGGAAAAGTGTCTGTTATAGGAGCTGGAGATCTGACTCTGGGCAGGGCAAGACTTGCCAGCTAAGTCTGTTTTATGATGAACAATTAATCCTGAGTGCCTTTTCTGGCTCCAACTGAGGCAGGGCAGGATGGGAGAAGAGCCAATCCCGGGATATTAATGATTTTTCAGTGTGCTAACACCTTAAATTCGAGCCTAAGACCAGCGAGCAAGTCATGCAGATCCATTTAAGATAATTTATTAGGCATATGAAAGGAACATACAGAGAAAGGAGAGACCTTTTTGGTACATACTGACCAATTCTTTAATTGCCTTTCATAATGGATTGTGTTTAACCAAGTGACCTAACGAAGCGTGACTGCAAAATTAAGTATTTTCACAGAAAGTCTGTATTTACATGTGTCTCTCATTCATGTGAGAAGCTGTCTGGAGGGGGGATCTTCATTGCTAGCCCACAGCTGGGTAGAAATGTTAAAAAAAGTGATCTCTGACACAGCACACAACGTCCCTGTGAATAAATTCCATCATAAAGTCCATAGGATTTCTACTGTCTTCTGCACTTAAGTTGAAACATCACATCATAAAGGAGAAAAGGAACAAAAGACTGGGACCTTAAGGACAGGGACAAAATGCCTGGAAATCTGGTTTTAATCAGTTCAATAAAAAAATGCCTTTATCCTATTTTTTAAAAAATGTAGGTGGGATAACGTAAGTACTGAAAAATATTGTCTGGTTTTTTTGCCAAAGCAAGTTATTTTCTACAAAATTTTGATTTATGCTCTTCTTAACCACTCTTTCCTTTCTGAGCTGTTCCTCCCAGTTAACTGTCCCATTTACCTGGGATGTGCCCTGGCAGTTTTATTTCCCAGCATCTCTCTCGAGCAGACAAGACAGAGAAGAAAGAAACCTCTCTGTCTCTCATGTGCAAAATTTTGCTTTGGAAAGAAGCTTTAAGAAGTTTTTAAAAGGTCAATTAATCAATCAGGGAAAAATAAAAATGTTCTTTGACTTGGCCTCACCACTCAGATAATGAATGATGAATAGTGAGCCTCGGAGTGAATCCTTGCAATCAACAGTCCCTGCCTAATCAATAGGCTGACATTTGAACACAATTGCAGAAAGTGATCAAATTTCATAAATATCAGAGATTGTTGCTGGGAAAAAAAAATCATGAACAGAAGGAAAAGGGGAAAAAAAAAACCCCAAAAAAAAAAAAGAAAGAAAAAAGGAGATAATTTGCCAGTGAGCTGCTCACTGGGTAAATAATTAAGAGAGCAGTTAAACAGGGACCAGGATTGCTTGATGATCTGGGCTATGTAGTTTAAGGTCATGCAAAAGTTATTCATCAAGAACAAAGGTTGAAAAAACATAGTGTGTGCTGGAAAGCAGATACCTTAAAAAGAATTAACATGAAACTCCAAAGCAATGCTGTGGTCAAAGCAGTCAATATTGCCTGAGATTAAACAGGAACATGGAAACAGGGATGTGGCTTCAGCCATCCTGACACGGGGAGCTGTGCAAGGTGAACTCCACGCCAGGATGTTTAACAACTGCAGAATGTGGAGAACAAAAAAGGTACAGAAATTATTCAAATCTTTGAGTAAATGCCAGGCCCGTTGATTTTATCAGAAATAGGTTTGAAGGCTGATTTAATTGCAGCATAAATGTGCTCTCCAGAGTGAAACAAACTCTTCTGAGCTAGAAGGGTGAAGGCAGAACTAGTGCTGGAAATCTAATGCCACAATAATTCAGATTAGAAACTACAGACATTTTATTTTTTCTTTTCTTCTTTTTTGTTTGTGATTTTTTGGCAATTATCAACTAGAAATGGGTAACAAGGGAAAGGGTTTATTCTCTACTTTCTGATGTCTTCAAAATGAGAATTTCTTATTTTGGATCTTATTAATGGATCTGCAAGACTTGCTCACTGGTCTTAGGTTAAATATTAAATCAGATTTAGCAACATGCAGTTGGTTTTTTAGGAGTCAAGAGCGTGGGGTACAAAATGTTATTTTGATAATCTTTCTAGTCACTTCTAACATTGAGATTTGTTTACCCAGCTACTGAGTTTCAACCCTGAGCTGTCTTGCCACATTCTCAGCTTCATCACCACTTGAAAATCCAGGTAGCAATCAGTAAGTCAGACTTATCTATGCCCTTAATAGGTGAATTTACTGTGAAAGCAACTCCATCCTGATGTGCTGTTACATCCAGTTCACCACCATGGACAGGCCTGTTCCCAGAGGTGACTTCACACAGGACTCTCCCTTCACTTTCTGATTTAATACACACGAACCAGCTCTGATCTTAAAATCAGGTGGCATTGTTGATGTGTTTAACAGGCATCAATACTCATTTATTAATCTGAGCTGTGCCATATGCCATCAAACCTGAGGTATGAAAAGCCTCTTCCACTCTAAAAGATCACAGGAAAATTCAAATGCAGTCTCCTTCAGGCTCTGGAAACCACCAGCAAGCTAGAGAGGTGTAGGTTGTCCAAGATCAAAAAAAAAAAGGAAAAAGAATGTGAAGGTGTCTGGGTAACACCTCCTTTGTTTTGTTTTAATATCCCCGTTAACTCCCCACAAAGACAATCACAGTGAGCAGGATTTCTGAAGGTGCTTCCAGTACTGGGAGGGTTGTTTGAACCCAGGGTTAGTGTTCCAAACTCCAGGTTTGGGAGGATGCTGGCACCACACCCTCCCAGGGGAATTGTCAGTTGTTTTCTTTGGTTTGGTTTGGTTTTCTTACAAAGCAGGACTGAAACCTTCTGAACACATCCTCAGCCAATATAAAGAAAGAAAGAAATCGCTGATGATTAACTACAGAAGTCCTTTTATTTCCCTCCTGACTTGTTTGGGGTACCTTGAAGGCAGTTAATTTGGCCTAAATCAAATTGATCTTGTTCCGATGTATTACTTAGAAATTAAATATTTGGCATAAATATCACTGCTGTTACCGCAAAGAAAAAAAGGAAATATTTTTGAAAAGTAAAGTTTATTATTTGAAGAGGAGAGGTGAGCTTTAGGCAAATAAAAATCTGAACGTTTTAATCCAAGATCATTATGACTTGGGACTTTCTTTCATAATCTTTTCATTAGCATTTCTCTTGGTTTCTAGGCAATCAAGAAGGATTAGAATTTTTTAAATTAATTCTTTTTTTTCTGTTGAAATAGCAGTTGAGAATGCAGTAATACTTAACATTGTACTCCTTGTCCAATTTTTCAACAAGAGTATTATTTGTGGAACAGAAATTGTATGTGGGAAGAACAAAAAAATATATTTTAAAAGCCAAGCATTGTGCAGTCAGACACTTTCATAACTTTAGGAGGAACCTTTAGTTTGAATTTCTACCTGCTATTTTTTCATTGCAAAATTTGTCACTCCACTGCAGTATCTCTAGTGCTTAAGTTGCTTTCAAACACATTAATATCTTTTTATGTTGTGGCTTTCCTTCAGCCATTCATATCCTCCAGTTACAGAGTATGTGTTATCAAAATTCCTAAGTCAACTATTAGCTCCATGAGGAAGAGCTTCCAATTTCAAAACTGTTTCTGAAGCACTGTGATTAAAAAATAAACAAACAAAACACCTCTGTCACAAACATAATTCCTGTGATCAACATGACAATCCCCTGGAAAGAGTTGTATTGTTGTATTTTTGCAGGGTATCTTATCTCAGTTTTATTGAAATATCATTATTGATTTCATATTTTAACTGTTTCTCCTGCAGTTTACAATTCTATACTTTTGTCTTTCTGATCCCTGACTGGTTTCCAGAGACCAATTTCAGCACTAGGTTTTCTTTGGAAAATGTGTGTGAAGAGCAGTTTATTTCTGAAATATCACCTGAAGTTCACCTCATAATACGCTTCAGAGAAACAGAATAAGGGTTAGGGATTAATTACTCTCAGATATGAAGCACAAGTTTGGTCTTAAGTAGCAATCCTGAGACAAGAGAGATGGCTCTTGAAAGGTCAAGCAGAAAGTGTGAACAAAAAATGATTAAAAACCAAAAAAAAACTCCAAACAAAACAAAAGAGGAAAACAGGGTCACCCAGAGTTTGCAAGTAGAATCACTTTCCAGAAATATTTCATTATCTGGAGTACCTTTCTGAAGCATCAGTACATGGCATTAAATGACTGGTTGGATCTGAGAACTTCTACCAGTAAATAACTGTAACCCTCTGCATTCCTGAAAGCTGCTATTGCAGTGGAATACAGAAGTTATCTCCCTTTTGGTATTTTCTACTCATTTCAGAATTACTTTCTGTTTTATATACACACAGGGAATTTCTCCCCAATCAGTAGCATCTCTGTATAAAATGAAAGAAGAAAAATTCCCAGAAGCTTCACCTTTGTCTCCTGGAAGGTCACACTCATTTTTTTCCTTTGCAGTAGAAGAAAATGAAATCAATCTGGTAAATATCCATAGGCAGCCAGCAGAAAGAAAAGTGGCTCCTGTGTTCTGAGAGAAATGGGAAGTAAATTCGAGTCTGACAAAGTTGTCACTGGTCAGAACCTGCCAGTCCTGCTCAGTTTTAAATCAACCAGTCAGTGGTGATGAGGTGGTGGGAGTCCCAGGGAGCAAAATCAAACAGAGGAGGCTCCCCCTCAGGAAATATTCTCAGTTAGCCTGGTGGGCTGGGAGGGTGCATAAAAGCAGATCTCTCTCTTTTCAAGACCTTGAGAAGTTTATCTCTTGCCACCTTTGTCAGATCCCACTGAAGTCAGGGGAAGGATTCCTGATGCTCTTGAGAAGTGCAAATATCAGAATATCAAATATTTCAGAAATGCTCCCTAGGGACACACCCATTATCACATTCAGTTTGATGAACGTCCCAAAATTCCCTTTTTTTTTTTCTTTTTTCCCCAGAATTTTTTTGCCGAAGAAAAAAGGTTTTTAATGCCTGTAATTTTGTGCCTCCCTACTTAGAAACTGTGGTTTTCTTGAACCTTCATGTGTAAACTTTCTTCTATTTGTATATATTTCATATGTAAATATATGTAATATATATATTTCATATGTAAATGAAATATATATATTTCATATGTAAATGAAATATATATATCTCATATGTAAATATATTTCATATATTTAGTCATATAAATATATTTATAGATTTATAGATTTTTAAACATATTTTTATATGTTTATAAATATATTCTATTCATATATTTATTAATATAAATATATATTTCATATATTTACATATTTCATATGTAAATAAGAACCAAGTGATTTATTTTAGTCATATAAAAATTGTCTTTTTTTCATAGATATTTATGGAAATTAATCAGTAACGATGACATAAAATCAGAGTCAAAAAGAGGTTTTCTGTATAAATCTGTATAAATATTAAAGTAGTACATTCATGACATTTTATGGAATAAGTTACAGAGCAAATAATAACATTTAAAAAATTAATTTTGAAGTAAAAAAATGCCCAGAGTCAGTCTGCTTCATTGCTGTAAATGAAAACTAGCTGACATTACATCAGTATGTGCCCAAGTCTGTCTGCACAAGCATATTTACAACTTCTGAACACATTTATTAATCACAGGATATTTGCTGCACTGTGCTCACTGACACTCTATTTTCAGAGCGTGTTTGCTGGGATTACTCTCCTGATTTTGGCTGAATTGCACCAGACAGGGCAGCAAAAGCCTCCAAGGAGTTGTCTAGACACCTGAAGCAGTAACTGGAAGGCAAAGGCACGTGAGCTTTTATTTACTGAAAGATGCTGTTCAAAGACTTTGGAGAAAAGCATTTCTAAAAACTCTGAGAGGCAATTCCAGAAAGCAAGAGAGCCTGGAGGCTTAATTCTGCTCCCACTTGCACACAGAGTGACTCTGAATTAAATGGTGTTGTGCCAGTGGAAAAGAGAGGTTTAAGATCATAATCAGGGAAAAGACATATGAGAACAAGTGGAGTATATTTTCCTAAATTTCTAGATTTCTAGATTAATATTGAACTAAAGAACACATGAATAATTTGAGAACTTCTTTCAAGCTTTGAGATTGTTTCATCCTTTGTTTATATTTTTCTTGTATAGTTAATTAGTTTGTAGTTAAATAAAATGTTGTCTCAGAAGCATTGAAATGTAAACTGTCTTTTCCTGGAGCACAATCATCTGATATAAAAGAGTGAAGAGCTCAGAAAACTGCAGTAAAATCAGAGGAATTGCTTCAGGTTCAGGACTTTTTACTCTTGGTGAAGTGATTTTGCTTTAGTATTTGCTCTTAACCATAAAAAGAGCTTCTCATCAAAAAAGGGTTAAAATCTTTGTGTTAAAGTCTCTGTATTAAAATCACAGCCTAATCATCATCACAAAATTAACTACAGAGGTGAGCTGAGCATTGTCTTCTTACTGAGAGGTGAGTAAAGCCAAAACCAACAACTTCTGCTTTTTTTCCTTAACCAAAATCTCATCCAAAGGCTTTCAAGTGTTTGAATACATCCAGAAGAAATCAGGAACACAGAGACAGACCAGGTTGCACTTTTTACCTTCCATAGGATTTCTCCTCCTTGACAGCATCCCAAGACATAGAATACCAACCATCACCTCTAAAGTGTGGTTTATAATTGCCCATATTATCAAATACAGCATGAATGCCACTACCAGTAAGAATTGTTGCTTACCCTGGAAATTTTCATGCTGGTCTTACCCCAGGTGCTTCTATATGAATAAACAGGTTAGTTATTTCATTTTTTTTCTCTCTCCTCATTGAAATTTGGTGGGTAGATATGGTTATTATAATTGAAGTACTGCTTTAGACTTCAACTTAGCTGCTGAATTGTAATAGGATGCTCAACCATGATTAGTAAATAACAATAAAAATGCCATTTTTCAGTGAGTCCAAGAAAAGCAAATGTGTTAAAGAACATATCAAACAGGAGAATGTTTAAGAGAACAGATATCTCTGTGAAATGAAGGTGAAATGAAGGCTCTGCCACCATAGTTTAGTGTTCATATGCTGCCAAGATGTCAGTGGTTGGAAGGAGAAAGACTGCTCATATTTCAGAGTGTGAGTAAGGCTGTTTGAGTCAAAATCTTCCAGATGACAAAGATGACTTCTGCATCCCCTGAGAATCACAACAGCTTTGTGGGAAATAATCAGGTGTTCAAGAATAGTGTGTTTGAAGAACTGATCATGGGTTTATTTACACCAGTAATACAATGCCCAACTTCTTTGACTTGGTGGAATTAGTCCTGCCTGACATTAATGGAAGTCAGCCCAAGAGTGTCTGTACCTACCAGAGGATAAACAAGCCAGACTGAGAAGAGGGTAGCCCCAACAGAGCAGAGAATTTCAGTAGATCCCTCAAATAATAAAGCCATAATCAATGTGTACAGCAAAGGAAGTTTCCTCCAACTGTGCAGCCTGAAAATGGTTTTTTTGAGGATTTCAATCCACATCCTGGCTAGGTAATCTTAAAGATGAATGGGAAATTTTACTTTTATGCAGAAGAACGTAGGAAGTTCAAAGAAAAAATAGAATAAAGGATCACACACTAAGTAACACACAAGATAGAAATAATGTCTCTGTAAACCATCAGACCGAACGAGGCAAGGAAGACCAGAAAAAATACTATGGGGTTTTTTTAATTAATTGATGATGGGAATTTATAAGGAAAGCACCATTACCTTGTGGTGATTCTATTTAACAGAGTGAGCAACAGTTGAACTGTTCATACTTGCATACATATGCAGATCCAAATTTGTGTGGGGACTGCTCTCTCCTGGGATTTTCACACCCAAGCTGGGTATCAAATCTCAATTATAACATGCCTGGAGGGAATCGAGCCCTTATAGAGTTAATTGAAAGAAGGCAACTAAATGAGGTGTCCAAAGCACTCAGAGAAGAGTAAATTCAGGTAAAGCAAGAATTTGGGTAAGGGAGGAAAAACAAAGAAGTGGCTGATGTTATTGTTTGCTGGAGAGGAATCAGAGTGAGGTACCTGCTGTCCTTTGAGGTCTGTGTTTGTAAAGGGGCTTTCAGAGCAGATATTCAAGCCACATTGACCACCTGAGACGTTGGAGCCATAACCTTTCTTTTTTCCTCTCTCACATGCAGGATACTCCAGCATTTACTCCTGTGTTTCCCCACTCCCTGTTACATATTGCTACTCCCTAGCTATGTTCTCATTCTTAGTTTGGGGATATATAATAGGATGTGCCTTGACTATGCTTTCAGAACCCTGGTTTGGAGGGGTGCACTTCCAAATTTAATCTAACAATCTCAACTCTCAAGGTTCACGTGGATTTTCACTTGAACTAGGGGTCTAAGCAGCTTGCTAGTGAGGAAAAGCATCAATTCTTTAAAACTATTTTCTAGATCTTATTATTTTCTGATTGGAATGATCCAAAAGTTGCTTTGAATTTTCATTTCATGATGCTGTTCAGGACTCAATGGATTTTCTTGGCTTAAGGGCATGAGGAGAGGTCAACATCTGATAGTTTCTAATCAGTGCTACGAGGAATTTCTGGTAATTGTAGAGATCCTCATGGCCTTGATCCAGGGAACATTTGTGCATAAGAAAGTATCTCATGTTTAACCCATAAATGTACAGAATCGATTCAGGTTATTCCACTTCTCTGCTTTTAAAGACATTTCACATTCTTTTGCCAATTGCACCTTAAATTTACTTAAATATGTTTTGATGATTTCTCTGATCTGTGGTCTTTTCTGCAGCATTAATCAGCTACTTAGAGCCTCATTTTTCCTGACAGTTGGGTAGAGTACGTGTTGTTCTGACTGTTTTTGTTATGAGCACGGTCTCCAATGAGGGTTAGGAGGGAGCAGGTGACCTTCCCAAGGTCATATGCAGAGCTCTGTATCCACCGGCAAGCAAAGCATCTGAAATTCCCACTTCACTGCTTTGTCACAACACTACCCTTTTATTCCTCAGAAAGTTATTTTACAGCTTATTAAAACTACTGTCTTGGAGGAGACAATTTGTTTTGCTCACAGCTCACTTTTTCACTCGATGTTTTACTCGTGTATATTATACAGTAACAACAATAATGACAATAATAATGTGTGCTATGTAATAAGCAAGCACATTAAGAGCTCTGATGCCAAGGCAATGCAAGAGTTAAGGTGGTTCTTCAACAGCTCCACATAATGAATCCAGTATTTTAATGGTCCCAGCTAGGATTAGAAGTTAACACCTCATTAAGATGAATGGGGAATACAGTTTGCACCTTTCCTGTTGCTCCTACGCTGTGTGGCTTGCAGGCTCCTTCTGCTGGTTCTGGAGGACAGGAGGCTTAAAGAGCACAGGAGTGCATCATTAATTTATGTGGGGATCTCTCTTTGTCCACGAAATTACTAGTGACTGTCTTTTTAATGAAACTCCGGTTCTGCAGAAAACCTTTTGACAGTGTAAAGACCAAAACACCGAGGGATTCTTTTTGTACTCACTTTTTCCACTGTAAGGTTTCATGTCATAAGAGAAATATTATTGCTCACAATACCTATTTTATCCAGGTGCAGTCCTGTAAACGTGCACTTAGTGAGACCTAAGCCCTTCTTTTACAAGGAGGAAACCTGGATGTTTCCCTCATGGCCATATTTGCATTCAGTATGAAAATGAGTAAAGATCTAAAGCCCACCTAGAGGCAGAATCACTGTTGTGTTTTCAATGACAAAATCTACTGAAAGTGGATTTGATTCTTTTCCCTCTATCTCCTGCATAAAAAAAAAACAACACACACAACAACAACAACAAAAAAAACCCCAAACCCCAAAAGCTCCCATACTGTGTACAGAAAAATTATTTTCCTTGAACCTACCACGTGTTTTTCCAAGGAGGTTGGTACCAATGAAGTTGATCCCAATCAAGCTAATGCAAGAAGGTCTGATAATTTGCCAATATTTATAGTTGCAGGCACTCCTGGGTGGCAACATAATGTGTTTGCATGACATCTCACTGCCTCTGTTTTTGTTTTCTCCAAGTCTTAGATAAAGCAGGAGCAGAGAACTCCAGGTGAGTCATGATTGCTCTGAGGTAAGTTAAGAATAACCTATATCTGCTTTAGTACCCATATATCCAAATCTGTGCACACACAGGTAGGCACATCCTGGCCTGTTCAATGACAAGGAGGTTGGTTTCACATTTTAGCGTTATTGAAGTGAAATAACTTGTGGAAATAGTGCAAACATTTTCTATATAAATATTTATACTTCCCCGTTTCAGTGTCCTCCCACAATTCTAATTGGCTTTTCAGTGGAATTACAGATGTTCACTTTAGGTGCAGAGGCCTTTTAACTATCAGTGCCCTCATGTTTACAGACAGAACTGGGTCTGAAGTAACACATTGTGCCAGAAATCCAGTATTTAGGAGCCCACAGCATCTTTTTTCGTTCAAAAGGCAAAATTGCCACAAATGCAGTAAACTCTGTAACAGACTCAGAGACGGGTGGGACACAGCTTGCAGTGATTAATGCTAATTGCTAGACGAGGTTTTGGAAGGGGTTAGTGATTTAGAGATCCAACTTTGAAAAAATGTCTGAAGGGCTGATTTTCAGAAGAGGAACAGTCTCATCTTCCTGCAAAATGGACTCCCTTAAATTACCTCTGCTTTTGGACCCCACAGTTTAAATTACCAGCTACTTCTGGAAATCTCACCCAGAATTTAGCAATGCTTTTACCCATACAAGAGGTATTTTTGTTTTCTTTTCTGATTTCTTAAAAATCTATTTCTCTAGCTCCACTTTTGAATACATTATACTCTGAATCACAAACTTCTCTGTTCTGCTGGAGAGATAAAATGTATAGGCAATATTTTAATCTAGGCATAATTCCTAAGCATCTAAGGAAGGTATTTTCAGTTTAGAGGGCTTAATGCCTACTATACATTTACATAAAAGTTCAGTAAGCCTGTATCAGACTTCTCATTTTCCAAACCAGCTGCAGGGCTGATTTGATTCTAAGTAATTTAAGTGTGCATTTCTTGTTTAGGTGACAGAGCTGAAATGTTTTGTGACTTTCTTGCAGCAAGGAATGAGTTAACAGCATACATGAAATTGGCTGGATTGTTCCTAAGCAATGTCAATGTGTATTTAAGCAAAAATATTTTCCTTCTATGCCATTAGGAATATTGAAACAACTAATTACTGCTGATATGCAAATTTAGTGGAACCCGATTAAATAAATATCAGATATAAGGATAAATCTGCCTGGGAAGACAAGCCTTATATCAGTTTGTACACATCCTGTGTTTGCTATGAAACCTGTTTGAACAAATAAATGATAAAAGACTAAATGAGTCAATGAAAGAAGAATCCCCCAAGTACTAAGTTGTGAACTGTGTGCTGTTCCATCTCTCCATGGGTAAACGTGTTGCCTGCTCTGCTGTAACAACAAGATCCCTCTTAGTAAATACTGCCTGTTTTAAAAGAAAAAAAGATCTACTAAAGGCCCAGATTTTCTGGATATCAAGGAAATATATTTTAAAGCTGCTTTTTTCGTTTCACAACAAAGCCAAAAGACGTTCAACTGTCAAAACAATAATGGCATTTGCATAATTTTTTTTTCCCATCTGGCAAAATACTGTATGAATGGAATAGGGAAAACCAAACTGATTATGTCCAAGCTTGAGACTGTAAAATCTCTGCTCCCAAAGATATTTTAACTAGCTAGACTCCATTGATCTACGGCAAAGCTTTGTCAACTAAAGCTTTTTTCCTAAATTGATTCTCCATCTTGTCTTCTCATTCTTTCGACAGCACACAGCAGGAAGCTCTGTCTACATACAGAAAACAGGATCTTGCTGTAGGCATGGGTATAAAACAAAAAGACAGTGATTAAAGAAAAAAACAGACTGCTGTTAGTATTTGATCTTAAAATTATTGATCTTGTCGATCAGTTACAGGCAGAGAGTGCCCATTTAAATCCGTAAGAACTATTAATGTTACCACAAAATGCTGACCACTTGAAAACCAGAAGAAATCTATATGATAATGCAATGTGATGTTTATTTGGATGTATAGCTATTTGTAGTATGTGAGGGTAAGTGGAATATCGCCCTTGACAAAGATCTTATATCTAAAATTTCTTTTAAAATTAATATGATATAGGAATATGAAGTTCATACAGTAGGCTTACATTTTAAAGACTTTTTTGTTAACTAAGAACCTTTTATTCTTTGACTGGCAAAGGTAATGTTAGCTTTTATCAAGCATATATTAATAACAACATTTTTTTCTTATAACTGATCCAAATTCCAACATTGCCTTAGGATACTCCTAAAAACCCACTGAACTAAGCCAGCATCATGCTATCTTTGCCTTTATGTGAAATTGTGTTTATTCAGTCTCAGGACCTTACATTCCTATTGTAAGTTGTAAGAGGCCAATAGTGCCTCTAAGCACAGTTATGCATAAATATAATTGCATATTAGTTAAAAATAAAAAAAGAAAAAAGCCAAACCTTATTTACAAACTAAGTGCACTCCAGTTGCTGACATATTGAAAGCACAAACCATTTCACCATTTGGAACTGAACAAAACCCCAAAGATCTTGAATCAATGTCTATACATGCTTTAACTTATGTCAGTCACTAAAGTTTAAAGATGGGTATTTTCAAGGGTAACAATTGTTACAGACAGAGTCTCACAATGAACCAGCTTACAAATATTTAGTAGAAATGTCCATGTGACTTACAATATTATTTTTATATATATAAAGAGGGGAAGGCCTTTACTAACAATTTGGTGATGTCTCTGGGGCAGGAAAAAGATACAAACAGCAGGCAGCTGCACCTGGTCTGTAACTAGTGAAAGTATATAGAAGGGTTCATTTACATAACAGCCAAGTAGGAATGTGCTGTAGATTTGTGCTGCCCAAAGGGTTTTTGGAAAGTCTATGCCCATCTCTAATGCACAGGTAAATTAAATTTTATGAAATGCATCTTAAATGTACTTCATTGATTTTTGAATTTATCATAAGCCTCTAATTCATATTTTGGTGCCAGTCTCATGTGTCACATGGCTTTGAAACCAATGGAGACTCATATGGAAGGGTTTGGCTTTGTTTGAATTACTTTATTGGTTGCATGGATGGATTAAATATAGGCTAAGAAGTCATTATGGTGGTGTAATAAAACACACATTGGTTGTTTCACTTTGAAATCTGTATTTTTAAGCACATTCTTCTATTAGAAGACAATGAAATGCCATTAAGCATCTGGACATAACAATAACTACTTAAAATTTTTGTTAGTTTTCCTTTTAATTTAGGTAGCACTGAAGTAAAAACAAGCAAACAAGCAAAAAACCTCCCAAACCAAGCCAGCAGTAAAGATTTCAAACAGAAATCACTGTGAATTGTTCACCTTTCCTTATTACAGATACAATAAAACTCTCAATTAATTTATTGACAGTGGGATAGAAAATGCAATAACTTCATAACCCTACTTTTTGTCATTGCATGTGAGACTCGATTCACAGGAAATAATAAAAACCTCAAGCATGCTTTTTCATGCTTTGATGTTATGTATTAAGTGCTGAGCTTTCAGTGTATGAGAAGATACATGTGAAACTCTAGAATAATAAAAAATCCTTAAATAATATATCAATGAAAAAAAAAAGAAAGAATAAAAGAATGCACATCACATTGTACCACAGAACCGAAAAATGCTTGTTTTTCTGCCATGGGAAAACTTCCTGTAAAACCTTTTCCCCTTACTCCCAAAGACAGATATTCCTGACTAACCATCTTTCCCTAATCAGGAACCTTTCAAAGCTGGAACCCATTTCTTAACACTAGAGCCAAATATATGAAAATTTCTTTCACATTCTTGTCAGTTAAATTATTTATCAAGTGGTGATGCTTTCTTTGTGCTTTCCTTTCAAGGCAGCAGGACTTTACCCTTCCCTCCTGCAGTATTCTCCAAGCCCTTGAAATAACTCTTCCTTTGAATTACTGATTATTGGCAAAGAAGTATTTCTCTGCTCTTCTGCAGGACTTTGAAGTGGGTCGGGAATGAGCATCAGGGTTTGGCACAGAGGAGCTCTGGGGGGGTGGAAGGGAAGGGCTCTGTCCCTCCTAAAAGAAATGAAAGATTTCTCCCCTGCCATCCTATTCCCAGGAGAAAGTTGCTTGTGCAGAGATGGGGAGGCAGGAGATTGTCACAAAGATGCCCAGAGGACACAGGTACCTTCCTCCCACCTGGGGTTGAGCCCTGGCTGCTCTGGAGGACACCAGAGCTGCCCAGCCAAGGTGGGCTCCAAAGCTCCTTCCTTTGGAGCCAGGGCTGCCTCTTGAGGAGGGGCTTGAAACTCCAGTTGAGGAGTCAAGGTCTTGAGGAAGTTTATATTTTCCTGCACAGGGAAAATTGTTCTTATTTCTGGTGTTGAGACCTTTATGTTTCCAATACTCCAGAGAATCGCAGAGGTGCCTGAATGCTGATTATTGCTGTGTCTCTGGACAGACTGCACAGCAAGGACAGGAAGTGCAGAGTGTGAGAAGGATGTAAAATTGCCTCTCCCTCCCCATTTCCACCCAGATGAAATGCTGATTGCTTGCTGACTAATATCACTGGCAAGAACACAAAACCAAATACTGTGTCTTCCTCTGAAACTGTTACATCCCACCCTTTCCTAGGCAACCATTTTAGCATGTATTTGTTTTCAGTATGATGTACCCCACTAGGTTCTTCTGTCTGAATGAAAGAAGAAAGCCAATACATGGGCTCATGCTCTTTGGAAGGCATTTATGTATATATATGTGCGTATATATATAATATGCTGACTTTCTCCTTTCTCTTCCACCTGCTCTACTAATTTCACATGATCAGAAAATTTCAAGGCTTGCTTATTACTGGGTATAGAAAGGTGATGGGTAGTTTGGATTTTCAAAAGTTTATCTTAATGAGAGTTTAAAGTAGATTTTCAGATTAGCCAAGTTTTATCCTGATCTGACGCAGACTTAATTTTAGCCTCGATGTGGAGGCAGGTATCATTATTTATCTTGTCAAGTCCTGTGTTGTTTGTGCACTTACTTGTGCTTCTGGGATGGAGTGTGAGCAGCCCGGTACATAGACAGCAGCAGAACTATTTAATACCTTGCAATATGATTGTAATGTAAAGAATTGTCAGCAGTTCAAAGCAAGAGAACTGTAAGTATAGGTTTCCAATGAAACAGCTTTTTTTAATGCTTATTTATTTATTCACATCAGGAACCTGAAAAACTGAGGATTGTTTTGTTACAGATACACAGAAGGAAATGTACTGTTTGAAAAGAAGGAAGAAGACCATGAAGATCCTCTGCTGGTTCTGCAGAGGGTTTTGTATGGGTCAAACCACAGAGGCTGATCACAGTCAGTGTGAAGCTTTGAGCAAGAGGAAAGCCTGGGTTCTTACTTGGTTGCAAAGCTTGTTTCCCTTCATCATCAGTTCTCCAGCGAGGGGCAAGATGAACCTCAGTCCTGATGCCAGACACCAGAAAGAGTGTGAGGGTTTCAGAGCTAAACTTGGTCATTTCTCTGCCTCACTCACCAGTTTATACCCCCCCATGGTGAGTGAAAGGCACTCAGCAGCCAGCACAGCAAACACACCCTTCTCCATTTGTCTGTCATGCGGGACACACAAAATGAGATTGGGGTTCCAGCAGCATTGTGACCACACTTAATGCTCCCATTCCATCAACCTGCTCTGAAATTTCCTTCACTGGAAAATTCAGGAGGGTTTTTGGGCTCTATAGTATCATTAACCTCCAAATTTTGGTTCTTAAAGTCATTGGTCAGCTCCCACTCACAAGTCTCCTTATTCCACCTTCGAAGCAGCCAGCCATAATTTGATCCCCGGATAAAATCCTGGAATGCTGCTAATTACTTCTGTTGAAAATTAGTACAGCTGAGACACAGCCCACTGATCCAGAATCATGTCCTTCTGCGACTACTGTGAGAACTGGCTTTCCATGGAGAGCTCTCCTGGCTCTGCTGAAGATGCTGCCTGCCCTCTAGTGACAGAGACATTCCTGCCGATGCAAACATGTTAATAAATACTACCTTGTAGATCAATATGGAACAAGAGGGTTGGATCGAAGCAAGGCAAAGAGTCTTAAGATTATTAGCAGGAGCAGCACTGGGCTTGGAGGCATGAGAAAAAACAGAATTCCAGGTTGAACAGACATGCCCACCCTCAGTCGCTGTTTTTGAAGGTAAATTTTTGTTTGGTCAGAGGTTCCTGGATTTTTTAAATTTCTGACGTTTCTGTTTTCAGCTGAGCAACCTGTGATTATTATAGAAAGAGCAGAATAAGGGTTCTGCATTGCAAAGATGTTCACTTTCTGCTAAAAATATCTATCTGACTCCCAGGCACTCACTGACACAAAATGTGTTTTTTACAATACTTCTGTGTGTATAAGTGTGTGCATGTTTGTGTGTGCATCTGCCAGTGGTAACAGAGTCATGTTTTCATGGTTTCCTGAGTGAAATCATAGCTTGAATTTAAGGGACAGTCATGGAGTTCATTTTTGGAACAGTGCAGATGTATCAAGTGCTAGAAACACTACCAGAAATCATGATGAAATCAACCATATTGAGAGTGAATAAAGAACTATATTGAATGTTTACATCAGTGAGTTATTTCATGTTAACTCTGAGATAGGACATACAATATAATAATTTGATTCAGAGCAAACACATTAAAGAATATTCTATGTAAATACTTCGATACTAATTGCTCCAGAAGAAACTAAAATCTCATCTACATGAATCCCAGGGGGAAAAATTACCACATTTTTTCATGAATACATCTCAGAATCAGAGGCTTGTGGTTAAAACATGTAAGTTTTCTCCTCTGTCTGCTGCCTGTGAGAATGTGAGAATTTTTGAAGTGCTCTGCATCTCATTTCTTTCATTGACAATTTCATTTCTAGACATTTTTTTTTACTTTTTTTCTTTCCATTCAGTCGAGGTTCTCTAGGATCTGAAACTTGTCTTCCTTAACTGGTGCTCTAAACTCTGTGGTGCAAAAATAATGTCACATCACCTACCTCACCCTCACTTATTCACCCTAAATGTTTACCTCTTTCCTCTGTGCCATCATTCTTGTTGTGGATCTGCTATGAAGAGTAACATCATGTGTTTTTAAAATCTGCAAAACTTTCCTCCCCAAATTTGCACAAACCTGATACCAAATCCTGAAGACCAATTCTGCAATTCGGGTTGGCATCTCTGGTCACAAATGGGAAATCCTATTGACCCTCACTCAGGAATAACTGCTGGTTAGGAAAGCCATTAAACACGTGCTTAATTCACATTGTAATGTGTAATTGCTGTCCTTAGGAAAAAAAAAGAGGGAAAACCTTTCATTGTTGACAAAAGCACTTACTATATGCTGAAGGGTTCTATTGACTTCAGTGGGATTTAAGCAAAGTAAAAATATCTTTCCAAATTTTAGAAATTTCCTGAAGTAAGACTTGAGAGAGGATGAACAAAAAGCCCCTTCTCTCTCTCCTGGTGTATGCATATTTTTTCCATACTTCCACAGCAGTTGAAGTTTAGCTTCAGATGTGTTGCTGCTGAAAAGCTTAACTTCAGCACGAGAAAAAAAATAACAATTGAGACCTTGCAGAGGTCTGTGGCTTCCTCACCAGGGGAAGCTCAGGGACAGGCACTGATCCCTTCTCACTGGGGACCAGGGACAGGACCTGAGGGAATGAAGCTGTGTGAGGTTTAGGTTGGATATCAGCTGGGAATTTTAGGTTAGATATTAGAAAAAGTTCTCCCCAGAGGGTGTTGGGCACTGACCAGGCTGCCCAGGGCAGTGGGCACAGCACCAAGTCTACCAGAGCTCCAGGAGGGTTTGGACAATGATGGGATTCTTGGGGTGTCCTGTGCAGGGCACAAGATCCTTATGAGTCCCTTCCAACCTGAGATATAATTCTGTGAATTAATTCCTCATTTTTCTCTGCTTGCATGCACAGTTTTTGCTTTCCCAATTAAACTGCCTTTATCTCATCCCTTGAGTTCTCTCCCTGATCCCGCTGATGGGAGAGTGAGAGAGCATCTGCATGGTCTTGCATGTCTGAGGTTAAACCACAACAGACTCTTACAGAACACACTTGACTATATTATTGTCATCCCTGTTAGCATTAAACTGTGAAAAAAATATATTCATGAAGTGGCTGCACTATCCATTTTAGCCTTTCATACCAAGGAAGAAAGGCAATTGCTATTTTTACACATTGTGACCACCTGTCACAGCTCTTCCAACTGTTTTTAGGTAATGGGTGGTCCAACTTTTCCCTATTTTACTTTATAAAATGGAATTTTATATATTTGTAGCAGTATTTCTTAATTATTTGTAGTGGTAAAAGTGGTGGTGTTTCCTGCATAGGAACTGACTCTCCCTCTAAATGTGACTTCTCCCTATTTTATTAAGCTGGTCCAGTGGACCCAGGTGGCCTCAGTGGACAAAGGCATTGCCACTGATCTACTTGGGACAGACACTGATGGTTCCACTCCTGCTGACAACGTGGTGTTTTGCTTGAGTGAACTGCCCACCCGGGGAAAGCTGAATTCCTCCTGTCACATGTGACAGAGAGTCCTGCCTTGATAGTGCACATCTGGCTGACATTCCATGGCAATCCAACTGTATCACACGTCCTTCTCTTCCTAATCTTCCCAAAGACTCCTCTCCTCTTGCCATGCCTTTGCTTTTGTCCTGGTTCTGGCTGGGATAGAGTTAATTCTCTTCCTGGTAGCTGGTCCAGGGCTGTGGTTTGGATGGAGGATGAGAATAAGGTTGATAACACAGGGATGGTGCAGTTGTTGCTGAGCAATGTTCACTAAGTCAAAGATTTTTCAACTCCTCACCCCACCCCAGCAAAGAGAAGGCTGAGGGGGTCTGAGAAGCTGGGAAGGGACACAGCTGGAACAGCTGGCCCCAGCTGAGGAGGGATACATTCCATACATATGACACATGCTCGGGATAGAAATTAGGGGCCAAACCAGGGAACTGCCTGGGCACTGCTTGGTGGGTGCTGAGAAATTACCTTGGGCATCCCATGTTTTGTATAATTTATTTCTATTATTATTATTGCTACTACTTGCCTTTCCTTTCCTGTCCTATTAAACTGTCTTTATCTCAACCCATGAATGTTATATTTTTTTTCCTGTGTGGTGTTCAGCTGCCTGCCAGGTTTAACCACAACAGTTCTGCTGAAATCATGCAAGAGACCTTTATAAAAGGAAACCAAACCTAAGCCACCTTTTATGTGCTCATGGGATACATCCTTTGTGAACATTCACGATGATTGTTTAAAATAATTCTGAAGGATGATGGGGAACACATTCATCTGACTTTCATTCCCTTCCAGAAGTTAATGACCCTGTACATTAGTTTCTCATGAAAATACTTCCATGGAAACATTGTGAGATTCAAGTGTCTTAGTTCTGTTCATTTTGCTGAACTTGTATATCTTATTTTGCTTTATTTTATGTGCTCTGAATCAGGAAGCAATACTGCATCATGTTACACCAGCTGACTCTCTGGCCTTAGATCTGTCTTATAGTTTTCCCTGGTAATCTTTTCAAGTAATAAAACTTGGATTCAGGTGCTGAGCTCTTTAAATAGGTACATTTTATCATCTTAAGTCTTACCAAATCAAGGAAAGCATACTCACAGTTAATATAATAGTTCTGTGTAAAAATACCTCATGTAAGGTGTTTCCCATGTCATGTAACTTAATTCCAAAGGTGCTTCACGTTAAGTAACTTTTATGTGTCAGACTGTTTTGCTGTTTTGTGTTGGTTTTTAATATTTGGGTAAGGTGGGTTTCTTCGTTGCTGTTTTTTTTCTTTCTTTTGGTTTTTTTTTTTTTTCATCTGCCACTTTAATAAATCAGACTGCTATCCACAGCTTTTAGAAAAGCACACCATAAAAGAATGTCAAAATGTTTAGATAAGTCAGTTTTGGTGAACAGCTGTAGAAAGTGGAGAAGGTGGATGGAGCATCACTCTGGCAACACAAGGCAATAGCAAGGACAGAGTCCCAGAAATTGCTGTGAAAACACTCTTGATTTAGATCTTTGACAGGGCACTGTCACTTATTTTGTACCACAACCAGCACTGTAACCCAACTGATCTCTAGGTGCTACAGAGATATGGATGTTTAATCACCATCATCAGCATTGAAAACATAACATTTTGAAATATTAGGTGTTTTGTATATAGATTGCCTTTCTAATGGGGTGTCTAAATTTCACTCTTTGTCTTGGACCTTGTTTTTATGGAGTTGTGTGGGATTTTTGTAACAAAGTAAATTTCCAGTAATTCCTTCTGATGTTGTCATCCTCATCAGTTGGTAACACCTGGCTGGATGTGTAACACAACATCTCTTCCAACCAAGCAAACCCATCTACAGGACAATCTGTCAGTAGAGCTGCCTTGAGCTGTGTCCCAGACATTCTATTTTAGGCTAACCCTGCCCTTTCAGAAGTGTCTCATTAAGTCCACTGATGGATCATATCTACTCTTGGATTGACCTGTTTATCTTAGCACTTCAGCAGGCAGGGACACTTCTGCTCACATCACCATGAGCACTGATGCCTTGAAGGCATTCAGAAGAATTAACATGAAAAAACCAATAAATGAATCTTTGGAGAATGCACTTACAAGGATGGTGCCAGTAGTAGAGAGGAGCTAATATTAAAAATTCCTGTGGAAGGAAAGACTGAGGGAGGATAGAGAAATTACAGCTTGCAGAAGGGCAAAGAAGATCAATGTGTTTATTATCAATAAATCAATTTGCTAATCTGGGTGGCATTCTGCATCTGTAGGATGTTGAGGGTAAAAAGAGGTGAGTGGGTTGAATTTTGTTTTTTTTTTTAATAAGAGGAAATCGATATCCTAATCAAATATCAGCTGGGAGATGATGAGTAGAGAAGAGAATCTACATAATGTATGGTTCTAAATTGGTTTCCTAAAATACCCATGTTAATGATGAAGGAACTCATTCTAAATTAGTGTATATTGGCATCATTTAATATAACTGCCACAACTTAACTTGCACCAGCTGGAAAATTGGCTCAGCACATCCAAAGATAACACTGGGGTGGAATTGCCCATTTTCCTCAGTGATGCTTGTCCCCTATGGATAGCAGTAAATTTACACAGGTTTTAAGTAAAATCAAGCTCCTAGTGAGGGTAGTTTGGAATGGCAGACAAGTCTGATGGAGCTTTCCTTAACCTGGACTACAAAAAAAAGGCCCAGCTCTGCTTCTGTGTTCAGGAACAGAGATTGGTCACTAACAGGATAACTGAGCTCCTGCAGCTGAAGATCTCACATTAAATGAAATAATTAATGCCCAGTGCAGCACATCATGGTGCTCCTATTGCTCTATTGCCTGGAATATCCAACCCAGACATATATATAAGCTCTTGGATCATTCCAGTTTAACAGGGCTCCTCGGGCAAAAGAGTTTACAACAGGGCTCTTGCATTTTACAGAAAAGATTTTGGAACACGCCACAACAACAGCCACTAAACATTCTTTTTGCTCTCTTTATAACTCAAGCATTCTTATTAGTTTATTAAAACATAATGTTTGTTAAAGATGGAAGTTTATGATTAACGTGGAACTCATTTGTAGTGGGTGGACACAACATGCACAATATTAAAAAAAAAATAAAAACCTTTAAAGAATCTTTATAGAAGCTCTCTTTTTCTCATCATAAATATTCCTAGTCTCATACCAAATTTGCTGTCTTGTAAATATATATCAGTTCAAAGTTCTATGGACTAGAAAACCAGTTATTTCTTGATGCACTGAGCAATTTAAAGTTGTTTTCCCAAGTATTTAGCTCGGTTTACATTCAGGTATTCTTTGTGTAAACAAAAGTTCCTTGCATCAGCCATAAGAATTACATTTTTAGAGGGTCTTCCTCTTCAGCTGTCATCCCCTAAGTATCTACCAGCACAATATGCTCATGCAAGACTAAATTTTTAATTTAGCAATGGATAAACCAGACAGTTTTACATGGCAGGAAAAAAAAATCAGATCCATTTCCTGAACTCTACAATCTGCAGCTTCTCTGAAAATAATATACTAATTATTTTATTGCAACCAAACCTACAAAGTTTTTTTAAAGAAAATCATTCCAGTAGTGTAATTACTAAGGTCCAAGTTTTGTATTTTCACATCTTGAAATAAATTGATCACAGATAATTTGGAGATTATCATTGCCAAAAATCCATTCTTATTAAGGATCAATTTGAAATATCATCAAAGTTTTAAAGGAAAGAAAAAATAATCAGGTTGCTCATTTCCTTTATCTACGTTAACAGGATTATTTGAAGCAGATATCTACAATATATATTTGCATTCAGTTATACGATGCAAACTAAAATCTGTGTCCAAGATTTTTTTCCCCCTTGGGGTGAAAAAATTCCATCAAGGTTCTTGCTTTTCCTTGTGTAAAACTGGTTGCTTTTAACATATCTCAGTATTGACTGAAATGGATGAAGATCTGATTTCAACATCTTATAGCCCAGTTATTTAAAACTTTTCAAAATAAGAGAATTCAATAAATTTAATTTTATTTCAAGGTGGAAGTGTTAGACATCGATGACTTCAGATGGAAAACCAATAGTTCCCCACAATAAATGTATGATAGTCAAAATGTTACACTATGGATTGTCTTTCTCAGTCAGGGTGTACAAAATGCCAGATTCTCAGCTTACCTTGACTTCTCCCAAATCCAGGTGACCAAAGTGACCCTTTCAGCCTGGAAAGTCTTGGTCAGATCAAGTACCCAAACTTTATCAATATTTGTATCTGTTTGCTTTTCAGTGTCATCCTGATATCTCTTATCCTTTCCAAGCAATTTATATTAATTTGGCCTCTTTCCTGGGGCTACTTGTGGTAGCACTTATTTAAATATGATTGTAGGGGAAGAACAGAAGGAGGCAATTATTGTAAATGCTCCCATGGCTATAGCAGAAAATATTTTGCTTTTTATATGGGCTGCATTTTGACCATAGTGATGGAGGATCTGTATCACTTTGCTGCTACTAATGAGCTGTATAATGTTCAAACCCTAACACATGTGGAACATGTTGTTTTCACTTTATTTAGTTTGGTATTTTCTTATCTGTTCTTAAACTCTGGTTGCATTTGTCTAAACTTGCAATTTAAAAGTTGTGGCCTTGGGCCAAGTTCTCAGATACCAGGAGTTGTTACTGACACCAGCAAAGTTATGACAATTTATTCTGACTAAGGGTCTATTCTCTTAAAATTACTGGAAAGCACAATAATTAAAATTTAGACATGAAGGAATGAAGTTATCTTTGGGATCATTTGCTGCTGGCTGATATGGGCAAAACCAGATAGAGAGTCCTCTCTTGTGTGCAGCCAGAATGCAGAACAGCAGAGGATGTTGCTGATGGCTTGAACAGATTGATATTGCTGCTAATGGGGAACCTGAAGACTTAATTGGTTTGCTGTAAACATTAAAAACACGTTTACATGCTCCCATTCACTCTGTGTGCTGTGTGTCAGATAGATGGTATTCACACTGGTGGCTGCAATTTAATTACAAGAAGGCTGTTCTTTATTCAGTTTTAGTTGTAACATCCCATAATTTTGGTTATGAAGCATTAAAAGGTTCATCACGACAGGTATCCTGATGTCAGAGAGGTAATGCCACACAATGGCTCAGTTTTGGTTGTAAGGATCTTTATCCAGATTGGAATCAATGTTTCAAATGGTTATCAAATTCCCACGTTCTGGCTAACTGACACAAAGTGAAAGATCTGAGGAAGCACATTATTTTTTATTACAGAGAACAATTGCAATGAATAGTAAAATTGCTGGCCATTGGTGAATCCATTAATTTGAATAAACACATCAAACCTCGTGGGACTGAGGACCCTGCCCACAGGCTGTCTCAGTGAATTCAGAGAAGGAATAAATTGATTCAGCCTTTCCAGTCACTCAATTTACTTCAGCTGCCAAACAAGTGACTGCAGCAATATTCCAGGCTGTTGGAGTGCAAGCTTCCTTCCTCCTCATCTCTTGCTAGGAATTGTCCACAGACTTTGAAAATGTCATTGCAGATTCTTTTTTAGGCTTTCGTGGAACACACTTTCCAACCAACAGAGCCCACTTGAATGAGGACCACAATTAATTGCTTTCTCAGGGGTTAGATAAATATAAGGCATTTGGACACTGCCCTGCATGAGTGGGTTTGCCAAAAAAAAGGGTGATGGGATGATGTAAAGGCCTGTGAGACAGGTTTAAGAATAAGTCTTGCCCAAGTATTTTACCATCTCTATGGTTCACAAGACTTCCTAGGATAAAGTATTTGGAAAGAGAGGAGGACATGGACACATTCACATGAGTTTCCTTAAGGGAAACAATGTTTGTATCTGGAATCTCAGAAGGAAAACATGGATTCTAGGATGGGAAACTTAATATAGCAGATATTGGGGTGAATGTTTTGGGCACGAAATAGATTAGAAACTGCCTAATTATAGAAAACAAATCTCTAATAGAGCTGAGAGTTATAGGAAACTGTAATTCTCTGGGACAAGATTATGAGTAGAATCAGCATCATGGGGTGGGAAGGTGCCATAAGTCTTTTGTTAGGTGAAATAAAATGAAGAGGGTCAGAGCACTTAAACATATTTAGTCTGGTCTTGATTATTCTGGATTAACATTCCTGCTGATTTGTACTGCTGATTTAACAGCTAAAAATGGATATGAAACACAATTTGTTGAATAGCTGATTAGAAGACTGGTTTGCAAAAAATGGTTCTTAATCCACCCTTCAGGTTGATAGATAGTCTCTTGTCCCTAAAATATTACAGAAGGAAAAGAAAAACAAATCTTAAACCCCACATTTTTATAAGTGTCCCCTCAAGGTCTCAAGAGTATTTACTCCTCCCCACTCACCTCTCCACAGTGGCTTGTATGGAAATGGTACTCCTGACTTTCAGCATCATATTGAATTTAGAAAAGAAATCTCTCAGTAAAATGCAGATTGATCATGCTGCGAGTTTTAGGCACCCTAATTTCGATGAAATGCTTTATAAAACGTGGATGTTAGATGAGCAGGATAAAACAACTGAGGAATCCTGCTATTTGGGAAATTACTTTTTTTATGTTAAATGGGGGAAAATGGTGAACTTAATAAAGTAAAAAGGAAGGAGACTATCAATGACTCCCTTTAAGGCAGGCTGCCAGGCAGCCTTGGCCAGATTTCCACAGTACTAGCTTCAGATTTTATTAAATTAAAATAAAACCTGTCAACTTGGCTTTCTCTGGCACAGTCAAATACACAGGTTTTTACTTAGTTCCAACATCAGCCTCACACTCCCAGCCAGCATTAATATTTCACAACATAATATACATAGTTCTGTGGCATTTTTTTACATATCTGGCAAACAATTACTGAAAAATATTCTGCTAAAAGTTATAAAAGGCAGTGTTACTAACCATTTGATCATGTCAACCCCTTTTCACTGTTCTCCCTCAGAAACCAAAGCATTCGAGAATGTAAATCAAAGAATCAAAGAAATCACAAATGGAAAATTCCCATTAGGTCATCTAATCCAATCCTCTGGTAGCACATAATTGCTCCCCCTAATACATTTTCCACAGTTTTGTTCAGTCTGGTTCCAGATACTCAGGAACACTGCTTGCCAACGTGCTTTGTGAAAGCTGGGTGGGTAGAGTTAGACAGACCCAACACCTCCTCTGAGGTCACCTCTTGCCTCTTCTAATCTGTCCTCGCAGCCACAGCTCTGCAGGGACTCGCTCAGGGACTGGGAATTGCCAAACCCAAAAACCTGAGCTGCAGCTGCATGATCTCCCTCACCTTCCCCAGGGATTTTCTTGATGCAGGAGGCTAAAATAATGCAAACTGTAGCTACTTCAGAGGATAATGGGAGCAGCTTTATCACCCAGTTCCACTGCTGCTGTCAGAGACTTCAGCCATGAGTCTGGCCTGGAGGACTCCTGTCTGGGTCCTGAAGAGTGAAAGCTCCTCAGGATTCCCCCATCACTCACAGTGCTGTCTGACACAGATCCCAGCAGCTGTCAGGGATTTATATTATTCCAAGCCTCTCCCTCCCAAAGCCTGGGACAGCCACTGGGAAGAGCGGCTGCACCGGGGAAGCAGGGTTGGCCTGGAGGAGCAGTAGCTCAGAAAGTGCAGAGGTGAGTTAAGGTCCTTCCCAGGGGAGTATGAGGCACTCCAATTTTATTACAGTAACACTAGATAACATAAATTATTGGGCTTCCATCAAAGATCTGCAGAAAGCTTTTCCTCACATTTCTCCACTCTCAGAAAGGCAGAAATGTGCCTGCTCTCTGAAAGGCAGAGGGATGTGCAGCCAAGCTCATGAGGGCATAAAGGAAACATCTTCTTTCTCTTGGGTGGATCAGGGAACCAAGAAGCCAAGCAGATAGAGTAACTTGAAGACCTGGGGCTGTTATGCTCTCTGCTTCTCCTGAACTTCTGTCTGGTTCATTGTTCTGGAGTGTCACCCCCTCATGAGTCACCCATGATGTGCTTTAGACTCCACGGCAAAAGTCCCTAGCAAGGCATTTTCTGGTCAGGAATTGCCTGCACTCGTTCATATATTTCCATCTGTTTAATAAATAGATGGAAACACCAGCCTGGTGCACTTCCACCAGCCTCAATGGGGGTCTCTGTCATCCAAGTTTCAAGATGATTTCTTACATTCTTTGAGTAAAGCCCAAGGGAGATGTGGTCAGTCATATACTCAAACAAAGCCAATCAGCTCATCTCTATATTTTTATTAGGTTGTAGAATTTAGATTAGATATGAAAGAATTCTGAACATCTCTAAAGAAACCCTTTTTAGGGTCTTTACATGGCCCTGACCTATTCTTCAGTGTCCAGGAGACACATCCCAGGATCAGCATGAATGTTCCTGCAGGGACACAAGATCATGCTTGGATATGCTTTTCTAGTAGGTCTTAGAAATTTCTTCTAACATCATTCTTGTACATTTGACATGAAATAGTTCTCACAGGCAAAAGAAGACAATATTTTAATTCCTACTTGCACACTTTCCATGCAAATTGAAGGTTAATCAAATCCTGAGAATAACCCCTGACAGACAGAACAAACATACTTATCCTATGGACTTTTGGCATCTTTTGAGCACCTCTCCCGCAAATAACGACTTCTAACACCACTGGACATTTTTGATCTTAGTTACTGACCTTGGGAAAAAAGTCCTGTTAGTTGGGCTGGCGACAGACATCTTGGGAATTTTGAGTGTCTAGTTCACAGTCCTCAGGACCTTGACTGCTGTCCCTATTTCCCTACCTACTGCCTCTTTTAACACCATAAATTCAGAATACTACCACACAAAGAAATCAAGATACGTATAATTTTCCATCAAAATAATATATATAGCTATATATAATATAGCTATTTTCCTTATGTGCTACATTTAGACATACATACAGGTACAGTGCATAATTTATTATTTACTTCATTTCAGATTCACTGCAGATATTTGTCATGCAAGCGAAAAACTTAGCATCATTGGGGAGTTTTTAAGATTTTCCACCTGTGGAGATTTATGCAAACCGTTTCTGGAAATGTGGAAAAAGAATTTTTATTTACCCCTAAAATCTACATACATATTTTCCTAAAAAAAAATAAATATGTCCTAGACTTTGTTTATTTACAGATATGATGTGAAATCTCTACATGAGGCTTTAAATTTTGTGAGCTATATCCTGTAAACAAATTTACACTCAGATGTCTTCCAACCATCTGTAACAGCTGACACTGTTTCAGAATTTCTTAACAGTGGCTGTAGTTTTGGTCTGAGCTCATTTTACTGCTCCTGGAGGGAAAAGAGAATTCACAAATTCTCAGCACAGATTCTCCCTCATGCAAAGAATTCACCTCCAGAATGAGAAAACCTGGCTGAGAGCATATTATTATCCAATTATTCCTCAATCCACTATTTTGTACTTTTGAATTCCCGTTGACTCCAGTAATGACTTCTAGTTTTATTTTAGAAGCAGGACTTTGAACCATAAGAATACAAAATGCAGGCCACTCCATGCAAACTTTATTAAAAAAAAAATAGTAATCACATGAAAGCATTTTCAAAATGCTAAGCTAAATGATGAGTAGCAGTGCCAGAACAGGTTGAAAAATCCTTCAATCATCCTGTATCTCTCCCAGTAGTTTTCAAGTCATACTTGAATGTCTTGCCTTTCAGCACAATGCATCTCCCTTACAGTTTTTTTCTGTGAACAACACAATTAGTGACTGCATCTTAACAAGAAATATTCAGTAAATTTTGTTCTCATATATGAAGGCATTTCCAGAGAAAACTAATTTCCCCACAGCATTTTAAGCTGCCGTGTGAGATATAAGGCGTCCCAATATTTTCCAAGGAAACAAAATTCTATCACCTTCCCTCAATTGTTTTAAAAACAATTGCATGAGTCAGTGTATCAATCACATTATTTTTTGTGCTTGGTTGCTTTGTTTCATTTTGTTTTGTTTCTGAAGAAGTGTGGCCTGAATTTTCGGTCCTTCCCCCACACGTGGCTCCTGCTTTTTTATTCGAAGTAGTGGAGCTCAGATGCACTGCTGGTGTTCTGGGATGTAAGGTTCGAAGGATAGTTGTGCAGATTCTTGCCACAGAATGAATTCTAGAAAAAAAAAAAGATGTTCCTTTGAGGCTGCTGACCTAACAAGTCCAGCAGAAAAGAGTTAAGCACTCTGGTGGCAGCAAAGATGTCCCCAGATTGAAAGAATTAGAATTTCTTTCTGAATTTGGAGCTTGACCAAACAAAAGTGAAGATAAACACAAACAGGTTAAGATGTTTGCTTATTCTGTGTTAATAAATAAACTTCTCCAGGATTAAGTCTCTTCTGCCTAGATTATATCTACTTGCTAATAAATTCTTGGTGAAGCCAAACGGAACACAAATATGGCCTTGTTTATTCAGTTTTTAAAAGGAAAAAGGTAGGATAGTCTGTAACTTTTTGGCTCTATTTCTTTCAGCAATAACTTCCTGACAACAGAAAGAATACAGAGCTAATACCCCAAAATGTTTGGACTTTAGATGTTCTTTCATTTATTGTCTTCATCTACCACGTTCAACTGTTAAAACAATACTGCAAATATACAACCCCATAAAGAGGCTGGAATAGTAATGGGTATGTACTGTTGTTTCATGGCATTTTTCTATACCTTTTGATTATTTTCATTTAAAATTCATGTAGAAACCACCACATTACAGGTTTTCTGCCTCACCCAGTTACAAAGTCTGGCTGAGTTTTCAGTGGCTGCAAGGGTGGAACTCATTTGTCTCGTGATTCCCCGTTAAGTTTACGTGAGGATGTAAAACTCCATCTGTGCAGTGCTGTGGTCTACTCTGCTTTACATTTCTCATGTTTGTCCCCATTTCTAAGTGAACATTAAATTGTAAGGCCTGATCCTACGAAATCCACTCATGTCAGTGTGGATTTGATTTGATTCCCTGAGCCAGGCTGCTCACTGAGTCCTGCTATTACTTTAGAACATGCCCATTGCCTCTCTTTGGGATGACCTGAAAGAATGGCTGCTGCTAGAGAAAAAGAAGCAATTTTCCGGTTTTCTCCTTGCAAATGAGTGTCTTTTCTGTAGGTAAGCAGAAAATGTAAAATAACACCAATTTTTCTTCTAATTTACTAGTCAATCTTGCTCAGTTTGGGGAGCATTTGTTCAGTTCATACCATTTAAGACAGAGCAAATCTGTTTGTTGTGCTCCCTTCACACTGTTACATTTTTATTGATTGCGTAGTGACAATTAAATTATTGTGCTTTGAGCCACAGTAGGCACATTTAGTTCCCCCTCTCCTTTTTCCTCCGCTTCTGCCTCGCTCCCCCCTTCTCTCCCCCACCCCTTATTTTTCCCCCCCTCCTTTTTCAATACTCTTCTTTGATTACTGCCAGATATAGGCATTAGGCTGTTCTAAACCTCTGCATTTCCTGGCCTGATGGAGTGCATGGCTGTCCCCTGAAGAAAGCCATTTGAAGAGGCTGCAGGATTTTTCTGAACTTCAAAAAAAACCCAGGAAACCTTGATCATTTCACCTGTCCAGCAGTAGAGTTAGAGGGCATAAAAGGCCTTATAATTTATACAGAAGCCCATAAACAATACCTGCATCAACCTGTGAGGGGGTGTGTGTGTGGGCACATGTAACTGCTCCAGGGCATAATCCAAAAGCTGGTGGAGTCAATGGGAGCCTTTCAGCTGAATTCTGGGGACTTTGATGTCTCAGATTTACTGACTAAATAGCTGCAGTTGAAAAGTCATCCCTAATGTCTGCAGGTACTGTATTATTTAATGGGGAGCTATGGAGTGGCAGTGAATTAACTCCTGCAAAGTGAGTGTGTGAATATATAAAGCAAAGGGTTTTATTGTTTGAGAGATGTACTTTTGAGTGGGCTTTTAAGATACAAAATGTTCTGACTGAGTTAAGGCAAGCACAGAAAAATTTAGGGACAACCTCCAAATTTCTATTCTGAGTCCTCTGCTGATTTTTGCCCTTCAAATTTACAGTTTTCCTCAGTCTCCATGAGCAGAGCTTGGGTGACTGTCTCTTTGCTCTGAGACACTGGTCCCACACAAGCTGGCACACACAGCATTTCCCTTTGCAGGGCTGCCAGTGATTATAAGTTCATAGTTTAAGATTTCTTTCCTTACTAGTCTTAAAATAATACATAGAATTGTTCTTTAAAGCTAGAGGTCTTTTCAAATTCGTAATGCTGTAGTTGTTTAAATCACTTTGAAGTCATGAGTCTGGATTCAGAGCTTTCTAGGCCAACTCAAACATGTAATTGCAATAAAACTCTGACCTGTTACCACCTTTCAGGGAGTGTTAATAATATTAGACAGAGTATCATCATTCTACATTCCCAACTCTCCAAAGAAACATTACAAAAATAACTATAGTTTAGGGTTTGTTTTTTTTCCACAGAATATATATATGGAAAGGAAAAGTACCAAGTAAAATAATCTTCAAGCCATTCAAATAATCCATTAAGTTCTCATAGAGGTCAAGAGAGGATGGATATAAATGAATCATCCAAATCTCCCAAAAGCTATCAAATATTGCTTTGTTTATTGCCAAGTAAAATGTTTCAGATAAATACACTGCTTCCATTTTGACTTTGAACCAAAAAGAAAAAAAAAGATATTTTGTTGTGCTTCCTGTACGGTGTCGGGGTTAATTTCTACAGCCTCAAAAAGAAATAAACTCTTGGCATAAATAAATTACCAGATACTGGGACTTGTAGATTATTCAGTGAACAAATAGTACAGTAGATTTTCTTTTTCAACTGCAGCTTTTCATTCTCCTTGTACAATGAAGGCAAAGACTGCTGAGCCTATTTTCTGCTGTGAGACAAGATCATCAGTGTGACAAAATGCTAAAATGCACTTGTTTTAACTACACATAAAAGATTTGTCACTGAGCCTGAATGGACAATAAGAACCCTGCTGTCATGATCTTAGGTTCATTTTTCTCTTATGGAAATGAAAGATAATTATACCTAAATAGAAATCTGTCCTGGGAGCTTAATTTCTGTTAGAATTTCACAGAGGCACAAACTCATAACTACCTTGGGTTAAGGGCTTTGAGATCCGAGGTAGGTTTATAAACTTTCAGATCTGTAGAAGTATATTATTATCATATCAGTCACACAATCTAAAGTAAAACCCCTGCAAATAAACACCAGTGCCAATTAGGGAATGGAGGGAAGAGCAAAGCACTGTGTCTGTTCTTTCAGTGAGAACTAAAGTGTGTGATTATTGTCCCATGAACTATGGTTTAGAGGCAGTGGAGGACTTCTGGTTCCTGGTGGAAAAGAATTTAACATGACAGCTACTATTTTTAGTTCTGTTTAAGAATGTTAATTGAAATTTGAACTAGTAATAGGATCCCCAGGCTTTAGCAGACTAAGACAAACATAAGATGCAGCATAAAAGCACAAAGGCTAGACCTAGGATAACATGCAGGAAGGGAATGTGACAATGTAGAATTATTATTCTCAAGAAGAAAAGAAGAAAACACACTTGTATTAATCTGTACTTCTGCAGTGAACATTAAAAACAGGAGAGAAGAAGAAAAAATGTAAAGTATTATCTTTGTTATTGATTATCTGCATGTATTTCTGGATTCATAAAAATCAGAACAGGATGCTATTATCCAGAAATTCCAAATTCAGTGTTCTATCAACACTGGTTTGACATGTGAACTTCATTAAAAAACCAAAAAAGCCCCACCAAGAATAAAAAAATAATTTAAAAAATATAGGTTCCTAACCATGAACTAGAATAAAATAAAACCCATTCTAGACAGACACATGTTGGGGAAGAGAGATACATCAGGTGAGGAAAAAACCAAAGCTAGCAGCCCACAGAGATGGATGTAACTGAGAGCTGGTGACTGAAGGAGCTGCTGAACAAAGGGATAAATCATCACTCCTGTCTCTCCAGCCCTGGGACAGCTGACCCTGAGTGAGCACAGGGATATTCTAGACCTGGGATAGCTGACCCTGAGTGAGCACAGGGATATTCTAGACCTGGGATAGCTGACCCCAAATGAGCACAGGGATACTCCAGACCTGGGACAGCTGACCCCAAGTGAGCACAGGGATACTCCAGGCCAAATGGCATCATGCTCAGTGTATCAAGAAGGGGAGGAAGAGCAGGGGAGCTGTGCTGTTTGGGAATGACTCAGCACTGGTTGATTGATGGTGAGCAATTGCTTCCATAGAATCACAGAATCATAGAATGGGTTGGATTGGAAGAGACCTTAAAGATAATCTAATTCCAATGCCCCTGCTGTGGGCAGGGACACCTTTCACGTGACCAAGTTGCTCAGAGCTCCATCCAGCCTGACTTCATTTCTTGGGGTTTAGTTGTCTCTCCTTGTTATTTTCCTTTTATTTACAATTATTACTGTCATTGTTATTATTTCATTCCAATTGCTAAACTGTTTTTATCTCAGTCTTCTCACTGTTACCCTTCCAATTCTCCCTCCCATCCTGCTGGGGTGGGGTTATTGACAGCTGTGTGGTGCTGAGCTGCCACCCGGGGTTAAACCCTGACTGTTGCATATCTGGTCTCCCCTCTTGTTAGCTCTTAAAAAACCTCACTAAAATATAGTTGAGATTAGCAGTCATTCCTCTTGTTTGAATTGGTCAGCCTGTAGAGAGACTGCAAAATGAATTGGACCAGAGAGATAAAAGAAAAACAAGTACAACTCTGTGGAACAGTGATGAATAGCATTTATCTAGGAAGACTGTTTCCTAGTAGTTTTTATTTCCATTTTTGAGTACATAATCTTATAAATTCTCTTTTGTGTGTTGCAGTTTCTTAGTTGGTATTTCACTGAGCACTTAGATTTTGTAGAACCTTAGTACCACGTGTTTTTTAATGCCAAGAGCCTCCTTCCTGCCTCTGGCAGTTAACATTGATGTTCACCAGGGACAGGCTCGGGACTGGAAGGGTTGTTTCTGAATGAGGATACAGTAAACTATTAGTTGCAGACATTTAAGACTCGTGTTAACTTCCACTGATACCAGGATGAGCTCAAGGGAACCTGAAAAAAAAGAGTTTTCAACCTAACCATAATCTTCCACAAAATGCTGGGCACAAAATGCATCAGATCTCTCTATTTTTCACCAGTGATTCATCACATGATAATTTAACTTAAACATTATTTTCACTTAACTGCTTTAATTCATATTAAAAGACTTAGTGGTCATTTTTCATTAAGGCCAATGGGCATTTTATATATATATATATATGCATAAAAATATAAATATCTTATCACTCAAGCAATACAAAGTCTAATATTTTAAACAAGAGCCAGAAACCTTACTCCAAGAGTATTTATCTCAAAAACAGCTGGTTATCTTAAGATGTTTTAATGCTGAGATTTCCCAAGGACACTTAGACTTCAGTCAAGTGAAATCTGAAGTGAATTTTGGGTTGCAGATGGATTGGTCCACTGAGAAAAATTACTCAATAAAACCACCATATGTGGATTACCAGTTTCTGAACTTCATTGGCATTTTCAGCTTGAGAGATTTAAAATTGCTAATATTATACTGAATTATCAAAGTGGGATGTTTATAAAGCATGTACATGACTGATTTTAATATTGTCACTTCAACTTTGGTGTTGCCTTGAGAAACAGCTGTGTTATCTGATTTATAGTGCTGCCCAGAAATTTCCTGGTGCAAAGCAATCACCACAAATGGTAGGTCTCTTTTTTCAAAGCTAAAAAAATATCTCCTTTTTCACAGACAAAATAAAGGTGAAAAGAGTGAGGACAATATTTAGCTCTATAGATTATATCAGACTATTTTATGCTAGTGGGTTTGCTACGTGGTAACACATAGGTTAGGGTATAAAACCATGAGTCAAATCTGGTTTAATTCATCAGAGTTTCCTTTTCTTGAAATACAAATCTTTTTTTTTTCCTTTAAAATTTACCTGTACTGCATATTCTGCTGTAGGAGCAGAAAGGAGACAAAGAACAACATATTTGTTGCTTTATGCTAGCCTTTTATTTCTTTTAGTCTTTTATTTCTTTTAACTCATGTTGATGGATGTTATCACTAAATGCAGACATCAGGCTAGCTATCTGACTTCATAAGTGTGTATGTATAGCAATATATACCCACACAGATGCATCAAATATTCAAAAGTGCATAGAGACAAATATAATAAAAATTGTAACAGTATTATACAGTAAATACACTCTATTTTTATTGCTTGTGTACATTTCTGCTATTTCAGAAGTCATATTCTTTAAAAAGGCATTGAATTACTTAATACAGCAGTAGCATTTTCTGAATTAGTGCATTTAAAAATATTATAATGGGAACTAGGTGTAAGCAGCTATAGTATTTGGAAGCACTGATATGCCAGTTTCTAGTGGTTTGCAGTGATTATTATTTGCATTATGTTAGCACTGGAAGGTTCTAACCAGGAGTGGCTCTTATTATTCCAGTCTGTATTCATAAAAATAATAAGATGGAGTCCTTACCCTGAGAAACACATAGTTAACACGTAGGTGAGGAGGAAAAAGAGGAAACACAGGTAGGAAATTATTTGCCTGAGGGGATTGAAAACAGGAAGGGAAGAAATTCCAAGGTTAACAGGCTGCCTGTCCACCACAGATCATATCCTGCCCTTCAAGCAATAATTCCTCTTTTAATAATTTGGGGGTTTTTGACACCCATTTTAGCTCGTGTGCCCATGCAGACAGCATTCATGGAGCCAGCAACCATGCACGTGAGCAGCTGGCTAAAGATTAGAAACTCTGATTCACTCCAAATTCCAAGGGTTTTCCAGAGATACAAATCCAATGTAAAATATTCAAAAAGTACCTTGAAATCAGCAGAAAACTTTGAGACATAGTGCTTGAGAAAATGATGCACAATGAAAGGATGGGAAGTGTCAGGTGAATCCATGGTTCAAAGCTGGCTGCCCACCTGATTAACTAGCAGGCTTTAGTCTCTGTCTCAGAGTATAACTACTTCTTGTGAGTAAAACAAGTGCTGTTGGAGAGACTCAAAGTGCTTTTTTTTTTTTTTTTGGCAGGCTTTAGTCCTTGTTCTAAATCAGGCAGAGCAAACTCTGGAACATAGTTGTCCCATGGAAGCAACACATAGTTCACTGGATATTCTGTGCTCCTATGGTATTTTAACTATAAATTCCATCCTTCACCCAAAGGAAGGATCATCAAAATGTAGTATGGTTATGAAAATAATAGGATAATTGCTATTTTTCTATACAGAACCCCCTGTTTTTAAATCAACTCCTCTCAATGCATCTCTGTGGGTATTTATTTTTGGATATTTAGAGGTTTGTCTTGATCTCCCCAACACCAACCCACTGATGATTCAACCAGCAGAAGATTTTTTTTTCCCCCTAAACACTTCTGTGGGTGTTCTTATATCAGAGACAAATAAAATGCTGTATTTCTGGTGTCTTATTCTTCATGCTACAGTGGCTCTCCCTTCCTCCAGTTTATGCAAGTTAGTTTTAGAACGAGATTGGAAGAAAAATCTAGTGGGTAATCAGAAAGCTGATCCTTCTGACAGCAGAGTGCAGAAAAAGGAACAGATTCTCCAAGCAGTGGCAGAGCCACAGTAGATCCCACTTCAAACAAGGGTGAAAAGTTCAAGCATTTCCTGAAATGATGCAAAGAAAATGGGCTTCAAGTGAATGAGAATTTTCTTCTCCATTTGCACACTGGTTGGGCAACAGCACTATTGTTGATGTGAAAGGAAGGTCAGAACTGTCCCTCCTCACACTGGGGGTCATGAGAACCATTCTACAAGTGCCAGTCACTGGTGGCTCTAAAGGATTATTTCTCCACGAACTCTTAATATGGTTTTAGAGCAACACACAGAATCTACAGATTCTTAAGTGCTCAGGGTGCTTTTTTCATGGTTGCAAAGAGGAAGTCGATAGACTAGATATAAAGTATGCTAGAAAATATTTTCAGTTCGAGAGCCATTTTTAAGGAGTTTTCTTAAGATCTCCTTCTCAAGAATTTTAATTGTGTTAGGAAAATAGTATAATGAAGGACTAGAAAGCCTATCATTACGAAAATTGCAAGTATTAACAAGATATAGGCAATAAATGCCAGGCTAATAAATGAATTTTTATGTCAGTTTTAGTTAGATGCCTTTCTCCAACTAAGCATAGAAAATAGTTGCTTTTTGTTTTTAGCATTACAGGTGGTAATATAAGAGAGTGAAATTATTGAAATATTTTTATATAAAACAAGTCACTAGTAAG
The DNA here is from genome assembly GCF_025592945.1 of Manacus candei. Taxonomy (NCBI): domain Eukaryota; kingdom Metazoa; phylum Chordata; class Aves; order Passeriformes; family Pipridae; genus Manacus; species Manacus candei. Next base: position 1,780,672 of record NW_026138092.1, read on the forward strand.
ATCAACAGGGTTAGGAATAAGAGCTCTTTAGATTATTTAGACAACTAATTGTTCTTTCCTTGGGAATAGGATGATAACCCTGTCCATGGTAACCCACACATAAAACTATTGCAGGAACTGACTTAAAAGGCTCAAAGAAATCCAAAGTCTGTCAGGTTACAAGACCTTTATTACCATAAACACACAACACTTTCATTTTTGGATCATTCTGAATATCACAAACCTCCAAATACTCTGACTTTTGTTGGGCTTAAATGACTGTACAACGACTTGGGAACACACCTAACCCTGTCTGAATGATCAGAAACTCTCATATTTACAAATGCAAATAGCAAATGATGAACCACACAGGGCATTGGCTCATGTAAGAACGAGGAAATGCACGAAATTAAAACAAAGGCACAAAGGAGAAATAGTCCAACCCTCTTTAGGTTTTTATTTGGTTGTGGGTTTTTGGGGGCAGGTTTGTTGTTTTTGTTTGGGGTTTTTTTAAGGGATTGGGTCTAGGACAAGCATTCTCATTTGGTCTTCTGTTAATCCAAGTAATTCACCTACCTTGCTAAATGATTTTACAAAAATTAAATGATTTTACTAAAATCTTAGGGCATTTACTAAAAATGTAAAGATGACCAAAGAAAAGAAAAAATTTGTTTGAATGATTTCATTACAGACTGACAATTTTAGCCTACTTTTCTGGATTGTTTTAATGATTTTCATGGCCATCAGTATAACTGCTGCCTCATATATATATTCGCATCTCTGTTTCTGCACTTCCTTACTGCATTTATTGTCCAAAAGGAAAGTTGATGTAATGTGACTTTATGTTCTAAGTAAAACACAGTGAACATCAAAGCTGCTGCAGCCATTTTCTATAACTGCACACTTGCTCTGATTTAAAAAAAAAATGACAACTATTTGATCTGAATTGCTTCCTGTGGCTTTACAAAACAAATATTTTGTAAGGATAGATGGCTTTGAAATATCCACGGAAACTTTCTGAACGTGGATATTTTTTAATGATTCGGAAAATCCTTTACTCTTCCTTTGGTTTTTCCACTACATAGGTTTTGAGAGCTCTGTAGCACTCAAATACCATAAACATGCAATAAACACAGGCAGACCTCTGAAAAACTGAGCCTAGCTGACTTTTACTGCCTCTTTAGCTTTGATAAAGACAGTATAAGTCCACAAAAGCTGTATTTGTACACAGAAATTGCATAAAAACATTTTATTTTCTTATTGCCGGGGAAAAAAATACACGGAGACAATCCCTCTTTTTTCTTTCTTTTGTTTTTGTCGTGAGATCTTCTTGCATATTTTCACTTTTAAATGTCTGCTATAATTGACAGGATCGCTGAAATTTGAAGAGCACCCAAATATTCAGGAACCTGCCAGGTGTTTCAAGCATCAGACTTAAACACTTTTCACTCTTCATCAGTCACTAAGTACAAAATTCTGTCGTTTTCTGCTCATATGACTTTAAAAAGTCAGTTATTTGGCCTGATACGTGTATGTATGCACCACTTTTTTTATTCCATCTTAGAAATGTTTAGAAAAAGTGGATCATTAACTGATGCCTTCTGTAAAATCCCAAAGCAATGCGTGAAATGCCCCCTGACAACTCCCTTCCCCATCTCTCCCTGGACCCTCTGTGAAGACAATAAAAGATCAGATGGTACAGAAGGGGGTTTTATCTGGCCACAGAATTTTCCAGCCTCCACCTTGCCTAATAGGCAACATGTTATATTCTAAACTAAGTCTTTTGAGGTTATAATTTTTGTAGAATTATTTAGAAGACACTAGATGGTATCACAGCTGCTGCAAATAGCACACCATTTTGGGGATAAAATCCAAATTTAAACAAGTATCTCCAGTACACATCTGTCACCATTAAGTTGCAAAGGCTCTGTGTTGCAGTTTATTTGAGTGGTTGGCAGAACTGAAACATATTACAGTAGATATCTTTTAAAATATTAATACTGGGGAAGATTGTGTGCTTTGCTCTACAGATACACAAGAGAGAGAGGAGGAATGTTTCTCTGCTCTACAGTCTTTCTGGCCAGTCAGTAGCCAGCACAGAGTACAGAGCACTCATTTCTAGAGCATTTAAGAGTTTATACTCTCTCAGTGGCTTGTAATGGGTCAGTATAATTAGATATGTCAATGTGCAATAAAGGACATTAAAACCCACAGCACTTGCCACCCCAGCCCACAGGGTCCTCTGGGTAATTTAATTCCTGGGATTCTTCCAGATCAAAAGGTAGAGAATTCACTCTCTAAAAGAGGATGTTAACGGGGCAGCTTTCTTGTTAGCTCTCCCTTTTAGTAAATCCATACTTGTGACACAAGAGTGTTCTTAAAATGGATTACCAGGGGACCTAAAAGTGATCCACTCAGGTGATATCATTTTGAAGGGCATATGAAAATCTCCTGTGGGTCAAAGAAAAGCTCAGCCTGTGAAATATTCAAGAGGGTTAAATATTTGGACTGTCTCTGGATGTCTCTCTCCACACAAAGGGAGCAGTTTTCTGTTTGGACCCATCAATACTAAAACTCTACCTGTTTTTTCAGCAACTTTTGACCCTGGTCCCAGTGGGCAGCTGAAGGGCAAGACTGTGGAAAACTTTGTCTGATGCAGCTTTAGAAAAGACATTTTTAAAAAGTGTTTCTGAGTCAAGATTTCCTTCGTGAAGGATGGACCAAAACCACACCTGCACTAAACTCTATGCACACAAAGGAAACCAGGAGAACTCTCCCAATGCCAGCTCACAGTCTACTTCTTTCCAAGAAAACTTAGGGGTCTTTCTCGCCACCAGGAGCTGTCTAATTATGTAAAGGAAAAGTGATTAACTGATTCTGATGAATAAATTAATCTCCGAGGACTTGTATGTATTCAGACATTTCTAATTAGTATGGTTTTCATGGAGAAATTCAAGTCAATCCTCTGTTCCTATTAGTAATGATTAACAGAACAATAAGTAATTTTTGGCAGCTCCTCACAAAATTATTAGAAGTAACACGGGATTAAGGATTTGTGAAAAATTTGTCACTGATTAATGATGTGAGACTGACAAGTACCACAGACCACCCCAGAAAAACACCCATATCTAATGATTTTAGCAAGCAACAATGGAGCAGGTAAAATACAGGGAGTTCCTATCACCTGTGCCAGAAATGTTGATTCCCCTTTCAAGTTCCCTACTCCTCACTTTTTCCTGATGAGGACCACCAGTTATTGCATGCAAGGACAGTATGATCCTGTTCCTGTATCTCAGGATATTTCACAATGGTTTTTTTCAACTTAATTTTATAAACACAATACTTTCCAAATAATTCTGGTGGTTCATTGTTTTTTCTTTGAAATGCCCTTTATTGCCAGAATTGTGCCTTCATTGATTGCTGATCTTTGCATGCAGCCTTTTAAAATAAAAATCAGTGTTTATCAACAGTTATTTGAATTTTGATTACTTGGTCCTGGAGCAGATTAGTTAAAGCAGCTGCGAGATGGCTGTGAAAAAAAAACCCAACTATAATTCCAGGATGCATCAAGGCAGCAATTTCTACCAAACAAGTACATCCCTCTGCACAAAGCACTCATTCATGGTGTTCTGAAAGTATTCATAATATCAGTAAAGAAACATGAATTTAAACTAAAACAGGCATAAAGAAGAACTAATAGCTGCCTGGGGAAAAAGAGAACCCATGAGAGGAGATTGATGGCACGTCTCTCCAGGAAAATGAAGTACAATGGAGACAGTCTCTGCCTACCTCTATCCAGGCTGACACTTTTACACATCGTGATGCAGTTCCATCTAGGGGTAATAACTTGGCTCTTAAAAGGTATTTTATCTGAACTAGGCAGCCTGAGAAGGCTTCATTAACCCACCCAGAGCACTGTGTGGCTACAGTGGTCCCAGGTCAGGGGCTGGATGGGTTTATGTGTTTCCTGACATGAAAAAATATTGCTTAATAAGGAAGGATTTTCGCTTTTTGTCACCCATTGTCACGACATTAGGTGGACAATTCACAACAAGCACATGTTTACAAAATACTGCAACCATTCTAAAAATATTTGTAAGCTTCCAAAAGTTTACATTAAGAAGAGAGTTAAAAGCAAAACGCTAGACAGGTAGCTTGATTGCCATAAAATGTTGATTAACTTTAGTTTAGAGAACCCGTCATCAATACCTGGGTGACTTTGAGAATTACAGCAAAATTCATCACTATGCTCAATATCTGAGCTGGGTTCTCATTGTCTGTTTCTTTCTGTCTCATTTTGCCTGGATGAAAAACTAGCAAATTGTGTCTATACATTTATTTATTGTAATAAACAACTGGGAGATGGTTGTGAACACCTGGTTTTCTTTATACACAACTTTCTACTCGCTTCCCATCTACACATACAAAAGCTTTTGCAGGAGGCTGAATGTAATGTGTTGGAAGACATCGTTGTCAAAGCAAAAAAGCCATGCAGAAATGTTAGCACGTGAAAAAACATCCCTACTCAAAGTTATATCTTCTTTCCCCCCCGTTCCTAGAGTCAGCAGGACTGCAGCTAATTCCTCTGTTTCTTCAAGAATAGTAATTTTCCCTGTAATCAGTGATGATGTCACAAAGCAGGAATTATGACTTCAAGCAGGGAATAAACTGGGGAGCTGGATCCTTTGAAAACAAAGACCTGGTTCTCATGCAAATGCCTTTGGTTATGAAGAAGAAACAAAAGCATCCAGTGCAAATGGGTTTGTTTCTGAAAAGATTATTTTTCAAAGTTTTCTGCGAGGAAAGAGCTTCTTTAGGAGGTCCATGGAATATTCCAGCTCTGTGGTAGTGGGTGGCATTGTTTCAATATCTGTTGCTGGAAACCCACAGTCCAGTCAGAAATCTGACTTACACAAATGATTGGTGCTGAATAAGCAGCCAGCACAGAGGGCCTTTCTCTCTCTCTCTCTCTCTTTGGACGTGAAATGTTTTTTGTTCAGAGCCTTTCCTTTCAAGAATTTCTTATTTTCCAGAAGAAACCATTCTTCCCATAGAAATTGCTCATACATATTCCTGCACTGCAGGCAACTGTGTGTGCTTGCGTGGGCATGTGGATGTAGATGGGGGCAAAATGTGGATTCGCTCATTTATAAATTTATTGAAGCAGGATGAAGTAGTGCTCTCATTTGCTGTCATTTTGCAGGCACTTCATTTGCACTCAAATGCCTCAAAAAACGTCTTCGCTCGAAATATGCGAGGCTGGAATGAATTCAGCTTGAAAACATTGTACTAAAAGCAAAATAAAGATCTGAGCTTTTAAGCACACAATGACAAAACATCATTAGTGAGGAAATTGTAGTATTTCCCCAAATTAGGTTTGCTGTAAGCACCTATTTATAAATAGCCTGCTTTTAAATTTTGCTATGCAAGGGTGTCGTTCCTATTTAATTAAGAAGCCCAGAAATGTATTTACTGCAAACTACACAGCCCATTTTCATGGAGCAGATTCCTTCACCTTGCTCTGACCTCGCTGCAGACGTTGCAAAGCACTTTTATCTTATTTAAGCAGGGCATGGGGGTCCTGAGCAGGATGTATCCTATCAGCCACTCAAGCTAAAGCACCGGCTGATCTCTCTTCTTCCTCCCAGATTATTTTAACAAACCGAAAACAAAAGCCCATCAAACAAACAACTTTCTCTCCTTCCCGGCCTCAAGGCTGCGTTTTGACAAGCTCTGGGGCTCGCAGGATGACATCCCCTTTAAGCCATTGACTCCATTGAGTTCAAAAAACCTTGGATAAGACATTAAGAGCGAAGAAAGACGCAACTAAACCCTGAGGTGATGTCTATAGTGGCACTGACAGTGCAGAACAAGAGACAGCTCCCTTGTGATGGCTGCAGAAAGCTCACTGGGTGTGGGAAACGGTGAAGTCCTTGAGGATTCTGCTGTTGGTTTAATATTAATATTAGTATATAATAATATGATATATATACTAATATTAATATTATTTAATATTAGTATATATTAGTATAATTAATATTTAATATTAGACAAAAACCTAGTGATGCCTCAAGGTCCTTTTAGTTTTTTGATTTTTCTCATTTTTATAAGTTTTATAAGTAGTTATATAGCAGAAGCAGATTTAGAAGCAGCAGCATTTATTCCCTTACAGAAACTACATACACATTCCCCAACCCCTATTGCCCCATTCCATGCTCCCCATATCAATTCCACCCCTGGATTCCATTGGAATATGTTTAGTCTCACTCTTGGATAGGCCTGTTCTCTTTGGAGAATTCTCCTATCTTGACCCAAACCCCAGAACATGGGCAGGAACTGGGTCACCCTGCACCCTTTGTACTCTGAAGAAGATGATGGTTGATGAAGAGAGAGCCCCGAAAACCCCCCAGTCCCAATTCCCAGGGGGTGGGATGGGGGTGGATCAGGGCAAAAGCCACAGGGTGGGAAAACTTGGGCTTGGACAGGCAGTATTGTAAATTGGAACATCTGAGGCACGGGGGGGATGTGTGTCTTGTAATCTTATGCCTAGGTACAAATTAAAGATCCTTTCCTTCTCTCACCTCCTAATCTAAATTGTCTTGGAGTTTTTTTTTTCTCCCTGAATTTTCTTTAGGCAACACTGGGCATCCCTTTTCTGACAAATGGTGAGCTTAAAACCTGTCCTTTTTGTCGTACCATGCCTTTTGTTCCTGGCTTCAGCCTTTCATAAATTAGATAAACTGGAGATTAATCCATATTTGAGTTTTTTTCAAACTGAGAATTTAATTGAAATCTGATGCCCTTAGACAAAAAAGCTTCATATTTTGACTCTGACTAAATAGTATGCAGACTGCATAGATAAATGTATCTGAGTGGGAAATGCTAAACTGGATCACCAGAGGATCAACTTCATGTCATTAATTCAGGATGCATTACTATTTACTTTTACAGTAAGAGAAAACTGATTTTAATCATTATAATTAAATTACATTTTCTTTCATTTGGAGAAAACAACTGCATTATTTAGAATTATTAGTAAGTGTTGTTAGGAATGAAATGTTTATTGATGAAAAAAAAAGGGGACTTGTTCATGTGATGTTGAAACCTGTAATGCCTTGTTCTTTCCCAGGAAACTGCCATTCCCAGTATCTAAAGTAGCCTGCAAAAATAATATTCTACACTCAATACCAGCAAGGTGTATGTTTGTCAGCATCACTGAGGACAAGAGAGAGCAGAGTGCCAACATTCCACTTCTTATCAGTTATTGAAAACAGACATTTTAATGGGTATGGCACTCAACAGACCTCAAGACTTTCTTTTCATAGCTTTGAGTTGCCACCCTATAATTCAGCACTATTAGCCTCCACCTCTTTCATTTTATCATCCACAGGTGAATACATTTGTTGAAAACATGATTTCTAGATGCTTTGTGCAAGTTAAAACTGTCAAAAATACAAAGGAGGAGAGAAATATATGACAGTCATGCAAGTGAAAGGACATTTGTAAAAGTGATTTATACTTCCACTAAATAACAAAGAAGTCCTATCTAAAGGGCAAATCCTGCAGTCCTTAGGAAAAGAAAAGCATTAAAATTTTTGTCTAACTCCTGAAGCCCTGATTCAGCAAGGTGATTAAGTGTATGCCTAAATTTAAGCAAAATAATAGTCTCTATCTCCCTCGGGAGAACTCGAGATTAGGTGGCACATATCTTTAAATGCTGTGTTAAATGAAAGTATATTTTTTTTATTGTTATTGGTGGGGCTTTGATGCATGTTTATTTTTAGGAAAGATTAGGTGATGAGCTCACTGTTACCAGAATTAAACAGCAGGTAACCAACAGAAGGATGAGAGCAACAGAGTCAGACCTACTAAAAGCTGCAGTCTGCTCATGGGTTATTATGGGATGGCTCCTACCACAGATATGGTTTGCTGCTTATTGAAATAATATGAGAAGGTGTAAGCCAGGAGTTTACAGAGCAGCCACCCTCAAACCTGGGATTTGGCTCAGGCAATCAGGCAGAACTGGGATGCACTGGAGGGACTTAAACAAACATTGATGTCGTGTCAAACATCACATGAAATTTAAACAAATATTGTTGTCACATTGGACCTCTCAACATTAGTATTGATATTTATGAGTTATCTGTTCACAGACCCAACGAAATGTCCCTCCTGCCTTGACTTCAGTCAAAACATCAGAGAAAAGCAACAAATGGGGAGGAGAAATATGGCAGGGAATGCATGAACAAGATGAAAGATGAAAGGCCTAAACACTGGTCTGCTTAGTTGAACTTCTGGTTTTTAAGTTTATGGGCCTATTTTATCCACAGAAGAACTCACATATATTTAAGAACACGTTCTCCTTTTGTTTAATGAAATACTTACTGAAGTTATATTTTGCACCTTGATCAAAGTACTGGAAATGGTTTCTATAGCTCTGTTTTGCTAATGGTTAGAAAATAACTGTAAAAAAAAGCATAATAAATGCTCACAACAGGCAGCACATTATTGAAGTGTTTGTGACTCGATACTCAACCAGGGAAGGTGCAGTACAATGGGTTATTGATGGACACACATGTGGGAACCACAGGAGTGCCAGGAGAACTCATTGTTATCAGCACTGTATAATATAATGCTGAATGAATTAACTGTGGTGATTGCTTAAAATGTACCTTTTTGTGTAATAGCCCTAATTATCAGCAACCCTTTACAATGAGTGGATAATCGTTTTTAATTCCTTCAGTATCCATTGTAGTCACATTAATCATGATGAGCTCATTTGGCTTTAATGCGAATATAATATGTGATACTGCAGGAATTCAGTTGGAATTCAGCAGTATGTAAAGCCTGCTTGCCATGCAGGGTTATCACAGACCCATGCACAGATACCCAGCACTCATAATTTTCTAAGCCAGCATATCCACAAAGCAATTGGAACTTCCTGACTAGAATTCTTTACTTATAGTTGGCTTGATACACTTATTAAAAAATTCTTTAGTTCTCTGGATTGATGGAAACTGGTGATGACTGATTAATTACTTTACTTGTTGTCCCTTGGAAGGGCTGACTGGATTGGCAAATATCTTTAAAATATTAACTATATACTTCTACTTAGAGTTAAAAAAAAAAAAAAAAGGAAAAAATAAAAAATGGTGCCAAATATTCCCATACTTGCTTTCCCCACTGGAGATATTTATCCGGGGCACAACTGACTCCTGATTTTGTATTATCTAGGACTGGGGAAGAAATAGTCATTTGTTGTTGACCTGAGCTGGTTGAATTGTACACTGGGGAGGATTCGAATTTCCATCTGTACTCTTCAGGTGTTACATACTCATTTCTCGTGGCTCTTGGAGACACAGAGTTCCCATCACAATTTATCTGTGCATAAGCATGCAAACAGGCACAAATATAGACCTTGTGTGATTATAGAAGGGGTTTGATATGATTATTTCCATGCATGGATTAAAAATAAGCTTGCGTGAGCATTCAAGAAATTCAACTCAATTTTTAGTCCATCCTAAGAGAACAGAAATTTGAAGCTTCATTTATGAAAGTCATAAGTTAGACTCTGCAAATTTTCCAAAGTCACAGTGCTGGCTCAGATTTTTTCTGAGCTGTGACAGTGCAAAGCGCTGACACCTTTTTTTTCTTTTAATTGTTTATTTTTCAAGCTGTTTCTGGTGAGTGGGCATCAAACCTGCAGCGCTGGGAAAATTTATTCTAACGGAGGATGTGGTTCCTGATAGGTTTAGGAGCCCTACAAAAATCTATACAGCCATACTATTTACCCATTAATAAATGGCTTGTGTTAGCAGTAATGAATTTAGAGGTTTCTGCAACTGCTTTTTCATCATGAGACGCTTCTGCAATGTTTGCAAATACGTTGACACAAAAATACAGGAAGTAATTCTATTTCTGAGCTTCCTTATCTTTTCTGTTTTATCTTTTAAGGAACTTAGGACCAGGATTATCTTCATATTATACCTTGTAGAAAGCTGAAAACTTTATAGATGTTGGAAACAAAACTCTCAAGGAGAAAGCAGCCGCTTAAGGGCTTTGCTTTTCCCTTTGCCTCTGCTCTGGAGAGTGCAGGCAAGTTCATGCTCTTTTAGTGCCTTTTTAAGGAATCATGTTATGTCAAAGTATGCAGCTCTGCCCATAATGGAATTTCAAAAGAAAAGTGGATCACTGGATGTTTGCTTAGATCTGCCAGACATTCAGGATTGACCTGGAGGGAGCAGGATACAGGGCAAGTGTCTGTTTTAGGCTGCTACTCAGACCATTAAAAGCTCAAATTGGCTTGTGAACAACACATATACAGGAGAGGCTCTCCACAGCAGTTCTAAGACTCTTTGAACCCCGAGACAATTTCAGGTAGAAGGATGTTTGACTACAACACAATATTAAAACTTGTAATGTTATAATTGCCTGTAAAGTGCTGGACTGAAGTTGCCCTTTTTGGTATAGATCAGGCCTTAAACTTCTCCAATAGTTAAGCATCTTTTCACTGACATTGTCATCTAACATGATAAAGTTTTTTTTCCTCCCAGAAAATATATTGATGTGTAGGCAAAACCATTACAACCAACTCACATCCCAACACAGCAATATTGGTAAAAAATTAAGCATTCTCAGAAAAAGGAAGTACGGAAGGGAAATATAACCCATGCAATCACTTTAGCCCTGATAAAGTAACTTTTTTCTATTATGGAAAAAAGCTAGTGCTGTATCAGATTGTAAAATGCAGAATAAAATGAAAAATCTTGATGAAAATATAGCTTGGGAATAGGAAATAAGATTAGAGGTGACATATTGTTATCACCCATGAGGTCTTCTCCAGGCTGTAAGAAGGAAAAAAACAGCTATTCAGTGTTAGCCATCATATCAGGCCTCTATTTCTCATGGAATTCAAAAATAATTGTCACCTTAGGGCTGCATATAGCAGGATGAATTATATGTGGGTAGCTATGAACTCTGGTTTTTTTGGGCAACTTACAACTCGTGTAGCTTGTTGCCCAAAAGGAAGCTCGTGGTCCAACAAATTCACATTAATCTCAATAAAATATATCTTTAAAAAGATTGTAAAGAAATCTGGTGCCATTGCAACCCCCACTAAATGAGCCATGCTGGCATTCAATTATTTGAATTAGAACTCCTGCTTAACTTCGTGCACGTTAAAAGCTCACCCTTTTCTTTTGCCCATTTTTGTCCCCAGGTGTAATCAAACCAGGACTGTGGCTTTCAATTATGCCTGTCCAAGATTTGAGGTCTTGAGCCTTTTGTGAAGACTTACTGCTGAGTGCAAAATGTGAGATAAGTTGCAAATGTTTAGACATGATGACAACTCAGAGGCCTGATTGATTACTAAAAAAGAATAAATAGAAGGTGTTATTAAAGGGGTTTTTTGGACGGCAGCCCAAAGGACTTTTTAAGAATGTTTTGAGCCATTTCTGAGCAAAGAAATCACCAAATTAACAAGATTCTTTCAGTACTTCAAGCAGAGATGGAAAAGTCTATTTAAACAATCCAGCTAATGTTTCATGCTTTTTCTTATTCATGATTTATACTGAAATAGCCAAATTTAGCTCTGCCATAACTGACAGCAGCGTGAGAGTGCCACAACGTTTTCTACTTCCAAATAAAAAAGATTCACTGAGGTTAAGAGGGACCAAACACAGCTTTACCCTTTGATCATGCCTGGTTTCAAAAGGTTTCCTCATTCATTCTCTTTATTTGGATGACATTTTATTGCACTTTTAAGGCAGTCTGAACTGCTTTATATAAAGCAAGTTACAATTGGTATCTCCCCGAAATTGCCATCAAATTTTAATTTGCACTTAAATGACCAGGAACAAGGTGTAAGTCCTCAAGTTCTGATCTTTTTTTTATAATTGAAATCAATGACAAAATTGTCAAGGACATAAAAAGAGCAGGATCATGTATTATGAATTTGTCGTACGTCTTTAAAGAGAAGCTTACAGAGCTGTAGATATTTTTCCATGATGCAATTTAAGAAGATCAGAGGATGGTCATCCAAGAGACTAATATGATTTTGGTGCTATAGAAAATCTTCCTGGGTACCCTTCACCACCAAAGCAGCAGTTCAGGATAATGTCCTGGTTTCTGGGGCAGGAAAAAGCAGCATTAAGAAGCCACCAGAAACTAATGGCAGGTAGGCACCTCCTAAAACCACTCTAGTAAAAGCCCATCTGGAGTCTAAAATTAACGATAATTATTCATAATTATGTATACATTCAGATCTTGTGCAGAAAAAAACTAAGCCAGTCAAAACTCCACAATTATTTCTCCTCCTCATCGCTGAACTTATGAGCTGACTATCATATGTGACTTCACATGAAGCTGAAATATTTATTGTTACCAATTTATTGTCGCTTCCATTTGGGTGTGAAAGAATAATTTCTCTGATTTCTTTGGGGAAGGCTTTCTTTTTTTTTTTTAAAGAAAGTGTACTGAGGCACAATGAATGTCAAATGCTTCAAAAAGTAAAAGACAGTGTTTAGTGAGAAACTTTCAGCCTTTCACTTTCCAAGTGCAGCAGTCAAAGGGAGACTTTTCTCCCACACTCTATCATTACCCCTTCAGCCCCTCTGACATTTTGACATATCATCATTTCCATGATCTCAAGCATGTATACATTGATTTTTCAATCATTCTCTATTAAACCCAACAAAAGAAATTTAATGATCCAATTGAATCAATCCAGGGGAAATAACTGCTAGTTTCAGTGCTATCAAAAGATTCAGGCTATTCTTAAAGTTTTCTCTTCTGTTGTTTTCTCAACTGAAACAAAACAAAATGGAGCTTGTTCCCTCCAAAATGAAAAATCGTATTTGGGAGAGGGGATATTGAAGGACTTGCAGGCTTTTGTGAAACTTGGTGAGCAGATGTAAGTGCTGGCAGAGCATTTCCAAGGAATACTGAGGGGCTGATGGCAAATGGATGCTATTACCTCCATAAGGGTTGAAATAAGAAGTCCTTTCTCCTCCTGTACACTTGGGAAAAAAACAGCTGTACATAACTTACCTCCTCCTGATTAAGGAGTGATACATCTATATAGAAACAAAGCTCTTGAGCTTTGTTTGTGTCCAATTAGGTGGGGTGGAAGGCCACAGCTACCCTGAATTCCTCTGCCAAAGGAATGAGAAGCCTGTGGGTATTTTAATATCGACTTTTTTGACCCCAGACATTCAGTGAAGTTCAAATTTGTCTTGCATAAGCTCTGGACAAAATGAGAGGCCTAACGCAAGTGGATGTCCCCAAAGGTCAGGAGCTGAATCCTCAGGCACACACACAGAATATGTTTTGTCTTAGGCCATTTATTCTGCCTGTCACTGTCTCAGCTGCCCCTGGACCATTATCATACCAGACAGACGAGCTCAAAGCAGGTCTTCTGAGAGATTTTCTCCATCTTTTACAGTAAAAAGCAGACAGACCTTGTAGACAACTTAAGTTTGACTTCCCTTTGTAATTTCGTGATCTTTCACATTATGACAGTGATGATTAAAACCAGGCTGAGGATGAGGTTTGGTTTTAGCCATTTTATAGAATACCAGAATCATAGAATGGTTTGGGAAGAGAACCTTAAGATCATCAGGTTGCAACTCCCCTGCTGTGGGCAGGGACACCTTCCTTTAGCCCAGGTTGCTCCCAGCCCCATCCAACCTGGCCTTGGACACTTCCAGGGTTGGGGCAGCCACAGCTTCTCTGGGCAACCTGTTCCATTGCCTCTTCACCCTCACAGGAAAGAATTCCTTCCTAGTGTCTAATCTAAACCTACTCTCAGCCTGAAGCCATTCTTCTTTCCTGTCACTACGTGCTCTCATAAAAAGTCCCTCTCCACCTTTCTTGCCTTGGTTCACTTCAGGTGCTGGAAAGCCCTGAAGCTTTGTCTTCTCCAGGCTGAACAACCCCAGTTCTCTCAGCCCTTCCCCATAGGAGAGGTGCTTCATCCCTCTCATCTTCCTGGTGGCCTCCTCTGGACTTGCTCCAAGAGGTCCTTGTTCTTCTTGTGCTGGAGACCCCAGAGCCAGAGGAGGTGCTCAGGGTGAGGTCTCATGAGGATGGAGCAGAGAATCTTCCTCTGCCCCAGCCCTAAGGCATGGTCTAGATCCAACATAGCTGATTTTGTATAAAGCAAGAGAATTGATTTCTAAGCCAAAGGCTGAATCTGAGTAAAATGAAGATTTTACAGATTTTTGTAGAGTTCCATTAACTCCAAGCAGCTGGAGAACACTGCAGCTTCACAGCCCCATCACATCCTGCAGAAATGATAATTATCTTGGGGAGATTATTGTGCTCATCCAGCCACACCCTTTCAGGCTGACATGTCCACAGCAGGAAGTACCAAACTCTGTCCTGTCAGATTTGAGACAGCTCCAGTAAGGAAAGAAAGGAGGGAAGGAAGAGGAATTTCAAAACTCAAAAGAGAGGGTAAAATTTGGGAGCTTTGAAACTAAGGAAAAGCTAGTTGGACCTAAAAGCCTTTAAAAAAATAATCTGTGTTTGAAAAAGTGATAGGAAAGGATTGAGTCTCTCAAGCTCTCACTTTTTTCTTAGGTATTTTCCAAGCACTGAGTCAAACACTTGTGAAGGTGTTTGGTCTCACTCACGGATGCCTATGGAGACTGCCAAGCAAATAAAAAGTCTATTTTAATGTTAATGTTTCAAATAAGACGATATAATTATTTGCTAGTTTACAAGACCTTTGCTTTCCTGATCTTATTTTGCATATTTTTGCAACATGTTGAGCAATTCCGGAAGCTGGTTGGATACTATTTCCTTCATGCAAGCAGATGCAGTCTTTTATTATATCAATCAATTTATTATATCAATCACGACTCTCAATATATTCAGAATTTCTCTATGTTTCATACAAATCAGCCTAAAATAATCAGCAACCTGCCGTGCAATGATTGCAATTAGAGTTGTGCAGATCTTGTCCATTTTGGTTACAGGGCTTTCAGGAGAATACTTTTTTTTAGAAGTACTTTTCTTTTTAACTGGTTCACTGTTTGAGCCTGCGGGCTAATGTAAGAATAAAATTGCCCAATGACCTTTCATAACGTAATTTAAAGCTAAACTAATTTATTAGACAAATTCATCAGCACTCAGTGGAACATCTATGAAGCACAGTTAATATTCACCACATTTTTTGGTTTTTCTCTCAGTTTTTGCAGCAGCTCTCCCCTACATTCACTAGGTAATTTTCATATCATTCAGATGATCCAAGAATCAAGTTTTAGGTTTTTAACTCTGGAATTTGACCACACTTGAAAGGATTTTTAAGTTTTGGAAACAAATTCGTATATTTTTATTTCTCTACTGTTACTTTGTTGTAATGGAGAGAGAGAGAGGGAGATCCAGCTACAACAAATCCAACTACAGCTGCTGCGTTGAAGAGGAGAGACACTGCTGCCCTGAACGTGGAAAGGATCTTTCCTTCTCCCTTTCTAGATTTTTATTGGAGGGAAAAGAGATTTGATACAATGCAAATATTGCTTTATCACAGGAGAGATAGTTAAGATTGTGTATATAATGTATTATAATATTTATTTGTGTAATAATTGTAATATAATTTCCTTCTCCCCATATTGAGTCTTGTGTTGTGTCTGGAAAACCCCTCTCACACTGGGGTGAGTTGTAGGGGGGGGGCTTGGACTTGGAAATTGGATTTTTTGGGAGTCTCAAACTACTACATTTGTGCTTGTCCAGAATCCATAAACAACATCCTCAACAGTAAACCGCCATCTTTACAGGTAGTTGTAGAGCAATTTTTGAAGATCACTGAAAGCATAAGGCTGCAAAACTTGGTGCCTTCCCACTCCTCCAGCTTTAAGAAAAGCCAGAATTAAGCATAATGGCGCTTCTGCCACGCTCCTGCTGCAGCTGACAGATGCCAAGGTCTGCACAGGATAATGTGTTCATATCCCAGGGAAAAGCAAAGCTGGATCATCCAGAGATTAGGCAGCTCCACAGCTGGACGGGCCCTGCCTGTGTGAGAGCAGGACAATGGACACCTCCCAGCTGCCGTGACATCGGGCTGACAGTCTTTATCTGCCATTGTGACTCAAAACATGGGAAAAGTGCTCCTTTGGAAATTCCAAAAGGTACCGGATGTGCTGCAATTCCCAGCCTCCCATTTGCTTGGGAGGCAGGCCCGGAGCAAACTATAGTTCTGAGCTCCTTAGTTATACACCAGTGACCAGAGAATTGCAGACACGTCTCCCAGCCCACTGTGTTCCCTCAAGCATGGCCTTCAGACTATTATGTAGCATTTGGACAATGAATCTTTCCCACCCCTAAAATAAAGGCAAATTCTGAATAGACAATGTTTCAATCTAATATTGTTCCGTTCTCCAGTGTGTAAAGAATAATATTTTCTTTTTTTTTTTTTTTTTTTTTTTTAAGTGCAGCTACAATGGGGTCATTCAACACGTTAAGGAATGACAGACTGGGAAGATTTTCCAGCCTCAAAGAAAATACGAGTATCTTCTTTTCTTGGATAAAAATAAACTGTTACTTCTTGAGGTCTGTAATCTCTGGAAAAACAATTTTCTGTCCGGTGGGAATGAAAGTTTAATGCTGAAGACAGTACAGGTGTATTATTCTAAATCATAATATGTTCCAGAATTCTGCAGTTCTTTGCAGCATGGTTGTATTTTAATAAGGAAGGATAGAAGAAAAAAGGTTTTTATGAACTTCTGCTTCCTGCACTGAGAAAATATGGTTTATTATTCAGACTATTCAGGTTTTAAAATCTTGGATATTGATGTTACTTACTGGAATTTGGACACGTGTATGCACCTGTATGGATTTGCATACCTAGAACACCTCTGATATTAATTTTACAGCACAACCACAATTCGAAGTGAGGTGTTTTTGGACTGTAATGAACTGAAAAATAAAATAAATAAGGAAGACTTCAAATGGAATTTGCAATAACCAAATACATTCTAAAAATGCTTGATCACCACATGGTGAAAGAAAAAAAATGTGTAGGGAAATACTTCACAATCTCTTGTTATTAATTTGTTTCTTTTAAAATACCGGCTGTACTTTGTCTCTTTTTATTTTGCATAACAATAAAACGTGTGAGCAATCACACTACTGGGAGTGCAATTAAGCTGCAGCACAAAAGGGGCTGGAGTCTCAAAACACAATGGAGGTGCTGAAGTAGTGCTCTAAATTCCAGATGAAAGGATAATTGAGCGGACCCGGTACCACTCTGAGTCGTAAGCACCCAAATTTTCTAGTGGCCTGTCTTTAGAAATACTGTGCAGAGCACTCGTAAGAGAAGTGAATGCTTGTTTGAAATGTCCTGAGATTGTGGTGGCATTGATGTGTTTCATTTTGCCCAGTCTCCTCACTTATGCATATCCCATGATATGTAAATTTAGGAAAAATGTGGCAGCAGTTCAGAGAACTGAGCTTTGCACTAAAAAATCTAAGGAATAGGCAAAAAGTAGCCCTACTACAGTGTTTTCCAAATGATCAATCAATTATTAGAATAAATTAAACCTAGCTAGAGCAATTCTCACCAAATTAGGAACTAACTCCTCCCTATTTAGGAGTGGAAATTGCAAGGGAAAAGAAAAATCATTATTGGAAGAAGATATCCAAATGATAACTAAGGCTTAAGTTTGTATCCTACAACACAGAACTTTGCCTTAAAAACTTTGAGAATGATAGTTAATTATACTGAAAGACTTAGAGTTTTTTATTACAGAAACAATATCATTACCAGTGGTTTTGGGCCCCAAGAAGGAGTCTCATCTTTACACCATCTCTCTCTGATCAGTGAATTTAAACTGAATTTTTCATTACTACGAGAGAAGCAGTTTTTCTGAAGTGTCATTCTGTATGGCCAAGCTTAATACATGAGGAGTCTCCCACAATGTTAGACTGGGAGCAACAAAGAATATCCATCCCTGAGTTTACTTGTCATCTCATTATATGGAAACAAGGCATTTTCTCCTTCTGCTGAGAAATAATACTTCCTACTCATGGTCGTTGTCAGAGGTCCATGTGTGACATTGTTCCAAACACAGCAGGCACTGTTCAGCCAAGAATTTGGAATTATGGTTCTGTTAGGGAAATAAGTTATATGTTGTACTCTCAAGAAAGCATTTGAGCTTAGATTTTAAGCACATGGTTTTACTTTGTCCCATTTATTTGACATTAATCACGGAATTACTGCTTTGTTGAACAAGGATGGGATTGCACATATGCTTAAAGTTAAGCATTTGATTAAGTGTTTTGTCACAGCACTTTGCACTGTGCCCCATAGCACATCTAAAAGACATTTTAGCAGATTCGGAAAGCTCTGGAGACAGCCCAGTGCTGCAGTGGAGCTGTCATTTTACACTGAGCAGAATTTTGCTAATTTAACCCCCTGTAATTGAGAGCAAAATTGGGCCTCAGTGTGAGACAGACACATCCAGGCTGCTCTGCATCATCAGCATCTTCATCATCATCACCACCAATTCATTATGGGACTAACTGAGGAAGGTCACAGAGCTGTGCTAGTTAATAAATGATTCTATTGCAGGTAACTTTAGGTTTTGTTACATCACAGCAGCACTGCCAGCAGCTCCTATGAGATATTTGCAAAATTGTTTCACATCTCAGCCCGAAGGTATGGAACTGGAAACGTGAAAAAAATGCAGTTATCAGAGGTACGGGTGGATACCAACATTTTTTAAAAATGTATTATTTAAAATGACTTGGAATTTTTGTTGTTGCTATTTGTTATCAAAAGAGCACACAAAGATTCAGTTCTTTAAAATTCAGATTAAGAATGTATCTTACCACAGCCAAATTAGTCGTGGTAGGTTTGACCTCAGCATGCTTCTGACAAACGTTACCTTCTTTCCTCCCTGAAAAATTCCTTTTCTTAATTTACTTTATTTTTCAAGTGGTTCAATTGTGTATTCACTATGGTTTCAATGTAAAATTTAGAGGCAGGGGTTTTTTTTCAGGGCTGGGGGAGCACTTTCTGCCATTTCTAGTTGATTGTCTTATTATTGTTCCCTAATAATCTGCAGCACACATTCATTGGGATCAAATTTGCTTTTCCACATATTGAAAGATCATTTCCCAGACTGACAGGAAAGCCATATGCCTCGTTACCTTTTCTCGCTCTTTCTTTTTGCTATCCCCAGAAGATCATTGATGTATTTTACCCTTACCAAAATCCAATCTATCCTGGAATAAACCTGCTAAATTCTCCTTGCTTTTGTTCCAAAAAGCCTCTCCCCAAAACCCCTTGCCACTAATCTAGAAAGTCCTTTTTTGCAGCTCTGTAATTGTCTCTTCTGTTTCAGCTGCTTCTCATCTTCCATATTTTAATTTTTTAAATTTTTCTTTTAGAAGAGGAGAGAAAAAATATTTCTTATAATAGCTCAAATTTCACCGAAATGTTAAAAAAAAATTACATATTTATTTGTCTCCCAGTTTTCAGCCACACAGATCAGGATTTGCTTCACTGTAGTCCCTGAAGTAAGTGAGCAGAGCACAGATTGAGAGCAAGGCAGACCCTTGGCTCAGCTGCAGAGCCTCCCAGCAAAACCTGAGAAGAGGATGGGCTTGGGTTTGTGTCTCCAGCAGCTTTTCTGTTTTGGAAGGGTTGTTTTTTTTTTTTGTTTGCTTCTCTCCAACTTTCACTTCAGAGTTCATTGAGCTCTTGTTGCAAAGGTATCTGAGGAAAAAAGAGAAAACACTGGGTCCCCTGGGCAGCAAGGCTTCATCAGTGGTGTGAATCATCGTGCCTGTGCTAATGTCAGGATGTCTGCCGGGCTCAACTTGATGTTGAGAGAGTTTTGTTTCTCCCCAGTTAGCAAAGCACCTTGCTATGGAGATAAAGAAAGGGGCAGAAACACAACACTGAATAACAGCTCTCCCTTTTTTCCCCGTATTTAACCCAAGCACGCAGTAAAAAAACCCCAACAAAACAAACAAACAGACAAACAAACACAACCATAAATGGGAGAGGGGCACCAACCGCCCTCTCTGCCTTCAGTGGGAAATTATACCCACCAGAATTTCATGTATGTCACTTAATGACCAGCTTAAAACCAGCAGCTGCTTATCAATTGTCTTTTGCTTTTCATGCAATATTCCAGCTGGGCTGGCTGAAGCACAGGCAGGTGAAAATGACTTTTCCAAGGTCATCCTGCATGAACTCAGCTCATACTAAACATTTAGGTTTGCTTATTCCCAGTCCTTCCCATAAGCCAGTGCACCGTGGATGCCTGTGGTTAAAGCTTTGAAGTTGTGTATTGTCTGCTGATGATGTATTCTCTAAGAAATCCAGTTGTTATGAACTAAAATTATATTTACTGTAAAGGCAATGATCTTGTGACTTTATTTGATATTCAGGTGGGTGTTCACATTTCCATAGGAATTTCATTGTAATTCAGGATCGCTTAAATACTAATTAAGTTGTCTCTTCAAGGTTATTTTATTATAATGCTCGTACAGTTCATGGTGTGGGGTGGGTTTTTTTGTTGTTTTTGTTCTTTTTTTTCCTTCAAAGTAAAATTTAAGCTGATCTGTCAATCTCAAACTAAAGTCCTAAATCTCAGACTCTGAGGAGTATACAATAAAAATGAAGGCTGAACTCTGCAATACCAGAAATCTTCCATGCCTTTTCCAAAGCTTTTGACTTGCTACAAAATAGGGCTCGATGCCATTTATTTTAACACCTGATTACAGTTTTAATTAGCTGATTCATGTTTACTATAGGAGGATATAACTCACAATGCCATGAATATCCTTCTAAGTAGTGCCTGGGCATTTAGGAAAGTATTTCATGCCAGAAGTTGCTTATTCCAACCAACCTACACTCCACCTATGTGTAATCCTTGTGATAGAAGCATGTTTCTTGCAACATTCCACGTCATTTTATTCTTTAGAGGGAGGTGGACTAAATAAAATGGAAAATTTGCATTATTTTTTTTAATCGATTGCTTTATTTTTCCCTCATAAGCAGAACATGGGAGATAAATCAAAGGAGGATAAATCAAAAACACAACTTTGCAAGCAACTCCCTTGAATTTGATTATGCACAGAATGGTTTGGTTTGTGATCAGATCTTTCAGGGGTCCTTGGTTCCTCCTGTGCTCAGGTTTTCCCTCTGATATCAACCTGTTCCACCGGGAGTCAATTTGCCCATTGATTATGTTTACTCCTTTTTAAGAAAAGTCCTTTATCTCCTCTTCCATTGTTTGCCCATCTCTACTGATGATTTTACACTGATCAAACCTTTTGCCCTGCAGACCAATGGCTCTCTGTGATTATTAGGACTCCATTCTTCCAAGGGTAAAAATTTGCTGGGTAAGAGATCCAAACCCATCTTTATGAACATATTTTCAAATTCAGTGCCTCTGAATGCTGTTTTCTGGGTTTAATAAACTTATCAAATCACAAAAAAATGTGGATAATGGCAACACAGACTCTGTACAATCACTAGAAAAAATGTCTTTCAAGGAGAGCTGGTCTCCAAAAGCAGCATATTGAAAATTAATAGCAGCTCTTGTCTATCAAATATTTTCTTGTGCCTCCTGCAGTCAATATCACTCCTCTCTGAGTAAAAAAACAAAACAAAAAAGCGTGAACAAATTGAATTAGTTTGAAGGCTTCTTTTTTACCTCATGAGACAAGACTTTTCTCCTGGAAGACTGTCTGACTAACAGTAGAAGAAATGGTATAGGAAAATATTTTATTTTTTTTTTCAAAATAAGGGTGGTCAAGTACTGGAATAGGTTGCCCTGAGAGGTTGTGGAATCTCTGTCCTTGGAGATATTCAAAACTCGACTGTATATGACCTTGAGCAACCTGGTCTAACTTTGAAGCTTGCTCTAACTTCAAAGCTGGCTCTATTTTGAGAGGGAGGTTGGACCAGATGATCTCCAGAGGTCCCTTACAACTTAAATTATTCTGTTTCTGTGTCAAATGCAGCATTACCTTGTGCAGTCCAAGAAGAGCTTTGTATAACATGAAAGCACAAAATACGTGCTATGTCCACAGCTTCTTAACAGAAAGAACAGAGCTTTAGAGTGAATCCCTCAGCAGATCCTTTATTCCAGTGTTTAAATTTCCCTTTGCCTTATTTTTGTCTGTAAAATGGCAATATTATTGTGCTTCTGTGAGTGTTTAAATTAAACAGCAAATGAATGCAGAGAAGTGATTTGTTTTTCTTCTGAAAAAAAAACAAACCACGGTGTTAAATTTTGTTCTTAAATGCTGTTTTATTATAGCTACAATTCCATGCACTGGGATTTTTTAAAATGACAAAAATTTGTATTACCTATTTGAACTTTCAAATGGAATAAAGACATCACAGATGTATTTACAAGCATTCCATTGTTTTGTCTCTGTGTACTGAGGAATGGTTGGAACCCTTTTGAACTTTATCCAGCTGCTATAAAAACATCATCCTCATATCATAGTTTTTCTTGAAACTGTAGTTTCTGACTCCAGAGAACTCTATGTAACTTAAGACTTCTAAGTAGACTTATGAGATTACTAGCAAACATTTTCATAATTAGAAGAAACAATTGGCACTGCTTGATGTCTGTTCCTTTACTAATATATTTTCATTTAATTTTGTTTTGAGCAAATACCTGTAGTTTAATAGTTATGGTTTATTTCCTTTTTATTAAAGGGAAATTTTATTTTAGAAAGACTGCCTAAATTATTATTTCAAGTGGTCAACAAGTATTCAGTCCATGACTCTTCAAATTACCAGTGTTATTTAACATTAACTTTCTCTGCTTCCAAATTAAAAAGCCAACAGTACGTAGTAACAGTAGGCAACAAAAAATGTCTCTGCCAAACTTGGTCAATAATTGCATAGCATTTCCAGCTATAATTAAAATCTTTCACAGTCTATGTTCATATAACACTCTTTGAGGTTAATTGGGTTTAGATCACTGCGAAATCATTTTTCATTTGATATATTTCTCTTGTTACAAATTGCACATTAGCTCATTGAAAATGTACGGCATGCCTCTTAATTCGAAAGTATTTAGAATTGTGAGTTACAATATTGAACCAGCTAATGCCTACTTTCTAATAACATTCAAAAAGGGAAAATAATTTCCATTTTGCTGATAATGACGCTAATGAATGCTGGCATGTGACTGTGAAGGGCAGACTCTTCCAAGGATTGGGCTTCCCTCCTCTAGCAGTTGTGAAGCTGGGGGACTTGCATCCACTTGAACGAGTCAGAAGTCCTAATTTTCCAAGAAGTGAACACTCAGCACTGACTGAGTGACTTTCAGAACAGATTTTTGTGGATGAGGACTCTGAAGAACCAGAGAGAAAAGCTCACCAGCGTTGGGCTGCGGCATTGAAAGAAGTCGAGGAAGAAGAGGAATGGATTTGAAATAGTGGGCTTGTTTAACTGAGACTGTTGAATGGAGAGAAATTACAAGTGTATGGCTATTTTAATTTTTTTTTTTAATAATGGTTTGTCCCTGTCCCCATGTTGTAATGGTTCGTTCCCACAAGAGTTCCACTCCCTTCTCATGCATATTCTATTGTCATCCCTCCCCTCTATGCTCTGTACCCAGTCGTTGTTCCTCCTTCCCAAAACTCCTCCCCTTATTCACCATACTCTGGAAAGTTCTCCCAGCTCCCCTATAAAAGGGGGAGCCATTTAAATAAAGTGGTTCACTCCTTTCCACCCTACAAGCTGTGTTGAACCCTGAGTGAACTTCCCCGTGCTCCTGTCCAGGCTGCCTTAGATTTTCTCCAGCACCTGTTTTTATACAATTCTTGTCATGGAGGAAGAATCCAGACATGGAAGGGAGCAGGGAGATGAAAAACAAGGGCACTTTAGGAAAAGCCTGCATTTAAAAGTCTGGACTGACCTGTGTCCTGGAGTTCAGGCCCTTCCAGCACCAAAGGTGGGCATCCCAAGGACAGTAAATTCTGGGAGTCTGTGATAGACACACAGCTGGGATCCATTCCACGGGAAATGTGACTGCTGGAATGATTTGGAAATCATAATATTGAAACTCCTGAAAATGTGTTCACACTAAATTTGAGTCATAATGGGAATGTCTGATTTGGAAACCAGGCTCCATGTGCTCCCTCTTGAGCCATCCAGAGACTCCAGAGGGAGGCTCTGGGTCCCCCAGACTCGAGTCTGCAGAGTGGGCCCACATCTTTCCTGTAGAAGAATTCCAGTAGAATTACTACCTTTTAACCCTGTAATTTCAGGAATGTCAGATCTCATTCCTCTCAACATTCCTGAAGAGTAGCAAGGAATAGATCTGCAGGTGGGATGTGTGACATACAAAACTAAATCGTGTCAGATTCATCAGATTTTTATGATTTCTTAAAAATAAATTAACTTTTTAAAAACATTTTTGACTTTACAAGAGTTAAGGATAAAAGTGGCACAAAACCACTGCGTGTTCATCCTTTATCCTATACTATTTCTCTATAATTTTAGTATATTCTGAGAACCTATAATAAAAAAAAAATCACATAATGCAATTTAAATCGATTGCCCATTCTCCCTCATCTTTTTTAATAGCTAATTATGAATTTCCAATTATTGTATAAAAATAATAACATTTTAAATGCTTCACTAAAACAGGTGAAAATAGTGTATATATGGAGCAAAAACATAATGAAATGCAGTATATGCTTGAAGAGAGAGCATTAAAAATCATCTTGGCAAAGGTTGTAAGCAAAGTTGGACTGCCCATAAATATTTTTTGTTGACAACTGTCAGACTTCAGAAAAATAATGCACAATAATCCTCTCCCTTATTGCAGCACCTCACTGTTTCATGTTTTATTTGCTCAATTGCAATACAAATTTTGTAAAGGAGGACCTTATATTCTAATATAAATTTAAAGTACTCTGGGAATTTGTAAACCACCTTGTCATCTTTTGTTTCTGTGAGCTCACAGGACACTCTTCAGTGCCAAAAGACAACCCCACCTCGTGGAGTCTTATCAGAACCCTAAACCTTGGCCCAAAGACCTTCCTTCCTTGTCCACAGTTCTGTGTGTTCATGTACAGTGCACGTTTGTACACATATTTAACTATGCATTCACACACTTTTATGCATGTACCCTTTTTCTTATACCTGACTGGACACTTTGGAGCTCAACTCCGTGAATATTTGTAGCAAATTAGTGTGTTATTCAAAATCCTACCAAAGAAACAATTTAGTTAATAATGAATGTATAAAGGAATTTGTTTTCCTTCTCCTGATGGCGTGATCCACCTTCATGGTTTACACTTCCTGAAGCAGCTGCTAAAACTCAGGCAGTCTCTGCATGTATATGAAGTGTAATGTGTTTTATTTAGGGCCATAAACCAGCCTGAAAACAAAATGGTCCCTTAGCATGCAGAGTAATCCTTTCTTTCAGGTTTCATCCTAGTGTCCATAACAAAGTTCCCAGAATCAGTTTGTTTTTAAAATATATTCTGACTACAGCATCACAACAATTTCCTGCTGTCTTGTACTGCTCTCTCTGTAATATCTACTTCTACACAGAATTTAGGCTGAGAAAAATGCAATGTCTAAGTCCACCAGGAAGTAATCATTTTTACTTTATACTGCAAAAAAATACTTTGAAAATTATACTTAAAAACACTGGGGTTTTTTGACATATAATCAAAATTTTTTACCTTGAAGGCTAATTAATGATAAGATTTATGATTATTCAAATAAGGAACAGAAAGCTAGTGCCGTGTATCAAATTAAATGAGTTGTCATTGATGAGAGAATATCTAGTAGAACTACTACAGAGAGGACATTTTTTTCATTTATTTGGTTTATTAGAGGCCTTCAGTTGTCACAAGATAGAAGCATATCACATAAACCATCTTTAAATATTCCTATGGAAATACAGGTACAATTGAAGGTCATGGATTTTTCACAGGAAAATATTAACACCAAATTAATTCCAAAAAAATGTAAATCTCTTGCATCAATACACGTAAATCTCATGTATCAATACATGAAGCAAATATATTTTCTACCATTAAGCTCTTAGAAGAACTGAACGTATTATTATAACAAAAAAATTCTGCCATAGCCTCTGTTTTTCACCTGAAATAGGTAAACTGCCTACCCAGAATAATTCACTGGTGTAACACAGAGAAATTGTTTTTATGTTTGGAAAGATTCTTTACAATTAATTATTAGTGTTTGGTTTGGTTTCCTCTATGCTTATTGCTGTTACGTAAAAAAATTACAGATAGGTAGAATTTATACACGCTGTGTGATACATTTATAACTGCAGGGTAAAGAAAAGACCACAGATATTATCAATACAAGATGTATTGATGTATTGATACAATATTGATAATATTTCTTAGTCAGAATCCTGCCTGCAGAAGAGGAATTTTCTGTCAGACCAGACATATTCCCTTCCCTCCCTCTTGCTCCCCCAGCCTGGCTCAGACAGAACGAACCAGAGAAAGGGCAGGGAAGCATTTGAAAGGGGTGTGTGTGGGGGGGGAAGTGACAATAAAGAAAACGTTCTCTCCCTCTGTTCTGCCAATCCTTCAGCACCTGTGGGTTTTAAACAGGAATTTTGAGGAGCTATGGTGTGGGATGGAGCGTTGTGGTCTTGCAGATCACGGCTGGGAGACTTTTGGCTGCCTGCTCTGGGGACAAACCAACAGCACCTCACTGTTTCATGTTTTATTTGCTCAATTGCAATACAAATTTTGTAAAGGAGGACCTTATATTCTAATATAAATTTAAAGTACTCTGGGAATTTGTAAACCACCTTGTCATCTTTTGTTTCTGTGAGCTCACAGGACACTCTTCAGTGCCAGAAGAGGACCCCACCTCCTGAAGTCTTATTAGAGCCCTAAACCTTGGCCCAAAGACCTTCCTTCCTTGTCCACAGCTCTGTGTGTTGATGTACAGTGCACATTTGTACATATATTTAACTGTGCACACATGTTTTTATGCATGTACCATACCTGACTGGACACTTTGGAGCTCAACTCTGAGCTCTGAATATTTGTAGCAAACCCAAACCCTTCCAGACCTTCTCACCTCCTACCCAGGGCAGTTGGACCCACCAGTGCATGCAGCAGAGGAGATTTTTCTATTTTCTTTTGCCTGTTTCATCCAAATTGTTCTTGTGCACTGGGACAAAAGCCAAGGTCCAGCAGCAGCTCGTTTGGCTGCTCTGTGCCGTGCTGTTGTGCCATCCTGAGGAGCTCTGGCAGCTGGTGATGAGGGACTACAGGGACTAAGACCCATGATGTACAGGGCTCCTTTAGAAAAACAGCCTTCCTAAAGCAGAGGAGCTGAATGGGGTGCTGAAGATGAGGCTGAGGGTTTTATAAATATTCAGAGCCACTGGAAGTGCACGAGAGCACAGTGGAGTGTTGTGTGTGCAGAGGATGTCGGCACCCTCAGGCTGCAGTTAGTGCTGAGCTGTGCTCCTGCACCAGCCAGCCCCTCTGATGCCCTGTGACAAGGTTGGTCTTGGGAAGGGGTGATGGATTTGTCCCTGGCCTAGTTATTTTATTAATTTAATCATTTTTTCACGTCAAATTCTTATTATCTCTTTTGTTGTGGGAGCTGGGATGTGTGTGATCTGATTGACCCATCACTAGATTATTTTACTTAGCAAACTGTTGGCTGATTACTGCTGGTGGTGTTAAAGAGAATATTTACTTTAAAAAGTACAAATCTACATAATTTTAAAAGTAACGATGTGGGTAACTCTGCATAGGTCAGATAGTGACAATTCCTTCAGATTTATTTGCCCATTTGGCCATGTACAATGTAGTTTGTATGTGAAACACAAATTGTTTGAAAGAACTGTTTCCATTAATTCAGCTTGTCTGTGGATCAGGTGCAAATATTATTTTAAATACTCAGCATTCCATGTGTCTGATATGAGATTGTAAATACTTATTTTCTTAAAGTGGTATTCCTGTGAAGTTACTTCACATTTGCAACAGCTGGATCAAGGGAATAACAGAGTATGCCTGAATGAGGGGGTGTGTGCAGGCTGAAAAAAAGATACAGAACTACAAGAATATCTACAGGTTGTGCCTTGATTTCATTCCATCACTGAAATCACACAGGGTAAAAAAACTGACTTACACACAGAAAGAGGTTAGTACCAATTACAAACTCACAGCTCATTATGCACTTCTCAAACTAGTCCAGATACAACATGATTTAAGATTGGAAACTGTGGCTAAAGGAATTAGTTGTCTCGGTATGAAACTCGGTTTATTTAATCAATGTTGTTTCCACTAGAAAAGTGGATTAGTTTTTCTTTAAGACAGAGTTAAAAGTTTTGCAGCTAATTTATTTTAATAAGCATTCAGTCACTGACTACTGCAGAAAAAGGCTAAACTGTAATGAAGAGCCAGGAAAGAAAGCATGACTTAATTATTTTTCTGGGGTGGATAATGAATAAATTAGCTACGCTGTAGGCTCGCTGTTTGTATAGAATTTATTACTTTTGCTTTAAGAACCATATCATGACAAAGTCAATTTTTCTCCTGACTGCAAACTGATTGATGGGGTAATGTCTGGTTGTGAAAGGCTTCCTCTTCATCACTGTGTTGCCAGCGTTGGTATCACAAAGTGAGTTTGAAGTTTTCCTGAGTGCGTGTTCTCCTGCGTAATTACAGATGACAATTAGTTTAATTCCTTTTTCTTTTTTTATAACAAGCTTTTTAATCATGTAAACTGCAGAATGAATAACTTAGATGAGACCAAAGATGCACATAGCTTGAAAACTGCTTTCTTGGTCCTTAATTTGTTGCCACAGTGTCTTCTACGTGAAGAGCTAAATACTATATTTAGAGTGACAGCAGATGTTTTCATGGGAAGATGTGTATGAACAAAAAGGGTTTGTCAAAGAACAACTAAAGAATGGCCTTGCAAGTGTTAGAAGGATGAAAATTTTAAGGAGAAATATTAATTTGACGTGGCAGAGGGAACACAGGTTTGATTCAATTCCCACTAAAGTCAGTGGGAGGCTTCAATTTAAATGGGACCTGGCTGTGGCCTGCCAGGTGTAAGAAAAATGGTGACTTTAACATGAAAAAAAAAAAGTAGAATAAATGGCAGAAGGAATAATAAAAATGTGCTGTGTGATTTACAGCAGTGTGAATCCTCCCAGCAAAATGAAACAACACACATGGTAAAGTTAATGAAAATGAGGTTAAAAAAAATATTAGAAAAAGTATTGTAGAAAACTTCCCTTTGGTGAGCAAACTGACTCTTTTTGAGCCTGTCCTCTTGGGGTCTTTTTTTTTTTCTTTCCTGTTGGCATGTACGTGTGAGATGCAGCCTTCAGATATATTTTATTCACTGCTCCTCCTCAATCCAAGATACTAAAAATCCACGTTGGAGTTTTATTATCTCTCCAGCAAGGAACTTTCCACTGCATAATTTCAGATTCACCCCGAGAAAAACCATCTCTTTTAAGTGCTCTGTTCCTTGGTTTGATGGTCACGTTAGCAATGCAGTGTGATTTAATTAAAGAAGGGAAAACATCCTATAAAACAGGCATTGCTTGTTTTGAATAACCTTGTCAGAGGGCTGCTGAGAGTGGTTTTCCGAGGGAAACGTTTACCTTGAACTTGCAAAGCAAAAAATGGAAAAAGATCAGAGCAGCAGATTTGACTCTGAAAGACACGTTACCGAGCTGCTCCTTATTCTGCAGTCAAAGGTCCTCGGTGGTGAAGGGTCAGTAAAAAAAAAAAAGTATAAGGAAAGAGGCTGAAACAGATAATCCTGCCTTTTTCCCCTGTCCCCAGAGTGCTGTAGACTTCTGGGTGTTTATTCATCAGCTGCAGAGGACACTGAGTTCCTATCTCCTTCTTTCTACAGAAAGCAATCATCTTTTACTCCTTTATGAATACAAAGCTAAAATCATTATGACTTATTCCATCAAATGCTACGCTGTCAATGGGAAAAGCTCTGAGAAAGGTCAGTTTGACTCTTAGAGCTGCAGCATTTGCAAGCAGAGTTTGTAGCTTGTGATATTTTCCCGTATAAAAGGCTAAATGACACAGCTAAACATTTATGAAATTATTTCTGTGCGTTTGAGTATCTAAGTTAATGACCATGAAAGTCATTCTAATGAGCATTCTTTTGGTAAAGTTATACACTTCACAAGTTCAGTAAAAAAAACCAAGATACAATAGACTCTGGATGTTGCAATCATTTTAGTTTTCTCCTCTTTTATTTAATTTGTTGCTACTCTCAAGGCCCCTCCAGTGCATGTATCATCTTTATTAAAATGAATGTAAAATGACTCACAGAACCTAAATTAATTATGGTGATACATAGTTTTATTCTGTTCTAAGCAAAAATTAAGTCTATTCGTGTTTTTTCATGTTTACAGCACAACAAATCAAAATAAAAACACCCTTCCTCTGCTCTCCAAAGATGGCAGTGCCTACTACTCAGTGATAAAAATTGCAGAATTCTACCCCTAAACCACTAAAATTCAAGCACCCAACTGCAGGCTTTGCATCTACAGTTAAGAAAATTCATTATTATATAATACATTTTGACTGGGAGGAAAAATCTCTTCTGAATACGGTATATAGAGGCTTGTGTTCTTCTAATTCTTCAGTAAGGCAAGATCCTATTATTATTATTATTTTTCCAATGCCAAGGGTATAGCCAAGATGGTGCTTCTTCATGTGCAGATGGGAACTCAGGTTGCCTAAAATTCTTTAGCTATTTGCTTTCTCCCCATGGGATTTGTCTGCTTGGCTGCTGGAGACACATGAATAAACACAGAGACGCTGGCTTTAACCGGAGTGTCCTGGGAATCCCGGGAGGAAGGGGCAAGTTCACACCTGGACTCTTTAGCAAAACTTGTGCAGGAAAACCTGTGTTCCTCAGCCAAGAGGCATTCCACTTCCTTAGACATACCAGTTCCTCAAGCTTATTTAGATGTCCCCTGTATTTATTAATAGTATATAATTATATTAATATTAAAGTTATATAAATATTATATATTCTTACATAACATTAAATATTAAATATTAAATATCATATATGTTATATGTTATATATGTTATATGATAAATATTATAATTATATTATAATATAATTATGATCATATATAAACTTTATATAGAATTAATAATATTATTAATATAATAATAAATAATAAAATATAATAATAAATAATAATAAAATAATATATTATATATTATATATAATTATAAATATAATTATATTATTATATATAATATATAATGATATATAATTATAATATATAATTATTATATATAATGCATACATATATATTATATTAATAACATAATATATAATATAATATATATGACATATAATTATATGTTATATATACTAATTATATATTATTAATAATTATATTATAGTTCTATACATTATAATAGATAATCACTTATATTTATATAAATATATGGTATTTATAGATATATAAAGATTGGGCAACTTAATGGAAAATATAATTGTAATATAGTTAGAACCATATCTAAATTTTATATAGACTTAATGATATTATTAATATAATAATAAATAATAATATAATAATATTAATTATATGTTATATATGTTAGTTAGATATAATTAATAATTATATTTTTATATATTATAATAGATAATAATTTATATTTATATAAATAATAAATATATAATATTTATAGGTATATAAAGATTGGGCCACTTACTGGAAAATATAGTTATAATATAGTTATAACAATACATAAATTTTATATAGAATTAATAATATTATTAATATAATAATAAATAATATAATAATGTTACTTATATGTTATATATGCTAATTATATATAATTAATAATTATATTATATTTCTATATACTATAATAGATAATAATTTATATTTATATAAATAATAAATACATAATATTTATAGATATATAAAGATTGGGCGACTGATTGGAAAATAAAGTAATAGAACACTTATAAGTGGCTAGTCATGTTGAACAACAAAAGCCTTCCAACATCTTAAGAGTAACAGCAAATATTTTTTAAGTATATAATTGAAGACATGTATTAAGAATAAAAAAAAAATTAAATTAAATTTCCAACACAAGGTCTACGTGCACCAAAACCGTCCTTTCTCGCCCATTTTTGTCTTGCTCTCCCCAGCAATGTCACCACTGGTGAGGCCTTGCAGGAGCTCAGAGTGAGCAGAGATAAAGGAGGCAAATGGGCAGTGACAACCATGTAATCCAGGGGCTGATTCCTTTGCCACATGTCGCTGGAGGGACACACAGCTCTCCCCTCAGCCTCTGGGAGGATCCACAGGACTCCCAGCCTTAGTCCACGCAGAGGAACAATGGCTGGAAGGGATCCTTTGCTGAGATTTTACTCACTCCAAATGTTTTGACATTAAAAATTCATTCCCAGGCCTGAGTTGCAACCTGTGAGTTGTGAACTGCTCAAAACGAAACAAAACCCTAAAACTTTCACTGTGAGCTGGAGAAAAACTGAAATATTTTTGCCGACTTTTTTTTTCAGAAATATTTGATCCAAACACTTCATCTGTTATCCTGGCTTCCATTTCTATTAAATATATATATTGTGGGTGGGGTTTATAGTTTAGCAATGAAACAGCCTTGTAAGAGCTTTTTGTTTTTCTTTTTACAAAATGTCTTAGCTTGAGAACTGTACTTTTCGAAACCACATATTTAAAATAACAATTTTGGAACATCTTGTGTATAGCAAAAGGTACCATGTTGCTAGGTAATAGATTTTTCAAAACAAATCTAAACTCAAACAGCAGGTTCAATTCTCCTGGTTAGTTTTGCTCACACCCTACCAACTGATCCCATAAAACTGCAGTTAAGGATTTTCCAGAGAAGATGCCACCACTTCTGTTCACGCTCTTTTAACTGAGCCTTGTTTAATTTTCCCCTTTTTTTTTTTTTTTTGACAAACTTTATTTTAAATTCAAGTAATGTTAGTCTACTCTTTTATTTAAAAAAACATTCAGTATGTTTTTTTAAATAAACATACTCATTGTTTAGGAACAAACTCTTTGTTTGCTGTTAACCTTTATCATCACCTATGAAAATCTCATGCCTAACCAGTGTCCTGCTCTTCAAACTCTGCAATTTACATCTTCTCTAAAGGAAATAAAAGAGGTCAGACAAGTAGCCCTGCTGCTTTCTGCGTTGCCAGCAGCAGACAATAGCAAATTTTGATTTTTTTAAAGTGCTATGCTGGGCAGGATAGACCTGGTTCTTCAAAGGATTAGACCACGACCACTGACTTTGCATCCTTTGGAATTCCCTGGATCTCTGAAACTGGAGGAAGGAAGTGAAAAGTAAGTTTGACTATTTCTAGGCATTAATATGTCTACCTCATTTTGTAATTTAGTATGATGCATAAACCACAGCAAAGGTCAACCTTAATGAGAAGAAAAACAAAAAAGTAAAGTAGCTCTTTTTATTCTTCATTTGAGGAAGATTCTTCATTCTCTTTCCTTTTCTACCCATCAACAGATACCATGGCTTTCAGAGTGAAATAATAAGAGCTGCAGAGAAAACCATTGTGGCTCTTCATTAGAAACATAAACCATAAACCAGTTGCCAATAAAGAAGGGGAATCTCAAAAAAAAAATCAATTTTTTTCTAAATCTAGAAAAATGCAGGTCAAGTTTGGCATCAATTTCTTTTTTTGTCCTTTCCAATATTTTTATTTGTCCTGCCTCATGATATATGTGTTGATCAGGACACTAAAAATGCAGTGTTAAATGTGAAAACTGCTTTTGTTGCCACGAGAATATAAATTTGTGAACTGGGGATGTTTATTGCAGAAAAACTGGTGATGTTTAGTGCAGAAAAACATGGTTTTTTTTCTTTGTGGGTCACTATAGAATAAAGACAAAGCACTGCCTGGTAACAGGTTGAATGTTCAGCATGACCCCAACGTCCCTCCATCCACTTAAAGGGTTTTAAGTGTAACCTTGGCCACGTGTTTTCTGAGGTGAACACTTGTCACTATGAGAACTCCTGACCTTAAAACCCTTCCAAGCTCAAGTTTACTTCACCAAAATTAAGATTAGTCATTTTTATAAATGTAAAATCAAATATATGTTACTTTATTCTGTTTTCATTTAAAACAAATACCCACAAACCAACCGACTGTTATCATAAAATGGTTTTTTTTGCAGTATGACCTTTGCCTCCCATCTTGGGGAGTAGATTAAGGAAGGTAAATTTTAGACCTGCGTTTGTGTGCATATTGTTTTTCTTTTCCTGGTAGTATAACTCTCCTAACAGTAATAGGGTTTGTGATTACATTTTGAGATGCTTCATCTGTTATACTGGCTTCCATTTCTATTAAAAATATATATTTTGGGTGGGGTTTATAGCTTAGCAATGAAACAGTCTTGTAATAGTTCTTTGTTTTTCTTTTTACAAAATGTCTTAGCTTGAGAACTGTACTTTTCGAAACCACATATTTAAAATAATAATTTTGGAACATCTTGTGTATAGCAAAAGGCACCATCTTTCTAGGTACTGGATTTTAAAAAACAAATCTAAACTCAAACAGCAGGTTCAATTCTCAAGCAAACAGGGTTAATGAAACATGCAGATCTTATTTTTGGTGTTCTTCAACATCTGACAGTGTGTTCAGTGCTGAGTGGTTAATATTTTACATCAACGTCCACAGTACCAAAAAATACAGAACACTTTCATATTAGATGTAATTCCAGAAATGTTTGTCACATTACTCCAGCACAAATGTTTCCATTGAGTAAAATAAATTCACTAACATGAAAATGTTTTTGTTTGCACAGAAACTATTCAGACTCTCAGATATGCCTAAAATAATAATAATAATAATAATAATAATAATAATAATAATAATAATAATAATAATAATAATAAACCCTTTCTGAAACATTTGATTTTCAGAAAGGTCAGGTTCTGAAATTTGCTCAACTGACTTGATTTCCAAATTTCATGAATTAGTTGAATTTAAATAAAAATAAATAATTTTTGAAAAGGAAATGAACGACCAGGTCATTCTACTGTAGATATATGCATGTCTGTCTATCTATCTATCTATTTAAATGTATGTAGACAAATAGGTTGTCTCAGTTTAAAGAGACTGGAATGTTTGCTAAGGAGGATGAGTTATGAGATAGACCAAGCTCCTCTCTCTCAGCAATTGTAAATCCAAAATTAAGAGGCTCCAATTGAGGAATTATGGAAAAAAGAAGAAATACCCTTTATTAAAAGATATATGTATGTTGGCAAAGACAGTAACAGAACACAAAAACAACTAGACAATAATCCTGTACCCAAAAGTCCCCTTCAAAAAAAAAAAAAAAAAAGAAAAAAAAAGAAAAAAAAAGGAAGAAACAGTCTGAATACCTATGTGTAAATCTAGAAAGAAAAATACATCCACAAAAAAGCTAGTAACTAATAATTGGTCTGTTATTTACAAGTGATGTGAATATGCATTTTGAATTTGAATATGCATTTTATTCTCTGTGTTGTTCAAGGAATGATGATTGAAATAATTCACTTTAATTTACGATTAAGCCAAAACCATGTAAGATTAGGAATGTGATGAACAGTTGAGCAAAAACTGACTTTCAGGTGTTTACCAGAGAGACCTGACAGGGAGGTAAAATGAAAGGTCCAACTGCCTCCACAAAATCCAGCAGGAGCCTGGGCACCTGGGCATGGAGCAGCTACAGGGAGCAGGTGCCTGACTTTTATGTGCTGCAGTTTGCACAGTCGTGGCACATGAGTGTGTTGCTAGATCTGGCTGCTTATGATTAATTCAGCTTTACTCCACTGCTTATTTAATAAAGATTTTATTATGAACAGCAGGAATCAGATTTAGAAATTAAGCTTCTTCCTATCACATTCATAGAAAAAATCCTGCAGACAAAACTGGACAAAGGAAAAAGTAATGTTCTTACACTCAGCATATGTGCACTGTACAGCCCATTTTCCCATTTCTCTTTGACCATTAAAGCATTTCAATGAATTATACATAGAGCAGTGAAATCATTTGAGCATCTCCAGTGGAACCAGCCCTCCAGCAAAGAGTAGCAATGGAGCTTCTCTTGCTTCATAGCATTGCACATGGCAACACATGTCTGAGCCAGAGAAAAACAAATTAGGAAAATGCAAATGAAATAAGATTTTGCTTTTTTGGTTTTTTTTCAGCCTTTCTTCCCGCTGGAGAGGGAAGTTGCCCTGGCTCTTAAGAAAAACAAAAGGAAACAATAAATATTATGAACTATAATATAGGGCAGGGTTTTTTCCAATGAGGGCTGTGTTTACATATGTTTGAGATATTAAATGTAGACCATGTTATATAATGATAACTTGCAAATATATAGAAAATAACAGGGCAGATCCTTCTCTGCCATGAAATTGCCTCTCCTCTGAAGCCAACTCAGCTCCTGCCAGCAGACAGGATCCAGGGAAACTCATTTCAAAGGAAAATAACTGAAGAGGGAGGAAAGCTGCTCAGAAATGTGGAGGGTGCAGTGTCCAATTCCATATGTGTTCAGTTCAGATTTTAAAAACAGGAGATACGAAGTGGAAGTGTGTTTGCAAATAAACTCATGGTCAGGATAAAAATAATCTCATAGCACAGATGAAATTCCAATCCTTAGTGCCAAGTGGGGATACCTATAAATCCACGGGATTCAATCCATTCACGTGGATCACGAACAAAGGAAGTTAATTGTTCATATAAAATAAGCAGAAGCTCCCAACAGCTTCTCTCTTTTACCTCATTAAGCCCTGAGTAGACTGCACAGTCATTAAGCAAAGCTGGAGCACATTTTCTGTGCTGCCTGGTGAGGTGATCCTGGGTGCAGGTGATGCCCAGCTGAACCCTCCATCCCTCCAGCCCAGCTCTGCTGCCGGGGGCACCGGGCAGGGCAGCACAGAGGGCGATGCCACGGGAGTCTGTGCTCTCCTGCCTTTGGTCAGGAAAGCATTCCTGCTCCAAATGACACTTGAGCACGTGGTCAGGTTCTAGTGGGACATAATAAGGAGCAGGAAATGTGTGCAGAAGTGTTTTCCTGAACAGAGTCCAAAACCGAGTAGGTCACAGGTGAGATCTTTTCCTGCTGCACTGCTCTGCTTGCATCACTACCTGCAGCTGCCTCCCCAAGGCAGAGTGTCCTTCCATGTCTCCAGGAAAATGCTATCATTGCCAGGTGTTGTGGTTTGAGACCCCTAAAAATCCAATTCCTGAGTCCAAGACCCCCTCCCACAACTCACCCCAGTGTGAGAGGGGTTTTCCAGACACAAACACAAGACTCAATATGGGGGAAAGGGAATTATATTACAACCACTATACAAATAAATATTATAATACATCATATACATAATCCTAACTATTTCTCCTATGATAAATCAGTATTTACATTGGATCATATCTCTTCTCCCTCCAATAAAAGTTCAGAAGGGAAGAAGAAAAGATCCTTTCCACGTTTAGGGCAGCAGCCTCTCTTCTTCCATGCAGCAGTTGTAGTTGGATCTCTTTCCATTACACCAGGTTTCCTCTGAGACCTGATGGAAGGCTGAATTTCATCCAAAAAAAAAGTAGAAGGGAAGTTTCAACCAAGGAAAATAAATTACAGTGTTAAATGAGGTTAATCCTTTTTCATAATTTTAGTGGTATCCACTTGCCTAAGTGGTTGTAACTTCAGCGCAAAGTATGATGGGGCCAACTATTTGCTTGCATGCTATATTACATAAATAAAGTAAATGAGGTAAGAATTTTATCTTATATATATTTTTAGTTGAAATACTGTAGCACTGAATGGGATGCTCTTACAGATTGCACTTTGCTCACAGCTGTCTCTTTTAGCCCAAGAGAAATTTATTTCCATTTGTAAAAATTATTTGGGTTATTTGAGTTATTAATGGACAAGCCATTCTGAATGGCTTGATTTACAAAATCCCTCAACCTGACTACATACAATTCACATAATGGGTTGTGTGGCCACAAGACTCCTGTGTCCTGGGTCAGTGAGGGAGCACAGAAAACAGAGTTCCAGTGTCACTGACCTGGCTCTTAAAAACCTTTCATTGGTTTCTCAAACGAGGAATAAAAATAAAGAACCTAAGGGAGGAGATTTTTAAAAAATAGCGGCAGACTTCTATGCCCATCCTGGTGAAAATGAATTGTTTTGTCTAGAGGGGTTGTAATTACAGCCTTGTTTGCTCCTGCTGTATTTGGAGAAAGGAGCAATGAAGTACTATTTCATCTTCTGATCACCCATCTCCCAGATAATCTTAGAGAAAGTCTTTCAGAGTGTGCTTGTCATTAAATAAGCAGAACTGAAAAATGGCTATTTATCACAGCCTACTTCCATTTACTGCAGCATTTGTAGTATTTCTCAGTCTTGAAAAGGAAACAATAAGCATTGCCATACATTTACCTACTATGGATGACTTAATGTCCAGGTTTTAGTATCCTCTGGTGATACTGCAGTGTTTCATCCCCACAGTCTTTGCTGGAGTTAACATACAACACAGAAGTTCAAAATGTATTGCTGTGTTAGGGCTCCATTAGATCATTGCACCAGAACTATCATTTGTCTTATATTGTAAGCAAGGGAGAAAATAGAATGGATTAAACAACTATTTTCTTCAAAGAACCTGCAATGTTTTCTGTAAAAACTGGCAAAATTACCCATGCCTATAACGATCAAATGCTATACTTATTTGATCAAAATAATTATAGGAAAACATGACATTTAAAGTTGAAATTGTTTCAAGCACCACTTTCAAAAAGTATTATATTAAAGACAAATCAATACTCGTTCTGCTGTCTTCAGGCAAGATCTTCAAAACCTGAGATAATTGAGTATTTGAAGAACCACAAATCACATATTGATCTGAAGAATTTAGATACAGCACTGAAGAGAATGTGTTCCCATAACAAACTGCCATGTGTTGACACAACCGCTGTCTATTTTTATTTTTCTCAGCAAGTTTAGGGCTCATCTACAAGCTACAGAATTGTGCAGCCAGTGGCATTGATAACACTGTGAAAGTCAGAAAATTCATAAACTTATTTTCCATATATTGTTGTCGATGTACACACAGGAAAAATGAAGACTGGCCAATGTGTTATTCACTGAATTAAGGCAGAACAGAGAAAGACGTGGTAGAAATGTGCTGCAGCCTCCCTTCTAACTGTCTGAAGGTGACAGGAAGAGAACAAAAATAAAAAGAGAATTTCATTGCAGTGAACAGCCTCACTTTTGACCTTCTGTTGCACAGCACTCTTTTTTCTCAATATCTGAATTCAATTCTGTACATATGTGGCTAAAATCCTGTTACTTCAACTTCACTCATTAATTTACTGCTGCTCTTCAGTTTTGTCATGTCACACATAAGTTTCAAATTATTCATTAGGTTTAGTGAACACATATTGAGTGGTTAAAGATGGCTCAACAGAGCATGTTATACTTTACACAAATGATGTGTGTTGTATGATCAGAACTCTAAAGCTGCAGCAGATCTGTTACCTCTCCACCTCCACAAAGCACTTTCCAACGGGCAGATGAGCTGTTTAGTGTAAATCAGGAGGTGATTTGGGGGGCTGAAGTAAAAGCTATTTCTATTCTAAAATAAACTTTATTCCAAATGAGTCACAGGTATCCTGAATTTTACCTACATTAGTAGCTTATCTCTAAATCTTCCCTATGACCTGAAAAAGCCCAGAAGAGAAAAGTTCAAGTCTAGAACACAATCCCTGCAGTTGTCATTGTTGATGTCATGATTTGTTAAGTTACCCACACTGATGCACAGTATTTGTCTTCAAAAGCAGCTTCTGATGTGTAGGATGCAGCATGTGATTCTGCCCTTGATTACAAAAGCAGGTTGAAAAGAAGTGTTTCCCAGGTTAAAAGTGGATGCAGTACTGCAGGTATCAAAAAAACCCTAAATTTTTTCAAGTGTGCTGCCACGATTTTCATAATCATTTATAAATTATATAAAAAAATCTATTTAAAGGACAAAAGTATTACAAAAGGCAAACACGTTTTTTTGTTCAATGTCATTAAATGTTCATTCTACTGAAAAAGACAATTTTTATCTGATTGTTATAAAGTATTTCCCTTACATGAATAACTGGCTAATACAAACTCGAAGTTATTCCCATTTCTAGTCAGCAGTTTTGAGGAACTATCCCTGGGTGTATTCTTTTGCCTCAAATGTATTGTCCACTCTCATCAGGCTGATTTTACTGAACAAAGACTGACTAATTCAAAGAGATCATGTGTGGGCCATAGAGACGTCATTAGAAGATGTGCTAAAATTCCAGAAGGTTGTCTCTTGGAAATACTTAGCTCATTAATTTTAAAGGCAAAGTCTAATACAACTTCATAAACTTATACAGGAGAATGCAAATAAGTTTGTGATTTAACTACCATGGCACAAGGACTCTGGAGGACCAAACTAGCTTGTTATATTAGGTTTATTTTTCTCTCGGGTGTGAAGTGTCAGATAAAACAGAGTACTGTGGAAATTCTACGAATTCATGGTAGAATGAGTAAAATTTCCAAAAGTTAACTGATATTTTGGATGCCTGTAAGGGACACCTGTATTTAGTACTACAGTCAGATTTGTTATCATTTATTATCATTGTCATAGGTGTTGGGGCTCGGATAAACAAACATGAATCCCAGTAAAGGTGTAAAAAAAGTTACTTAAGCAAAATTTGTCTACAATTCAATCATTCAGAACTCTTCTGTTTCCTTACATACCTAGTCTTGTATGATACCTTGTACTACTTGGTAAACCTTTTTTAAAAATTTGGAGAACATAAATGAAGACCTTCCAGAATAAATTGGAAATGTTGTGCTCAAGACATGACAGACAGCAAGAAGGGAAATGGAAGCTTTCTTTTATTCTATAAAAATAAAAACTACATAATATCAGTTACCCCTACAAAATATGTATAACATCAAAATGATTCTGAGGAAAGATACAGAAAGATAAATCTCAGAGAAGATATCAAGAAATACAGAAAACATGACTGAATTTAAAAATATTCTTCATGATCTCCTCTGTAACTGTGATCTCTCCAACTGGGACTGTATATCAGAAAATTACAGTGAGGATCTCCTGAGTAAAATCACTTTTTTTAAAGATACTGTGGGCTAAGTTCATAATTTCATACAGCCTCTGTGTACTTACTGAAGTCAAGATACTTTTATTTCAAATTAAATTAAAAAACAAGTTTTATTTGCCCAATTTTAGGCTCAATTAGGCTTTCTGGTATTCCGTGGGATGTCTGGGAAAGGAGAAACTCATTTAGCAGAAATGGAAGGGATTCTGTCACAGGCTGTGTAAAATTCCCATATCTGAGGTCCAGTTTGGCTTTTCCTGGAGAGAACTTCATTCAGCTTCTCCCAGCAGGTCCCAGGGGTTGGGATACAGGAGGTTTTCAGCTCATGAGCTCGTGGGGAGTCCACACTTAAGACCCAGGCTTTGAGGCTGCTGGAATGTCCTCTGGCTCTCTTTAGGACCGTTGTCCAAAGATTGTTCATCCTCCAACAAGTTTTATTTGGTCGTCATTCTGAGTTTATTAACACTAGATTTATATAACTCAAAGTGTCCTACAGATACATATTGCTGATCAATCATCATCATCTTCAGAGTACAAGGGGCATTTATTCAGCCAGTTCTTGACTGGGCTTTTGTGGTTCAGGCCAGGACTAGATGTCCTCAAACAGAAGAGGCCTAATCTTAAAGACAGACTAAACATTTCTACTGGAATTCAGGGGTAGAACTGATATGGGGAGCATGGAATGGGGTGATAGGGTTGGGGAATGTGTGTAGTTTCTGTGCTAAGGGTAAGGGAATAAGGGCTGCTGCTTCTAAACCTACTTCTACTACATAACTACTTATAAAGCTTATAAAAATTAGAAAATCAAAAAACCAGATGGACCTTAGGGCATCACTGGGATAACTAGGATCCTAAAAGCAGGGGACTTTAAGGATATTTTCCATCAATTCTCCTTTTCATAACCAGCACTGCTTCCAGAGTATTTACATTTCAGCCCTATCATTTCAAGGGCTGCAATTTTTTGCCTGTCTTTTTTTTTTTTTTTTTTTTTTTGATGTAATGCTGAGTAACAACATGAATCCACACCTGACAACCCTCCAGTGCAGGATCCCTGAACCAGGATAATTTATTCCCGGGGCCTCCATGGACCACATTAAGCAAGAAAAGCTGTCTGATGATTTGGGAACAGTTGTAGCAACTGGATGTATCATGGAGTTCAAAAGAAACAGAAATGCCAACATAATGGATAATTGTAGCAACATCCAACTGTCCAGGGAAATACCTTCTGACAGGAGGCAGCTGATGCTTGGAATGATATTATTCCATAGGAAAACAGAAATTCTTATTTCGAAAGGGATAAGAAGTAAGATTGTGTGGAAAATATGTGTTTTCACTACAGCATGATTCAAAAGGGTCTGAAATAAGAATGAAGGAATTTATATATTATTTGGCAAATAGGACCATGCCTGTGCCTATTTTGGTCAACTTTTAAATGTTTTAAAGAGTTAAATGTTGGGGTTTTTTAAAGTAAATATTTTGTTTTTATCAAGCCTATGGAAATATTTTTGGATTCTGCTTAAATTAATCCAGATTTTAAAAATTCCCATTTCTGCTTGACCCAAACTTGATTTTCCCACTATTTTTTTGTTGTTGTTGTTCAGACACTGGTATTTTCACAGCTGTAGTTAATTTATTTTGCTTTCATAACCAAGCTGTTTGCAATTATAGCTCTATATGTAGTGAATCTTAGGAAAAAAAAGAGAAATCAAAAAAATAATTGAAGAAGTCTTCATCTCTCTGTAATGAGCACTGCAATACCACTCTACTTTTGGCTTATTTAGGTATTATAGTTGTAATACTTATTACAAAAAGTGTAATTTCAATTTTAGGGTCATTTTTTGCTTCAGTGTTATATAGGTTGATTGTCAATTTTCCGTTCTGCTCTTCAACACCTCCTATCACAGGTCTTTTTCATTATGTGTATGAATATGCAAATATTTATCCTAAAAAAAAAAAAAAAGAAAAAAGATTAAAAAGATGGAAAGTAATTCTTGTGTTTTGGCCTTTAATTTTTACTCATTTTTCATTACCTAATATTTTCCCTAATACTTCTGACTAAAGTACAATAGAAAATTCTAACAGAAAAAAAGAATCCAAGCATTTCTGATCTGAAAGCTTTTCAAATTTCTTTCTGTTTTCAATATATACTTTTGCAGTTGGTAAGAAATAGCTGTTTTTTGACTAAATCTCAGTTAGAAACAAGTGTCACCAAGCAATCACTCTGCACATGGTGCAAGAGTACTTGGATTTTGCTTTCTTCCAGCACAAAAACTATCCATACACTTTCAGTCTAAAATTGCATTTATTTTAGAATAAATAAACTCTGTCACTCCTAGAACTTTTTTTTTCTATTAAAATGTGCATCAGCTTTACTGAAATCTCCAATTCTACACTTAATAATTTGTATGTACAGAGTAAATGAAAAGGATGCAGCCTCACAATTTAAATATGAACAAAAGTGAAATCTTATAAAAGTTTAATGAACAGGTGGGATTGCACCATCTGTATTTGAAACACTGAAAACCAAACCAAACCAAACCAAACCTCTAAATACCTTTGCAATAAGAATGATGTTGCAAATTAGAATTAATGCTTCTAATGCTTTAAGGTTTATCTCCACCTGATGTATGTTGATGTCACTCAACAGATGATTTTTAATTGTAAAGGAAACATGTTGGATGACTGTTGTTGCTATTTAAAAGCTACACTAAAAAACCTCAAAACATTAAATAAATGCTATGGAATTCCATTTAAGCTCCTATCAGATTTTATGAGTTCTGCAAGTTAAACATTGGCTTTCCAGGCAGGTTTTCCAAGTTCTCATGATTCTAATTCATATTTGCTTTAATGTTTTGGTTTGTGGTTTACCAGACTCGTTGCTGCCAACTCCTTACAACTGTTTTCCAAACTCTTGGTTTCTTGTGGGGACAGGAAATGTTTCAATTCTCCAATTTCTAGAAAAATATACTAAAAATGAAACAAGATTGATAAACACAGTTACCCCTACAAAATATGTATGACATCAAAATGATTCTGAGGAAAGATACAGAAAGATAAATCTCAGAGAAGATATCAAGAAATACAGAAAACATGACTGAATTTAAAAATAGTCTTCATGATCTCCTCTGTAACTGATCTCTCCAACTGGGACTGTATATCAGAAAATTACAGCGAGGATCTCCTGAGTAAAATCACTTTTTTTAAAGATGCTGTGGGCTAAGTT
The DNA here is from genome assembly GCF_025592945.1 of Manacus candei. Taxonomy (NCBI): domain Eukaryota; kingdom Metazoa; phylum Chordata; class Aves; order Passeriformes; family Pipridae; genus Manacus; species Manacus candei. The sequence continues at coordinate 1,825,014 of NW_026138092.1, forward strand.
CATGATTTCATACAGCCTCTGTGTACTTACTGAAGTCAAGATACTTTTATTCCAAATTAAATTTTAAAAAAGTTTTATTTGCCCAATTTTAGGCTCAATTAGGCTTTCTGGTATTCCGTGGGATGTCTGGGAAAGGAGAAACTCATTTAGCAGAAATGGAAGGGATAACTTAGAAGAGGATATTTTAAAAAATGTATTCTGGAATGACTATAAAGATACTCTTATCCTAAATCTTGTCCTAAGGCATGCTGGCTACAACAATATAAAAGTTAATGCAGAGATGATTTTGCTTCCTGTCTCTGTCTTTTAAGAGTTCCTGTAAAACATTTCCATACATTCTCATATTTTGGTGCCAATGTCCTGAAGTTAATTTGTTCAGATATCTGTCATGTTTAGATCTGGGTTTTCTTCTCTGACTCAATGCCTGGTTGTACTTCTCAAAGATATTCTGCTCTATTTGAAATCACTCTTTGAGGTCAGTGAGAAATCTAAGTAAGAACAGAATAAAGGGGTAATTTTCCTTTTCCTAGATGATGACTGACCCTTACTGATGCCACAGAATTTGACTTCATTCTGGCGTTAGTTTTGCACATGAAGATCAGATTTGCTTTGAAAAGAAATATTATCAGCCCCAGAAAAAAAAGTTTAAAAGTCAGTATTCTGAACAAATTAACATAAGAATAGAAAAACAAATATTTCAAATGGAGCTTGTGAAAAATGTCATATTTTGTGAGGAAAACAGTTTACATGGGAGATTCTTTGTCATGATCTTAGGTTTACAGTCTAATAAAAAATGAGTTGGAAGAATATAGTTAATATAATTCCTGATGTGAACAACATTCTTTATTCTTTTAGAAAGGGGGCAAAGGCACACACTTCCAGTATATTTACAGGTTTTTTTCTCACAGCTATCTTTGTGAGTCAAGCCTAATACTTTCACACTGCACAAGAAAGTGCTGGTCAGCATACTCTGTATTGTAAATAACTTAAAATGAGAAGTGAATCAAATGGGATTATTTTTCACTTACTTCTATAAGCATTCAATTGGTCGTGAATACCAGAAATCAGAGAGACCAAATATATGTTTTCTGGTTCAGTGATTTCGCTTTGCAGAATTACTTTCATATCAAAAGGGGAAACGGTCAAGTTGACTCCGAAAATATTGTGGGAAATAAAGTTGAAAAGAAGCAACCCTTTTGTCAGCCGGGCTTCTGAACAGCAGAAAAGACAGTTCATCTTTATTTTATGTTTCTGTGCTAATCTTTATAAGACCTTGACCATTCTTCCTGCAGAACAAGGAGCAGCTCAGAGGCAGCAGTGACTTCTTCACTGTCAGATTTTCAATCACTTAGTGGTGGCTCAGGGCTGGACTGAGCCTTTCATCCCAACCCCAAAGCACAGGGACAGCACCACAGGAGACACAGTCCCAGGAAGAGTTCTGGGCACGAATTGTGTGAATCTGCTTCCCAATTCTGGTAAGCAGTGATCTGTTCCTGGGTTATACTGCCAATAAATTCCTGGTTTTTTTTCACTTTTCCTTCTCTAGGTTGGGTGATGTGGTCAGCAAGCAGGAAGAGTGGAACCATACATCTGGCCCCTCACCCTCATCTTCCTTCCTCTCCCAACCAATGTTTAATGACTGTACTCCAAGAAGTTGTCACAGAAACAGAAAGGAAATTCTTCCATCTTATGACACCCTTTAGAGTAGATGTTTAATTAAATTCCCAGCCCGACCTCTGTGAGGCCTCTTTCAATTGCAACATTGGCAAGGAGGTGAAATGATATCTTTGTTCCACGTGTTTTAACCTTCTGTTCCTACCCAGTGCCAAAATGCAAAGTTTAAACTGGTGTGCAGTGGCATGCAGCTGTGAAAACAGAATGATTTTTGAACATGATTACATTGAAAACCAAATTTGCTATCTACTCTCAAAGGTGAATATTCAGTGCATTTTTTTTTCCCTTACCCACTTAACCTCTGAAATGTAATACATTTTGCAGAAAAAAAATTCCAATCTTGGCATCCACTGCCTGTATTCCTTTGTGGGCTTTTCAACATCCCCAGTGATCAGTGCTAAAGTATTTTATCAGATTCAAGAACTGTAATAAACAGTGGAAATAGAGTGGGTTCATCTTATCTTGTCCCAGTCTCATTTAGGTTGAGCACAATAAGTTAATCTTTGCCTGATGCAATGAAACTGCCCTCATCAAAATATTTAGACTTTAATTTTCGGGTCATTACAGGGGCATTCTCTGCAGTTCTGAAACAAAAATAATTTGGCAGGAGGTTTTTTCATCATGATTTTATTTCATGGTGTCTCTAGGTGGGAAATACAATATTCACCTGAACATTTTGGTGCAGCCTTATTCTGTAATTTTGTTTACTGTGTTTGTAGATATATTTTCATCAAAACACCCTGAAGAAGGATGTTCATTTTTGTCTTTTTTTTTTTTTTGTGTGGTTTAGCAGAACCAGAAAAAATACCAGCCACATGCCTGAGAAAGATCTTCAAACATCCATGAAATAAACAAGTTCAATTTTCAAATTGCAATTCACCGTTCAAACCAGATGATGACTAAACACTTTTACTAATTGCATAACTATGTATCATTTAAATAATCATATAAATAGAGTTGATTAAGAATGACTGATCTTTAAGAAAGCAATCAAAGCGACACAACCAAAACAACAGGGGAAGAAAGGTGGCAAAATGTTACATTGCCACGAGGAGTTTCCAAATGTGCTTCCATGGGTGGATTTAAGCCCCACAAATCTAAATGTGATAATCAGCACATCACTAATTCCTGCTGATTGCAGCAGAAGTGCCCAGCTGGGGAAGGCAAATGGATTTTACCTCATGTCAGCTTTGCTGATACCAGGTCCACTAATAAACCAACTTTACACCAAGTTCAGCCTCCAGGAATTCCCTCCCAGCCACACAGTGGAAAGTTCTGCATCTCCTTCGTGTCCAAGCAGGTCCCCTGATGGCTTACAGAGGTAAAAATTCAAATGTGCCTAAATAATTGGATTTATTTTGAATGGAAAGTCAAGGCAGCATAAGGAAAACAGGACTGCTCAGGGCTTCCCTCAGTCTACTGTGGTCTCCCTTTTATTGAGATACTCAGAGGGTGACAGATGTACAGACACAAGACCTGAGTCTACAAGAACTAGTATTTCATGAAGGTATTTCAGGTGCCAGAAATTTGCAACATTTTCTACATGATTTTTTAAGATTTTTCCAGCTGCACTATTATATTATTATATATTATAATAATATAATTATACATATAAAATATAAAATATATAATATATATAATATAATATATAATAATATATAATAATATAATAATATAATATTGCAGCTGGAAAAACCTTAAAAATCATATATATAAATATTATATAAAACAATTATGCAATATATAATAATATACTATTTATTTTATTTTATATTATATTATATTACATTATATTATATAATATATTATAATATAATATTTATATATTATAAATATCATTGTATATTATATGTAATATAATATATTATATTTCTAGAATTAATTATATAATAATTAATTATATATTATAATATATTATATTTATGTAATTAACTATATAATAATTAGTTATATAATTATAGAATATATAATAATTTGTATTCTATATTATATGTAATACAATAAAAAACATTATAGATGTTCTACCAGAGCCATGTATGCATACCCTTCTTAAAAAATGGCTTTTTAAAATATCTTTTACTGTTTGCACTCCACATGAAAGGATGATAAGAATATAAGTAGACAAAGTGGATATTAAACAGAAACTGCATTAGTTTTTAATTTATTTTACCTTGAATGTTGCTTCAACACTAATGACAAAGGGATAGGGGAGAGAAGGGAATAAATATTTTCCATCTTCCAGAAGTTGCTTAATTTCTTGGATTGCAAACTGGGGACTCATATTTTTAGAACATACAAAATAAATATATAATAAATAGAGAACTTGAGCATCTTCTCAAACTTGAGTCAAATTCTGGTACCATTAAAAAATCTATACATTTTCTGTCACTGCCTTAAGAGGTCCAGGGTTTAGCCCAAGTGTTTTAGGTTTAAAGCACCTGAAGATATCGATTTTTTTTTTAAAACCGATGTTGTAAAAATAGCAATGTGTCATAAAATCTGACTAATTGCAGATGACTTTGCTTTTCCTATGGACCTATGAGTGAATTTTCAAAAACATGTGTATGAGGAAGGACCTTGGGAAGTTATTTAAGAAATTGTGCCAACGTTCAGCAGCAAACCCCTACTCCTAAAATTAGGAATCCTGTGTGTGTGTCAATGCTTTTTAGAGCCTCTTTTGGGTTCTCCATATACCAACTGCCATGAACACTGTGCTGGAACCTTCTCTCAGCTGCTTTTTCAGGAGCTGAATTTTGGGACTGTGATTTTTCCCTAATGTGAAAGTATATATTTATTGTGAAAACTTGAATTTGATATTTTTAGAAGCCTTCTTTCTTAATGATATGTTATCATTTCGAGAGGAAATGGTGCCATTACTCTACAGAAGAGAATTAAAAAATAATCCTGGCAAAAGTGAGATAGTACATGAGTAAATACAGTAAATAAAACAAATACTTTCTTTTTGTATGGAATATACTCAGAGAAACTACTGATTTGGTTCTCAAAAACACATCTCTTCCAAATAATTTCTTTATCTAAGTTCTTCATAATTATATTTAATGACTCTATTCTTTTATCCTAGTGCAAGATTTAAATAATAAAAGAACCCTAATAGACTGTAATTATTGTAATCTATCTGCAGATATTAAAAATATTTTCGAGAGGGAAGCATGTTTTAGTTCCTGGCAATGCAGTGTTGCTGCTGAGCTGCATTCATATTCCTCCTCCCTAATTAGGATTATGGTGTTCCAGAGTCTCTGCCTGATCCTGGGCTCTGTTTAGTTAACTTGGAGCTTTCGAGGGACAGAACTAAAGAACAAAAGATTTAAAACACTCCAGAAAGCAAATCCTTTACTTGGCTCATCAAACCACACATCCTTGTTTTACAATTTGTCACAGCTGGGATTCCTGACCTGACTTCAGGCAGCAGAAATCAGGAGCAAAAATATCCCAAAATAATAAGAAGCATTAATGTGTCCTGTTTTTTTTTTTCCTTAACATTTTAAAAGCTGAATGGTTTTATTTTTTTTCCATTCGCTTTTCTATCCAAACTAATTCCGTCCCCTGAACTCCAGTGTTTTTAAGTAAAATAAATGAGCATAAATACAAATTGTGTGTTGCTGTCTATGCTATTTTTCAATTTATATCAATGTTGACCTACACAAAACATGTGACAGCGTGTTTCAAATCAAATTTTTATAAGACAAAGCCTCAATGACTTTTGAAATATTTTAAGCCTCGTGAATAGTTCCTTCTGTTGGTTGAGGGTTGAAAAGCCCCCAAGTGATAACTTGAACTGTGTCAGGGGTGAGATGATTACTTTTATTTTACTTAAGTGTGTCTGTGGGAAAATTAACTACCAGAGTAGCAAAAGGAGCTGGGAGCAATGAATGGTGCTAAAATTTAAAAAAAAATGCAAGTCTTTGCTATATCTCCCTTTTTAAGGGACAGAAATCAAAACATACACATTGCAGTTAGTAATCAAGAGAAAATAATTTAGCCTACTTGTTCATTTGTTTTTCCTGAGTTGATAAGAGCACAGTTTTTGCTTCTTTTTTTTTTTTTTCTTTGTGTGTGTGTGTGTGTTTTTTTTTTTTTTTTGTTTTTCCCCTTGACACCTGATGTGGGTATTACCTGTTGGGTCAAGAAGAGCATTTCTCAAATACCTTCTCCATCTCAGATGGCTGTGGATTACAGCATCCTTTTTGCTGCAGTTCTCTTTTCAAACATTTCAAAGAACTCCAAAGATCTGAGTTCGTGTTGAAACGTATTCACAAAAAATATGTATATTCTCACTGCCTTTTCTACCTGCTTGTAGGTGATAATTGTGCTCTGCTCTTTTCCCACTTTCTCGAGGCTGATGTATTGAATCTGGAAGGCAGATGACAGGCTCTTGAGCTGCAGCAATCTGATCACAGAAGACAGAAAAAAAAAAAGAGATCAAAAAATTATTGGTTTCCTTATTTCACCGTGCATCGTGAACACAGAGCCTGCATCTTTGCCCCATTTTGTACAGACAGGGATTTTTAAGGGATCTTTTCAAAAATGGTATCCTCTTGGCAAAGGCATTAAGATTTTGGGCAAAGTTTTATGCTAATATTGCACTCAGGTAGGTGGTAAAGCAGATAATCAACAAACAAAGTCTCTGTTCCAAGTATGAGAAAGACAAAAGCCCCAATAAATAGATGAAAGATATAGGATAGAAACAGCACAATCTACTCATGTTTCAATCTGTCTGGTTCTTTTTTCACATGATATATATGAATATGATCAAATCTTGATTTCTTTCTCACCTGCAGTTCCATAGAGAAACTCCAGATAATTCAATAAGATCTTATGTTGGTGCATCTTCTAACCTGGAAGAAACACTTTCCCAGCCAGAACCATAAGGACTGTTGACAGTTCCTTACAAACACTACCAAAAAGTGGGTTTGGTAAATACACAATGATAAAATCTGCTTGTAAGCACTAAAATTTGCGGTAGAAATATCACAGAAAGAAATGTATCATAACAAAAATCAGAAATGACAACTGCAAATGCTGTTACCAAAATTCATTGATAAACTATTGACTTCAGGATCAACCTATATTGGTTATTTTGCTGTTCTAGTTTACTCTTCATAATGCTCTGATTGCTATCAATTATAACAACCTTCCATTGGAACATGAGATGATCTGACCAACAGTTAGAAATCAACTAAGATAGCCAGTAAAGAGAAACACTGAATTGTGTATTTTTACAAACTTCTTCATGGTAACAATTAATTTCTTTCCAGTCACAGGTGAAGACTGGAGATACCCCAAAAATACTGACACTTTCTCTCCCCAAACAAACTTCACCATGAGGCCTGAATCTAGAATTTAAACATTCTGATATAATCACTAAAACATATTGTATATGTATTTAAATACATATATATATGATGTATATAAAATTGTATATAAATGATGTATAAAATATGGAGAGAAGATATAGAATACATCATAATGTAAATATAAATATAATATAAATATTTTTGACTCTACATTTGTTAGACATATCCTATTCATAACTGTTTAAACCAACAAGCAAGATTTGGAGTCTTCTCCACCGTGGTAGATCTTTGCTGTTATTCAGTGACACAAATCAATGGGGCTTAAATTTAGATTTACGTGTAGAATTGTGATCTGGAATGTTAATTTTCAAGGAGTTTACTGCGTATGGGCTAACCAAAAAAATAAAGGGGCCATAGTATTCTTACTAGTTAAAAGTTCTTGGGAATAACAAAACATGGGGTTTTATCATTTCTGCACTTGATCACTTTTATGAAAATTATGAGGTGGAAAGGCCTGATCTGAAGTTTATGAAGTTTACCAAAAGTCTGAGTCAATGCAAAATGGATTTTGGATCTGATTCTTGTACTTTAATACAAGATTTACTGGTTTACAAACTGGCTATGAAATTCTAACTACTATTACCCTTTGAAAACTTTCTCATAAAACTTCTGATTGAAGTGATATTGGTAACACAGAGGTCCTGCTGATTTTAAAGTTCTAAGAGCCCCTGAAAATTAGGGATTTAAGTATATGCTAAATAAATCCTTGTGGATATTAGTGATGCCATTAAAATGCTATGTTCATTATCTAAATGTCATGTTGGACATGGCGGCTGTTCTGATAATTCAGTAAAAGATAATTAAGGGATTTTTAATATAATTAATAAGTAGGAGGTTCTGACCCAGCTGTGGATAAATAAGAATTGTTTAAAGATAGCCAAAGATGTACTTTTAGCTCAGAGTATTGCAACAATTCTAAAATTACACTGTTCTTCTTTGTCATTGTTTCACTGTTTTATCATTTATCCTTTTTAGACAATATAAGTATCCATTTTCTAATATTCATTATTAATATAAGCAAGAAACTTCTGAAATCATTCACTGTGAATTTCATTAGACATTTACTTCTCCTCAGTAAGTGAGGCATGTGAAGTTTAACATTCACCAACCATCTACTGTGGTCCCTTCCTTGAGTGCCATAGAAATGAACTCCTTAATTGCATTCAGAATATTAATGCTTAAGGGAAAAACATTATTTTATGTCATTATAGCAGGCAAGTCCATATTTGAGATTACTTAAATTATTTACAGATTATTTTGGGACTATTATTTTTTTAATAGAACGGCCACCATCTTGGTGAAAGGATTTAATCAATATATCCACAGCTGAATATTTACAAATACACAGAGCTACTGGTGCTTTCTGACTCAAGAGTTACACCCAGCTCCAATTCAGCTGTGCAGCTCTTGTTAGTGAATTTTAAAGGATTTTAAGCAACTGAAGATCCAAATAGGAAAAAACAAAACCCAAAATCAGCAGGTTCTGTCCATATGTTCATTACTCTTATTGTCAGTTATCAGTAGTGGACCCACATCTACCCATGCACCCTGATCACCATCTGTTCTTGAAGACGTTCTTAGCAGCCAGAAAATGTTTGAAAATGGCAAGGAAAAACGTTAGCAATGGCTTTTGTAATAAATAAGATTTTTTTTCATTTTCCTATGTTGAGGCTGTTATCAAAGCAAATATATTAAACATAAACCCACGGATATTAAAAATGTAAAGCATCAAAAAAACAATTTCATACATAAGGGTTCTACCTATTGGCTGACATTACACTGACCTCTCCTTTTAAAGCAGTAAAATAGCTTTTTTTGTACCTAAAGTAATTTAAAGTCAGCTAACTGTAAAGTGTATGAAGATCAGCTCTGGCAGGCTTCATATGCAGCTGCTTGGCTCAAACACAGACTCATTACTGAGTAAGAAAAACAACTTTTATAACTGGAAATTTGAAGAACACTCCAATTGAAATGTTGAATTTATGCCACATTTGGTACGGTGTAGTTAAATTAAAAAGAAACACAGTTAGGCATTTGGGTTTGAAAATGGCAGGTTAAAAATATTTGGATTAAAACTACATTTAAATGTTATCATAGCAGGGGGAGGTGATCGTGAAATTTGTGGAATTTAGGATAATGCTTCATCTGAATGAGAAATATTATTTGGGTACAGACCATTCATACTTAAAGACCCAGATTGATTCTTTCAATGGCAGCCAACACCCTCAGTTCCTTGGCTTTTGATGTGTTTTGATGGACTGTATATATTTTTATATCATTTTGTTGGTTTGGAAGTTATCATAGGTTCCATTATTTGCGTGTGTTTTTCTCCAACATTTATGATTTTAACAACAAATATGTCAAAAATATATTTTTTTATGCTCCTTGATACACTACTGGTCACTCTCAGATACTGCTCTGAAAATATTATGTACAAACCAAAATAGAACAACAAAGAATTGAAGCAATCAGTAAGGTTCGAAAGAAAATAATTCAGTGAGACAGGAATTCATTGTGAGGATCAAGCTCATAAATTAAGGATTATCAATAAAGGGTTTATGGATACACAAACAGCATTGATAGAAATACAGAGAAAACAGAATATCAGCTGATGAAGTATGTCACTGCCTAAAATAAAAAAAAAATCTATATATAAATAATACATTTTATATTAATCTATACATTTTTGTGCTGCACAACCCCTCTATTTTGTTAAGAAAGATATGATTTAAATAGGCTCAGTTTCCAGATTATTGAGCACACATTGCTGTAAATTCTTTTCAATGTGCCTTTATTAAGCATGAAAAAATTAGGGTACAGAATCTGAATGATGTATCATAATTTCAAGAATATTAATTTCCTTTTAAAGGAGTTAATTGCTAGGGAAATTTGAAGTTAATACTCAAAATATAGAATCCTGAATGTTACAAATTTTTTAGATTCTATCTTAACAAACCTACCCCTGTAGGGATGTTTCTTCTAAATTATATACCAGTGTCATGATACATCAGTTCAGGAGGAAAGCAAGCAATAAATATTCTCCTACTAGAAGTTCCTACAGCGTTTGGGAGGGTTTTTTTGTTTGCTTGTTTTGCTTTGGGTTTGGTATTTTTAGTTGTGTTGGTTTTTTTCCTTTTCTTTCCTAATGGAAACATATGCATTTTCCTTTGAATTGAGAAAACTTTGGGAGATATACACTCTAGTAGGCAAATCTGAATCAATTTTTATGCTATATGCACTAACTCATATTTTTACTTGAGATTCTCAAAGGGTCTTCTTGGCAAGAATTCAGAATTTTAGGAGTTACAGTGAAGAGCTTTATTCTGAGCACCAGTTGTTGATTATAAAATTCATCCTCTGTCATTTTTGGAAGAAAACACTTGATTACCTTCCATTGACATTAAAGCCAAAAGATAAAGTGGCACCTTTTAAAAGAACAAAAAATGAATTTACTGTGTATGTGTGTGTCTGTCTGTGTGTATATTGTGGTAATGTCAGAAATGCTATTTTAAAAGAACAAAAAAATAATTTATTTTGTGTATGTATGTGTCTGTGTGTATACTGTGGTAATGTCAGAAATGCTATTTTGCCTGATGTAGTTTTTCTGATGTCAGATATTCTTTAGGTGATTAGCAGTGAGGACTCAGCAGTTTTTGACAGCCAGAATGTGTCTTATCCTGCTAAAACATGTTGTAGACCCTCAAACCTGGTTTCTATTATTGTTTCAAAAGAGCTCTTGCTGCCTATGGTAGTGCTGGGGTTGGTGGTGACACATTTTAGGTGACAAATGGGGTAAGGAGGAGTTCAGAAGGCCAGGAAGATTTTACTGTCACAGTAACAGAAGGACAATTTTGTGTCTGGAATCATGAATGTCCTCTGTGAGGGGAAACTTATTTTGTGGTACACACACAGCACTAAACTATTCTGTAATTGGCACCATTTACTCTATATTTATGGCATTACGAGTTTACTGTATTTGGGTTCGCTCAAATAATTTTACATATCTTGGAGAAATTGTATTTTATATGAAGATTTAATCTAACCACAGCTGCAGCAATATAAATTACACTTAAGACTATGCTGATTGATTATAATCAGTTGTAATCATGTCTTATAATTACATTGCATTCTGGAAGCAAAGGACTTTTAAGCCTACTCAGCACCCTGCTACATAAAGAAGATTAGCTGTTACTTCTGACAATCTCAGCCAACACTGAAATATGCATATAAACACCAAGTTTTATAGATTTATTGTTCAAGAACCAAATGAATTTCTTTTTGTGTCGATAAAAGGCAAAATAGAAATAAAAAAATCTAAAATTTATTGAAAGGCACACTTGTATAAAATATCCTCATTAAATTATTTATAGTCTATTTAGTTTCAGCATACTAATAAATATAAGGAAAAATCCATTTTCTTGATACCCATCTGATAATTATTTATTGGTACCCCACTGCTCAATCATCAACAGAGTAGTACAGGATGCTTTGAAGGTATAACATGTAAAAGTGGCATCCAAGTGCTGGGGATAAATCAGTATTTCAATACGACAGTAAATTCAAAAGGCTTTATAGGTGTATGTAATATTCCAGTTTCATTCTGGCAGCTTCACAGATCTGCTTTTCAAAGAAGTCAGCTATCTTATTTCACCCAAGCAAAGGCAGTTTAAGCACTTGGCAAGTGCAGAGAGCAGCCAGGAGCCTGAGATCCAGTTGTTAGTTCCTCTAGCTCTGCCTGGGAAAACAGAATTCTTCTGTGTCTGCTTTAGAAGCTCAGGATGGAAAATGGACCTAATGGTTCTGGTTTTTTCTGAGTTTCCTGGTCCAATCCCATCATTTGTGTTGTTCCGTTATCACCAGTCCTTCTGGTAGAGATAGCAAGGTTATTCCAGCCTTCTTCAGGGCCTGCCTTTTCCTGCCTTCCCAGAAATCCTGGGAACTGTTCCACTTTGTAACTGCAGGATGTCAGTGGGCAGGCCAGGAGCAAAAGCATAAACACCTGAGTAGTATTTCACTTGTGTTCCAGAATAGTTTCATTGGGCACTATTTCATTTCCACTTTGCCTCCAGTCATTGCACCTTTTCATAAATTGTGCTGTAGTTATCCAGTCCACAGGATTACAGTCAGTAACCTAATCTCTGCTCCTGTTACCCTTACAGTAATCTCAGTTCCAAGAAGGAAAAAAGTCAGGGCATATGATAAGAATATAGATTATTTCACCATTCTTTCCATTTTGTTTCTTTCAGGAAATACAAGAACGCTTACAGTCACCCAAGGTAAAAGTTAAAAATTCTTTATTACAAAGTCCCAAACAAACTATTGCCACTGGCACAAAAATGATGTCTCAGCACAAATGTAGAAAGCTATTGTAAAGTCTGCATGATCCCATATGGCTTTTGGGTATTATTCCAAAAGTTTGTAAAAAGTACAATATTCCTTATGAAAACTTCTAAAAGATTACTCTAAGAATTTACAAAGTCTGAGCAAGTAAACAAAATATTTCTGTAAATACATCCTCTTTCAGAATTGCCTTGGTCACACACACCTTCAGTCTGACAGAGAGTTCTCAACCAGGGAGTCATTGTCCCTGAATCAGAACACACTTCCAGAGGCACCAGCAGAAAGTATCTACACACCTAGACATTCAAAATTAAAATGTCAACTAGGCTGCAGGTCATGCATACATGAAGTCAGAACACATGAGCTTTTTGAGAGTTAGATATTGTAGTTTTCTAGCCACATAATTTTGCTAAGGACATTATACTTTTTAACTGTCAACGCTCAGGAGCTGGAACAGTCTGACTGAACTGACCAGAAATCACCTTTTTATACCCACTGAAATCACCTTTTTATACCCAGTGAACCAACCTTTTGCAGGCATGAGCCTAAAAACCCCATTTCCCTTTGAAAGCCTGATAAAAGTTCACTATCTGTATTTGGTAAACAAGACAGTTGAAGGAAGACATCCAGCTTAAATATATTCAGTTTATATTCCTTGAACAGAAAACTTGGGCCTATTTGTTAAAAATACAGTTGTGTTAGGAAGTGGAGGGATATATGGCACTTCTGTAGGAAAATACATGCCTGAAGAGCTCAGCTGTCTGTCTCTTGGTTCAGGAATTCATGGGGGACAAGACTGTTGGAAAAATCTTTATCAGCAACTGTATGTAAATCCTTTATATAATTGTTTGCTTGTTACAGAATTGAAGTTATTAAGGAGCTGAGAATAGTGGCTTGTACAGACAAAACTGGCAGCACAGGGGCTCAAAGAATTGGTGTTACCCATGGAGCAAATAAGGGCTCCTTTCTACCATCAGCCTAAAATAGACTTTTATACAGAGCAGCTGGATGAAAACAGGTGTGACAACACAGGGTGAACCTGTTTGTTTGGTTTCTTTATTGTTCACCGAGTGATCAGGCAGATTAGGTTAATTTTCTCATATTTGGAGGGGGGGACTTGAACAGACATTCTCATGAACTGGTGATGAAGCAGCTGTTCAATGTTCTATTTTTACTGACAATCAACTACTTGATGGAAAGGAGGTAAACAGAATAAAGAAACACAACCTTGCTGCAGGTTGGGTTGACTTTACCTGTTCTGTGTATATTTTATCACTTAAATTCCAAGATTAGAAATGACTTCTTGTAGAATCCCCCTGCTACAAAGTGATATACATATTTTTCTCTGTAATTGAGGCACTGTTTCAACAATCACTAGGTATTAACAGTATATAAATGAGCAAATACTGGGGCACTCATCTCAATATTCTTGAGGTACAGGATCATCTCACAATGTTATATGCTTTCAGCACTATGTAGACTGTTGATATTTAACAAAGTATCCATGCTAAATAGCTGAAAGAAGCTCAATAAATACATTTTGCCTGGGTATGTCATCAGAATATTTAATAATATCTCTCATGAAGTTTTTGCTGGAAAACATTGGTTCCAGTTAATTCAGATAGGATAATGTCACTGGAATTAAAAAAATATTAACAGGAAGGGGATAACACAGACAGAATAGCATTTATTTGGGAAGTATCTGAGCTGATAGATGGGTGTCCAACAGGTTCCTCCATTGCCTTCCATGATTTCCAAGTGGGATTCCCACTGCAGGTGCTTTCTGGCCTGGTGTGCTGGTTTTCCTTCCCAGCATAATCTGAACATGGAGGTGGAGTGATGTGTGCCTTAAAAGTCCATTTTAATATCAAAATCTGGACCTCAAATCTTAAAAGTACCCTATTAATTTACACATAGTCTCAGTAAATCAGCCTTATCTCCTATTATTTTTATCCTCTCTTATTTCTACCTTTGTCATTCACTTATGGGTCATATCTTGGCATCATTTAGGCAATAAAACTTGCATTAAAGCCTAATCTCTATATATTTTTGTTTTAATTATATGTTCTGTCCTTTATATATAACTTTAATAAAATGTATTATTTTAAAGTAATCACCACTATTTTCCCTGATCCACGTTGTGTGCAATCTAAGTTAAACAATTCAGGCAAAATCTGAATTATATCAGAACCTGTAAGTGATCTGTGCTCACACCTATGCAGGAGTTAAGAAGTTTCTTCCCTTTGTCTGGACACCTGTCATTTATGTCACATACAGGTTTACTTGAGGCATATTTTTACAGATTTAGTGTAAGTTGCTTCTTTGTAATATAATAAATAATAGTAAATGTCTCTGCAAAGTTTACTGCTGTACATCTGTCCCTGATGTGAAACTCTCCTTGACATTTTAAAAAATGTCTTCATCTTTAATTTTTTGGCAAGAAAAAATTCAGTCCACATTTCATATTTAATCAAATATCATTGTTATTCAAATTACTCATGCAAATGAGCCGTTTGACAGACTCTGTGATCTAAGTTGCTTAAATTGTAGGGCATGTATGTGGTGGGTTAACAGTTTCAGGGGCTGCCAGTACACGCCTGGAAGTGCTGAGAACACCAGTAGTTACAGTCCCTGGTGCTTTGTTTTCTTAAATCACAGTTGTGCAGAATGCTCTTCAGTCAGGTCTGATGGGGGACAAGTCATGATGATGGGAACAAGAGTCAAGAATTAGCAAACACTACTTACAGGACACAGCCTAGAAAAGAGAAAGCCCTGGAGGAAGAGAGAAAATGTGCATGAATGAGAAATAATTGGGAATCAGATGACAGACCTGGGAACAACTAGGTTTTCAGAGCCAAGAAAGAGAATTAAGCACAGAGGGATAAATTTTCCATCAAGTCATACCTTCATGTAGAGTTTATATCTGTGCAGCTAAGAGAGAGATATTTTTCAAAATTTATTTTACTTTTTTTTTTATTGATAAGGATCTGGTAGAAAAAAGGAGTCAAGGAGGATTCTGGTAGAAGAATTTCAGATTAAGCACCAATAAAGGCAAGGACAGTTTTACAGAGATCGTCCTTTGCCCAGGTTTATGCAGCTGAATAAACTTTCAAAATACTGCAAAGCACACGAGTCAAAATATGAATAGTGAATGTGCATATGGGTAAATATACATTAGTGGTGTTTTGGGTTGCTGTATTTTTAAGAGGATGAATGATGGCACATTTAGAAGCCACTTCAGCATGTTAAATACCATAAATTATCATGTCTAAAGAAGAGGGGGCATTTTTAACAGCACAACCCATAAACTGCTATAAAACTAGTTGAGCAACGTGATGCCAGAATGGGCAAAAATCCAGCTGGATGAGACACAGCATTATGAAAACAAACTGACTGAGCAGTAAGAAGTAAGTTCCAAAGGAAATGAAATGAGACTATGTTCCTCATTAAGCTAATAACAACAACAACAAAAAAGCCTGTCTGCCTGGAAGAAATGTGGATTCCAGTCGGAGCAATCCATAAATTATGTTCTGTAATTCTTTTTGTGGCTTCAATCCTCATTGTTCTCCCTAATACAGAAATAAATAGCATCTAATAAGGCCATCTTGCAAACATCAGTACTATCTGGCTCCAAGTTAGAATGATTCACTCGCAGAAGATGATTTAGATTAATGTCTTTGTTATAGAGATTTTGTGTCACCAGCAGTCTGAGTGACTGAGCTCTGTGTGCACACCGTGGTGCTGTGTGCTGAGAGTGCTGGAGCCTGTGCAGGTGCAGGAAGGTGACCCTCCACAACGTGTCCTGGTGCCTGGCTGTCCCAGCAATGACCACACACCCCAGCATCCTTCCAAGGATTAAGGGGCAAGGTGCAGACAAACAGGATCCCAGTGTGGGCACCCCATGCACAGCAGATGTGCTGAGCTGGAAGTTCCACCTGAAAGCCACCACACCAGCACACATATCAAGCACCTCTGCTCTTTTCTTGTGTTTAGCATCCCCTGAGTGTCTCCCTTGGCTTGAAAACATGGCTAGCTAACAGCCAGGTTTCTATTAAGTCTAGTTAACATTTGCATTTTGTCTGGTGCTTGAAGTTTAAAGTAATTTTTCTGCAAACTTCAGATCTCAGCACTGTGAGAAACTTCCACCTGCCACAATCTGACTGAGCACATCAGCTGTGTGTGCTTGATTCTCCACAGACCCAAAGTATCCAAAGTAGTCTTGCTGCACAAGCCCTGTTTCACTTTTAGACTGAATGTTTTTTCACCTCATGCTGCTTCATTATTCAGCTGTTTAGCCCAATATCACAAAATGAAGTCATTTGTCCTCCTCACAGCAAAGGGAAAGGTCATCAGCAGCAGTCCTGGTGTAGTGAGCAGGAGTCTCCTCTGCAAGGCATGGCCTGTGGCAGATAATTACATTAACATATTATATACTTAGCACTCTGTGATTATTGCAATCATTACTGCAATATTTCTTATAACATCCCTAACACTAGAGACAGAGAAGTTTAGAAAACTCAGGGGAGTCCTTATCAAAGGCTTCCTTGGTTATAAGTTTTCAGTAAATAACAACATAAAAAGAATAAAATGAATGAAAGTTATGCATCAGTATTGCGAATATTTCCAGCGAATTATATCAAAGTACAAATGATTTCATGTGAAAAGGA
The DNA here is from genome assembly GCF_025592945.1 of Manacus candei. Lineage (NCBI taxonomy): Eukaryota > Metazoa > Chordata > Aves > Passeriformes > Pipridae > Manacus > Manacus candei. The sequence continues at coordinate 1,842,070 of NW_026138092.1, forward strand.
ATAAAGGTACTTGTTTGTAAACAGATGGTATCTGGTCTGATCAGAGGGGGATTATAATGTTCCTTCACCAAGATATCTCACCTGAAAACTTGGACTGATGATCACAGAGTAAGTTGTCACATGAGAATAGATGCAATACAGACTTTAACAGCTGGGAGAGTGAACTAATGCATATATGGGAGAAAGGGAAAAAAGTAACAAGAATAACTAAATGGTTGAGTAAATAAAGTACCAGTGTTCTGGTTGCTGCTGAATGGTCGTGGTTGCATTCATCAGCACTGGAAATAAAGATATTGCAGCAGTAAAACATTAAACAGTGACAGGCTGGGTGAGGGTTTTTTTTGTGTGATAGTTTGTTTGTTTTTTAAGGGTAGGGAACACCACATTTTAACAATGCAGTGCATTATCCACCGGGTTATGAACCTCCTATGAACTCACATTATGAAGTGGTTGAGAAATGGATTGTAGCAGGGAAGTGTATCAAAGAAAACAAGAGAGGAGACTCAGAAGCACAGAAAAAGAAAAGAGAAATAACCCCCTCTCCCTCTGCACCCCCTCTCCCATATATTCTTTCAAGTGAGACACCCAAGTCATGAATATTGTTACGAACCAGTGAGCAAATAATATACAGTGTTTTACTAATATGTAATGACTGCTTTCTGCTCAATGTTCATTTATTCTCCTGCTGATGCATTTGCCATTTCACTACATATTATGAGAGGTAAATTTACATCCTGCTCCTTGTACTGTGTTCAAGGCTTGAATTTTGAATGAGATTGATACCCTTGCTTTTGCTTCTGAACTTGATATATGATGGTGCTTCCACTGAAAGTGATAAATAAGTTATTGAAATTATAATGATGCACTAAAAATATCTATACATTTCCAACTCTGTCTAACTCCTTCTGTATATACATTACAATGTCTCCAAAACTGGATAAAATGCTGTTTGAGAAAGTGAAGGTCTCAATAAAATTTTCATGGCTTTAATTTAATTATTCTTATATGGACCTATCATCCTGCTAACCACATATATTATCTGAAAAGCAGAGCCACATTGTTACATTTTGAAACTAAAAAAATAAAAAAAAAAATCAAAAGGAGGTTCTTCTGCAAAAATTGTGCAAGTGTATCTATTTAAAAATGCTCTTGGGAAACACATTCTTGGAATGCGAATACCTTAGAGAGACAGGCAACATGAAATATCATAATAAAGTAATATGGCAATTTAGGCCAAGATAAGAAGGAAATAATGGGGGTTTTTTTAAAAGTGTCTTCATGCAATTCTCCTCCTCTCTTTTCTTTATGCTTGTAAATAAAATTGTGGTCTTCCCTTTTAGAGAAAGGAGCAGAAAATTGCACAATAAATACCACAGCACAACAATGACACTGTCCCTGGTCTCACACAGTTGTCCTGATGTGCTAGAGAGTCCTCTGTTACACATCTAGAGTATTATCTGATATAATATTTAATTATTTGAATTAACACTTAATCTCTTTTTAAATCATAGTGAACCGTCAACCTTAAAACAGCACCTCCTTCACAAGCAATTCCAAGGCACTTAAAAAAAGGTCTTTTATATAAATTCTTATATTATTCACTGGTTTTCTATTCTTTAAAAATCATAAAGAAGGAAAATATTTTTTAATACATCTCTAGATTAAAAATCATATCAGGAAAGTTGCTGGTCAGTGCAACTTAAAAAACTACAGGAATGAGAAAGGTGTTTGGTTATTAAAATAAGTGCTTTATTTTAACTGATCAAACTTGAAGACATCAGCCTTCACTAATACCTCACTTTCCTCTTCTGTGAAATAAATTAATTCCTTACTGTCTAGGAAATGGGATACTTAAAATGGTTTATGTTGCCAAGAGTTTGAGATGTTCATAAAGATGTTACTGGATGAGTAAAGTATCCAAATTTTTTATTGTACACATAGGACGAAAGATATCTTTTTCAAATATATTTGTATTGTAATTGTTGAATAAATCCTTTGAGTAAAAAGCCAGATCATATTATTTTGCTTTACAGTGGCTACTGTGCTTTTATGCCTTTACTAGGACAACATAATGGCACCATTAATATTGTTGTATGCTACAAAATAAACCTGTTCATCACCTTAAAATTCTCTTGAAACAACTGTTCAGTCCTATTTCCTGTTCTTACCTCCATACCTTTGATTTGTTCTGACCCTGTAACAGGTCGAAGTGTTTGCTACTGGAGATAAATCCACTGAGAACTGCTGTAATATCTCAGCTGAATTCTCTATATTACTTAAGAAGTTTTCAAAATGTGTGTATGTATATATATGTATTTGTATATATATATATGTATTTGTATATATATATATATATGTGTGTATATATACAGACATATGCTGGCAGTGGTGAATTTCAATCCCTGTTCTCATGCACGAGACATAAATGTGTATAAGATAATACAGCAAATAGTATAATTAGGGGAAGTTCTCTATATCCTACAACTCATAAAACGTTTCCTTGGTAAGAACACCACGATGTTAAGCATCATGTTCACAGCAGAACATTTGCACTATTACATTTAAAGGCCAGACTGGTGGCAGAACAGGATGCTGTTATTCAGGTTTTCAGTTCTTGGCTAGTGAATCACCTCCTACCAGTTTGTACATGAACAAGTAGAAATGGTGCTTTCAGTTGGGGTCTGCTTAGAGGAATTTTAATTCCATAACTTCTTTCAGAAAACTTATTGTCTTTCCAATTAAAAACTAATACTATTACTCACCAAGATTCAAAATCAGGAAACTATTGGCATGAGTTTTCCAGCTAACATAACGTTGAATGGTGTCCATCATCTTGTGAGGCTGGAATGGAGTAAGAGCTTTTATTTTTGGCTTTTGAGAAGAGTTTCCCCCTTCAGGCACCACATTCTGTGGTACAAGTGAAAAGCTGAAGTGTGTATCTTCATTCCAGGGCACTACAGTGTTGCAGGTGGAACTGCTCCTGTTAGAACATGAATATTAAATTGATATATTGTGGCTCAAGGAGCAGGTCTATACTCCAGGTAGCAGTAGAAGAAAGGTTGTGTAACCAGGGCTACACAATTAGGGAAAGTTCTGGTAGCTGCATACTCAGCTCACAAAGGTGATGTTTCTGTTGCTTTAAGGGGAGGAAAATTTCTCATATCTTAGTACATAAAATTAAAAACTGTCCAAAGCCCCAAAGATTCTGTTTCCAGCCTTTTCTTAAAACATTTCCTGTGAACTCCTCCTTTAAAATGATGCATTGCTTCTGGGACAAGGCTTTTGAAGGGATATCCTAGTGTATATGCTCTGAGGTCAGTTTTCCTATTCAGATTAATTTCAGATTAAATGTATAGCACAGAAGGGTTCTAAGCTTCACAGCTAAAATGAAGAATACAATATTTCAGTAGTTAAGTCCTTGACTAGGATTAATTTCCTTCCAGCCATAACTATGGGCAGAAGAGGAATATTGTTCCTGTGTTGGGTCTGTGAGGTTGCTACAGGGGCTGCTCATCAGCTGATCACACACACAGAGCACAACTTGTTGGTCGGCTCCAAAGTAAGCTCTGTGTCACCTTCACACTTCCAGTCCTGCTCCAGAAACACAGGCCCAGATTCCTGGCATCAGCTGGAGAAGTCTGAATGCTTCTCTAAATTACTCTGGCTACTAATTGTGCCAAACAGTCATTCTGGTCTCCAGTAATCTCAAGGCAGAGTGCAGATTTGGCCACATTTCCTCTGCAAGTCCCAGGCAAGCAGATGGTTGGAGAATTATGCTGGCATTTGCCCCTTTTGTAAGTCTATATGCTCTGGGTGATGCTTCCACGGGTAAATGCAGGCATTAGTGACATTTGGCACTGAGAGCAGAAGACAAAGCAGCCTGGAAAAGAGATTCATTCTGCACCTAATAGACAAAATGAGTGAGAGTTATGTTACACGTACCAGGTACAGTCTGAAAGGTTTTTACTATTTTGGACTACTACTAAACTACATTTTCCATTTCAATCAACTTATTAAAAAATATAGCTAAGATTAAATGACACATTTTCATGTTTATAATTGTATTTCTTTCACCAAGTTCCCCAGTGAGGTGACAGCAGCTGTGACCTTGCAGTGGATGCCTGACAACTTCCACTGGCTACAGAAGACAAGTTTTTATTTCCTGCAAGGGTCCTGTAACTTAAACTTTATTTTAGGTATGCTCTTGAACTGCATTGATCAGTTGCCATTGCTCTGGCATGATAAAATAACATCCCCAAGAGGAACTCTTACAGGTGCATGAACTTTTTGTGCTGGAAGATAAGGCAGGCTATTAGTGAATGTCACAGAATGCCTTGATTTTGCAAAGACAAAACTGCAATTTTCATGTTAATGAACAAACCCCCGTTGTCATTAAATCCTTCCAGAGGTTATAAAAGGATGTATTCAGTTAGCAGGCAGATCAAATGTATCAAACCAGGCTCAGGTAACCCCAGCCTGCAATTAAATGTCATTTCCTCTTGGGAACAATTCTTCAACAATAGAGCAGCAATAGTGCCAAGAACGTGTCAGCAGCTGCAACTGCAACTGGGAAACAGCAGGTTGTGTTTCAGTGACTTAATTTGTTGTCTTAAACACAACCCTGAGAAGTTCAGGTCTAAAAAGGTGACAACATGAGGTTGAGTATGTTGGTGATCTGAGGCCAACATCAGAGAACTGGAAGCTGTTCTCTGTCAGTGCAGCCACAAAATCTGCTCCTTAACTCACTGCCTCACCTTTGACAGAAAATAAACCTATTTAAAGTCCAATATCTGTCAAATAGAAATCAAATGTCAGTCTTCCACTCTCAGATGCAAAATTCGGAAGGCAGAAGAAATTGCTCTCTTACAATCTGATTTTAAGAGAAGTCGAGATCAATGTTATCGATTTAACAAGAAACTTAATTATTCATTTTATATCTAGTTTATTACAAAAGTTTGCCACATGTTGACTAATTATTTTGCTAGGAAATTGTAACTGTCTGAATTAATAATGGAAGAGTGCAGAGTTTACCCTGAGGCTGCAAAGATTGGGAACAAACAGGAAGAAAACCTGGTTTAAGGAAGCTGGAAATGGACATGTGATTACAAGCTCCAGCCTTGCACCAAGATAAAGCACAAGGAAAACTGCAGTTATTATTTCCCACTGGAGGATAATTAAATACAAATAATAAAGGCTGCATGATCTGTGAGGTTATAATCTCTCTTTGTCAGGAGGTGTATCTCTGACTGACAGCTGTCACAGGCCCTGGCTACGGGTGACAAAGACTGTTTGAAGCTCTAATTGTGCAGAGAAAAGTACAATTCTCAGAAGACATGTCAGTGCAGACTGTGAGAGGAGTCCTCTGGCTCTGGCTGGAAGATCATGTGAACACAGCACAGCTCACTGCAATAGGGGGGGTGGGAAAAAGAGAGTTAAACAAATATGTCCTTAACACGAAGGTCAAAATCAGAACAAACCCACTTTTCATAAAGGGGAAATCTAAGAAAGCGACTTTCAGCACCACTGGGGCAAACTCAGCCAAAGACCAAAACACATCCTTTGAAAATTAGCTGAGGGATGGCATGTCACATAATGAGAATCAGTCAAAAAATTCTGTGACAGGAACCTTCATCAGTTAAATATTTTATAATATGTCACCGACACTTAAGAAAGTAAAAGAAAACCTTCCTTCAGAGCTATTAGGCAAGGCCTCTTCCTCTCCATTTGGAGTCAAAAAGTTGAAGATAATTTAGAACATGTGCAAAAGCAACAGAAAAGTGATTATTTCTGAAGTACAACCAACATTAAAATTGCACACCTTAGGTTTTCTTTTGAAAAACCAGCAGCACTTTGAGAGCACTTTTGCCTGAGAGAAAACTAAATCACATATTTTTCTTACAAGGAGACTAAGTTGAGTCATTTTAGTTTGAAAATTAGAAGTGGGAGGATAAACCACACTAAATCTGAAGCACAGGCAAAACTTTTAGAGCCTTCACATGACCTTACACACATTAAGTGAAAGACACTGGGAAATTTGTACAGCCCCAAATTCCTGTAAATCATGAAGTGTGTTTATTTGAGTGAAGAGAACGGATCTTAAAAGCCTTTGTAAAAATTAACTTGGAAACTGGGCTATGTTTTGTTTCATTTTAATTGAGTATATAACAATTAATCTTATGGGACAGATGTTCTTGTGGTAGCTTTTTTGTTTGGTTGTTTAGCAAGGAATACTGTAAATACCATCAAGATGACACTGAGTATGGTGAAGACACATAGACCAGAAAAAAAAATCTTCTGAGAAGTGTTAGTAACCTCTTTTTTTCCATTCCTGTATCATTTCAGGGTGTTTAGAATGTAGTTAATATAGTGTTCACACTCAGGAATGCTGTAGGCATTTTTTTCTGATGCATATAAATGAGTTTATATTAATGCTTGTAAAACCTTTGCCCAAGAAAATGTTGGGTCAAACAAGGAAACCTCTGTAATTCCAGAACTTCTTGCAAATCCAAGGAATACAACTAAAGACTTTTTTTTCCCTATGTTCATCTGTGTGCATTTAAAATATTTTTGCCTGTTGGTCTAATGTAAGTGCTTTGATTTAAGGGCTTCAAGAAAAGATACTAAAGCTTTTTTTGTCAGAAATCCAACTTTTCCCAAGACTATGTTCCCATTATTCATTTATTTTTGTTTTACTAGGTTTTTGTTCATAAGAATAGAAACTTCACAGCTTGATAAATTACGTGTCAGAACCTGTTCCTGTTTATTGTTTGGGGGCTTAAGGGATTATCCAAAAGGTTTTGGCTTTCTGTTCTCAGGTTTTTTACAGCCACTTGAGTTGTAGGGGTAGACACACAAATGTACACAGAGTACTTTAGACAGTTGATGGCTGTATTTTTTATTATTATTGCTATTTGTAATACATTCAGCCATTTCTCCATGATTTTCTAAGGATGCTTTAGGCACATCTGTTTATCTTACCTTTTTCAAAAAGCACAGTCTTACCTGCAGAAATAATTGTTCCTTTGTATTATAAATCACAGAGATGCAGGCCCCTAAAGCTCTATTGTGTGTGATTTAAAAACTGAAATAAGCTAAAAGGCTCAACAGAGGATGAATACAAAACCTGAAATCGCTTTGACAGTAAGGATGCAATAATTTATTTCTACTCACTATTAAAAGCTCATGGAATATTTCTGTAAATACATGAAATATTCCAATATACTTATGTACTAATTGAACCATCTTTTCAAAGTATATTTTGAAAGTATATTTGTATTGGACATTTTCCAGAAATTTTAAAAAATTTAAAGTTTTTGTTGGGGAGGGGGATGGTTTTGATTTCTGAACCATTATACAAGTTGCATCTTTGTGACAGATGCAATCATCTAGAAGGGTCACTATGTTAATGACTGTAAATGAAGAAAATCACTGCATTATTAAGAAGATCATCCTTGCTAAGCTGGTGAACATTTAATGGCATTTTGATAGCTTGATATGGAATCATATTTCAGCAATAAAAATGAGTGTGCTTGTTGATGTTATTGATAAACACACCAGAGCTCTGACCATACAAAAACTTCTCACACCGTTTTAAACACTGCCCTGGTGGATCTTGGGGCTGTTCCTGTTCTCTTCATGCCTGTTAACAGAGTCTTCTGCAAAGAGATGACATGTAGCAGCTCATAGGTTCTAGATCACTGATGATGCTCATAGGTTCTAGACCACTGATGGTGCTCATAGGTTCTGGATCACTGATGGTGTTCATGGATTCTAGACCATTGATGGTGCTCATAGGTTCTAGACCATTGATGGTGTGTTGCTCACTTGCTGCTTTGAGGGTTCCATGGGGTTTGTTGACCCCTCAGTGTCCCTCAGGAGTAAGGCAGAGATCTCCTCAGGCAGTTGCTCCACACAGAGGTTCAATCAGCAGCCAGTGCAGTTTTACACATTGCAGCTCAGACCTCAGCCCCAAATCCTACCCAATGTTCAATCTGCAATTCCAAATGTTTCAGGACCTTCCCATTCCGATTTCCACCCCACCAATTGTCAGATAGGGCTTCAACACTTGGTTTAATTACCTTGCAGTTGAACTATGCTGCTGTGCAGTGAAATTATTATCTTTTGGCTCTCAGAGAGCTGCCTTCAGGCCTGTTCCACAAGTCCTGTGACAAAGAAAACTCTCAATGGCTCTGTTTAAACAGACTAATTGCCATGAAATCTTTGCCGGGGGTAAGACTGGAGGCCCTTCAAGACAATGGCCTTGATTGAGGCTGGTGAAATGCAATATCTCTGTTGTACAATGAGCTTTACAGAGTTTAGCAGAAAAAATATTTTCCCTGTCATGAAATCTTGTTTTTCTTGCAAGAAATGTTATCTCTGGTTTGGCTACCGGTTCATACCTATGAGACAGAAATAGGTGCCAGCAGCCTGCTTTTGCAGCATCCCTCTTTCTGAGATCTGTATAACTATCTCTCTATATCCATATTTTCAAATACCATTTTCTTATTGTAACATTATAGTAAATCAGCTCTACTGACCCAGGACTTGCAGCAGCTAAACAGGAACAAAACAGCACCTGTGCCTGAGGGACAAGTGGGGAACAGGAAGGAGGATAAAAACAACATTGAAGAACGTTCCAATGGGTAAGATAATGTCTTGTTGAGCAGGTGCTTATTAAATTACTCTGGAAACCTAACATTAGCATGCACAAAAGATAAAATCAAAACCTGGAAATTTAACAGGCAAAAAGTGAAAGAAAACAAAGGACTCGAGGCTGTGCCAGTCCATATTCTACCATTAAAAGCAAAAATTGACTGAACTCCGCAAAAAATTACATCTGAAATTTTTGAGTTAAGGAAAGGTTTTGCAAACCCAAGTTGATTTCAAAACCTTTCAGCTATGAAAGGAGTTTAAAATGCAAGAATTAGCAAAGTGTTTTTTATAGTTTCTACTTGAGATATTTCATTTTTCAATTCCATTATTGAAAAAGTACTTTATTGTGTCTATTTTAATGTTTATTTTCAAATTAAATATTCATACAGTTTTTTAAACTCGCTTCACTGAAAATGAAAAGGAAGAGATATTTTGGTTTAAAAGAAGTAACATATATATATTAATGTAAATAATATATTATATTATTATATAATATATAAAAATATATATTATATATTATTAATATAATCTATTAATGTAAGTAATATATTGTTATATATAATATAAATATGTATTATATATTATTAATATAATCTATTAATGTAAATAATATATTATATATAACATATGAAAATATATTATATATTATTAATATAATATATTAGTAACTTTATTGTTTCTGTAGTATAATAGTGAATATCTGTGAAAGTAAAGTCTGATATTTATTATAGGCCTAAAGGGTCTATAATACAATAATTTCACTGATTGAATGGGTAAATAAAACAGGTATTCCTGTTCCTCAGCTCTTTTTTTTTGTTTGTTTGACTCTATGGGTAATTTACATCTGGAGTTTTGAGCAAATTAATAGGAAAAAAAAAATCATCACCTTTCCAAAACGCAAGACTCCTGAAGTCTTCTCTCTTTTTTTTCAAGCTAGCGAGGGTGAGGCCTAAAAATACAGAGGCACTGAAACCCAGGCAGGAGAAGCCAAGCCTGCAGCCCTCTGTGCAGGTTTTAAGATCTACATTAAAGCTGCTGCAGCTGTTGGAGCCGCAGGCACAGCCGTGCAACTCATGTGGGGCATCCTGCCTGTGCCTGGCCCTCGCCTGCAGATTATCCTGCTGTAATATTAATAAGGGAGAAAACATGGAAGTGGCCAAGGCTGGTAAATCACCTAAAATTTGTGCAGCTCCCAAAGCCCAGCAGCTGTTCCTGTGAGGACACACCGTGCCAGAGAGCTGGGATGCCCCAGGATGCCCCGGGATGCCCTGGGATGCTGCTGTGCCTGCAGGAGCTGCATCCCTGCAGGGCTCCAGCAGCAAAACCCCAGAGCTGTGGGAGCAGCAGCAGGTCTGGTGCAGCTGCAGAAAATGTCTGACACTGCAGATCAGTTGGAAACTGTGCAAAAAAAAAATGATTCTGTCAGATTTGCCAGGCCGTGGTTCCAGACCTTCCCCACTCTGCTCCAGCCCTAGGCAGTGGGAAGGGCCCATGCTCATAATATACCAACAGTGCACTGTTCCATTTTTACCTGAAAAGATTATACTCATTTCAAATTATTGCATGCAGTGCCAGTCAATCAACATTTTTTCATTCTTCAGATCACACTGTGCTGGTTTCAAAGGGGGCTCAGGTCGTCTTTTATTGCGGTGGGAAGAAAGAGATAAAAGAGCTTAGCTGATTTCAGTTAATGAAAGCAAAACCTTGCCTTTGTTTTTGATTTTGAAACTAGTTTCCCTTGCACGCATTTTTTATTTTTGGCTTTTTAAATATTAAAATATAGGGGTTTGATGATTAAATAGTGCAATTAACCATGACAACGTTCTCTAAATTTAAAATATAATTATAAGGTAATGATCAAGGCAAGTGGGCATTTTTGCCTGACAAAAGTGGCAGCACTGCTGCCATGATACATGCCAACCTCCATTAGCTTTGTTGGTATCCAACCCCCAGGTACTGCATTAATCTGAAGCTATTATTACAATTGCTATATATATTTCAGTGCAGACGTCATTGTTATAGATGGCATTATAAATTCTTTATCTTTGTGAGAAATACAAAGTCTTTGAAGACACTCATAATCCAGTCATTTGGGGAAGTATCCACAGTAAATGGCACCAATTTAAGTTTATTTTAATCAATCTATTGTCAATTCTTAATGAAGAACTGTACTAATATAGCAGGTTCTGGTGTTTAGATTTAGGTTTGTAGAACCTTATATTATTTTCAGGATCAGACACTGATTTCTAGCATCTCTATAATTACATTCATGTGTAATAATTTGGTGTTTACCAGAACATGTAAAAAACTCAACTGATCACTTCTAAAACTTTGCTGTCTTTGAGTAGTGTGTTACTATGGGTTGAATTATATTTTAAATATTTCATTCTGTATTCATTGACATGAGAACAAATCACTGGCCTTCAAAGGCAGGCAAAGCAACAATTAAAAACAATATTAATTAAAATTAATTAACCTTTCCCTCACCATTATTATCCCAAAAGAACCTATTCAAACACGTCGTTATTTTTAAATTTTAGTGAGGCAAATACTGAGAAAGCTTTTGACTGTTCAATGCCAACTCGTTTTGTTCAATGGAATCCATTCTGGTGAGTTGCAAACCTGAAAATGGATTTTACATATCAAAACCAGTGTCAAAAATACCTTTCAAAATCCTTGAAATGACCCTTGTAGCTTTTGGAGGACTGGTTTTGGCCAGTAATGGATGAAGCTGTGAAAGCACCATCCTGAATTCACATGGGCCATTCAGCCCATGTCCATTGTCCAGCACATTGTTCCTGGCTGGTGGGCAGGTGGTTTGCTGCTGGTCTTTCACCTCGTGGTTTGAATAACAAAGTCCTCCAGGCTGCTTAGATGTCAGTCCCACATCTTCTGGTCATGGGCATCGTCCTGATTCACCAGCCTGAGTGACGACTGAGGAAGGGAAACACAAGGAGTCCTCACAAAAGGTCCCTTAATGGCTTTGTCAGGTCTGAAAGAATCCCTTTGTTCTTCCCTCATCCTGACCTGCCCCTGTTATTTAGTTACGTGCAACTTGAGCATCCACAAAGCACTTAACCTTGTGTTTGGCAGCCAAGAAAAATCAGAAAGTAAGCAAAAAGAGTCGGGAGTTACACAAAACAACACAGAACATAGGTATGTAATGGACTGGGTGCACTTCTAAGTGGGCTGAACACTGGGAGCAGTAAGAAGACAAGGAAGAGAAACAGTGTAGGGAATAATTCTGGATGCATGACAGGATGGAGATTGAAAATGATCCATAAATTTCAGGCAGCGGGAGAATTGAGAAAAACAAATTTTAAGGATTATAACACTAATAGTGGTATAACTTTCAGACAATGTCATAATTTCAGACGATGGCATCACTGAATTCATATCAGGCTCAAGGGGCAAAGCCTCATATTATCACTTGTCATTGTAGTGCTGATATCAGAAGAGCTGTGGCAATTTATGGGAGCTGAAGATCCATCCTCAGCAGCTCAAACATAACTTCTGTGCACTGCTGAGCCAGGACACCAGCAAGCTGTTCCTGACTCTCATTGCCACAATATCTGTGATCACCACCTCCTTTACCAAGTAAACAAACAAACAGTGCTTTCCAAAAGAGGTTCTGCAATTAAAGAACTTTAAAAAAAAAAAAAACAAAAAAAAAAACCCAAACAAAAAAATAAACAAACAAACCAAAAAAAAACCCCTCACCACCATATGAAAATCAATGAAATTAATAAAAAGAGTCTGCTTACAGCACAAAACACACCAAAATTGTAGGATTTATATATCTTTTTTTTAAAAAAAAAGACCAAAGATAATATCCACAGAACACAGTGGATATGTTATCACCATCATGAAAAAATATTGATTTGTGTGCCTACCAGCTAAGCTAAGCAGTTGGTGGGTTACAAAAATACGCAAGAAAAAAGCCAGTTCCCTCTTCTCGTTAGATGGGAGACATAAGTTGAGATAGTTCAGAACCCGACTGCCTCTTCAGTCATTCTGAAATGTGTCAGGTAATGCTTGCAGTGGATCAAGAGCATTCCTTTCAGCTCTGTGCAAAAAGTGTCCTGGTCTCTGCTGCATCATTTGATGTCCTACCTTGGCAGAAGCTTGTCTAGAAAGGCAGGTCATTAGATAATGTGCCAGTGGAGTCCAGCATTTGTGAACAGAATTGTTCTTTTTAAGAAAAAGAAATTATTAATATTGCTGTGATGCAAGAGCTGCAAAATGTCCTTCTTTAACTGTTGATTTAAACATGGATTCAGTGTCAAAAGGTAATTCCTATGTTTACCTGTCATGCCTTGTGCTGTGCATTATATTCCTCTAAAAATACTTATCTGTTGTAAGTATATATATTTTATCACATACGAGATCACAGTGTATAGGCTTGATCTACACTGCTGTGGTATCCTTCTGTCCATAAATACAAAAAAAAGTCTTTCTGAGAAAGTAAATCCACTGAAATGACTGTCAAATTTTTTTTAGTCCCTTGTTTTTACTTCCCACGCAGATTCTCCTTTCAAGTTTACAGGTTAAAGAGTTTTTTTCACTAAAATTGAAGTCTACAAAGTTGCTCTGAAATTAAATGTGAATTTTTGCATTTTCCAAATTACATTATTAGACTACAGGCTAAAGACCAACAATAATTAGGTTCCACAGAGCTTGGAGAAGGTTGAAAAATAGCATATAGGTCCTGCTACGTACTTGGAAACATAAAGTTGTGGACTGTTTCTTCAAACTCTAAAAGTAAAATCACAGACCTCACTGGAGTTTGACAAGCAGTGATGCTGAATTATCCCTATTGAGTCTCCTTGTATGTAAAGCTAGTGATAAAACATCTCTAACACTGCAAATATATTAGATTTTTTCTTTTTCTAGCCTCTGTAATATCTCCTCTGATGGTCTTACATCAACAAGCTTCAGGAAACTCTACTTGAGTTTCCACTCTGGAGGTGCTGCTGCCTTTGCATCAGAACCTGGGGACACAAAATCTGAACCCTGGACTCTGCAGAGGCACTGAGGGCCAAGAAAAGCCATCCTAAATGTGAGAAAGGACAGAGCAAGGCTGCAAAAACGATCAAGGGACTGCAGAGCCTGTTTTTGCAAGATTTTTAGAGTCAGAATCGTTTTGCTGAGCAAAACAACTCAGGTCTGCAAGCACATGTGACTGCTACCTGAAAAAACACACTGGAGGAGTAAATTTGGAGCAGGGATATCGTAAGCTAAAGGACATGCTGTCACTAGGAAAAAAATGAGGATGGTTGGAAATGTATTTAACTGGAAATGAGACAGTTTTAAATTATTAGAATGATGTGTTTGTGGAACTGCCTCCCAGAAGAAGGAGCACAAAAGCCAGAACTCAGGAACGAGACGCCTCAATAGTTATGGAGTTAATTATTTATTCTTATCAGTATTTCCAAGTGTCATTATCAATTCTTGTACTCACTGTGTGCTTTGAATGAAGAATCTACGCTCGTCACGGAAATGACACAGAAATATCATTTTCAAGAGGTTATTTGTCATGTCTGGGATTCCTGGATACAAACAGCCTTCTGAAAACTCAAACCTGAACTATGGGCAAGACATGCTCTGCATCTTCTTGCCTGTTGTACTATAACATCTGAGCAACCTGGTCTGGTGGAAGGTGTCCCTGTCCACAGCAGAGGGTTGGAACCAGAGGATCTTTAAGATCCCTTTGAAGCCCAGCCATCCTGTGATTTTTGACAGACTCAAGAGCTTCCTTTCACGTTTGTAAATTGAAGAATGTTTCAAAGAGTTGGTCCCTTCAGCACTCTGAGCCACAGTGGACCACAAGTTGTTTGCTTGCTTCATACTTTAGTATCTTTTGACAACAGTTTATGCAAGTTATAAACTAACATTACCTATTTTAAAAGGAGGCTCAACAGGACCAAGACAGTGATGTAAGTGAATTACTATGATTAGCAGTATTGAATTACCACATCTGATTTTGAATGATCTTTTATTTCCCTCATTAGCTCTAAACAGCCTTCAGAAACTATCAACAAATACATATATTCTTACATCAGCTCTTCAGAACAGAAATGTGTCTGCACCTGGGCCTTTCTTCTATTGAATATTTATTAATGAGAAAAAAAAGTTGGGGACATAGCTATCAGCTGCAGCTGGCTGAGAAAAATCACCAGAAATCAGTGTTTAAAACTTTGTTTTTTGTTCTTGCAAGTAGTCAAGCATCACCAGTGTGCTTCTCCATTTCTTAGTGCTCAGCCTATGGGTAAATATACTCCATTTTCTCTTTTAAAGCAAACTTTACTTTAAAGGAGTTAGAGCTTTACAGATTTCTTTTATTCTTTTCCAATTGATTAGAGAAGAATATGTCCCTTCAGGAACACAAGGGTGCATTTTAATTTTACTTCACACCTTTAGGCACCAGTGAAAATCTCAGATTTATAAAGAAACAGAAAATAGTTGCAGGTGAGCTGTATGTTTCAAAGTGTAATTCCAATAGAGTCTGTCCTTTGGGCAGGCAGCTATATGTTGGATATTGCCTTTAAATCCTGACCAGACAGAGAACTTAAATCATTACACTTATTTAATCCTTTCCCTATTTAGCAAAGCTTTCAAGCACATGCTTTGCTCAAGAAAGGTTCAGGCTTTGATAGAAATCCAGCAGAAAACATATCATAAATGAAAATACATTAAAATATAATAACTTGAAAGAATTAGAGCGTTACATTTGAAAGACATCCATTCAGATAGGATTAATGCAAGAAATACCAACTCAAAAAAGAAGTTTGCAAAGGTTTTTCAAAGATACGATCTCTGGAATTTTTAAAAAAGTTCCATAATTCTGGGCCTATGTTCTCTTATCCCCAGCTGTAAATAAACTTTAATAAAAAAAGTAAGTGTCAATAATCTGAAAGGCATTTTTTAACCTGTCTCCTGCACAACCCTGACGTGTTCAGGAATGATCTGCCTCAGATGGAACTCAGTTGATCAGGGTCATTCACAGATAAACATATTGCAGAGGATTTTTTTCCCCCCTCTATCTCAGTTTGAAATTCTTATCCTATAATGGTGTGTCCTTGCAGAAAATGCTTTTGACTCCCAACTTTTTATTTCTGGTAGTACAGTTTTACTGTAAACTTTCTATTCGAAACATATATGACTATCTTCTTTCACTTACATGTACAAGTATTGGTGTACAAATTAGGATTTATTTAGGACAAAGAAGACTTTAAAGATCACTTCATAAAGAATTTTAAAGGGTTTTGAAACTTAATTTGCCTCAAAGTTGCTTTTATCCCGTTTCATTTTAGTGATAGAAATTATGTTCTACGAGTATTGCCATCCTTCCCAAAAGAAATGAGCCATCTATGATCATAGTATGCCTTCTTCTCATTTGTTCCAGGAGGGAATTTTGTGTTTGACTGGTCCTTTCTTTAGGTAAGTCTTTATAAAGATGAAAAGAAATTGAAAGCTGCCATTGCCTCTCGGAGTTGATTTTGAAGACTAATGACCTGCACTGAAGGAACAGGAGAATGCTGTTGCCCTGTGAAAATTCCCAGAACAATCTGGATGATCTCAGAAGCTGCTCAGTTGAGAAATTATGAAAGTTTCTGATTTCTAAAGACTTCAAGTGTTTTAACGACTACTCAGGAATCCCAAGAACTTGCAAATCCAGCGTTCGCAGGGTTCCTTTGCCTTTAGTTATTCACAAATAATGTTTAAGATAGAAAGAGCGAATAAAAATTAAAAAATCTGGCAACATTCATCTAGTTCTCTCCAGAAAGCAGACACAGGTGTAAGATCTGAAAGGTTTTGTCTGCGCCTCTGTCCCCTTCTGCCATTGTGGGGTCCCTGTCAGCTCTTCACCCAGCTCTGGGCACAGGCATTGCTCAGTCGTGCCATGGTAAGAATACCTCAAGTTGGAACACAGAGTTCTTCCTTTTTCCACTTGTTTTCTATGTTCAGCTTTACTACAATTTTATTTTTTTTCCTTTCTCTTAAAAAACTTCAGTGATCTGGTTGGAATGAACTTCTCCCAAACAAAATAGACTTTTTTTTTTTTTATTTTGTCACGGAAAGTACTTTGATTTTTCAAAGTTACAGCGATCCTCTAGAAAGCCATGGCCAACCTTTCCCAAAGTGTTGTGATGTAGCAAGAGAAGCTCTGAATGTTGCAGTTTCCCATAAGACTGCCAGGAAGACAAGAGTTGTCACAGACCACATCTTGGATTCCCTGCAACCGCATTTTAAAGCTTTTAAAGTTTCATTTTCTCTTTAAAATGCTTCTCTGAACATTACCTATGCCCAGAGGAACAGTTTAAAAATGAAAAACAGGTTTTTAGAGCTTCAATTGCAGTCACAGGGGACTGTATATTCTTCCATTGTTGCTTTGCTCTGGTATTATGCCTCTATTAGCTCAAAATATAAAGACCTGATAATGCAGCCCCCTTTGGAATGCCTCAGATTAACAATGAGAGTTGCAGCTTGGAGGACCTGCAGTATTATTTATTTGACATCAGCTTCATCAGTTGTATAGAATTTCTCTTTTCCTGCAGGGGGAAAAAAGTCCTCATCAAAACTATTAATATTGTTTTTATTGTATTTAGGCAATTAGAAAAAGTCAGATAAAGTTCTTAAGCGTTCGCTTGTAATTGGGGATGCAGGCTATTGTTATCACCCATCTTTGTCTTAGTTGAATCTCATCCTGTTTTCACTTCTGCCTCTTTTGAGCTTTACAAGAGATGAAAGAAGCCCTCAGCAACTATTTCCAGATCAGTCCCTCATCAAATAATTCAGGTTACATAGGCTTTATCACTGCATGTGCAATCTCCAGAAGGAAATCCTGGGCATTTAGTAGCTCTTCTCTATATGTCAAAGATACTGAGATAACTTATTACAATACTATTAATGTTAGTATGGAGTGCTGGATAATATTTTACCATTACAGGTTAATGACTTAGTGCTTAAAATACACTACCATGTCTGTGCAATGTCTCTCAAAAGCAAGTCAACTTTCAAAAGGTGTATATGTGATAATTCATACTCCTTATTACAGACAGATAATGGTCAGCAAAAAGACAGTTAGTACATCAAAAAGAATTCCAGCATACCAATCCATATATTGAATTCTATATTCTCTAAGAAAATTCATAAACTTAGTTCAAGAGCTGGGGAATGCCTGTTAAGCACTGAAAATATTCTGGTCCTTCAGTCCAAATATCAGTGCTCAAATACTCAACAGACTTTGGTGCAGAATTGTATTTAATTTTCAAAAGAGGTCTGTCACTCTCTGTTTTCCAACAGAAATATGTTCATTGCTTCTGCTACATTTTTTTGGGCTGGATGTTTCATTCATCATCCAAAGTATTCTCAAGGTCTCAAGGGGAAAGAAAAAAAAAAGCTAATTTAGGATACCCCTAAAGCTTGAGTAGTTTTTTGGTAGAAATACAGGCTTGTCATTGTGGATGCATAATAGCCTTGCTGGTAATTATAGCTGACTATGCCAGTGGCTCAGAGTTAGGGAGAATATCCTAATGGCAGCTTCCAGAAAGTCTCTGACCTCAGATTTACCCATTTGATAAGTTATTTTCCTTTAGATTAAAAGATAAAGTAGACAGCTCCCATTCAGACATGTTCAAAAGCTTTCTTTGTCTTTATCTTTGTCCTGAGATAATCCAGAGGGGAACCCTTTGAAAAAGTGAGTGCTCAGTTGGAACATGTGTGTCATGTACCTTATGATGTTCAAGAAGGACTTGGGGATCACAGATTCATTTTCTCTAAAGCCAGAAGGAACCCCTGTGATCACCTAATCTGACCTCTTGTTTAAAGGAAAACACAGAATTTCGCTGAATTAATTCCCATTTGAACAACAGGTTATCTTTAGGAAAAAAAATCTAATATTTATTTAAAGATTTATATTAATGAATTTCTTCACCGTAACTTTTTTTCTAGTTGTTTATTATCTGTGCTATTAAAAAGGTGTCTGTTGTGTCTAGACCAAATATCTAGCTCAAGCTTCCAGAATCTGGCACTGTCTTCAGATCCAGTGTCTTCAATTGTCAATGTTTGGTTTCTTCCATAAATATTTATAAATTCTGGCAAATGTGAGACAAGGAGCTTATTAGAGTCAGTTTTTAAAAAACTATAACATCTGTTTCCCAGTCCTGGAATAGTTTCACAGCATAACCTAAGATGCAAATGATCCCTGGGAATCATTTGGTCTGATCTCACAGCTCAGAGTGAAGGAAATCTGGATCCAATCATCCCAGGTGAGATATGGAGATCTCGGGGGGTGGAGATTCCACACCCACCCAGAACTCCCCTTTCAGGTTTTGACAACCTCCTTCCAAATATTTTTCCTGACATCTTCTCAGCATTTCTCCTGCTGTAATTTGTGTCCATGTGCACTCCTGAGAAGAATCTGGCTTCATCTTCTCCACGGCCTTCCACGGAGCTGAAGACAGTGATAAGATCCTCCTTTAACCCTCTCGGTCAGAGAACAGTCTCTCAAACTTTCTTCCACATAAGATGTGCTCTGTCTTTCTGCTGGAGGCCACAAGTGGATGTGACACTCTAGATGCAGTTTGGCAAGTGTGGAGCAGAGCAGGAGTTCATTTCTCTTCCCCTGCTGGCAGTGCTTTTGCTGATGTGCTGGATTTCTTTGCTGGGGGACACATCACAGACTCATCTTGTCTGCTGGGATCTTCCATGTCCCTTCATCCAGAACTGCTTTCTATGCATTTGGTGTCCAGCAGGTATTTGTTACATGACTTACACTATTCCTGGTGCAGGACTTTGCATTTACCTTTCCAAGGCTCTTCTCAGCCTGTTTCTTCAGACTGTTGAGGTCCCTCTTCACAGCAGCCTTGCCCTCCAAGCATCTCAGTCACAGTCTCTGCTTGCTGAGGGTGCATTTTGTGTCATCTTTATCAAAGACACTAAATAATATCTACCTCATCTATTTACCACAGTAAACCAGCATTTACATGTGTTTTCTCTGCACTGTTTGTGAACTACATGATTCTTCTATAATGGAGGATGCTGACAATAAAAAGAGGTAAGATTAGTGCAAATAACTGTCTATGCTGAATGCTGATCAAGAATATCACTTATATATGTACTATAATTGCCTTTTGTTGTGTGAAATATACTTATTTCTCATAATGCCAATCCTTTTTCATGGTTAATAGTTCTTGGATAGTTACTCTTTCTGTAAAATACGCTTTTTTTGTTATATGTGCCATTATTAAAATGTGCATTATCTTTTTTACACTCGGTTTCAAAAGCTGAGAGAATCACACAGTATCAGCAGCCTCTTTTTTTCATCATTTAAAATGTCTCTTGGCCTTTGGATCATTCGTAGGAGGTTTTTATATATTTTTTTCCATTTCATTGATCAAATGTTTCAATAGCAGTGCTATGGATCTTACTAGAAGTATTTAATGATGCTCATGGTCTCACAGAAACATCTAAATGTGTTTAGGCTGTACCTCTTTATCAAAGTGACAGATAGAACCAAGGCTTATAAATGACCACATGCATTACATCATCAGTACTTTCTTTCAGACATTTCTCATTTCATCAGAGCCTTCTGCCTTTCTTCACTCTCAAGAGTGTATCTTAGAATACTTTCCAATTATATTATTAATTGGCTTTGGAAGACAGGAAAAGGAAGTTATCTATTAGGTTAGGAAAATAAAATTAGCCAGTTTACAGATCCATCCAGTCATGTATCATGGAGAGAGCACGCAGTGACTAAGCACTTGTGACACTGGAAAACACCAGAACTACCATCCCTTTCCTTGTGATTCCCTCAGTCAGCACATTCCACACCTTCACTGGGTTATTGTGAACAGTCAGGTGACAACAACGGGGGGAAAAGCTCAGCTCAGTTTCTAATGAACTATCAGACTTCTGGGAGAATATAATTTTGATTATCACTGTGTATTGTCCCACAATCTGGATTTTTTTAAAAAAAAAAATCCTATGCAGGATTTTATATGGATGCAGCCAAACATTTGTCCTGAATCAGAACACTCCTTTTTGTGACCAGGATGCTACAAAATCTTGTTATCATAAAGCTTCTTTGGTCACCATGAATTCTCAACACACATGAAATGCAGCTGAGAACTGCAGAGCACATTTTACACGTGATGGGAACCTTGGCCTTTTGGAGGACATTCCTGAAGGCAACTCTACTTTTTTATTATTAAGAAGCACTCTTTAAACACACAGAGCATTCAGCAAATGTCACAGCAGCAGGTAGGATGTGGCTATTTACCAACTATTGCTTAGGCTGATTTCCAATGTGCTACATATCAGGCTTTTATGCTTTAGCATAAAGTGTGCTCAGTGCCACCAGGAATGATTTTTTTAATTCATCATAGCAAATACCTGCCCAACCACATAAATATTCTCCTCCTCCTGGAGGCAAATCACCCTGCTCCAATGAAAAAGAAATCTTCTTTAATTTCAGCAGTGTTAATAATAGAACAATTCTGAAAGAAAATTCAGAATGTTTTTTCACAGACTACCCATTTCAACAGCATACATCACATATATATATATATATATGTATATACAACATTAAGAACAATCTAAGAATAGAACTGGCAATCAGGAATAAAGAATTTTGTAGCTGTTTCTTTATTGACATTTCTTCTGCAGTTGCTGCATCTACTGTGGCTTTCTCAAACAATGATACAATTTGTTCACTGAGGCATGTTTAATTCTGTGTAGAGCACTGAGCAAATATAAATACGGGTATTTGTGTAATGTTTTGATGATTAAAAAAACCCTCTTGTTCTTGATGTGCAAAAATCATATAAGGTGTTCTAAAATAGTTTTAATTGGAGAATGCTTTTACAGATTCAGAGGTATTGCCATATTTGAGTTTCATAATTAACTTGTATAGAGGAGTCCATATGGCAAATGAGCAATATTTAATAAAAATAACTGGTTTGACAGAGAAAGGAGTGATGTTATTGTGGAGAGATTTGTGCATTACATAATTCATGATTTTTATAGAAGACATAGAGTTATGCCTAGAAACTGGTTTTTTGTTTAGATTCTAACCAAGGTATGCCAGAGTTACAGTAATGAATAATGCAGATAACATGGTGCCCTCGGTGAACTATAGAGCAGAAAAAACAGCTGACTATCAGAAAGAGCTCATTAGAAAAAAAAAAAAAAAAAAAGATAAATGTGAGCAAAGCACATTACCTTGATGGAGAAACAGAAAAGACAGATTCGACTTCACGACTAATTTGTAAAAACAAGCTTGCAAAATTTCTAGTTCCTAAAGCCTTTAGGCAAACTCAGACCTAATTAAATATAAAATGATCCCTGTTCCGTACTTTTCAGATGAAATGGGAAGATATTTCATCATGAAAGTTTATGTAATGCAAATGTGGGCCATCAGCAGTATGGAACTTCTAAAAATGAAACCATGTCTGAGAAAGACACAATGAGTCTGACTCATTATAGCATCCCTGTTTGCAACTCCAGGATGTAGTTAAGATGGTGTCAGCACTTTTATTATATAACCTATTTTTGGTTGTTTATTACTTAGCTATGAATATTTACTTCAGGCTAAATCTGAGTGCACAAGGTTTCAGGTATTGTATTTTTTTTTTTAATAAGTTCGACTATTTTAAACTTTGACTAATGTATTTGCAATTGGACAAATCTCTTTTCTGTGAAAGGTGCTGAATTTACAATCTCCTCTTAATATCCAGAACGTTTAAAGCGTTATTGATAAAGTCATTCTGCACCATCAAATGTTTTCAGCTCGTAGCTCTCCAAATTTTTTAAAAATCAATCACAAGATCTGTTCAAGCCTTGTCAAAAAGGAAAACAGTGGTGGCTGAAATTAATAAGCAAATAATGAAACCAAAAACCTTACTTTAGAACTAAAAGTATGCATAGAGCTACAACCTTTACTTGAAAACTAAAAGTATGCATAGAGCTACAACTTAAAATTAATTAGCTCATGCTCTAAGTAAACTCACACCTTAATATATCCTGTGGCAACTAGTTTTGAGTCTGTTTCCTAATTTTTCTCTAGTTGGTACTGCACAGTCTTTCTGTATGTCTACAAACTATGAAAATCTATAAAATATTTCACCAATGAGTCACCTGAGTAAACCCCCAAAAGGCTGTAAAAATGTTGGTAATTTAGAAATGGTAGATCATCTTCCCTCTAGCCCAGTGACAAGGAAAATCTTCATGTTAGACACCAAAAAAGATTTGCATTGGAGGCACATCTTTGGTGTTTTCAGTGTTTTAACCCCTCCCAGGCCCTTTGTCTTGTTTTCAGATAACTTCTGGGGACCACTCAAAACACTTGTAGTAATTTAAAAGTGGTGTCCCAGGCACGGTGCTACAAACACCAAAGGCTTTCTTGCCAATCCAACCAACATCACTTAAGTGTGTATCATCTGACAGATATTTATCTTATGCTTGCTTTCCACTTAGCTCTGCAAAAAATTGATTTAAAGGTTGATTCACAATCTGCACAGAACAGAAATGATAGCCATTATATATGCAGTAATAGGTCACTTATGCAGCCCTCAGCACTACAATCTGTTTTGCCAGGTGAATGAGTGATGAGCAAGATGTCACATCCTTCTCAAAAAAGTATATTTAGGTCATTAACTTGTCTGACATAGCATTAGTGGCTTTGAAGTCCTATTTATAATGGTAAGCACATAGAAATCACTGGGGTTTTATACTGGTGAAAGACAGTCTAAACTTTAGATTTTGGTCCCAATTAATAATACTATTAATACAGATATTTCTAAACCAGCTACTGTCTTTCCCAACCTATACAATTATGAGTCAACGCAAATATTACCCAATTCATACATACTGTAAGTCCAAGCTAAAGGAAATGCAATACTGTATTTTCTGTTCTAAGGCACGTTCATTAATTTCAGGTTTATTTATAAATCCTCAGGTAACCTTTTCTCCTTTCTCTTTCTTTGTGGTTGCAAAGGGGAAAAAGCCAAACAGAACCTCCCACCAAACAGTTTTTACCAGGATCCATTATTCCTGTGACTCCCTTCCCTTCCTTAGCTGACTCCTTTGATTAGTTTGGACACCTGACTGGAAGACTGATGCTTCCCAGGCACATTGCTTGCAGTAGATCCCTATCTTTGAGGAGTAATTTCAGTCTCATTTTCAGGAAAATAAAGGTTTTGAAGGACTCCTTTACGGCATTAGAATCTAAATTTCTGCTCCCATTTTTATTGACACGGTGACAACTACACTGAGGATCATCCCACCCAAGACATAATTTAATTTTTTTAAAAATTTTTACTTCTGCAAAATTTTAATTGAACATGTTTATGTCATGATTTTTATTTTAGCTGTAATAAAAGCTTAGCTCTTAGACTGAGATCTGCACATTTGGCAAAGAAATTTAACTGCACCCTAGAACAGCCTGTTAACAGGTTAAAAATAGAATTGTCCTCGAGGAGAACCAGCCTCCCTCATAATGGTTTGATGCCACTGTAATAACAGGGAGTTCACAGAATTAGATGACTAAGAATTCTGAGAGTCCTTTTGCAAAAGAAGACCCATAATTGGAATTTAATCCTAAGACTTTGATGTCTGTATCTTGGCTGCATCTTGCCTGTGCTGCATCTTTGAATTTTCTGGCTTCTGTCACTGTTACACTTTGCATCACAATGTAATAGAGAAGGTTTCTTCTTTTTGTTCTTTTTGTTGTTCATATTATGTAATTGACCTATTTCCATGTAATTTACTCGGGAAAACTCAAAGTGCCTTCCTTTCTGCATTATAAATGTTTCTGATTTGCAATTCATTAAACATTTCCCTTAGCAGATATGTCCCTAAAGGGTGGGCAAATTCCAGGGAAGGCTGAGCAAAAAGCCTCAAATGCAGCATGTTTAAAAACTGTGTAAAATGGGTTGAGGAAGGATTAGCTGGTGTTATTAATCCATATGTTATGTGACACTGAAAATGTTACAAAATTCTTGAAAGATACAAACAATAGGACAAAATGTAAGAGCAAATTTATACATGTAAAATCAAGCTTGCAATACCTCTGTTTCTATCATTCTGAATACTCCCTTATAAACAAAGTTTGCAGGCCTTTTGAGCCTTGAAAGAAAACTGAGATATACCTTTGGCTAATTCTAAAATGTTAAAGAAGTATTCCTGATTATGTTATTTTCCTGTTCTTATCATCAACTCCCCAAGTTGTATAATAAATACAAAAGTGCTCTCTAACATACCTGTATAAATAAAAATAGACAGAAATTATCTCTATTTCTTCATCCCTGAAGGTGTTTAAAAAGATGTGTAGGACACTTTGGAACATGGTTTAGTGATGGATTAAAGGGTTGGACTTTATGATCTCAAAGGTCTTTTCCAACCTAATCAATTCTATGTAAGAATTCTATGTATCAATTCTATGTATTCATTATTTTGTAAGATAATGAATACAAAGGTTTATGTAGGAAAAATATCTGCAGGCAGGGGTGTAACTGTTCTTTTATAAATGGTCAAAGCAAGGGAGTAGAATCATGTAAGATTTAGTAACAAATTTATCATTCCTGAATGACTACATTCTACAGGGGCTGTGCATAGGGTTGAAATTTTCACCTTTGTCTTTCCCTAAAGCCACACAAGGAATGTGGTAAGTGTGGAAGTGTTTAGATGTACTATTATTCTCTGGAAGTTTTTTCAAAGAACAATCTTTGGCATCATAATACCACCCGTAAGTAAACTTCGTTCCAATAGAACTGCATGTTTAAATCACATTAATTAATTGTTTTCACAACTGTAACTGTTGTACTCACTCCAGATTTTAAGAAATGGAGATAAGGTTGATTTCTCAAGAAAATTTCTGACTGTAACCTCAATCCAACACCTGAGCTTTTTCAGCAAATAACAAATAACATTTTTCTCATGCTGATGGCCACAAAAATAGCAGGGAATAAAAAAGCTGTTCAAACCTTTTCCCCATCCTTAGGTAGCTCTGGAAGTCCCCTATAGGCTAAGATTCATAAGGTTATTTCATCCTTAGCAGGCAAGGAGTAAGATAATTGGTTTGTCTGGCTGTGTATCCGTTTCAAAAGCATCAAAACAATATATGCAATAGAATCTGAGGGGGGGGGAAAATCACATTGTAAAATGATAGATGATAATATGCCCACCAGGTAAACTTTTTATATGACAGGGTTAGGGATCAAGGTTATAGCTAATAATGTATTGCAGAAGACTGTAATTGTCTGGGATATTTTCTGATTATGTTCTTATTTCTAAAATAGTATTTTGATGTACTGCAGCTCGTCTTGGGCTCTGCTAGGTATTAATAGAAACATGTCCTTTAGTATAAGTATTCTGCTCCACATAGGAAGAGTATATTGTTCAAAATAAGAAGATATGTTTCATTTTATAATTGGTGGAAAACTCTTGAGAAATAGTTGTTCATTCTGGAAGGTGCTGTAGAGAATAAATTGCCTCTCCTGCTTCAAAAATCTACCAAGTCTTATCTTTTTGATTCAAGGTTTTCCTCAAAAAGTACATTTAGAGACTAGAAGACAAGAAATTTCTTTTCCTATCTTTTATGTAGTAAGTAAAATATTAAAGGAAATGACATCAAAGATCTAATACTGTGGATTTTGTTTTGGTTTAGTTTGGCAGTGAACCTATTAATGCCCATTCTCTTAGACTCACACTTTTTTTTCTTTCTTTTTTCTTTTAGTAAAGTTGAGTAAAAATAAATTCCCTCTGAACTAAATCCCAGCAAATCTAATCAAAGGCAGTCACTTCACTGAGGGGAAGCAGGGGGTGGGGAGGAACTAAATTACAACTTTCTAAGAGATCCTAAAAAGCAAAATGGAAAAAAGCCATAGTCAATATAATAAATCATAACATCATAGAGAGCTTATCTGGAGGGAGTTAAGGAGTGTTGATTAAGGAGGTGTTGCTGTTAAGGTTGTAATCAGGCAGCCATTTCAAGCCTCACTTTCACAGCCTGCTAACGTGCAGGAATAACATTTATTTTGTGAACAGTTATGTGACTGATGTCAGAGACAGACGAGAAAGGGATTTTCCCCCCCTCTTATTTCAGCTGTAGAATAACAACAAGTAGAGCAAAGGCTTTATGAGTCATAAAATCAGATGCATTTTACGAGTTTTCTCCAGAATGAAAGCTACCTTTTCCAAATATGCAAATTAACATCTGTATAAGCAGAACCTGGAAAAAGTAAAATGGACTCTTTACATGCTCATATCAATATCTATGTGTGTACATATTCATGTGAATATGAGAGCTTAATCTACTGCTGGATGGGAAGGCCTTGTTCTCCCCTCACACTGTGTAAGTTGAGAATAATTCTGCTGAATTCATAGACACAGATTGGCTGTCAAAGTGGTATCTCAGAGAATACAATCAAAAGGCACTGCTACATGTTGCATGCCTAGTATTTGCACTGTTTAAATAAAAATCTATCTGATTTTCATCTGATTTTACTCTTTTACGTAGCTTGAATATTGTGTATTAATATATAGAATGACACTGGCCCATACACCTGTATAAGAATTGAATGGGGTAAAAAAAAATCCTGTTTTTCCTCTAGCAAACTTGTGTGTATATGGGCAAATCCAAGTTCAATGTGTTGCAATTCACTGCTTGAATTAAGTATATGCCAAACAGGGTCTGCCAATGGAGCTCCCAGTACCCACACTCAATGTTCTTTTTTTACAACTCTGATTTAGGATCTCTTTTGGAAGATGGAAATGGAGGGGTGAAGATGGAATAATAGCAAAAAAAGAAAACTCTCTTTCCAGTCTAATCATTCCGACTAAGCCTGCTATAGATTTTTGCCTAATAAAATAAGAGATCAAAAAGAGTAAAGCTTCAATTGCACACATTCAGTCCAAATTACTCAAATAAAAATGAAAAGAATCGTCAACAATGATCTAGAAAGACAAAATGTAAGCAAACACCTAATGAGAAATCAGATACTCTTCAACTTTATGACTGAAAGACATAGTGAATGAAGAGGCAAGCCCAGCATATGTAAAAGTTTTGATTAAAAAAACATGGTTTCAAAAACCACTCAAAAAATGCATTACTGTACTTCCTAAGAATAAGAAGAAACAGAGTAAGAAAAATGCTCAAAAGTGGTGTAATTGAACAGTAACTGGACATTCAACATATACAGCTGTGACTGTGGCACAGTCTAATGAAGATTTGGTATCATTAACTAAAGGAAAAAGTTCCAAGTGTCCATGCACTCACACACAAGTATAACAGAGTATTTTTTACTGTTTTTTTTTTTTTCATTTAGTACATGGGTGGCAGCAGATTAAAGAAGCCCAAGAATACAAAGAGAAATTTGCTGTCATTTCTGCAAATACTTTTAAATTCATGGGAACCCATAAATTGGCAGTATAAATCTAACATAATTTTTTAAAAAAAGAAAAAAAGAGAAAGGAAATCTTTATATGTTCTTTGTCTACTCCATCCTTTCATTTTCCCTAAATGGGAAAGAAACAGGTTTTTTAACCCAAAGCAATGCCACCAAAGCTATAACTTCTAGCTGAAGTTGCCTGATATCTGGCCAGTGTGAAGCAGGAGTCAGTTTGGGTCTATCTGTGCCTTCTCATGTGAGCAGGGTTTAAATTATGGTTGGGAGTCTTAGATAGCACTGGAAATTATTCTGTAAATATACAAAATTAAATGCCCCTTTAAAAGTGCTCCAATTGAAAGCAGTGAGTACAATTTTATGTATGAAACTTAAATGATGATGTTTACAAACTCAAGAGGATATCACATAGGTTTGAAAAAAAAGGTCTTATCTTCTAAACCCTCCCAAACTTATTTGAAAATTTATGGAAAAGACCATTTAAAAAGTAATTCCCAGAAAACGGAATTACTGCAAAGTTCAGAAAAGGCTTTTTATTCAGGGATACCTTCCAGCTGGGCCCAGAACAGCCAGACAGTTGAGATACTGTGATGAGAACAGAAGACAAGCTCACACTGCCAGTGACTCCCCAGATCAAGGGCACTTCTTGGCAAATTGCTTTGCACGTAACCCTACAATGATTTCACATTTCCCCACCCAGCAATGTTTACCTGACATACCTTAACGATTTTTGACGTCTTTATATATAGTCCATTTAGGAAAAAAAGCCCTTTGGTCTCCTCAGGGGAAGTTCATGCCTATGTGGAAACCTACTTGAGGACTTCATAAAGCACACTGGCTTTTAGGGGCCTGTCATGCAAAAGTGTAAAGTGACCTCAGCTCATGGAAATGAGAGTGCAGCTTGTGCAGTTGCACTGCTGAATGCATAATTATTTGGCCTAAAAACATTCAGAACTTAGCTCCACAGGATCTGCACCGAGAGGATAATTGAATTATAAAGACTAACATGGTCATGAAATAATGTGTATTAAAATTGGATTACACGTTCGCTACCTTTTTGCACAGAAGAGGATAAAACATACTGACAGTTCTGAAAGTATGAAGACTATAGTGGAGCTGATCAGAATAACACAACTTTCCATCTCTTAAATTTATCATACAGAGTAGGAGAATAGAGACCAGAACTTCTGGGCTCCAGAACCTTTGGAGTTGCTTACTGTTGCTGTATTGAGCAGCAGAGTAATGAGGGAGTGTTATCTGCAATGACTTGACTGAAGATCTATTAGCTATTACTTTTCTGAGTATTAAAAAAGCACAAGTTCTTACCTACATAATTCCTGGAGTTGGGTAATCGATAATGAATTTAACAGCATTTAATTTATTTTCGTCCCTTTTCCATTCAGCATTCAAATTTTCAACTTTCACTCTGCAGAATGATAAAGGTTAGAATTTTTTCCCTTAATATAATTGAAGACACTACAATCAAAGTGCTGATAATTGTACATAATTAGGTGTTGGAGGCAAACTGCGAGGAGAAGGTTAAGCACTTCGAGAGGAGGCAACGGAATGTGAGACTGGCAATTCCTCTCCAAGTGCCCTGGAGAAGGGTCATCCCAATCTTTGCACTCTTGCATGGCCAGAAAATGCCCTTTTGGTGTGTTCCAAAAAGAGAAGGGAACGCTGTTCTGAAAGGCTGAACACAAAGATTCCAAATTGTTGCCTTCTTCTTTCTTCCAATTGTTTTGTGCAGACAGAATCAGAGAATCCCAGAATCAGTTGGGTTGGAAGGGACCTCTGAGATCATCCAGTCCAACCCTTGATCCAACCCTGCTGTGGTTCCCAGCCCATGGCACTGATGCCACATCCAGTCTGTCCTTAAACACCTCCAGGGACGGAGAATCCCCCACTTCCCTGGGCAGCCCATTCCAATGGCTGAGCACCCTCTCTGGAAAGAAATTCTTCCTAATATCCAACCTAAACCTCCCCTGGCACAGCTGAAGACCCAGCCCTCTTGTCTTGCTGAGAGTTGCCTGGGAAAAGAGACCAACCCCCCCCCTGGCTCCCCCCTCCTGTCAGGGAGTTGCAGAGAGTGAGGAGGTCTCCCCTGAGCCTCTTCTTCTCCAGGCTGAGCCCCCCCAGCTCCCTCAGCCTCTCCTCACAGCACTTGTGCTCCAGTCCCTTCCCCAGCCTTGTTGCTCTTCCCTGGACCTGCTCCAGCCCCTCCATGTCCTTCCTGAGCTGAGGGGCCAGAACTGGACACAGCACTCCAGGGGTGGCCTCACCAGTGCTGAGTCCAGGGGCAGAATCACTTCCCTGGACCTGTTGGCCACACTGTTCCTGAGCCAGGCCAGGATCCATTGGCCTTCTTGGCCACCTGGGCACACTCTGGCTCATGTTCAGCTCCCTGTCCATCCACACTCCCAGCTCCCTTCCTGCCTGGCTGCTCTCCAGCCCCTCTGGCCCCAGCCTGTAGCACTGCAGGGGGTTGTTGTGGCCAAAGTGCAGGGAACAGAACTCTGCCTGGGAAGCCTCCAGTGTGAGGCAGAGATTTTGTGCTCCTGTTTAAATCAGAGTATTTAATATGTGGACATGTGTTTGGCACTGCTCAATTACAGGAGCTCCACATATTTTCATGGTTTGATGCCTCAGAATAGAGTATCTCTTAAAGGACTTCCTGAGCGTGGCTAATTCCTTGCTGAATCAGCCAGACTGGTGGAGACTCAATTTTTACAGCTGTCTCAGCCTTTCATTCTAGAAAAGCTTCAAAATACTTAGCAGTGAATCAAACTCTATGGGAACTTATTGGTAGGATTTTGCTGAAACGATAGAGTGGCTACAGCAGTAATTCCCATTTCCATAGCAAAATTGTGTTCTACTTATCCAGCTATTTCAAAAACGGTATTGGAGGAGATTCATTTTGTCAATTCACATTTTCATCTCTAAGGCCTTCTATTTTTTAAAACCTGGCGTATTTTAAAAGACAATTACAATGTTAAAATATGTAATTTTTATTTATCAGCAATACCAAACCGAAAAATAATAATTTTCCATTTATTCAGATTGAAACTGTAATCCTGTTTGGGGTTTATTTTTTTCCTTACTTCGGCCCTTAGCACAAGGTAAAAATTCTATCCTTTTGAAGGTGGAGAGCCTTACAATTAAAAACCCAAACAAAAGAAAAACCCAAACAAACAAATAAACAAACCAAGAGTGTCAGGGGAAGTTCAAATTTTTGCTTTCATTTAACATGCTTCTCAGTAGAAAAGCCAGTTTCTCAGCTGCTCATGTTGTACAGCTCTTATTCACAGAACATCCTAACGAGAATAATTGCATCAATAAGTAAATATAGTATTTATACCTTCCATCTAGGGAAACCATTGCGGAAGCAGAAGCAAAGCAATTGCTCCTCTCTGAATTCCTTTTCTGGGAATTAATTTTTAAATATAATCCTCTATATGGGAGGATTCCACCACCTAAATTCTCAGCTGCATCTTTCAGGTAATTTTTTTTAAAAAAAATTATCTAATCAGAACCATAAACTCAAACAATAATGGACTGCTAAAGTTACTTGAAATCTGAACTTTGTGTCCATGGATTTCCTTCATAAACCTCTAGGAAGAGGTGGAGGAGTTGACTACTGCAAAAGTGCGATGGGAATCTTCTGTTTGCCATTTTTATTGGTATCTTGTCACTGGCTGGTGGATTTGTATGGAATCTCTGCAGGACAAGAATCTCAGTTGTGTCTTGGGAAGTAAAAAGGTACTAAACTTGGCTTGGTGCAAGAATTCAATACCAGTCTGGACAGGCTGTCTCTTTTAGGGTGCAGGAAATAAAAGCTACCTTCATGAACATTGTTGTTATTTATTATTTTGGGCCAATTTTTTAATAGGTGAACTTGATAATTTCATTTGATTATTTGATCACCTGTCTAGACCTTATAATATATCTTCCTTATCATAATAGATGCTTCTATTTGTACCCTGGTAATATTAATTAGATATACAGCAAAATGAGATATTATCTCACAACTGCTTGATTTATCTTTATCTGTGTGTTGCAATCTCAAAGCATTTTCTCAGAAAAATACCAAATTAGACTTAAAACTCTTAGTCTTTTAAGCTTCAGAAGGATGGCAATTGGATGTCTTTCTGTCCTGTGAATTTACTCAGTCATCAGGATGAATTGTGAACATGCAACATCACTCAGGAATTGGGCTGAGCATATGAGGATTCGAGTTAGTACAATAAAGTACAATAAAGAATTTCCTGAATTTAAAAATTTTTGTAACGTATCCTTTTGAGAACAGTATTTTAAAACCCAAGCTTCCATTTCTATTCTTGTAATTTCGACACTTTTATGGTAACTATCACCTCTAATTATCAGGGAACTCCCACTAGTCCTGCACTTGGATATCAGAGTGACTCCAGGGGCAGCAGCTCAAACCCAATTAGCAACTCAACTAAAAGTACTACAAACTAGACTGGTTTTTTTAGATGAAAGTCAAAGGAGAACAACACCCAAAATTCTTATAAACAGCAATCTTAAATCCCTGTGCATGTTGCTGTCAACTTCCTGAAATATAATATTTGAATGTGAGAATATATGTGTATTATTAAGGCAATGGGTTTGTAACTTCTATTACCCTTCCCTTGCTTTCCCAGGACTCTGTAAACTTGTGCCTGGCTCTGAACAACTCACACTTTGATATTCATACTCCAGCTTTACCTCCTCCAACTGTTTCTAGAAAGTGCACTCGATAATTTTTGTTGCCAGAACCGTAATGACCCTCAGTTCTTTCCAGACTCTTTCAGGGTGTTAATATTTCATTTGCAATCACACTCTGTGAGCTGTAAAAATTTTTATGAATGTGTAGAGAGCAAGAGAATATGTTTCACATTTGGGTTGAGCCATTACACTGGTAGCTCTAAACACAAAACATCCAATGTGAATGAATCTTTCTTTTACCGTGCAGATGCTCGATGCAGACCCCAAAAGCTTAAGTGAGGAGAGTCTTCCATTATCTAAGTGCTCTCATGTCCATGCACTTCAGGTGCTCATGCAGCAGCTCTATTGTTTTGTTGTTGTTAGTTCCCTAACTTGATGACCACTTATGTGATTATGTATTTTATTGAACTGGGACTGCTGAGATCAAAGTCAGGAATAAATGAGTGCTGCTGAATAGGGGTAAGTGCACCCATCTATAGGATTGCTGAAATAATTCAGATTAATCTTTCAAAAAGCAGGACTCACATCTGAGACAGACACCTGTGGATTTGAGAAATCAGGTCTGGTGGCTGATTATAGTGTTTTAAAGAACAGCTTCTTCAACAGCTTTCTGCCTATAAGGTGTGCAAAGCAGCATATTATTTCTCCTGAATGGGCAGCAAGAGCTTTATGCCATGGAAGTTAAACACCTCTCAGAAATGAAAGTATTCATAACTTCTATTTTAGCTTGCTGGGGAACAGCTCAGGAAACCGAATGATCAGCAAGAACTTGGAGGTAATTTTGTCTGTTTTTATTTGCTTGCTTGTATCCGAGACAGCTAAAATATTCTTTTATCTGAAGTATAATTAGGAGGCAACTGCACCACGAACAGCGAAAGCATTTAACTGCTTCAGCAAAAAAAAAGCCAATCTTCAACTTCATTCAGAAAGCTTTTGAATGAAGAAATTGAGGGCTGTAATTTTATTCTTAAAAGAAAGCTTTTCTTTCTAGGATAAGCTACAGAAAACTTTAGTTTGACTCCCACAATTGTGTTGCACACAAAATGTATTTAATAAAGAAGGAGATCAATATTTTACATAGACATTTTCACATTTAAATTCTCTTTTTTCCCTCTGAACACTTGAGAGCCAGCTTTCTTCCTTTCATAATTGTTTTCTCTGATACCTTTAAGTCTCAATTAGTGATACATTTTAGTGTTTCTGCATCTGGCTGACGAAATAGATGCTTTCCTACAAAAGCACTCCACTTATTATTTCACAAAGAAACTCTGATAATTCTACATTATTAAGACTCAAAAGACTCATAAGTAGATCAGTAAAGAGAAATTAATAAATTCAAATGCATTATGTCATAAGAAAAACACTATGCTTCTGACAACTGCTGCCTTATGGAGGTGGAAAAAATGAAAAGAACTGGTATTAAGTTAAAAATAAATCTGGTCAAATCCACTCATTTTACTGAAAAATCAATTTAGGAACAAGGTCATTTTGATAATCAGAATAAGATGATCTGAATGTTATCTTTCCTATTTAATTTCTAATACTGCTTCTATGATCTTGATAGTTTTATTTATTCTGAGGATTAAATTTAAAAAAGAGTGGGATGTACTCAGCTTCATAAGGTACCTGTTTTACTAGCATACAGATAGGCATAGCATTTAAGAAATATCAAAGGTGAAAACTTATTTCGTTCAAAAGCATATGAAACAAATAAGATGATTCTTAATTGTTTGCTCTTGTTTAACACCATGTCACTGTACAGCTCCACTGTCCCAGTTCTCAACACACTAAAAACACAGCAGTGGCTAAATCTGAGCTATGAGACCTAACTATAAAAAAAATAATCTTCTTCCTGTTCCCCTTCAAATCTAAGACTATTTCTGTTTATTGATTTTTTTTTTTATCTCCAATCCTTAGAAATATGTCTGTTCTCTGGACTTTCTGGGCACATGGAGAAGTTGGCAATCATTCCTTTTTTTTCCTTTTTTTCTTTATGAGACATTTAAGAACTGTGCTTGAGTTTTATAAGTGTTTAATAAGTACATATTAAACTTATTCTGCTTTATGGTATTTGTGACAGGAATAAGTTTCTGACACGTCCATAATCAGCAGGTGAATCAGTCTCTTCTCCCTGTAGGTGATGAGCTCAGGGCAATCACAACTGGGATAAGATTCAGGCAACCCAAATTTTATTGATTTGGATATATCCTCTCAGCCAAAATATGTCACATGAACTTAGATGTTCTGCATCAAAATATAGGTGGGAACACTGCATGGTTTAAAGTAAAAAGTGTTACCATATTTTGGACTAATAATTTTCTTTTTAAATTAAAAACCACAACATGAATATTAACTGTGTCGTAATTACATGGTGATTACATATGAGTGAGGGATGTTCTGTGTGCCCTCTGACTAATTCAAGGACAATTTTGGCTCATTTGGCCATCACCCTGCTGGAATATCCCCCTCCTTCCAGAAGAATATTTGTAACTGAGTAAATAAGCTGCCATTGCATGCTGGACTACATGGCACTGACTTCAATGTGCATGGGAAGCATTTATGTTGTATTAGCACAAATCAATATTAGTGGTTTGTTCTGTGACACGAATAGAACCTTAAAAAATTACTTAAAAGCCACTATAAAGCCCGGTGGCAGTTTTGAGTAAACTAATAATGTGAGGTGTGGTTCCTTGTCACATTCTCTTCTTCACCTCTGTTTGGAAAAGGGGTTTTGTTGCTTTTTTCGTTTTCAAACTTGTTCACACAAGCAACATTTTGTCCTTGTAGAACAAGGACTTTTCTACCGAGTTTTTTAATTTATCCTTTTTTTTTTTTTCAGATATGATCTGGAGAAGACAAAGAAACAATACCCCCATTTTTCATAGCCCTATCCCTCCTGTACACAATATATCTTCTCTCAATAAAGACAGAGAAACAAAACAAACAAATAAGAAAATAATCCTACATTTTTCCCATCTTACCAAGAGCATGTAGCCATCCTTGCCTTAAAAAGCAGAGATAAGTTCCATAATTTTTTTCTTAATTCCAAAGAACAGTTCTTCTTGATGTTTGGATGGTAACCATCATCAGATGTGACAGAAACATCCAATGTTTCTTCGTGTGCTCCATCCAAGAAAACTCTAATTAGCTGAATATTTACTAACCACATACTGTTATCCATACACATATTTAAATTTTGCCTACATCTCTTGAATCTCACATCTTCTAGAAATGCATTTGATTAATCTGAAACTCTGTATAGCTGATATTCTTTTTAAATCCTCAAGTACTGAGACAATCTAGTCTTACTTGTATTTGAAATATTGCCATTAAAATTCTGCTAGATACATGATTCTACCAGCAACAAATGTTGGTATGAGAATAGAAAAGTATTGCATATTACCATTTACATGTGTTTTTGAATTTACTTATGAATTCGACCCATACATTTGTGTAAGAACAATCCTATCACGGCAGAATTTGGGCTGAGGTAAATTAGTCTAGAAAATATTTGTTGTTTTATACCCCCAACCAGTTTCCACTAAGTAAATAAAAACTCACATCCTCTCATAAAAAATTTAATTGAATTTTTGAACCTGAATCTGGTATTTAAAAAACATATATAGATACCATCGAGATTAATAACATCCTCAAAGGGAGGAATTTTCTCCAGAAATGGGGATATAGTTTAGTTTATCTTTTTGGTTTTTTCCTAATTTTTACTGCAGATCTATAAAGTTCTGTTTAGAATTCTGTTGTAAATTCTTAAACAAAGATGTGTAATTATAGCAAACCTATAGACACTGCTATAGAATTACTAGAAAGCATTTGATAACAAAGCCAGGGTCTGTGTCTCATTCCAGATGACTGTTTGGTACTATATAAAAGACTGATGGGTCTTAGTTTTTATTTGGGGAGGGGGTGTTTGTTTTGTTTGTTTTAGCTTTTTGGGGGTTGTTTATTTTTTTGTGTGTTTTTTTCTTAATAATTTCAGCACTGTGGAGAACTATGAAATATCTCCCCCTGCTACACTGCAAAATGTAATCTCTGCTGCTCACTGTTTTAAAAGTTTGGAATACTTTTGAGCACTGAAGCTCTTAGAATCTGTAGAAAATGCTGCTTGCCAAAACAGCCCATTCAAGAAAAACCTTGACAAAATAAAGTCTCTGTCTTCTACAAAGGTTTTCATCAGCTGTGTCTTACATTTTAACAGGAACATGTCACTTGAAGATGCTTTCCTGGCTGGAACTTTTTCTGCCACGTTTCCAACAGGGATTAAACTCCATTCTCGGGAAAACATCAGTCCTGTGTTATGATATAGTTCCACATAAACTGATTTTTTATGAATCCCTGAATATTCTTTAAAGTACACCCAAAGTTCAATCTAATCTAGATGGCATCATCAAATTTTTATACCATTACTATAATTACATTTGCACACACAACTCAATTACCAAAGATATGGATCGTTACCTGCACAATTTGATTATGAAATTTAAATCAATATATTTGATATAATTACAGTTAAGGTTACAGTACATTTTGTCACAAACCACATTATACATTACTGTCTTGTTTTATGCATTTTAATAATTCACTTTAATCCGGTATACTTCAATAAAAAGGGATATTTTTCTTCTGGAGTAATTTCACTAAATGGGAGGAGATGGGAAAATATATTGTACATTAGCATCTAAAGCTAAGCATATTATCTCTCCTGCATTTTGTTTTAATAATCTACAGGCACATTGTTGTATTTTGGCAAGAGAGAAATATCATTGTATTATTGTGTGTTCACGGAAGCTGATCCGTAGGAGAAAATTGGTAGAAGGAAATATATGCAAAAATTAAAGCCAAATTGGGTGCTAACACAGAACATGTGCTTTAATGTTCTTGTCCAGGTGCCAATGAGGGTTAGATTCGATTCAAAACTTGAATTTGGACAGTTCTGAACCAGCAAATGTTTGACAGTGAGTGACCCTCCTGTGCACACTAATCCAAGCATGCACATACTCTGGGAAATACAGTCATTTGGGGGAGATGCAGCAGAGAATCTGTTCAGAAAATACAAACAAACATTGCTAAAACAGATTAGAACCAGAAGCAATTTAAGAATATCCATATTTTATAACGACGGAAATTTTCAGTTGAGTTATTCCTACACAATTTCATTTCAAATTACGGTGTTATTTGTCTCTAAGTGTTTCCTTCCCTATGCTGGGACAAAGATGACTATACAGCACCACGAGACTTTTGTATTTTTACTTTTATTTTGTGTCCTGGCATAGTTTCACTCAGGGTGAAATGGTTATTCACTTGCTTCAAAAAAAATATTAAACGTGATTCGTCTTAAAATTCATTTTAAGCACCAAGGTGGTTTTTGTAGCAATGAGTTTTTTCTTTTTCATAGATCAAATTATTAGCAGTAATTTATTGTTAATAAACATTATTAACAAATACAATAGTAATGTATATGCTGTGTTATTTAATATAATAATTCTCTCTAATATTAAAGATCACAACAAATGTTTTCTTGCAACCTCTTGATAGTCTCAGAAAACTGTCCTTTAAATATTCTTTATTTTTTTAGATGACCCCTGCTTTGTTGTCTTAATTAAGGTAACAGATAAGTGGCAGATTGATCAATGAAAGGCCAGATTTTCAAAAAAAAACCCATGTAGCAAAGCCTACTTGAAAGCTTCCTTAGTTATTTTAACACAGCAAGGTTAATATGATCCC
The DNA here is from genome assembly GCF_025592945.1 of Manacus candei. NCBI lineage: Eukaryota > Metazoa > Chordata > Aves > Passeriformes > Pipridae > Manacus > Manacus candei. The sequence goes on from NW_026138092.1 coordinate 1,880,592, forward strand.
TGCTTCGGTTGAAGAACCATAATGTCTTAGAAACACTATTAAACCCTATAATAATATAAAGGACATATGAGTTATAAGTCCTAACTATTTACTTTTTCCCATTGATAATTCGATCCAAATAAGAATTCTGTTCAAGGTGAAGTGCATTGAAAAATTTTCTTTAATTTAGAATTAATGTTATGTCTGTTCTTCCAATCAATAAGTTTGATTTCTTTATTTGATTCTTGACCAAGTATAGGATTTCTCCCTTCTCCAGGAATTTGTTTTCACTTCCAAATAAGTGTTAAATCACTACAATTTTCAAATTTGGACATTAAAAATATGATATGGTCCGTGTAAAAAAAAAAAAAAAAAGATGAATTTGAACAGTTTTCCAATATTGACTCAAAAAGTTTTAGATATCAACTCTTCAATCACTCTGAACCCAGGATTACCCCTTATTTTGATGTTCTGATTTTCCCTAACAGTTTTGGGATTTGAAATTAAATAAAGGAAGTGAATATGTGTGTACATGCCAGAGATGTTTATCATGCTGTATCCTAGTAAAAAGAGAGAGAATTGATATCTTTTAGGTTTTTATCTCAGGCAGATACTGAGCTGCACAATTTATTATTTAAATAACATTTCAGATTTCATAGTGCAAGTTAATGAGCTACTCTACAGGAGGAAAAACTATATTTTTCCTCAGATTTATTAACAGGCTTTCAAATTGAGACCTGCAGAAATGTTCTTTACATTTGTGACTGTAATATCTGATATCTGAGGAGGGATAAAACACAGTCTCATTTCTGGGAATGGATTTTCTTTTCTTTATTGAAAGACGATTTCACAACAGAAATTAATTGAATTTTAAAAGACTTCTCCTAATTCTATTTTTTATATGTTTAGTAAACATGAAATAAAAAGAATGACTGAAACCTATTTAAAATCTCTTTAAGTGAGAATGTTGGAGAAAGGAAAAAAAAAAAATCCAGCTTATCAGCTCACGCCCATGTATTAATTCTTCTTACTCTTTTTTCTGTGATCTATTCCACATTAGCATCAGAGATCATAGTTCATCAAAGAGTGTTTCTGTCTTAATCTCAGTTTATATCTCAGTGAATCTTAAAATGTTCAGTCATGACTTTGTGGACCTGAGCAAGCAAGTGTGGTCAAGTCTATGGTGAAATAGCAATCAAATTCAAAATCTTTGGAAATGATAGAATGATTGAATTCTGGAGAAAACAGGAGTTCTTAAATGAAATGTTTACCTCTGTAATATAGATAGGACAGTTTCCAAGGGACTAAAACATCTGCATGGTCCATCCTGTTGCCTTAGTGAAAACCCCATCCAAAAGAATTTCTCATATAATATATTAATGTGAGCCAGATCCCACTATTTCCCCTTTGAATTTGACAGGAGGAGACTTTTATCTTTAATGTACTCAGCATCCTCTAAAACCAGATAATAGAACCTTTCTGCTCCTCAAGGGTGACCAACCTTACAATGTCTACATATGGGAGATGTCTGGCTGGATATTTCTAAAACTACCTCTACAACTTTATTAAAAATACTTGCCTGACATCCAAGTGCACTTTGTCTACAAGATGAGGAGAGCCTTCTACACAATCTTTGCTGTGTGACAGAGAGAAAATTCCACTTCATCCCCCATTTCTGTTTTGAGAGTGAAAGAACATGTTTAAACAGAGAGGAAAATGGGGTTTTAATGTCTAGAAGTACAGGTGAACTTTGGACTGAAAATTGTTTTTTTGTAAAAAAACTAGTGGATGGTCTGAGTTAATAGGATTGGTTTTCCTGAGAGTGTTCACAAGAACAACTCCATCACCACATGCCTTAGTTTTATTGTCTGATTTTTAGTGACTTCACTGGTATTTCAGAAACTAGCAAAGGTAAAACAGGGATTTTTTTGGTTTGGTTTGGTTTTTTTTTAAGAGAAATAAAAAGGTGAAGTCTCAAGATATCTGTTTCAGCTTAAGTTAAATGCTATGACTCTTTTTCCTAATTGCTGGAAGGATTTTACAATCATTTTAGTGAAAGGAATGTCTCTAATCTGAACACCCTTAGTCACACAACTCACTTTGCTGAACATTTCCTACTTCCATAAATTTGTTTTTACAAATTTACAAAAAAACATTGAGACTGTCAAGAAAATAAAACAAAAAACATTAAGACTGTCATGAAACTGGTTGCATAAATTTTATTCAGACTACGACAATTATGACAAAGAATTAAATTACATTCAAGCAGAAGTTGTTGTGTTTTCTTTGCTTGTGTGTTTGGTTTAATGTAAGTTCCACTGACATGATCAGTGAAACTTCTGTTCATTCCAACATTGTTTTCCGGTATCTTAGTTTCTTTTCTTACAGTATAAATAGAATTTAAACATGTGGGACACATTTCTTCAGCAAAAAATACAATATATGACACTTCTATGTAGACTCTGTTCTGTGATTTGTTTTTACATATTTATAGAAATCTTTCCATGATTAATATTATTGTTATTGCTATTACTGTCACTGTTAGTTTTACTACTGCTATTGCTATTTAGTAACAGAAAAAACAGATTTCTAAAAATCTAGACTGAGAATGCAGAATCTACCAATTGATTGCAGTGATCCTCACAGCAATATAATTTTTCTTTAATTCTACATTCAATAAGTTTAAAATGGTTTTGCTGTTAGAGAAGGCTGTTTTCAGGTTCCCTTATTCTTTAGACCTGTTGCTCATTTTGTGCCAATGAATGTATATAATTTGCAGTCCAAAATGCAAAATTACTGGGACTGTGATGTGTTGTAGTGCACAAGTGATGACTGAAGCTGCTTTTAATAATTATCGTGAAATGTCTTTATATTGCCTTTATTCCATATTTTTCAGCTTCAAAAAGTTCACAGTATAATATGTGCCTCTGCTCAAAAATACCTTCCTTTGGGAGGAAACAAGCATTTTATTTTACTGCTTTTTAAGCTTTTTCTAGTCCATTTTGCGAAAGAAAAGATTTAGTGTATGAATCACATATCTGGCTTTAAAAGCAGCAACTATTTATAAACTGTAACACAAACCAGATCTCTCTTATCTGATATTTTGACTGACTCACTTGCAACAAATGCTACAAAAGGGATCAAACCACTTCCTTATGTCCTCTAAGATTATTATCTTAAATACAATAACCAAAATATGCTTTAAAAAAAAATCACATCTAGAAGTGGATAATGTTACCATTATGAGTACTCTCACATGACTATTCTCTTAGAGTTCTAACACATTTACAGTTTCCCTCCTTGTTTCAAATATTTAGGAAAAAAAACATCATTAAAACTGTCATGAAACTGGTTGCATAAATTTTATTCAGACTACGACAATTAAGACAAAGAATTAAATTACAGTCAAGCAGAAGGTTGTTGTGTTTTCTTTGCTTGTGTATTTGTTTTAATATAAGTTCCCCTGACATGATCAGTGAAACTTCTGTTCATTCCAACATGATTTTCTGGTATCTTAGTTTCTTTTCTTACAGCATAAATAGAATTTAAATGTGTGTGACACATTCCTTCATATGTTTGGGCTTCTTATCTCACCTAATTCCATGTTAGGGGAGAGAAAGGAGGATTTAACTCCTTACCTGTAGCATCAACATCCTGGGAAGATGGTGTGAACTACATCATCCATGGCTGACCCTTAAAGAAAAATACAGCTGAAAAACTTGTCCCCTTTAAAAGAAGAAACCACTTGAGTGCTTGAGACTGCAGCTGACAGAAGACTTCAGAAAGCTTTCTGTAAATATATATTCGTTCCATAAATATTTATAATTTCTATGCCAACCTCAGTGTAAGGTTTAACAAACTAGAGAACTCTTTTAAAAAGTGACACAAAAATTGTAAATGTACTTTCAGAGTAAATTTTAGAAGTATTTTTCCAGCAATTTGCAGGGAAATGTAACTAAAATTTGCATTATTTCTGCTAGGGGCATAATAAGACAAAAAGAAAGCAAAGCACTATTTAAAGAGCAAATCTATACTAGTTGAAACATAAACTTCAAAAATATATATCAGGGATAAAGTTTCACTGGACCTTTTTCCAGGGATCAAATCAAGCACTATGGAGTTAGGATCCCAATTCTGGGAAAGCAAAAAATCCAATATATGACACTTCTACATAGACCCTCTATTCTGTGATTGTTAGCAAGATGAGTATTCTATTTGGGACAGAATTATTTTAGGACCTTATCTGAAAGCAAATATTATAGGGTTCCTATAATATGTTCAGAAACATCCCTGGTTATGCTCTATAACAGTATAAGTGAAACAGTGATTTGCTTGCAAACACCTGATAAAATGCTTTAAATTTCTCTCTCTTTGCCAGTCAACAAATTGTTTTTGAACTAATCCTCATTTTTTGTTTTTGACCAGCTCTTTTATATTCTGCTTACCCTTCACTGAACAAACTCAACTACCTGTTTTTCTGTTCTAGTAGAGCTTTGCAGATAACTGGAACATCTTAAGCCCTTCCAGAGTAATAAAAATTCAAAAAAAATTTCAATTTTATTCAATCATCTTTTATGGGATCACAGGCACTTCTTTAAGATCTGTTGATATTTTGTCCTGCTTTGACTACAGCTTTAATGTCCCTTCTTAGCTCCCAAAAGTGAGGAGGGAAACAGTAGGGAATTCAGTTCCTCATTCTTTCATAACCTGCAGCTCCAACGAAAAAATGGGAAACAAATATGACCAAGAATGTCTTCTTGGTTCTCCTTCCTCTTAAAGCTCTTTTCATTTATTTTTTTTTTTCTCCTCTCAGCGTCTGCCTGAATTGAAACTTCTTCTGAAGCCCTCACTGACAATTTTTCATGGATCTTTTGAGTGGAGAAAAAACAGTCCTTTTTACTTTTCTGAACCATTTTTAGCAGAGAGCCTCCAGGTAATCTCTCTGACTGAAGAAAACAGGTCTCCTCGTATCGTTTTCCACACGAGGCACTTAGAGAAGCAAAGACAAACACAAAATGGATGGAATCATTTGCAGAAGAGCACATTAAATTGCTGATAGGCAGTGGTGGTTACTTTGGAAAGGGGTGACCATGGCATTTTTGCAGTTTGTTATGGTTGTCCCAGATTTTGTATAGTTGTTTTTTGTTGGTTTTTTTTGTACTGTCCAGGCCTTCATAATGCATCAGAACTCATTAGGGCAATTTGTTGGTGTCAGTTCCTGTTACAAAAATGGGAGGCACAGGGATGGAGCACTGTAATAGCAGCCTGTCTCTGAGACTGTGCTGAACTGCTCTGTGATGTGCCTTGGATTTTATAAATAATTGAAAACAGTAAGTGGCAGGAGAGCTAGCAGCAGGAAGCACACAACTCACTGCAGTCTCTGTGTGAGCAGCTCCCCTGGACTAAATAAAATCAATAATCACCAACCAGCCTTTCTTGGGTACTATAAAAGCTAAAGATCCCATATTGCCTTTTATAAATGAAAACCAAGTAATTGACAGCAGTGACAGCTGCTGAGAGCACAGCACTCACTGCCTGGGCTCAGGGCCTCTTTCCTCTCCCTCCACCAGCAGAAAAAACACATATATTGCAAACCCCAATGACTGGCATTGCTGTGGTAACACAAAGAAAGAACTCACTTATTGCCTTATAATTGGAAATGAAAAAAATGGAAGCACTGCCAGCAAAATGTTGTTAATGAGGCGCTCTACAGGCTCTGATTTCAAAAGCTAAAATTTGCTTAAATCAAAATAATAAGGAAGAATTCTCTGGGATACTACTGAGAATTCAGACAGCTCTTGATGTGTCCCCTCCATCCCCAGCTAGTTCTATACATTCCCCACCACCCCCAACTGGAGCTAATAATAGGAAGGAAATGTGCTACCTGACTCAGTGTATCGCTGTGGGATTATTAATCAGTCAATGTTTGTGAAGTACAAGGAAAACGAAATGCTACACACGAGTGTTAAATATTATCTTCTCCCAGACTCATTCTCCCCCTCCAGCCCTTCAGCTACTCTTCCTCCCTTCTCCTGTAGATTACTACCTACTTTGGTGTGTTTGCAGCACACCTAACCAGCACCCCAGGGTTCCAGGCTGCAGAGTGGCCTTGCTTTCAGGAGGCAAGGTCTGTTCTGTAAAATGTGTCTGAAAAACTTTTCGCAGTCATTTGTTGTAGAGAACCCTGAATAAGCTATTCCCTCACCAAGTTTTCTTTCCCACTAGCCTAAAATTACTCTAAATATCTGAGACAGCAGCTAACCTACTTTATACTGAAGTATTGACCCAGGAGTACCTAAGTGCTTTGTACCTACATGCACCCCGTGATGATGGACTGCTTTTCTGCTACTGAATAAGCAAGATAAAAAAACTACATTCGATCTGGAACCTTCCCAAGGCTTCCTGGTGCCCTCGGGCACACACAGGAAATCTTTGCTTTTATAGGCCATTCACACCCCTTTTCATGACGAGGAGAGTGGACAACCCCTTCCCTTGAAAAGAGAAAAATCTCTAAGTAGAAGCCTATTTCTCTGATAGCAGGAGGAGCTTGAAATCCCTATTTTAAAAGAGATTCTGGGACACTCAGTGTCTTCCTACTCCAACCTATCAACCCCATTTTCCCGTTCAGGTCCTTCTGTGAGTGGAAGCTGAAAAGAACTGAGAGCAGCATCCTCAGCCACTTCCCAGATATTATCCCAGGACAATTCTGCTGAGTGCTGGGGGGAGTGTGAGCCACAGCAGGGGAGAGCACCAGGCAGGGCAGAGCTGAAACAAGGCACAGGTGACCAAGGGCACTTTGCAGAGAGGCAGCAAGAAGGGCTCAGGTCTCCTGCAGCCTCCAGCCCGCAAATTCCAGGGTCAGGGTGAGTCCAGGTAAAACAGCACTGATATAAATCATGCATGCTGATAGTTCTGAGTTACAGGGGCTGTCTGGTGTTAAAAATATATCATAAATATCCAAGTAAATTTGGGAGATTCATTTCTCCCAAATGTCAGCTTCAATTAAAAGTACAAAATGTTTTCTCCCCGAAGGTTTTGCAAAGAGTTGGTTCATTGCAGTCAGAGAAGTGAAATGAGGAGGCCTCTAAAAGCACCCCCAAAATGCAATCCTTTCAGACAGTCTAATTTTTATTTTGAAACAGGATAAAATTTAAAAATTGTCAACTGTTGGAAAATAGGTTGATTTTTTTCTATCAGTGTATTTTCTATCTAATATTAGATGGATCAACTATTTAATTCTAAAGGTCCCCCATCCCACCTCCTTTTCAAATTACACATCCCAAACAGTAGATTCTGCTAATCTACAATGTACATTCTTCACTGGGTATTTTCAACAACCAAACAAAATATTTCTGGGAAAGTGCAGTTTAATATGTAGCAAATGTAGCTTCTTTTGCCATCTTCTGAATTATTGTTATGAGGATTTGTTTTTGCCTTAAATGAATAGACTTCACATTTTCCCAGCCAGCTGCGCTGTGAGTGACACAGGGTCCATGTTAGTCCCCTATTAGAAAAATCAAATTTCCTATGTAATTGGGGATAGATTAAAAGGACTTCATCAGTCATCATCCAATTTCTCTTTTCTCATTTCTCTAAGGCATTATATTCTAAAGTATATAGGATTGGTGGAGGTTTTTTGTTTTCCTTTTTTTTTCTTTTTCTTTTGTTTTCCTTTTTTTCCTTAAGTCTTCAAATTCAGCCCACACTCACATTTTATTTGATGGATCTCCTATACCTTGGGAAGAGCAGGATATCAGGGCTGTTATACCCTGTGTGCTGGACAATGCCAGGATCTGAAAACCTCTCAGTGATTGACAAGGGTTGAACTTTTAAAGTTCTCAGCCCTTGACTGAAAGATGACCTTTTTTGTCAGACTTTTATCTCAGGATGGCAATTTTGGTGGGTGAGGCATTCAATAGTGAGGGAACAGCTCTGGTAAGAGCTGAGGTAGTGCCCTTTCAAATACACCATGTCTAAAAACTGAGCACACTGATGCCACTTTAACCAAACCTTCTGAATTTATTCCATGTTCAGGGACTTCACATCCAAATAAATATCCACACATATTTACAGGAGTATAGGAAACAGCCATGAAGCACACACATGCCTAGGAAAAGTTAATCAGTAGCAGTTGAACACTTATTTCTTCTCTTAGGACTTTTTTTCCCATGTAATACATGCAGCCAGAGGCAGGACCTCATAATCATCATTGTAGTCTTATCTTGCCTTTTCCAAAACTTAGTAGATATTACTGGGATAAAGTATTAATTCTTTTACTCCAGCTAAAGGAGTATATTAAGAATTTCCTAATAGACAAATTTATTGCCCATGTATTATAATTTGATGCAAATTAAAGAGTTTGTCAGAAGATTCTATGATTAGTTATTATCCAATATAAAAGAAAGCAGTGTCATTTCACATCCTTGTGAGAAGAATTTTGGTTTATCATTACACTGTAAACAAATATGATTCACAAAGAAAGTTTTTTGATTTTTTACTTTTCATTTTTTCCCCATTCAAACTCTGAATAGCCATTAACATGAGATCAATCTTGGAATGTAAAGAGCTTGGGTGGGAGTTTCCCTCAGATGGCACAAGCAGTTTTCTTTGTTTGATAAAATCTGCATACAGGTGAGGAGGAAGTGGTAGTTAAGATTAAAAGTCTTTATTATATCACAAAGCATTTTTCAGTGTCTGTAAGGCAGAATCAAGCTGTTTGATGGTGCATCTGCCCAATGGATGGACAGTTTCAATGAGTATCATAGAAATTACTCAGATACCTGAGAAATATATGTCATAATTTCGAGAGATTTGCAAACTTTTGAGAGTGCTGAGGGTGTGCAAATTCATTGAGAACTGAATAATTCTTGCTGCATACATTTGTTGGTTACCAGCCTGGGCAATAATTTAGGAAAATTACCAGTGGCAGTTTTCAATGGACTTCCAGCTCAGGAAGCTGGGAAAGCTGAGAGAACTAACAGAGAAGGGATTAAACCTTCTCTACTCATCAATTTTCTATATTCCTCCTTCAACATCTGCTATTTGTCGCTGCTTAGGACAGAATATTCAGTGAGGTGGAACCTTTGCTCTGACACAGTGTGGTTCTTCCCACGTTTTTATGTGCTTGATAACAGCACTGTCTGTCACCGTGGAGCTACATAAAACTCCTCTGTGGATTTATGTTCATTTAAAAGAGAACTGGGGGAGGGGGGGGAAATTGAGGAAAAAGCTTTTTCCCTCTCGCTCGCTGTCTGTTCGGAACAGAAGCTCCTGCTATGACACAGCCAGGCAGCTTCTCTCTCAGCAGAGTTGTGTGCAGCCTCACTGCAGCACAGCATCCAGCACCTGCAGGATTCCTGCTTCCAGAAGTCAGCTCTGAGCCAGGGAAGTGGTGGCAGGGCTGCAGCCCCAGGTGACAGAGATAAATTAACATGAGCAGTGGCCACACCAGGTATCTACCCATTAATGTGGAATAATGTGCAAGTGTGGTCACCATATCATGGCTGGGCTTAGGGAATGAAGATTTGGGAAGGGCTCTACCCACGTTTGTTACCAACATGCTGGTGGCTAAAAAGGCCAATACGAGACAGACACATCTGGTTGCAAAAGGCACAGCAGAAAGACTCCTTAGGTGGGAAATTCTGCAAGACACAATTCTTTCTGCATTGTCTTTTCTCCTCAAGGGTGATCCTGCTGCGTTCTCAAAGGCATCAGCAGCGTTATAGATGGTGTGTGTCCAGATGTCCCGATTGGAGGCCAGAGTAGACCAGTTATGGTGATCAATATGGCCAAGGCTGAGATGTTGTTTCAGGCAGTCCTTGTATCTCCTCTTTGGGGCTCCTCTCTTGCGGCAGCCGGTGGCAAGTTCACCATAGAGCAGGATCTTAGGGAGGGGGTGGTTGGTCCTTCATCCTGGAGACGTGCCCTGCCCAGCACAGCTGTGTTCTCAGCAACATGGCCTCAATACTTGTGAGTGCTGCTTGTTCTAGAACAGATGGATTGGTCACATCATCTGACCAGTGGATGTTTAGGATTGTTCAGAGGCAGCGTTGATGGAGCGTTCCAGGAGTCGCAGGTGGTGGCTGTAGATGACCCATGATTCAGATCCATATGAGAGAGTAGACAGCACTATGGCTCTGTAAACACTGATCTTGGTTCTTTTCTTCAGGTGTTTATTTCACCAAACTCTTTTATGAAGCTTTCCAAAAGCTCTCTATGCCTTTGCTAACCTGTTGTCTGTCTCCCCATCAATCTCACCATCCGAGGAGATGAGGCTGCCTGGGTAATTAAACTGCTGGACTGATTTGAGCTCTGATTGCCAATGGTGATGTGGGGATGATGGAAGACTTCCTGAGGTGCAGGTTGATAGAGAACTTCTGTCTTCTCTAAGCTGACTTCCAGCCCAAAGAGCTTGACAGCCTCAGCACAGCAGGATGTTAAACGCTGCAGAGCTGCTTCTGTGTGAGCAACAAGGGCGTTGTCATCAGCATAAAGCAGCTCCTGGACAAGATGGTTTAAGGTCTTAGTGTGGGCCTTCAGATCACCAAGGATCTCATTGTCCTAAGATCACCAAGAGTGGTCACCATAACTGCTTATTAAAACCTGCATCAACAACCTAGTTTAGTTAAGCTTAGCTACATCATCTTACTGATCCCACATGTCTTCTGCCTTACAATCTAACAGCAGAAGGCTGAATTTTGAACATTTTCAGACACCTCCCCACTCCATAGTTACAGGCAGCCAATACTATGTGCAGCTTCTACTTTAAAGTAACACTGACTGTGAGAAAGAGTTAGCTGAGCTTTAAAAATAACACAATAGTTCTTTAATAATTAAACAAAAATTAAAAACTGATTTAGAAAATAGTTATCTGAATACCTCTAATTTAATCTTTAGACAATTGCTTTAAAGAACATCCTGGGAAACTTTTTGCAAAAAGCAAAGGATCAGTTCTGTAAATTAAAATACTCTGTTCTAGAATTACCAACAGAGAGCAGGAAAACACCATAAAGACCATGTGTCCATTCTAATGAGCTCAGATTTCAAATGTGGGAATACTGACAATGAACTGCTTGCAAACAAGCTAAAGAATTATTTGCAGACATTATTTGGCAAATTCACTGAATAAATTATTCACCATGAATTATTCACCCAACTCTATTACTTACCCTCATCAGGCACTAAAGCCATCGAAACTTGAGCTTTATTGTTAACCATTATAATTATGAATTATAATTAATTCTCAACAATGTTGTCAAGAGACTGCAACATGACTGAAAAGTGTGCAACATTCCAAAGGTATCAATGACACGAATAATTCCCTCAATGCAAAACATGGCATTAAAATAGGCCGAGAATAAATCACCACCAATGAGTAAGCAATATAATAATTTGCTGCTAAAACAATTAACATTTCAAATGTTAATTCTCCTATTCTCTGCAGCCACATAACAATGAGTCACCGAGCTGGAGAAAGCTGCAAACAAATCTAACTGGGCAACACAAGGGAAAAAAGAAAGTTCTCTTGGAGAATTACCTCCTATCTCTTTGTAGCAGTTGGTGGGCAGCTTTTAAAGCATTGTTTGCCTCATAGTTTAGTGCTACTGAGAATCAAGTTACATAAATATTTCTCTGGGTTTTTTTAAATAAAAATAAGAATAATGCAGAAAATGAAAGGTGATAGCCCCTACAGCTGTTCACTGTGTTCACCCTACCTATGAGAAAGACATGAATGAAATGTTCATTTGAAAGGCATTCCACCCTCTTCATAAGGAAAACTGAATGCCTGTATGCCCTCTGTCTTTGCCACATATTCCTGCAGTAGTTATACTCAAATTTTACTTTGCTTTCTCTTTCTTTCTTCCTTCCTTCCTTCTTCCTTTCTTTCTTCCTTTCTTCCTTTCTTTTTCTTTCTTTCTTTCTCTCCTTTTTCTTTGTATCCTGCTTTCCTTCTTTCTTTTTTTACTTCCTTCTTTCTTTCTTTCTCTTCCCTTCTTTCTTTCTTTTTCTCTTTCTTTCTTTCTTTCTTTCTTTTTCTTTCTTTCTTTCTTTTTCTTTCTTTCTTTCTTTCTTTCTTTCTTTCCTTCTTTCTTTCCTTCTTTCTTTCTTTCCTTCTGTTTCTTTCATTCTTTCTTTCCTTCTTTCTTTCTTTCCTTCTTTTTCTTTCTTTCTTTCTTTCTGTCTCTCTTTCTTTCTTCCTCTCTTCCTTTCTTCTTTATTGTCCTATTAACAAATACTGCCATTTCCTTCCTGTTAGGTTGCTTGATCTAGACTTTGGACCCATTAAAAACTTTTCTCTACAGCATGACATCCTCCCTACTCCACTTTCAGTTGTGATAATCTTGTCATAGTAATTGCTGCTGTCATCATCAATATTAAGGTTCATTTTGATTTCTTTTCGAGTCTACATGTTTGCTCAGGTCTTCCAGCCAGCATGACTGATCAGGGTGTGTGAGACAGGAGCTTCAAGATTTCTGGTATTTGTGTGGTCACCTGCAATGTTGAGACCAGTAGACACTTCATTCAGGGTCACTCATGTCATCATAATTGTCACTGCATTTAATATGACAATGAACTCCTGGTTCTGGTTACAGCCATCCAAGCTTTGCTGCACGTTACCAGCCATTTTGGGATAAATGTACATTTGACTCTGGTTGTTTGAAGAGTTGTGACACACAGCTTTTCAAACCACACCAGCAACATCACTAAGTATTCTGCAAGATTAAGAAAACCTCATGAAACATTCCATTTAAGGGGATATTTTTAACTTTTATTCCTGCTAGTGTAGCAAGACAAATCCACGAAGGCAGTATTTGGACTTAATTACCTTAAAAAAACCCCACTACATATCCAAATATTCTCAAATAATTGGAATAGTACTACTCCAGGTAGCTAAGGCATGGAGATCTAAAAATATCAAAGTGGTTTTGAAGCTTTCTTATTTTTAATAGACAAGAAGGTATCAATAAGTATTACAGCTTCCATGAATACATAGCAAGATATTAATAAAATATCAGTCATGAAAATCTGACTTGTTCATAATTAATTAGAGTACATCTGATACTCTTCTTAGCTAGGAACCATATTTAAAATAAATGACCTGTCAAGTAGCATTTTGAATACAAACTGAAGGTTAAAATAATTCTAATATGGGCAAAACTTTTTTATTCCTGTGAACTAGTATGGCAGTATAAATGTGAAAGATATCATCTGTCACTATAATAATATTTAGGGGTTTTTTTGGGGGGAAGGAGGAAGGACTATGTTAAGTAGATAACTGCATCTTAAAAGTTCATGGCTATGCATGTGGCTTGAATGCAGCAGAAAACTAATTTAGTTCCACTTGTGATCTTGCAATAATTTCTGTCAATCAGGATGGCATTAATAAAAAACCTCAATCTAAACAGAAGTGCTGTGCAGCGTGTATAATGTATACACTCATTGAAAGAGGCTGAAAAGATTGCAGTCACACAATTAGGGTAACATTTGACAGCTTTAATCACTTTGAATCTCTTCACATCACTTTTAAATGTCAAAACCACCTCCAGAGATCTCATCAGAACAAAGCATTACTTAAATTGCAAATGAAACTATCCAAATTCAGCACACTATTATTAAAAATATTAAAAATGCCCCACATTATTTTATGAAAAACACTCATAAAACATGCTATGATGCAACATTGAAATGAGCAAAACAACAACTATGGTTCATTAAAAAAAGGTATTAATGCTAAATTTACTCTCCATTAGCATGTCATGAGATGTTATTTTTCACTCTGTGCTGTGCTATCTTCCCCAGGCAACTGGGATTTCTTCCTTCATGTAAAAAAAAAAAATTAGGATTATTTAAAGTATGAAATCCTTGTAATTTGGTGAGGAAAGACATATAGGTAGACAGATAGCTGTAAAAAGGGTTTTGCACTGATATCATGCAGCAACAGGCTGCCTATCCTGTTCATTTATGGGGTTTTTAATCCTTTTTTCACAACAATTGTAGCTGCTACCTCCATGACATATTGCCATTTATTCTGTATGACTTATTTGTATACAAAGATTACGCAGTGATGTATCCTTATGTTTTAAATGTGTCCTATCCTTTAACTAATTGTTTTCTTTGTGTTCACTAGACCATACTTTTGAAGGTTTAAAAATGCAGCAACATGAAACCTGTTTTTAAAAATTCTTTTTCAGCCCACAATATTCCAGTTATGCAGTTATTTTTACGATATTATTATTTTTAAATTGTTAGGGGTTTTTTCCCATCTATAGCACCATCCAAACTGAAAGAAAAAAATCTCCTTGTGTCGATATTTAGCTATTACTCAGCAGATATTCCTGTAGTGAAGCTAAGAGCACTTTCCACACAGCATTGTACTCTTTGGTAACCTTTCAGACTGGTAAGAAAACCAGCCACTAGAAAGTTGAGGTCCCAATAACAGATCTACAGGTGGATATTTCTTGTCATCCTTTGAAATCCTCTTGGATGATCTCAGGGTGTGTGCCCAAGTAAAGCACTAGGCCCCACTTTTTCTTTTTTTATTCAGAGGTTCATGATTTCCTAGTTTTTGGATATGTTAAGAAAATATAGTCCTGTTGTGTCCAACCTCCTCTAAGTGGAAATTATATTTTCTCAACATTTTCAAAAATCGAGGCTTCTAAAGAGGTAGAGAAGTACCTGTATGCAATACAGAAGTATTGCATAGCTGAGAGACATTAGTGAGCAACATTTAAAAATAGTCTTAAGTATTATTATATGTGTTTTAGTTTTATTATTCATAGTACTGGATTTTTGTTGGAGTGCTGTATTTGATTTAATTAAGTCAATCTACATTCAGTGTGAAGGATGAAAAGAGGTAACAGAGCAGGAAGAAAGTTGTTCCTGTCGACACGTGTAGGAGCCACTTGCTATGGAAAAACATTTAAAAACTGCTCCTCTGCCAGACTAAAACCCGTTGCAACAATCAGTAAAATTTAGGCAGCATCTAGTTTGAAAAGGATACAGCTGATCCCTGATCCAGGGAATTGGAGGCAGGAGAGCCCACACACAGCACGCCCATTGACAGGTCACTGAGCTCCTTTCTCTTCTCAATCTACCCCAGCCAGTTTTCTCACTCAGCCACACACAGCATGTGCAACTTCGAACAATTCTGCACCGCGGGGAATATTCTGCAGGAGCTACATGATAAGATTGCCGAATGTTTTCCTCCTTGCTCCCTTTGTCCTTGAGTTTCCCGCCTCCAGTCGCGGGGCAAATCCGGCGCGTGATCCGAAGGGAAGGTTCCTCGCCCAAGGGTCACGTTCCCTGTGTGGTGCTCTGATATTTGCAGCCACCAGCCTCCATATTTTTAGGTTTGAGCACACTTTTTGCCTTTGTAGATGTCGTGCAACCGCATTACCTGATTTTTGTAACAGGCTTTACACCTTGAGGAGATTGCAAACGTTTTGTTGCTTTGCCCTCCTGCCCTGCAACCACGACAAGGAAAATCTCGGTATTGTTGACTTCTGTGGAATTTCATCTATTATGTATGAGGTTAATTCTAGATAGCAATACGAGCCAAGTTGTGTTTCTTTTACTACTGTTTTCTTGTGTGACCTTGTATGAGTCATTTTACCTCAGAGGACCTCACTTTTTTCATGTGTAAAATGCTCGGAGAGCATTAATAATCCTCATTTTACTGTTCTGCAAAACACTTAAATCAAAAGACTTAAAGTGCAAGATACTTCTCCAATTATCAAATATACAGTGCTGACCAGACAGGTTCTTTATTCTATTTGGGCATTTGCAGATCTGAGCTGTGGCACCCACTCAAACTGCAATCTGGTTGTTTACTTGCTTTATCTCATAGTGTCACATACAGTAGCGTGTTTGAAAAAACACTGAGGTGACTGGAACGTCCTCCCACAGGGCCAAACACTCTAATGTGAGCATATATTATTCACTAGGTTATAAGCAAGGGAAGACAATTACAGCAGAAAGAAAGAAATGCTGCAGCAGTGGCAGCATTCAGTGTGTTGTAGAGCAAAAACAGAGCATTGAAAGCCAGGAGTGGGATAAACTTATCATCTGTTCCTATCTCAGAACTGACCAAAGGCCAAACAAGTTTCAAGGCATTATTGAAGTTGATCTGTACACACAGTCAGTAGAAAGACAATACCTGACTTTAAGAGCTTGCAATCTAATCAAAGGCTTATTATGAGAAAGTCTTTCTGCGGGAGGATGAGAAACCACAAATGGACACGTAGGGGCCAACAGAGACAGCTTGTCTGCTCAATTAGATGTTGATTCAACATTCCCAACCCAGCCCTGAGTGAGACAAACAATGCTGGCGTGGGGCCACTCTTGCCTGTGGCCCAGAATCAGACCAGAACGATGAAACACAGTTCCTGAAAATAAGGTCAAAAAGGGAATGGACTCGGCAAAGCTGTTGGTTTTGGCCAAATGTTTCAATGGGATCCTCGAGGATCCCATAAGCTGATTACTGGCTGGTACAGGGGGGGTAGAGCAAGGAATGATTTTCTCTCTCGAGGACATTGTGTCTTTGGGCAACAGATTTAGAATCTACTGTAAAAGAGACCTTGGCTTTCTTACATTGGTGCTGATATTGTCAGATTTATTTCATGATACCTATCTATGACCTGCACTGTAGAAACTTCTGAGCAGCACCTGAAACAGTGGGAGCAGTGCCGTGAAAATAAAAATATTGTAGATTTTTCTGCGCTGTGATAGAAACTGTAGCTCAATTAAGGTCAATATTCTTTCCAAAAATTCTTGGAAAATGTTCCCAGTAACTTTCTGCGGAGAACATTCCTTTTTTTCTCTGCTTTACTTGAGAAACTAATGAAACTTCAATGAAAAAAAAAATGCTTTAAATGAATTAGTTCCTGTGCTAATTGTCAGGAGGTTGACATGATGTTGAAAGAAACCTGAAAATTCAGTTGACTGCTCAGTGAAATAACAAGATTTTCTAATTTTGCTGTGTAAAACACATGTATTTTTGCAACTCACATTTTTAACAGGTAAAGCTTTTTGCAAGCATATACTTGCCTACTGACACATTTATCATAGTCACTCAAACATCTTTTTTCCACTCTTTTGTGTGGAAATGCCTAATGTGCTGCTGAATGCCAGTGGATGTTCTCTTCCTCTGTTAGCACAGTGTTTTAAGCATTTGTGTGTGTATATACAAAAATTAAGCTTTTTACTAGTCAATTATAATTCAGAACTCATCTAAGGACTGAAAAAGACAAAATTATTAGCAAAGGAACTGGGCATGCCCAAGGCTGATGTCCTGGTGAGGAGGGAATTATTTTAATAAGTGTGAGAAAGAGGTTTAAGAATTCAGCTTTCCCACTGGGAAAAGAACTGAGCACAGTATGAATCAAAGTTCTAAAGTAAACTAAGCAAGATAGACTGTTACACCATTTAGCAGGCCAGCTCTTTAAGTTATATTATCCAAGCTTACAGAATGTAAAGGACCTTTCTTCAGGGATGAATTATGGATATCATGTTAAATTTATAACCCACTTCCATTACAAAGGCCTATTTTAGCCTCTTGTCTAATTATGATTTAGAAAATTGGTTTGGCCTGAAAATTGTCTGATTTACTCTAAAGGCAAAGGAGAATGTTTCCACAGAGTGTAAAGATAATTTATGGCACAGTTTTTCACGCAGAGGTCATTCAATTATTATTTCCCTGATTTAAAATTTTGTCTTTTGCCCAACATTTCTTTGGCTCCACCCAGGTCAAGAATAGCTTATTGTTACCTCATCAAGTATGCTTTTTTTCCCCCCTTCTTTTTCTTTTTTTTTTTTTCCTTTGTTTTGTTGTGTTTTAAGA
This sequence comes from Manacus candei, assembly GCF_025592945.1. Lineage (NCBI taxonomy): Eukaryota > Metazoa > Chordata > Aves > Passeriformes > Pipridae > Manacus > Manacus candei. The sequence goes on from NW_026138092.1 coordinate 1,898,410, forward strand.
TAAGAAGCTATTGAAAACTTTTGAATTATAGTTGATAAAATGATAACACATATTCATCGTATTTTTTCCATAATCTGTTGTTTTCTTTCACAATTCCATCAATCATGAGGGAAAAAAAAAGCTCTTAAGGAGAAGGGTCAGACTGAGGCTTTTGCAAAGCACGGTGTATGTTTTTTTATTATCTTATTGAAAATCAGGGGGGCATATGTGCCAAAAATTATTTTAGTGCTTATGCATCATGTAATTGCATTTACTGTTTATAGCTTTAGAGGGACTATTTGTTTTCATCCACTCAGAAAGAAACTTAACCAGCAGGAGGATGAGAAGTCCATCAGAGAAGGAGGGAACACTAAGACAGAGAAGGGACAACAGGTTTAAATTCCTACTCTAATAAGCTCCAAAAAAAAAATAAATATATACCATCAATCTAGAAATAATTTACTTTTCTTTCAAGCTCAGTGGTTAAAATCACATTAATTATTACAGATATGTATTAATACCTTTGAGATGGAAAATATTCTACATTTGCAATGGAAGGAAAGATTTTAGGATACCATGGAAAATAGATTATAAAAAAAAAAGAATTTTTTTCTTGGGGTTTTTTGGTTGGTTTGTTAGGTTTTTGATGGTTTTTTTTGTTTGTTTGTTTTTGTGGGGTTGTGGGGTGGGGTTTTGGGGTTTATTGTTGTTGTGGTGGTTTGGTTGGGTTGGGTTTTTCTGTTGCTTTGTTGGTGCTTTTTTTTCCCAATCATGTTTAGAATAAAGGAGCAACACCCACTTAGGAAATTATGGAATTAGACAACTTCTTTTTGACTGATAATTGTAAAATTATGTGGCTTGCTTATTCTCAGATGTATATAATAGAGTTTTAGTTTTGATATCATAAAATGAAATACTTTGTAAAGTGGGAGGAGTGCACCAGTACTATACACTTAATACAAGAATTTGGAGCAAATTCTATTATATGAAGATGATCTCCTGTACTGGTCCTGGTGTTCTGTTCCAAACATCCAGCAGGAGTTTCTCCCCCATTTTCAATTCCTCCAAATTTGGATCCCATCCTAATGATTTCACCAATCACAAGCAAAATTGTCCTTTGTCTGGAACCTCAGGACTCCAGGAGACAAACGTTGTCAGGGAGGCTCCCAGAGAGAAACCCAGACTCTCTTAAAAGGCAAATTACAAACTGAACACAGCCACAAATGAATAAAAATGTAATGGGAAAATAATTTCACTCTGGCCTGTGCTTGTCAATGCAGTTCATCCAAGCTTGATTCAATAATGTTATTTTCTATTTCTTACAAGGACAGCCCTTGTCAACCCCCCAAGATTTGAAGGTATTTGTTGGGTAGATTCTGTCACAACTGAAAAAAAAAAAGAAAAGGAAAAAAGATTTCTGCAACTCTAAAATGTAACCTACACAGCAACCTAGTGTGACAGGTAGAGAGCAGCCTTCCCCATATAAGTGAAGCCACACCATTTAATACTTATTTATACAAAGATGTTCGTGATGTCAGGTAGAAAGTGAACTTACAGTATAATCTCTTTAAACTACTCCCATTAAAAATCACCCATCAAATTTCTGCTTGCAACCTCTTGGTCTGCTCTGCCTTTGCGTGATATATTAGAACATAAAGGCGTAAAAAACCTCATAAAAATTGCTCAGAATGTCTGTAATAGGATGTGGTGAATAAGAGTTGAGGCCTGGATTTATATCTTTCCCATGTTTTCTCTTAGAAATCTATCCTTTCAACATTCCTTGCTAAAGGAATCTCTTTTTCAGCAATCATTGCCATCACTCATACAGCTGCTAACTGGCAAAATTGTGAATGTTGGATATGAGTGAATTTATTTGAAGTGTAAGTGAGGCTGAACTTCGGGGAAGAGGGATCACAGATCGAATTCATACATTATAAACATTACAAATAATAAAATAATATTTACAGGGGAAAAATAAAATTGCCAAAATAAATTAGAAGTAAAAAGCAAACTCAGCCATGTCCTGAGGAGCAAGCAGTTTTAATTATTATTTTTCCCTTGATTTCCTTGCCTGTGGTGCCTCTGTGACAGACACGACAAAAATTCCTTCTAAAATGTAAAGTGTGAATGCTGAACACTTTGTAGGCTAGAAAGGACTGCTGTAGTTCCCTTTTGCAGCACAGCTGCCATCCCTTCTCTCCTAGTCCTTTCTTCCTTTTCTCTTAACCCTGAGCAGCATTACTTAGTGTAGGGTCTGCCAAACAAGAGGTGAGAGATGATGGACCCCCTGAGGAATGAGAAAATGGAGAGGTTGACTGCACACATTGCACATGAATAGCAGGAGGAGATGCTGTTCTACTCTGGGTACTTTCTGCCATCTAAAGGTATCCTCTAAAGTAACTCAGCATTACAGAGTGCTTTGAGCACTGAACTGTGAGCCAGGAAACCTGGGTTCTGTCCCTCACTGCATAGTTTTGAATAAATCACTTGCTTGGACTGGGTTTCTCAATGTGTAAAACACTCATTATGACTCTGATGTGTGTCTGGAAAGCAAACCAGAAGTGAAAAAAATTTCTTTAAATCACCTCTTCACTAATGTGGCAACGGAGAGCTGAGAAAATCAATGCAGGGGAAAAATACAAATATTTCTAGTCCTTGCAGACCTGCACTGGAAATCAGCTTGGACATCTCTCTATCCATACATGTTTGTACACAACCTGCTGATCTCATTATAATGGATAGCTGATTATAGGCAGCTAAGTAAATAAGGGAGGGGGGAGGAAATAAGAATAAGGACAACTACATTTCCTAAATCATTAGGGGAGTCATGAAGAGAAGTTTGGGTTTAGTTTTGTGGCTACCACTGTTTCTGTACTGCTTCAGGACTCAACAACCAAGTGGTCTTTCTGGTCCTTGTTCCCCTGCATCCCAAAAATTAGGCAAATTAAGCAGCTTCTGTCTACTGCTTTTATTGACAGTAAGATTCTGCTGCTGCATGTTCTTCTTTCAGGTTAACACAATTATAGGATAGTGTAAGGAAGCACAGATCTCATTATGAAGAAATGCATGTGTTAATGAATAAAGCTGGAAGTGTGCACACAGAGACTGCACAAAACTTGAGGCTTGGGAAACAAGCAATCACTGCAGAGGTGACTTGGCTGACTTTTATCATGTCAGAAAAAAAAACTAATTCTGTAATTCTGAGATTGTTGAAGGCATATTCAGAGTGATGATGTCTTTAATTTCATCTTGGATGTGTAATTTATTGTTATTATTTCAAGTTAAATATAGTACCTAACTCCTTCTTCAGACATTACCATCACTCTGTGGCTACATCTGTTCCTGGATAAATCCATCACACTGATCCCTTGGCCATGTGGTATATTCTGATACATAATAACAATTTTTAAAAAAAGTAATAATAACTAAACAGTCCCCTAATAGATAACCTAACCAACATTTTCTCATTCATACTTCTTGCAAGAGGTGCAACAGAGGTGATTATTAGATTTTTCTTCAATTTATATAAGTCTGAAATGCAAAGAAAATCTTAGGCTGAAAAATTATAAAATTAAAATATATACAGACTTGTTCTTTTTCATCCTACCTCAGAAAAACTAAATAGAACTTTTACTTGGAAAGTACTCTAATATTAAAACTCCAGAAAAGGTAAAGAAAAGGATTCATGATGTTAAATTCATTTCTCAGAAATCTTTAGGTAAATGTAAACTTAACATCGAGTTCCTTTTAAAGCTGCCTTTCTTTTTCAGTCTCAGTTCCACAAATATTATGGTCAGCAGGTTCACGCCATTTCCAACTATACTGAAAAATAATCAATAGTCATTACAGAAAAGGACTGCCACCTGTAGCTTTTCATGTATTACAACCAAAATACACAAACAAATCAATTAACAGGGGGATGGTGGTAAAGGGTGGATTAGTGGACCAAGTCAGGCTGTCTGTAGAGCAGGAAAAAGATCTCTGAGGTGTCAAAATGCAGACTGAAACTCTGCCCAACAGGCCAATAGAAGACAAACAACCACCTAAAAGAAAGTAAAGTAATCCTTAATCTCCAGAGTGCTCTGCACAGGTATCAGTGTTGTTGACACTCCACATTGATACTGGTTTTGGTATTGTGTTACTCCATGTTGATTATCACTGATTCGAATGTTCAATAAAGCTCTGCAGGATGGAAGTGGAAGTCTTCCAGCTACAGGCCAAATTGTGTTTTATTCAGATCTTGCTTCCAAAAACCTTTGGCAGTTCCACTGCCCTTCATATTGGTACTAATTAAACCAAATAACAACCAGCAACCATACACAAAGCAAAAAATCCTACATTTGGTTCCTGCTGAGCTGTATAATTTTTTACATGATTCTTTATTGTAATTTAAAAGTTTTATGTGTGTTCTTCATGTGTGTGCCAAAGTGGACCTGACTGCCTCAAAGTTTATCAATGAGAAACAGCTTGTTTAGCAAATGGAGCACCCTCACCTAGATTATTTTAGTGTTGTACTGTGACTTGTGCTATGACATCCTTTAATTCTTATTTCATGCCTGAAATTTAAAATTAGATATGCTCGGGAAGTTGGTGAGAATTTCTCATTTTAAATGTTCTCTGGATTCCCTTCTGATAAGCACAGTCAAGTTGCAGTTGGGACTGCATCTCAAATGGTTGGAGGGCACACTTTCAACATTTGACTGAATTTGCAGCTGGGATAAGGAAAGGCCCAGCAGCAATAATGAAAGCCACTGTTCAGTATCCCAGGGAAAATGAACAGGGCTGGTCATCTCCATTTTTGTTGTAAATGGTGAAAGTGGAACCATTTCCATCAGCTGGCATGTACGGAATAGCTTCTATATTCTGCAACAATAATAGCAGTGCAGAGTACATGTAACAGATGTTTAAATCGTCATTTATCTCCAAATAAGGAAAATATTTTTATATTACCACTTTGTGAATTTAGTCTCTGCAAATAACTTTCAATTATATCAGTCTGTAAATGCCACCGAGGTACAAAATGAAGTTTAATTTATAAATACATTTGTTTCTTTCTCTTTGCAGAGGTACTTAAACATCACAATGGCTAGACAAAACTTAATAATTACCTCTTGTTCACTATTGCAAATTATGTCTAAGAAAGAAAGGATTTGCCAGTCATGATTCTAATGACAATGTCAGAATTGATTGAAACACAAATGAGGCATTTTTTTAAGCTATAAGTACTGATTTTTCAGTGAATAGCTACAGGAAAAGAATCTTTTCTTGAAATAAGATTTTGACTCTGCAGATTTAAAAACATCACATTTACCTGAAAGATAATTTTTCTCCGTGGCGCGTTTTGAAAATGGAAGAACTATGAATACCAGGGGAATTCCACAGCCACACTAACATAATTATTATTAGCCTCATTCATTTGTTATTGAAGTTTAATTTTATTAGACTCGTGACACAACGTTTGTCCTGGAAATCAAACATCATTGCTCTCTTCGTGTGGGAAGAGCCTCCAGTAGCAAGGCCTTCACTCATATCTGCTTCTAATCCCACTCCACAGCCCTTGCTCTCCCCACAGAAGTGCTCAGCATCAGTCCGTGCTGCTCAAAGGGTATTTCTGCTGATATTTCTGCTGGTATTTCTGCCATTGCACCAGAACTAATCAGCCTTTTTAAAAGATAAGTGGCTCTACAGCCCCGAACTCGTTGCCACACTGATATTTTGTCCAATATGGGATCTTTGAGGGCTTCCGTGCAGAGCCTCAGAGAGATTTGGGAAAAATATTTGTATGCTACCTAGAGAGATATTTGGGGAAAAAAAAAGAGAAGCTCTAATCTCACAGTAGGCTGATGAAGAAAATCGAGTCCTCTGGACAGGCACAGACTAACTCAGCGCTCTCAGGTCCCGTGCTGGAAACATTAAGAAAGATCATTTAGTGCTGTTTGAGTTCATAAAAACTCTTGGCCTTTAGGAGTCAAGTCTTACAGGAAGCAGTGGAATTCTCTCTGTGCACAGAGGCAGAACTTTGGGCTCCAAGAGGACATGATTTCACACTCAGTGGCGTGGCTGGTTAATCAGTGCTGCCCACAGCCCTTCTCCCACTCAGATATTTTCCTCTGTGCACACCACGTGAGAATGCAGAGGGAGGAAATGGTATGGGTAAAAGAAATATTCCCTTGTATCTCTTTATTATTTCCTTTTTGTTTCAGCCCTCACTTCTCTGGTGCAGTTCCCTGTGCAGCCTCTCACCTCTGCTCACACAGACACGGGATGGGAACAGGACAGGGGCAGAACTTCCAGGCAGGGCAGGAGCTTCCCAGACTAAAACTGCTCTTTGTGCAGGAGCAAAGAAACAATTCCTTTCATTTGGTTTGCAAACAATTCGATAAATATCTTCCCAGAAACGAGTTAGATGTCAGAAAAAATTGTCAGCTCTTTCCTTGTGGAACTCGCTCCAAGATGCAGCAGAGAGAGGAAGCGAATAAACTTGCTTTGGAACATAAAATTTCTGTGCTTCCCAGCTGCTCACAGCAGGGTTTTCTGCTCCTTGAAACTAGTGAGTAATATCTACCTTTAGAGGCTAGTGGGTCACATCACCCCTTCATCTCCTGGATGTGAGTGGTTTGTGAGCTAAATGAATTAACTGACTTTCCAAGCGATTGAAAAGCCTGCAGACCCCTGGTGATCCACCGTGCCTCGTACACTGGTCATTGACTAATCTTGTTTTAATGGTCAGAGGTTTTTGCTTTTCATTTCGGTGAAATCACTCGTTTTAAATTAAAATAAATACCTACAAATATATTATCCCAATTGTTATACTTTTTAACAAAATGGAAGTCATCACTTTGCCTTGTATTTTTCTGTTTACATTTCTAAATCTGTTTACATTAGCAGGAGGGGTTTTTTGTGAGTTTTTTTTCCATTTCTGTAAATAACACAAAAATAAGCTAAAGACACAAACAAACAAAAAAGGGAAATAAGCAAAGGGCTTACAAAAACTTCTTTTAAATACATTACTCTGTTAATAAAGAGAGCCTTCCTTTCTCCTTCATTTGTACTGTATGTCACCTCCTGACACATTCTCCCCGGAGTATTGAATGTGCTTTAATGTTTTCACGTGGCAATCGATAATTATCAATTATACACTTAGTCATATAGTGCCAAACCCTTTCATTTAATACTTGGTTCATCAATTGTTCATATATAGGTTCTGTCAAGCAGCTTAATGGTATGATTGAATTGTGTGCTATTGATTTCCATTCTGTCAGGTTTATGCAGTGATTTGGAAATGCTGGGCCCATACACTGATGTGATTTCCTTGACTTCAATCGAGTCATTATTCCATTTTTGTAAGGGACCTGATAATCACATTGCCAAACATCTGGAGGGAAAGACCTTTTTGGTGAGGGTATAACACTGCCCTCTGCAGGGTCTCTCCACCTAACAAGTTCATTTTAAAATGTAAGAGATTACTTTGGATATACTTCATTACACGTACTCTTATTATTCATGTAACTAACTGTAAATGAGCCTTTGTTGTTTAGAAATACAGAGGCTAATCATGAGGAGATGGGCGTGCTGGAATTCTGTTCCAAAGATGCCATCATCTTGTGAAAAATCAAAATAAATCAAAACCTTGACAGGGAATTGGAAATGGGCAGTGGGCTGTGCTTGCACACAATATTTGCAATGGACTTGAGATACACTGGGGCAAACCCAGTTAGTTCACTGATTTGATACCTATTACAATGAAATTAGCTGGGTCAGTTAGACATTAGCTAGACAGCAAACATAAGGCCAATGAGAATTAGGAATAGTCAACACCCCTGACAGCAGTGTATTTCTAGTGCTGTCCCTTTTTTTGAATGCTCCTTTTCCAGAACACTATAATGGCTTTTTCCGTCCTGCAACTTGAATTTTCTCAAGAAAAGACAAAGATTGGTAAAGATAAACTCAAATAACTGAAAAAGCAATTTAAATAGTAAAACAACAGATGAAAAAATGCTGAACATCACAGCTATTCAATGGTGTGTTGCACACATATATATGCAAGGAAACCCGAAAATAATTTCTTTCTTAGACAATACTTTATTTCATGATGTGTTAAGTCTTCCCCCTTCCTCCTGCCAGGAAGAAAACCACCACAACAAAAAGGAAAAAAACCCCTCACAACTAAATGAAAAGAACTCCTCAACCTCTATATAACTGACAACAACTTTGAATGACAGCGTGTGGAGCAAAGGATATATATTCAATCACCTCAGTCTTATAATGGGTTGCTTTTCATATTCAAATAAATGCCCACTAATAAATACCAGAATCATAACTGCATCCCACAAGGAAATCTCATTAAAACTTATTCTTCCCATCCCTCTGTGTCCTCTCCAAATGTCAGAGATAAAATCAGCTTTTTAGTACTCCTGGAAGATTAACAAGTGTAAAATTTTTTGGAGTAGTTGAGCAAGTAAATCTTAGTCAAGAGACTTTTCTGACAAGACCTCCCTCATGTTTAAATTTTAGACACCAGAACTTAACTAACAGCTTAAGTATTCCCATCTTTATAGTATGGTGCATATAGAAATGAAATCTTTCAGCCTGATAAGCTTTTAAGGGCTCCAAAAATCAGGGTTGCCATATAGTTTTCTGCTGATTACATTTTAAAATAAAAAAATGTGGGGGAATTTATTCCTGAAACTAAGTGGAAGGAGAAATTTCTAGAAGAATCTCCTGTACATAAAAGGGAGAGAATTTAGGAATGAAGATAAATATTCTGACCTCGTAACTATTTAAACAAGCAAAGGGAAATCTTTAAGGAATAACTGCAGTTCCATTGACATCAACATCAGCCTGTATGCATCTGAAGGCAGAATTTCTCTGTGAGACAAAATCATCAAAATAATGAAGTCTTAAAGGCTGTGTGAATTTGCCCCAGGTCCAAGCTCTCTTTTCTTTTTTTTTTTTCTCTTGACAGATTATAAAGCAGCATCCAAACTGTTTGTTAAGACTGGTGCAGCTGACACTATCTTAATTTTAATTTATCTTAACTAATAACATGGGGGATGTGGGACTACAGGTGGACTCCCAAACCTTGGATATTAAATTTTCACTGAGCTATCAGCACACTAGATATTTTTCTAAAGACAGACAGTTTAAGCAGGTAGTATAATTCAGCAGCCCCAAACAGTATCAATAAGGATTGAAGGGATTTGGGAAGTGAAGATTTTCATTGGCCTTTGGAAATGTGTTACTGAATCAGCTCTTTTCTTTTTCTATAATCAGCTAATTTATGTCACTGGCGTTTTACTGCCAGGAGCGAACACGTACACCCAGGAAAAAGGGCATTCCTAAACTGCTGTCAGCATTAGAAACACAGTTACATAATTCACTTTGAAATATAGTGAACACAAATGTAATATGGAACTAGAAAAGGGGTCTACCTCCAACATTCAGCTGAGCCTGCAGCTAATAATGTTGTCCCAAAACATCTGTATCTCTTTGGGTTTAGACTGCAAGTCTCAGACAAAAGTCTATGCTGTTGTGGGGAGTATCTCCTAATAGCAGCAGGATCAAAAGAAAAACTTTCTGCTACTTTTTGCTCCTGGCTGTGTCCTAAACCAAGATTTGTAGTCATGGGAAAAAGATAAAAAAAATCTGCTTTTCAGAAAAGTGAAATAATGGTTGTGAAAGGCATTGACTTGACAGATCTAAAGATTGAAATTCCTTACTTTTGTGATACAGATCATGGTGACTTTTAAGATTCTAAATTCTTTGCAATTTAGGCAACAGATCCCTTTATGAATCCAAGCCTCTGTGTGTGTAGGAGTTCAGCCAGGCAGTTTAGCAGTTTTTCACCTTAATTCTGAATCAGAAGGGGCCATGGCCAGGGAAGGTCTGCCTGGCTGTGATAGGAATTTTGTAACAGAGATGTGCGGCGCTGTGACATCCCTGAGTTGAGGCTACAATAAACAGCAAAATATTTTGGTCTCTAACTGTTCAGTAACAATTTAAAATCAAAGATCTTCTAATCCCATATCATCTCCACGCTATCACTTGACTCCTTGTTGTATAATGTAGAATAATTTAATTCCTTCTAGAAATGGCATGTCCTGTTGTGAGACATACAGGAAAACTGCACCAATTCCACTGCTGGTCTTTTCCTAAACTTTCTCACACTTTCACTAAAGTTTTGCTCGGTTTCATCCCTTCTCCTCCATGTCTAAAATCTCTTGCTGAAAAGAATCACCTAAATTGCAACTCTCTAAGGTCAGCCTAGTCTCTGGTTATTCATAATCAGGTGCCAACAGAATTTTTATCACGCTGAAATAAGTGAACAAACCATGTCAGAGCTCTGGAACTCCTAGAAACTTTAATTAAAATTTAATATCGTGTCATATTACTTGAAATATTTACAGCAAACATCTCTATATGTCCACTGAAATGCATGTTAACATCTTGCAATTGTTCTGTAGTATTACAAGCATGAAACAGCCTTCTAATCATGCTTACAGGGTGATTATGTATAAAAGCTGATGACTACACGTGTGATAGGCATCTCAATTTTTAATGTCTCTGGGAATTCAGCAGGGATTTTGAAAGAGTATCTGAAAAGTATGTGTGGAAGTCCATAAAAAAACATCCAGACTGCCCACACTGTAGGTAACTAGAGTACATTTCATCATTAATAGATAAATGATGTATATCCATCACTACTCTCCTTTTATGTATCTGATGAACACCTCACATATTAAAAACTCCAAAATCTTTAGTAAATGTAATTTACTAGTAAATGTAATTTATTTGTTTCAGCTTATCTCTTGCTCAATGTGTAAATTTTAGCCAAATTCTGTGAGAATTCTGAAATGCTTAAAAAACTTCTGCCTGTGAAGAACAATACTCTGAGTAAATAAAACCACTAACATTTGCTAGTATACTCTCACTTAAAGCACTTAAAGGGATCACTAGCAGGAATTTGAATATTAGGAATGCCTTTGACTGAAAACTCTATTCAGACCCATTTCAAGGTGGCATTTAAGCAGTTAAATGCAATATAGATATTTGTCAGTTGATTCACTGTTCTCTGTAGCTGTAATACAATATTTGTCTCTGGTATTAGTGCATTTAATCCATCTAGGTGTCTATCTATAGGATTTTTTTGTAATTATTCATTAAAGATTTCCTTGCAGTTCTACAAATTTGAGAGTTTCCTGCTAACATGGGGCTGGTATATTGTCCTAAGTAAGCACCAGTTGAAAACACTGCTGGGAAATCTTATTCCCCAGGACAAGAACCAGAAAGTTAAAAATCACCAATAATACAGACGAAGTAACTCCAAATGGTTTAGGGATTTTTCAAAGGTATTTTATTTTTATTCTAACAGCCTCGTAGCTCGAAGAGACAATAATTTGTAGAGTCCTGCTGTTTTCAGACAAAATACTTCAAGTAATGATGATGACGAGAATTTAAAGAAAAGGATGAATGGCACTAGGGTTACATAATAGCATTACACCATTCCATCTATTTGCTGAAGAGCACCTTTAGAAATGTTTGCCAGGCGGTTTGAGCCATGCTTTGGGCTTTACCTGGAGCTGGATAAGCACAGATTCAGTCCCAGAGCTTCCTTTTTGATCGTGGCTGTTGAAATGCAAATAGCACGGCAAGAGGTGTCTCTGGAGAACTCACACGCAGAATAGGTGGTTGTTCTTTGTTTTGAAAGAGCAGGAAACACTTCCATGGGTTGGAGTGCCTGAATCAGGCATTGGTCACAATGGGTCAGCCAAAGAAATGCTGCTCTTCCTTTTTCCTTGGCTTTGCTGCCCATGGAGAGGAAGTGGGAACTGGAGGGTCCTCTGTGTCACAGCTCTTTTCCAGGTATTACCCTGCTCTTTGGTTTCTCTTGTTTTTCTTTGTGACTGGGACATCAGGGTGGTAATAGAATTAGTATTTTAGTAGGATTTTATCCCAATAATATTCACTCAGCTCACACTGTAAGTTATACCCGTTCAAGGTTCCTCTCAGGAGATGCTGGGTTGTCTCATCAAGGCTGACAACATTTTTGCTTCAGCCAATCCCAAACTGCTTTGAAAAGTGGCATATTTCTTCTTGGAAGGTAGTTGAGTATAAATAACTACTGAACCAGAACACTTTTTGTGGGAAATTATGTTTTTAGAAGGGATTTAACCTGAGTATTTTGTTCTCTTCACTCAGTATCTACCAAATCTTCACTTCTTCCTTGGTGTCCACACATTTTTTTCTCTGCAATATCTCCCACTTCAAGGTATCTTTCCATTAGAAAGATTATTTTGTGATTGATATATGAAGCTACAGTACTACTTTGCAAAGCCTGTTTCAATGTTTATCATGTATCTTTGACAGTATAAGGATCTGCATGCTATCATTATTGGTATTATTATCAAAGTATGAATCACAGAAAGATTCTGAAAACTGTTCCCCAGAACTGGGCCCCCAGATTGCTTCACTAACATAAAGTTTGGCATTAGGAACTGTGGAATAAAAAAATCTTATGCAATTCACTGTGTTGGTTTGCTTTCTTCAGAAAGTTGAGCTGGATGGACATCAAGCAAACAGGTTTGATTAATATTATTGCATTAATTCTGACAGAATGGGAAGGCCTCAATAAAAGATAAGTCATGACAGTCAAATAATTTTGTATTTGCTGTCTCAGATAATCTAATAATTTTATCCACTTCTATTCTTCCCTGATTCAGCCCAGAAGTGATAATTCTTATGTGACAGAACCTTTTTCTTTTAATTTCAGGCCCTGCAGTATCCCTGAAGTGTCATGGTGAAACTATTTTTTTTTGTTGCTGTTTTAAGACAGAATGACCATTTGGTTTTAATGCTTTAAATTATTTTATTTTCTGTTATTTGAAAGAAAAGTTGCTTGCGCAGTATTATTTACGTAACTTTGAGAACTCTTGGTGATTTTTCTCTGAATTAACATCTACCCAACCCAGAACTGTGAGTTGTAAATTAGGTTTTATCCAGATCTTTCTCTAATACCAGTGAATACACTATATTTTCTTCAGATTTCACATTTAAAAAAAAAAATTGTAACCAGAGTACCAGAAAGTCTGTAAGCAAAATATAACATAATAATATAATTACAACCATTTTCAATAAGTCAGCACTTCTTTCAGTTTTTGTTTTCCCTTCTGAACAAAAGCAATGTAGGCAATTATTTTAAATTGGGTTACATGAGAATATTATTTGTGTAACAGAAATAGGTTTCTTATTGCAATTAAGTTTAATGGATCTTGCTCTGGAGATGAAGAGAATCAGTCTTGGAAATACTGGGTATCTCCAGCTTCGGGTATGTAGTACAACTCTCTAAAAAGGTCTTTCTTTAGATACAGATGTGCATAAAAATGTTTCAGAATTGGGAGTTGTTTTTTCTGAGTTTTCCAATTTCATTAAATCACTTAGATTTTGGGGTTTTTTCTTTGCTAAGGGTAAATGCTTCAGCACAGTAAATGTTAAAAAAATGTAAACAACTAAAACACAAAAAAAAAAATCCCTCCTAACCCTAAAAAATTAGTCACAGAGGTATTAATTTTTAAATTTAATTTCTCTTCAAATGACCTCATAATTGGAATGCTTGTTGCTCTTGAATGTTTGCATTTGGTAGAATCTAGTACAAATAAAACAGAAGAAATTATGGTCATGCTAAAAGAGATGTTAAGACAAGATAAAAATAATGTATGAGCAAAAATAACAGAGTTGGAAATGCTTTAGAAAGAGAGAGATCCATTGACCAAAACAGTTTTGGTGTGAGACAGGAGAAACTGGTCAAGATGCTTAACAAAAGGAAAAAAAGAGAGAGAGAAACCACAAAAACACATACACAGGAAAAATAGAACAGTTTAAGGAGGTACAGGTGGTTTGGGCTCAGAAGGAGAGTAAAGAATTAAAGTGCATTTCTGGCAATGTTTTCTTTTCCCTTTGCAAAAGCATCATGAGGTGAAGGTAGAAAACACACAAACAAAAACTTGATTCAAAGTTTCGACAGGCATACAGGAGAAAAAAACACAAAGTTTCACACCAGACATAACCAGTATTACTGATTAGTCTAAACAGAACATAAGCTTACTCCAGTCTGAGCCCAGAAAGAGGGGAAATAATATTGACCTGAAGGTAACTTTAAAATCAGGCAGAACTTAAAAGAATTGTGTTTAGAAAGTGCTTTCTGGAGCTATTGCTGAAAATTTCTTTCTTTTTGCTAGGCATTATTTTCCTTCTATGCCTGGACAAGAGGGCTGGGTCTTCAGCTCTGCCAGGGGAGGTTTAGGTTGGCTACCAGGAAGAAATTCTTTACAGAAAGAGTGCTCAGCCATTGGAATGGGCTGCCCAGGGAGGGGGTGGATTCACCATCCCTGGAGGTGTTTAAGGTGAGACTGGATGTGGCATCAGTGCCATGGGCTGGGAACCACAGCGGAGTTGGACTCGATGATCTCAGAGGGCTTTTCCAACCTGGTTGATTCTGTGATTCTGTGATTCTATGATTCTATGATACTCAGCTCTTCTTTCACCTGAGAGATTTAGGCTAAACCTTCAAGGTGACTAAACATTTTCTACTGGAATTCAGGGGATATTGATGTGGGAGCATGGAATGGGGCATGTAGGGGTTGAGGAATATGTAAACTACTGTGCTAAAGGGTAGAGGAATAAGGGCTGCTGCTTCTAAAACCTACTTTTACTACTTAACTACTTATAAAGCTTATGAAAATTAGAAAAACCAAAAAACTAGAAGAATCTTAAGGCATCACTACCTTGTGCAGTTAAAGCCAACATCGCTGCATCTTCACTGCCCTCCCAGGACAGTTTGGTTGCTGTTCATCCCAGTTGTCACTGCCTGGTTTCATGTCACTGATGGAGCATCTTGCACAAAGCTTCAGCAACACTTGAGAGGGTCATAATTTTTCTTACTCTGATCTGAGTTGATTGATCCTCTCCTGAGAGGAACAGCACCCCTCGCAGCTTTATGGGACCATTCAAACTATCTAAGAATGATTTATGCTGCCCTCAAGGAAAAAGGCATCAAGACTTGTTACTCTTGTGCTGAGATTTCCCTGAGATCTCAAGCTATCAAAACACTAAACACAAGTCACAATGTACTTGAGTAGTGGAAAGCACTGCAAAACTTTATAATATTATTAGGCTTCATGTTATAATTGGGTGATGCTTCCACTTAACATGCAATTTATTTTATTCAATATTGATAAGATTTAATGGATGATGTATTTGATTCAAGGCTTTGATACAAATGTAGAGTCTTAATTAACAAGTGATATATTTGATGCAGTGAATAATGCATCTGATTTAATAGAGGATGCACTCTATCTGCAGCTGAAGGTGATTGGTCTTTTTAGTGAGAGATTAATTCATTTCAGAAGATGATGTATCACTTTCCATAGGAACTAAATCAAATTTTTAATACATTTTTTTTTCAGTGTGCAAAGTAGCACAAGGAACAAGTTTGCCCTCAAGTGGACTTCAAAGGCAGATCATATACCTTCAAGGCACCAGGCAGGTTGAATCATTGGTTAATTCATTCATGTTATGATAGGGGTGGAACCAAGTTCTAATAAGCCACTGACTTCTCAATCAACCTTTGCTTGATTTCTAAGTAAAATTATATTAAATTTATTTAATTAGAGATCATAAAAGTGTAATAATTTATTTAAAAAGATTGAAAGTACTACTTGAAAGACTCAAGGTGCAAAAGGCATTTGAATTTGAGTCACTGAGGATGTAATACAAAATGAAATGACATATTTAAACATGTATTTTCCTTAAGTCACAAAAAAAAGGGCAGATTTTACAACATGTACTTCAAATTTACAAATTCTTATCTCAAACACCAGCACTGTTACAACTTATAATTTTGGCAAACTGCTTCCTTTTTTCCTAAATTGTAAGAAAGAGTCAATGGGAGAGCTCCAGTTTACACCACTGGAGTTTTCAGCTCCTGTACAGAGACAACTAACCAGGTTTATCACACTGAAAACATGGGAAGGCTGCACGGAGTCAATATTTCATTTACACTTTCTGTAATGTGAAACCTCTGTGTTCCCTCATTATTCTATCAAGCCTTTATTTTTCTGTTCACAGCTCCATAAATTCAATACTCTGGGCTTTTAATCTAATTTGTTGACAAGTGAAAATGACCCAGGTTCAGGACAATGCCAGCTAGGTTTTTTTTTTAAATTACATATTTAGAACTATAAAAGTATTAGGACATGCATATATAACCCAATGAGATTATAATGGCTGTCATACTAGTACATAATATTCCTAGGAATTTAATTATAAACATCTGACTGTTTGGTATTTAAACAGGAAAATGACTGTTTAAGCACTATGCAGTTAAAGAATAATAAACCTTCTGGCATATTCTTCATTGAAATGTTGCACTTGAAAATAGAATTAAAAGAGATTCACCCGCAATGAAAACTATTCAGAGGTAAACTGATTTTGTCTTACTGAGCATATGATGGGTCTTATTGTCTTGGAGGTATACACTGAGTTTAGTGCATACCAAAAATACAAACTAGAAGTAAATCAAGAAAAGGTATTTTTATTTTTAATCCTTGTTTCAATTTTTCACCCCAAAGTAAAATCTCCGAGTCACAATAAAAGACTATGATGATGTTAAAAACGTGGCTTCATTTAAAAACAAAAATATGGATCATATAGACTTAGGTTTTTCATAACATTAAAAAATATGATACTGTGATTCTGTTAGTTTATCCTTCAAAAAATAAAATGTAAAATTCAAAATTAAAGGAACTTTAATTTTTTAAGGATTTATCTTTCCAATTTAAAATTACTCCATTGATAGATTTTATAAGGAAGGAACATTTCATTGTTAATGATTTCATAGCTAGAAAGGATACAGCTGAGTTCTTCTTCTATTATTCAATTATTCAGTTATTCAGTACCCCCAATCCTTGGGTCTATCCTAGTGACCTGAACTAGGAGAGGTTGTTTACAATGGAATTATCAATGCTCTTGAAATTTTAAAAATTCAGATCTTAGTGAATGGCAAAGTCTCATGATCTTATGACACATTTTATCTGACATGTTTTACCAGATCCCAAAGAGTTTCCAGACACAAAGCTTAAAGTTGAAGTTAAGACTTTGATTTCTATCAAGAACCAACAGAAAAATTATAAAAAAACCAGTTAGAAGACAGAAAAATGGTCTTTCAGTAGGAAGTGGACTATTGGATTTCTACTCCCACCTTTCTCCCTGACTTCCTGCACATCCTTAAACAAACCTGATTGCTCATCATATTTTCTGAGAATAATCAATATACATCAATAGAAAGGCTCCAGGCTAAGATTCTTGCATTATTATCATGATCTGTAGTCCTGGGTATTATAAGGGAAATTTGGACATTTCTGACTTTTCCCCCATAATTTTAGGGAATAATTCTGACAGACAGCTTATGTAATCAATTTTCCTTTTAAAGGTAGTTACACAGTTAAAATAACCAGAGAGTGGGCACTGGGTTATATTTTTGGGTTTTGATTCTATTTTCAAAGCACTGGGCACCCACTTCTCATGTGAAATTATCTGTGGATATTTGAAAATTTGCCAGTCCAGGCTCTGATTTCCTCCAGCCTGTGCAATATTTTGTTTTTTCATCTCCATGACAGTAATTTAACCCTATCTTGGAGTGGCTGGTTAATGGGGGTAGCAAAGTTGTGTAACCCAGTGACTTCTTGTTTGGAGTTGTCACTGCCAAAGGCACAGTCACCAAACCAACTGGTGCTGGACAAAGGCACAAATCATTCAAAATACTGGTGATTACAGCTGAAAAACCTGGATAACTACAGAGATAAACAGCCACCTATCAAAAACCTAAATTTTCTGACCAAAAATAAGCAGTGACACCTCATCAGCTACAGGTTGTTCTTTACAAACAGTTGAGGAGTCCTATCTAGAGACAAAGTGAGTCTCATGCTACAATAAAATGGAAGATCTTTTCTTTTTTGCTCTTGGTCCTGAATAAATCATATTTCACTCTCCTCTCTGAGAAGATTCAATTGACTGACCAGGTCAGAGGCTAGAAGGTAGCAGAGATGCTTCATGATCTAGTATGTTTTGTTAACACATCTAAGAGAATTTATTTCCCAATGATCCTCATAAAGTTCATAAGATGCTTTTCGTGTTCCCAGTATGGAGAACAAAAGTCTCTCATTCATTTTAATTAATCTATATTCTGCATAGAAAAAGAAAGAGGGAGTTATATCAATTCGAGATCACATAATTTCATGAAGACAGCAGAAGAATGAACAAGTTTTATGGCCCAGTTTATCATCTATGACTTTGACTACTACCTTCTTTGAAATTTAGGTTCACAGTGTAACAATAAATTATTCATTTCAGGCATGAGTAGATGAGCATGAAGGCTTCACACCCATTGCTGAAAAACACCCAATGAGAGATAAAAAGAGGTTCCAGAGCCCAATACTTGTTCCCTGCTAGAAGTTCCAGAAATAATCATTTGTTTGAAAATGAATCCTTATTATGCATGATAGCAAGAAATAAAACTTGACAGCAGAGGACAGAGGTCACCACTCACCCCTTGTGCTTTCACTGGGGTTTGGCAGATGTGTTCAACTGCAGGGCCAGGCAAAGCTTTGAAAGGCTTTGGAAAGCCTGAGCACTATTACTTCTCAGTATGACAGGTGTATATCAATTATAAATGACATGAAAGAAAAATATCTTTAACTTACTCCAGGTTAAGAACAGCCTTGATAGTTTCTGTGACTCTGGGTAAATCACTAGAAGTATTTTCATGCTATGTTCATATTGAAATATTAGAATATTAATTTTTCCTTCTATTAAGCTCCAATATACTATATATCCAAATGTGCCTTCCAAACAAAGTCTGCTAGTTGTTGGTTTGTGTTTGGTTTTTTTTTTGGTCTAAGATTATTATTTTCTCCTCATTGTCTTCCAGCAATATCTCTATCTTGCTTTTATGTTCCTTCATACATAAAAAAACCCCAAAGTATTCCCCAGAAATCTTATACTTTAAGACCTAGAAGCTCCTGCTGAACAGAGGAAAGGATTCCTACTTGACTGGCAGCATTGGGGATTATTTCCCACTCTCTGAATTTTAATGCAACTGTGTCCAGGTGGAACAACAAGTTTCAGTGTTAAAAAGTCTCATAATTGACAAGTGTGGATAATGTTTGCTCCATCTGATGAATAAAAAAGAAAAGGGCTTTATTTTAGAGAAAAAAAAAGGTGATTTTAGTGTAAGTGTAATCAAGACAATTATATGCCTCCACTGATGCTAACCAAAAGAAGAAAGTAACAAAAAACACCCTTTACATAAATTACATCACATTTGGGCAAATGTGTAAATTTTGAAAGAAAAAAACACACTCTAGATATAATATCGCATAATCTCTGCTTATCCTTGGAAATACCACTGGCTACAGGATTTATGAACTCCTAATATTTACTAAATTTATACAATTTATGCAATAAGTAGTTGATAGAATATTGATTGCTGCCATAGAACTTACCTGAAATAAATGTTATCAGCATCTCCAATTGTTCTTTACTGCTGTAAGGATACTTCAAATTGATAGTGAGCTGTATCCCTGTTTAAAAGGAGAGGCCTGCTGGATTAGCAAAACATTAGTTTTTATTTTGATGCAGCATATTTTGGACAAGATTTTTTCCCCACCTGGATGTGCTCATTCATCGAAATTTATTTCTGTGTATCACAGCAAAGTATTGGAGGAGGGGTGTGGAGGTCAATAAATTAACACAATCCCAGTTTGGAGGCAGAAACTGGAATGGTTTATTGGAATTACAAGTTCATATTTAAAGGGTTTAGGATCTACATATTCAACAGGGGGTTGTAACTATTACAATTTATTACAAACAGGGGATTTCAGGGGATGACATAAGGGAAAAACCTGACTTACACAGTTTGGGGTTTTAACAGAGATGACATCAGGGGAAAGCATTCACAAATTTGGGGTCTCAACACACACATCATGGGGAAAACCCATCTTATCTTAGTGGGATTAAATGGGGGGAACAGGTAACACAGAGATAAAACACAAAAGGTTTTCTGCACAGGTTTGATGAGATCAGGGCATGGTTTCTCAGGGCTTGGGCAGGACATTCCAAACCCATGACATCAATGGATCCTTGTCTGGACTCTGGATGGAGGTTTTTTCCCAGTCTCTGCCAACCCAAGGTTTTTGTTTAAACTTAGTAGTTTTCTTTTTCTCATATCCAAATTTTGGAATCCAACAGAGGGGGGTGTTTTGTAGTGTTCAGCCTCGTATATAGAGAAGACACTCTAAAACAAGTTCTGTAGAGCTACAAACTCTGCCAGACAACTACAAGTCAAGTGCAACCTCAGTTCCTTCACAATTTTCCAAAAATTGTGCTGGAGCCAGAAGGAGCCTGGGTAAATTAAAGCTGTATGTTCCTGAAAGCACTGGCTGAGGAATGAGATTGGTTTCTCTTAATTTGGCTGCTTAAACCACTTATCAATATCTTATTTATACTTTGGTCAATTTATTTACTCTCAATCAGATTGTAGAGGCCTCAAAGACATTCAGATCCTTTGTTTTCTAAAAGTAAAAGCCATGGAAAAAAGAAGATAAATTCTCTATTCTGCAAGGTCCATCTCATATCTTGAGCCAACAAGGTATATAGTGGTAATCTAGCTAGCCTACAATCCAGACTGCTGTATTAACCTTAAATTTATTTATTTCATTATGAAGGGAAAATAAAATTGTATCAATGCCCTTAGGGGAGTTGTTTTATTTTGATTTGTTTGGATTTGTTTGGATTTGTTTTCCTCTTTTTGTTCCCATTCGAAAAATTCGTGACAAACGGATTCCACCATCTCCTCTTGCTTATTTTAACTAATTATCAGGGAGATGCTGCAGAAGACTCCAATGGACTAATCAATAAAGGAGTCCTAGATGGGCAACCCAGAGCCAGTTTCTCTCTTTATTAACACAAATAGCCTTTGATTTTCATATTAATCCCCCTTGAGAATTACCTAGACAAATGTACTTTGTGAAAGAGTGTGTGAGGAGACCGATTTTTGCTGCAACTGTTCTCAGGGAAGAATAACTCCTCTGAAAACTCTTGTTTAACAAACAAGCTGTCCTGTATTGTCACAGGAGGTACATTCTGTATCCCAGCTATGGCTTCTTGATTAGACAATGCTGGGACTTGAAATTGTTCAAAAAGGGAGGTTGATATAAAATACAATAAATGTAAATGCATCAAAATAATTACCTAGTCAGTACTAGTTCCTTTGATATCTTTTAACACCACTAATCACCATTTGATATTAATGTAGATGTCACGAGTTCTTCAACTGGATTTCTGCTGTAATTGAAGATTAATTACTTTGACCAGGCATTTATGCTGAAGTCTTGCCCAGCATGCATGAATATAGAAACAACCCAAATAATAAAGAGTGGAACACTTCCAGGTAGAAGTAAAGCACTTTTTGCTTTAGGAGTTAGACATTACTAATAAAGATGTAATAATTTTTAAAATGAATCTGGAAAATTTACTTTGCTGTAGGCATATGGCAAATATTTAACCTCATCTCCTGTTATCGTGCTGATATCACTGTCAAGATATTAATTCTCTCCCAAACATTTCTATTTTTGTTTCTGTCTAATCAGGTCTTTCATTATGTCATTTAATTAATTTTTTTTCTGAATATATCCTATTCTTTCTCTGTATAATCCTTCCTAAACTCAAATTCTAAAAATCTTTGGGCTTGGCTATTTCTTACATAATAGTGATTTCAAATATTTTTTCATGAGCAGAAACATTAATAAGCTCGAGCTAATCTTAACTTCCAGAAGTTCAACTCTTTTCAACTCTAGAAATGTGGACAACTGAATATTGTCTGTGGGGAAAAAAGAAAAATAGAGGTTTTGTGAGGAATAGCACATAAGACAGGCAGAAAAAAAATAAATCTGGAATTTAAAATGAGATATTTATTGAATTTGGGTCATATGTTGTGATTGCATTCTCCTAAGTGCTTTTGCTATTTTAATTGCTTCAGTACTTTGGAAAAGCCACTTTCTTTTTGATATTAGAATATTGTTAGATCAGGCCACAGCAAACACTTTAAAGTTAAGTAAGTCCCTGTACTGATTTGGCTTGGTAACATTCA
Source organism: Manacus candei (assembly GCF_025592945.1). Classification (NCBI taxonomy): domain Eukaryota; kingdom Metazoa; phylum Chordata; class Aves; order Passeriformes; family Pipridae; genus Manacus; species Manacus candei. Next base: position 1,920,590 of record NW_026138092.1, read on the forward strand.
TCCTTTTTTTTCTTTTTGTGCTTTCCCTGCCAATGCATAATAAGCACAAGGATTTTTTGAGAAAAAAAGAAGTTTTAGAAAATTAGCAGTTTTCATGGACTGCTAGAAGATATTCAAGGTGATCAAATTCCGAGCTTGTGAATGTAAATATTCATCCTGAAAACCTGATTTTTAAGGGCTCCAATCAGAGAACAAACATCCTGTGTAATTCATGTATCTAATCAAAGCTAACCAACACAGCCTGAATTTCAAATGTCAAATGTTTGCAGTAGGCAAACAACACACATAATTCTTCATCTGTGCATATTCAAAGAATCTCTGTGTGAATCAACACAAGTTACAAAAAGAAGTTTTATTCATCACAGTGTTTACTCAGCTCTTGTGAACAACCCAGACAGCTGTAATACCAGGTTTCTGATGGGGTTTTTTTAACTGATAAACATAGTATCAACTTTTTTTTTTTCTTATCATTTTTATTGTTTCCTCATCAAGAATATTATTCTCATGGATCTAATACACAAAAAGGAAAATCTTTCTCTTGAAGAGATTTTTGTCTGTTCCCCATGATTCAGATAATCACACTTTCCAACCATCTTTTCGAATATATTTTGGTTTTCATCTGATAAATTGAAATTTTAAGGTACTGGTGCATTTTTGATGGTTTGAGGGTTTATTCCTACCTCATTTCAGTTTAGTTAACTTAGTTTATCTGCATTAATCCTGCGGTGTTTTGTGTCCATTTATAGTCTAATTTTGATGCCATTATTACACCAACTCTTAAATTTCTCGATTGGTTCTTGTTAAAACACCCCATTGATTTAAAGATCTCGTTACCTGCCAGGGTATGTTCTGGTTCTCTGACCTCTTCCCACTCCTTGGTGGTGACTTCAGTTAATTGCATGATTATCAGATGATAATGTGGTGGCATTAAAATGAATTACCATGTAATTACTGCTGTTCCCAAGGGAGATGGGGGGACTTAAAATAAAGCAGGGCATGTTATATCATGAAAAGCAGTGGATTTCCCCTGGTACACTCAGATATCCACAGCTCTTGCTTTCTACAGTGAGTTCACGGCCCAAAATCCTGGAGGAGGTTTTGGAAACAGCTGATCAACATCTGCTTTTGCATCTTGGGTTATTCGTGTTGGTTTGGAAAACTTTAATTTTTGCAAGCACATGATAAAGTGATCCCATGTGATTGCATTTGGATTGTCTCATTCCTACAGGCACTTGTTTACTGTAAATATTATCAAGATTAAACACTATAGCCCGTGCTAATGAGTCGCCAGAAAATTGGTTTAACTGATCAGAAGTAATTAATTCAATTTAAATATGAAACAATATTTTAAAAATACTAATGGGTCAGTAATGTTTCATAACTTGAACTATGAATATAAAGCTGTTACAAGCAGAAAAAATGTTTAACTTATCAGATATATTGTTAATTACATCTAGTTTGTTCACCTGAAGAATTTACCTTACAGGAGTTCCAGTGTCAAGGTGCTCTTGTGCAGGACTAGATGAATGGAATTCCTTCTGTCCCAGATGTGGTGTATTTACCTCTGTTGCACTGGAGAGTCTGGACAACAGAGCAGGAAACTAAAAGGAAAAACAGATTGTGTTTTAGCATTGATTCATTTTCTAAATATTGCATTTTCCTGCTTGGACTGTTTTCTCAAGAATATGTCTACCTTTCAGTTGATGCCAGCATTTAGGAATTAAAAAGGCCTATAGATTGGAAAATGGCATAACTGGTGAGGATTGGTCTAACCCTACCTGCCTTCTTTTTGAGGGAGGATCCATAGAATCACAACAGTAAATTCTATAACAAGAGGCAAAGTGGGAGAAAATAAGGGAGAAACAAAAAATGTTCACTTGCACTACGCTGTTGTGCAAAGCTAAAGATTAGGCTCCCAAATCCCATGCCTTTAGTATTGACTGTCTACTTGAACAGGGAATGCTTTCTTCATCCCAGGACTCTGGAGTCTGCATTTCTCAGGCAGGTTTTCTCTCAAAGATCCTTAAAAATATATTTTTGTTTACTCACTTGTTCGTTTCTTTGTTTTTGCCTATGGCAGCACAGAAATGTTTAACAAAACCTTTCTGGAAAAAAAACCAAACCAGTTATAATTATTTGCATTTCATTGAAATTTTTGTATCTTCAAATTTAAAGAAACTGTACCTTGTGTCTGTTTGATGCTCTTCTATGTGTATGTATGTTGTGTGCATGCATGTTTGTACATCTTAAACTACTTCCTCTGACTTCAAGAAACCAGGTTTGTAGGAGTGTCATGCAATTTTCATAATTGTTTGACCAGTGAAGCTTGGGAGAGTTTTATGATAAAAACAGTCTTTTTGGTTCTTATCACAAACAGTGCAGCTGATGCTGCAATCGTGTGTGTATGCTGGAGTGATGTATCATTTTTATCAGCCTAAATACATCAAGAGAAGGAGTTTGAATGTGTTTTAGGAGCAGCATAGATGGGAATTAGCAAACAAGTGTTTAGAGAAATATCATAGTGTTTCCTAGCTATAGATTCTTCTATCATGTCAGGCTCTCCCTGGTCTGCTTTTCTCTCCCCACAGCACAATGATCAGAACAGTCATGCAGCCTTTGAAAGTAGAAAGGAGCAGAGTGGTGTGTTCAGAAGTTGCATCTCCAGCCTCCAGATCTGTCAGTGAACCCACCTGGGACGAGCCGGGGACCAAACAGAGAGAGCTTTGTTAGCTCCACAGCACTCAACAGTTGTGCCAGCACCTTAAGGAAGCTATGAATGAACTATCAAAGGGCAATCCTGAGCAGGGAATCAATGCAGAGTGTCCTGCTTGCCAAGGGTTTATTCCTGGAAAACAAGTTGGCTTTGATGACAGGCTCGTTTATGTTGCCGCTTTAAATAACAGTATATGGGATTTTGCTTTCCTGCCTCTGTTGGACATTTAGATGTATCAAACTAAATGTGAGCTGAGACTTCACTACTATTCTCAGACCACTTGGACCTGGCAATAAATAAGTTTGCCAGTGAATTCTAAAAGTCTAAAAGTCCCTCTAAAAGAGGCACTAAACAGAGTTTTTCATTTAGTTTTTCGCATGTGTGTCTATCCTTTACAGTATTCAGCTGTTCATAGTGAACAGTTCATGTGATAAAAGAAGCCTGGATTATGTTTTCCCATGCTCATTTTTTTTCACCTCCTTGCCTTGTCAGAGGAAAGCACACCTATCTCAATATACAGCTTGATTTTAAAAGCTCCCAATAAAATACTATTGGAGCGTGTGGAAGGTGTGGATGCTGTCAGCACATTCCATGAGGGTCAGAGCTGTCCAGTTTCACAGAACTAACAATGTTCTAAAAATATTCAATACATCCTTCAGGGTTTGCTAGAAAGGTCACTGTTGCTATAAAGTTGCTTTAAATTATGAGTACCAAGGGCGTAATTCATAACCAAACATTTTTGAACAAACTTGAAAACAGCATCTTATTGCAGGAGTATGTAATTATTTTGGGTCAAAACTCTTAAGCAAGTGAGTAAACATTTCATATCGTTAGTATTAGGTGACATTATGACATTATGGCAAAATATAGGACTGTTTGACACAGTGTGCCCAGAGACCATCTGTTAAATTCCCAGGTGGAATTTGCCTGAAGTCTTATCCAGTTTACCCAGTGAATTTTCAGTGACTTTGCAGTCACAGGAGAGAACATTTCCCATGTCAGTGGAGACTTTCTTGCTGAGGTCAATCCATTGCTTGCAAATTGCAGCTCCTGGCTGGGTTGGGGTGTGGAGGAGTGGATGTTGTTATGGATCCGTTCTGTTTGCAGTAAAAGGCATATGAAGGCCATGCAATGCATTCCTTCTCCAGGAGGGATTATTTCCAATGCAATCTATTTTCTCAATGCTGTATTCTGTTAGTTTAAAATGCCACATGCAAAGCAGACTTGTACTATAAAAGGGGGAAAGGGTCATCAGCTTAATGACAACAACACTGAGATGGAAATCATGGAAATCCATTTTTGATCAAAGGTGCACAGAAGGAAATCAACTAAATACCCAATGCAGGCAAGCAGCAATGGGAAGTTCAATAATTTTGAGGCCAATATACCTCCAGGCAGTAGCCCACTTACAGATTTGGAGGGTTGGCAGGCCCGAATGTTACTGCTCAAAACAGTAACTACCAGAGATAAAGTCAGAAATTTGTGACAGGCACTGGATAGGAAAAAAAAAAATCTACAAAGGAGACAGAAGAAATAGAAAATTGCTTTATAGTTTCAAAAGCTGCATTCTACACTACAAAAATAAGTAATTGTTCACACGGGTGCCTGTAATGTGCTTCTGCAATATAGAAATTCAGAGATGATAGAATGGTTAAAAGTTGTTTCAGATAGAAAGACCAAAGGGTTATTCTTTTTTTCATTTATTTTAATCTATTAATTGGTTTAATATGCTGCCCAGAACTCCAGTTATTTTATAATCTGTTTCATTTAAGAAGGACAAAGTGGGGAGAAAGAGAGAAAGATCAGAAAAATCCTTTTCAGAGGGACAGCTCTGGAATGATTCTGGACTCAAAATTAGAAAACAGATTCAGCTTCCTGGTTGTGGCACCCCTTGGCACCTTCTTCTCTTAACAGTCACTTTGCAGAAGTATTTTTTTTTCTCTGTTCAAATGAGATTATTTGGAATCAGAACTTATTTGCAAACTTCCCTGATTTTTCAGCTTGTGCTCCATCTTGGCATATTAAAGCCCAAACTTCTTAAATTTTAATTATCCTTCCATCTTTTTTTTCTCCCCTTTGGATACTGGTTGAGCTATGAAATAGGTACATCAAAATGTTTTCTGTAAAGCTTATTTCATCCTGAGTTGTTTTTCCATGGGCCATTCACAGAGATATGAAAGGATTTTTAATGAGATTGTAAATACTTTGGATATTCTGTACATTCTCAGAATGCCTGGATCCACTTTGAACTTTAAATAATGAAAAAATTTACTTTTTATTTCCTTCTGTTTATTCCTTTCATCCCATATAAGCATTACATCTCATACCTCTCTTAATATATGAAGAGAATGCAAAGAAGACTCAAACAAGTAAAACTTTAAAAAAAAAAAAAATCTGTATCAAGTTGTTTTCCTTTGGTCTATATCAAATCTCTGATAGTAATTTTTAATTCTTCTGGGCTTGCACGTGAATAAAACTGACACTTTCTTTGTCTGTATATCTAGAAAAGACAAGGCTCAGTCCCCTGAGGCAAAGCCAGAATGCAGATGATTGCTTATATTCCAGTTCTCAATTTTATTTTTTTTTATTTTAAGCTTGCTTTTCTCATTACAGCCTCCTGGCAGCTTCTTTATTCCCATCAGGAATCAAGTTTAAAACTATCAGATTCCACGAAGTTTGTGCTGGTTTTAGCATCCACTGTCAGGGAAAAGCTGATGATACATTTAGGACTGAACCCAGTGCTAGAAAGGGTGTTTTTCAACAAACATTTGAGGAATCTGCTTCACTGGGAGTTACTTGCAAACAACTATTCTCATTTTTGTAAACAATGCTCAGTTATTAAAATAAAATCAATTTTCTGATCACCTAAATTTGAGAAATTATCTCTATCTATTAAATATCCCTTTCAACTCCACTGTCACCCTCAGCTTTCTGAGAAACATTAGAGGGGTCATTATCCCATATACCCTCTGAACCTGGAGAAAGGAATACCACAGGACAAGGATCTTTCTGTCTTTTTGGTGATGTTTGCCCCAGTAACAATGAGGCTGCTGCAATAACGAGCTGTGAATTCCTGACTGAAAACTGGATTGGCAAAGGAATTCTCCAGAAAAATCTTGTGCCATATGCACTGGATTGCCAGGGAATTTAAATGAAATTAAAATTCCTGCTGAGTGTGAAGCTCCAGAAGAACAGCCTTGAGCAAAAGCAGTGCTTTGTGAGACAGAAATCCAAACTATTTGGGTCACTAATTACTATTAGGAATGCCAATATTCAGTTTATCAGGGAACTGTAGCCCTGGCTTGTGACTCCAGGAGGTGATCCAGGCAAGGGATGCTTAGAAACACTGGACATCTGGTGAATGAGTCCCAGACTAGCAGAAGAGGTAAAATAGGGAAAAAAAATTCCCTGTTCTGAAAGGCTTTTAGTAAAATATATTACAATGCAATAAATAAATTTGTAGTTTGTTTTTTTTTCTGAGCCTATGGTGTAAAACAGAAGAAAGTGTTTTTGTTTCGAGAGTTGTATAAAACAGGTTTCAGAAACCTAAGAGACTTCAAATCACTGCCAAAGGTTCCTTTTTGAAAAATCCAAGGAAAAATCTTCTTTTTGTAGAGTAATGTTGGGAGGTTTGTGGAGGGCCAAGCTCCCAGACCTTTACCTTAACTGGCACTAAGAGCACTCAGGGGAGACCCAGCACTGCCAAAAGAGAGGGGTTTATTTTTCTGTTGGGACTCAAATGTCTCCCCAACAGATGTAGAAAAAGGTAAATACTGATACAGCCCTGTTATCTGAGCCATCAAAAAATGGTTGTGTTTTCCCCAAACGTCATCAAAGAGGTTTCTACTTGTTCAACAGTTTGCTTTTTTTCTTCCCCTCTTATCAGTGTCTTGAGAACCAAAAACCATGTTGGAAGCATGAAATACAGTAATAAAACTGTAATTTTAGCAGGAAAAGCATCGATGTTAAAAACAGATAAATTAGGCAAACCATTCCCCTTAAACATATTTAATCTAATTAAAATAACTGCAGGTAGGATCTGTGGCAGCACTGGTGTTGTTTTCTTTCTCTTCCATTCTTTCAAAAGAAGATTGTTCAACAGTTTTTTCTTCTGGTTAATTTATAATCTTTTTTCCCCAGGATTCTACCTTTCATTCCTGGTCTATGTTCCTTATTAGTACACTGCAGTGGAATTTTACAAAAAACCCTAATATGTGTGCTTGCATAGCGCCTGTCACTTGGAATTCTATAATATAAATTCCACAGATTCTGATGGAAACCTAAACAGAATACAGATTTACCAATGCAGGAGGCATCTTTAATAATCTCTAGATTTTGTAAGTTTTCAATGTTACTGAAATGTCTTTCAACCTTTTAACAGAGAAGAGACTTTCTGGGAAAAAAAAAAAAAGTTTCAGGTTGAAATTGAAGTATTTCCCTGGATTGTAACCCCTTGTATTAAAATACATTATCCTTTTATTCACCAAATAGCCTTTATTTTTTTTTTAGCATTCATTCTAATGCCAAAAAAACTGTGAAATTCAAGGGTTTTTTTGTTTTATCAGTGTATCTAAAATTTAATTCACTCTTGACCACTGTGGCTCCTAAATCACAAATTGAGCCTCCTGTGAAATGAACTGAGAAAAGTTTGCTGCTTTATGAGCTCACTCCATGTGCAAGACATCTCATTTAGAACACTTAGGAAACTCCACTCTAATGAAATTTAACATTCGAAAACTGGACCGGTTGTTAATGGTCCAAAAATAAACCAGCCCCTTCTGGAGTAAATTTGCCCACAAAATGCTATCTATTGAAGTTCTCTTGCCTGTCTTTGTCTATCAGCAATATCAGATGTCAGTTTGTGAGGATTAATTATAAGAAATCTTGCATTTGTAAAATTACAGTGTTAACCCTGTAAATGAACTGTCAAACGTATACATCCTAAACCTGTGTCAAATAAGCTTTAATAGGATATATGCAAATCCTCAGAATGCAAATCTCAGACTGTCAGCTTGCTGATGTTATTTCAAAACCGTCTTCCTTTTTCTTTTGTAATTTTGAGTCAAGGGGAAAGGGTTCTTTGCAAATTGAGGCAGTCTCAGGGGGCACATGGGGGATAAAACACAGCTGGCAATTCCATGGCACCACAGTGAAGCATCTTTTCTGTGCCAGTGCATCACATATGTGACGTGTAAAAAATAATGAAGCAGAGAGAAGGTGACATTAGAAGGGAAAACCATGTCCTGTAGGCTTGTGAAACAAGGATAATATTGCAGAAAGAGAAAAGAGGCTGCTTATAGCTTAATATTGTAACCCAAGTAGGATTCCAATTTAACAAATGCTGTTTATTATGAAATTCTTAAGGTACAAAGCATGCATAGCACTGAGGCCATTTTTATGGTAAAGCACTTTAGGATTTTTTATCTTATGCCTCAATTCATTCCTGACAAACATTCATTTTTTTCTCTCCATGAACTTCTGAGATTTTTATTTTGGCACTCTGGAATTAATAGGCCAGCTGATAGATTGGTTTAGGCCACTAGAATTCTGTCAGGTTTCAGAAAGTTGTGGTAGTTGGAGGGTACAGCTAAAATGGTACAGAGACTATACCTCTGTCTTGAAATCATGAGTGAATATTCCTTTGTAGTAGTATATTTTCTAGAGTCTGTTTTAGGGAGAGGTAGGAGAATATCAGATCCTTAATTGTCCTGACTTTGCTCTGACACACACAAAGTCCTATATCTGGGATGTTCTGGGTCTAAACTAAGAGGGTGAACCATAAAGTTGTTCTCAAGGCAAAATATCTGGAATATATCCACTATAAACACCTCGGTTTCATTTCTAGAAGCCATGGATCTTGACTCTGAAGCTTTGTTGTATGTCTGGGTACAGGAGTGTCCCTGCCACAATTTACAGCCAAGAATGTTTATTTTATGGGTGCCATGTATTTGGACCTTACCTGGATATTCAAGTCTGGAAGGGGTATATCAGGTAGCAGAAATCCCACTCTTCCCTATTGCTGATTTCCCAGGCATTTTGCATCCTGCTTTTTCACACACAAATGGAAGGAAATAACTCAAAGGCCTGTAACTGGCTGTGCAAAGGAATGTAGATCATTCTCAGAAAACTCTGAAGAAAACTGAATGGTTTTGGAAGTAGGTTTCCAGGTATAAAACTGGGGTGGAAGCAAAGATTGTACAGGAATATACAGTCCCAGAGCCAGCCCTGAACTGTCTGAATTGGAACTGAAATGGCAATTTCATAGTCCAGTTCTCAGCAAAGATAATATATCTACAAAATATCCCAGATAATGATCATCTGGCATGAAACCCTGAGCCGGGTGTCTGCAGACTAGTCCTTCATCAATGCAACGTTTTTATGACCATAAATTCTTGTTCTTGTGGTTTTTTTTTAAGCTAGTAGAGCATACAGGGATGGAGAATGTCTTCTTGGATTACTGCTATGTAATATTTAATCTTTTGAAATCTTAATGACAGGAAGAAGGATTTTTCTTCTTGCCCTGGTACCCATCTGGCATCTCCTCCTTGGTAAATAATAATAATACCAATATGGGATTTATGTTAGTGTTGTATGGACTCCAGATTTACCAAGCTACTTAATAAAAGTTGCAAAGAAAAAAAGACCAGTCCCAATGGACTGCAACTTTCTTTGAAAACCTTGTTAAACTCTCTCCATTGTAAACTTCCTCTAAGGTCACGTTCTGAAGCATAAGGAGCTGTTTCATTACTAAAATTTCCAGTAAAAAGCTAAACCTCAGAAACCTGATGGCAGTTGTTCTTGAAAGCTCTAAGAATGTTTCTCATAATGGTGTTTAAGTCTAATTTAAAATAGTAATAAATTAAAATCTACCCTTTGAGATTCAAACTTGGATTTCAAGTTTCTTGAAAAGCTCAAACTTGCTGATATACCTTAAATACTCAAGACAATCAATTTTAATGTGAACCCTTCGAGTTCAGTCTTTGCAGTGACCATTATTGGAATTTTGATGCGTTATTCAAGGGTTGCAGTTCGAAAACTTCTATTTTAAATGAAGGCAATTCATAAAAATTAAACTATGCCAAGCTCAAGGTGCAATTTTTTTGTGCAGTCTGTTTTCCAAAACTAAAAATGGGACATGTGAGTCATCGGATTTAATTGTCACAATAGAGGCATTCAGTTATTTTGAACATAAAAAGCAGGACAGTCAGCATCTCATAAAAAGTGGTGTGCAAAGAAACAATAAAAATAAATGTTCATTAAAGGCTTCATTCTCTGTTACTTGAAATACAGGTCACATTTGACCCTATACTGTTCTGATATATGCTTCATATTGAGATAAACCTTCTTCATAATTCTATTTAAAAAAATTTCGGAGGAAAGATGAGTGAATAACAATACACTTCCATTAACATTTTTGTCTTCAGATCAATCCACCTCTGAAGGTTGTTGGTATTTTTTATCTTTCTTAGAAGCTATTGTTTGCTGGTAAGACTGTGCAGTTGAATTCTTTAATAAGCAGGTACTTCTATGTATAAATATTTCTAATTCCTTCTTTCAACAAGCACTTAAATTGCTTTTATGTAAATATTGCCATTTATTTTGCATGCAGTTGCACGTTTTTGAGTACTTTCAAAATATAGTCTCTATTTAAAACTGTTCACTGGAAGGCAAATTCCATTTCATACTTCAGAAAGTTGTGTGAGTTAAAATCCTTAAATTTTCTACATTTATAAAAATACAATAATTACTTTCCCCTTTGAAATCTTACTTGTTGAAGTTTAAATATACTGCTAATGTATCCTCTTAACTCTGCAGTTTCTGACATATTTGAAATCTAGGAGGCTGAACTTCTGTGACTTTTGAAATGCCATAAAGCCTACCCTATTCTTCTCTTAAAAGGCTTTTCAAAGTATGAATATTTCAATATTTGATTGGAAGTATCTGAAGTTTTCGCATGGATTTAAAGATTGGAAGATCCCTTCTTTCATCCCAGTCCCAAATGCATATTTTTTGCCTCCCTTTTCTTTGGTTCTAGTGCTCATCAAACTGATGGAATTGCTACAACCTGATTTAACTCCAGCTGCAATTGAACTGCAGCTGCATTTTAAATGCAACTGCATTTTTGACAACCTCTTAAAAATCCTAAATCAACTCAAAGCAAACTAGAGCTGCTGAACTTTTTATCCATGGATTTGTGCTTTGCAAGAACCCTTGCAAGGACTATGTTTAAAAAGTAATTAATTGCCCTTCACCACCCGTGATTCTCTGCACCATCATGCAGACTATTTGCCACAAAATATTTGGGTTTTTTTCACACCAAAATTAAATTGTAAGTAACTGTGTTCTTGCAAACTATTGTGTTCTTGGAACTCCCTCTGTCAATACGAAACTAGAGTTTTCCCCCCATGGTACCCTTCATTTTAAACAGGTATTTCCATTATTCAGGAATGGGTACCTGCTGGAGGGTTCAATTGAAAGGCACAGGAACATCAACTTTTACTGTTGCTGCCAGTCTAAGTTTGGCATAAGAGATATCTAGGAAATATCTGAGAAATATCTACCAAAAGACGTGACAGAACAAAGTTTCTCCCAAGATAGTTTCTCCAAATGTGTGCTAAAAGGTTGGAAGATTTTGCAGTTCAGTCCTGTGTGCTGTGCAACACCAGCATATCCAGAGCATTAATTCAAAATATGTTACCCACCTGTTTCCTGTGATTGTTCTAGGGTACTTGGTTTTGAAAAAGTGCCAAATGTGGCAGCAGCTTGAGAACATATCAACAGAAATGTATTCCCAGACTGCAGATACTTCAGGTACTTGACTGTGATCAAATAACTTTTAATTTGTCAAGTAATCAGCGGCAGAGACAGAAATAAAATGAGAGAATCTGTGATTCTAACCCCCTACTGCAACTTCTGAAATGCATTCTTGAAAATAAAACCTGACTGGCAGAATACTTTCTTGTAGGAGTTCATAAAGTAAATTGTTTCAACATCTCTAAAAATGCACAGTTTATATGTCAGGTGTTTGCTGCTCGTCTTTCCACAGATCATTAAGATGTGAGTTGAGAGGAGTCCTCCTTTCCTCATCTTTGTTTTCTTTCCTCTCCTCCAGCTCCCCTTCTCTGATGATTAACTTTTGAGACTCTCTCTGGAGGGATTGTGTGGAATGTAGCTTTTGTAAAGTTCTTGGGAAATTAATGAAAGCATTCTGTAATCTGCAGAACTCTGGGTAGACTTTGAAACGTTTTTACATCTTGTTTTTCTTTTGAATACTCACAACTTTGACTGTTGGCACTGACGTGTAGAAATGCACTTTATAGGTCTCCAGATCCCATGTCTCTACATTGCACTTTCTGAATAACTTCAGGACTCAACAATTTCAGGACTCAGCACAGAGGTTGAATGTGAGGCTGTAACTCAGCTTTGGTTTTCTGCTGAGGACACAAACCCCAAAAGCTTGTTGGTTTATGAACAGCAGCAACAACAATACACAGAGACTGAATTATTACTTGGGTGTTCAATTAGACATAAAGTGGAGTTGCCCACAACCCAAAGTAATATATAGTTGTACTTTCCAATTTAATTATAAACAGGTAAATGAGGGCTACTTAAAAGTGTAAGAAATGAGTTTCATAAAATCAAAGTGTCTGACCAGTCTGTGACATGCTACCTAAAACAAATATGTGGCTAGTTTAGACAAAACATATTAAATTATATTTGATAACTTTTCTGTTGGCACCTTCTTTCCTTCTTCTCTGTCTTCAGCTAGAAGGAACATTTCCAAAAAAAGAATTCTGTTACATCAGACCAGCACTGTATTTAGCTGGTGCTGAGCTATCCTTCCTCTAAATATCTTTGAGACAATTGGTGACATCACAGGGGCACTGCCTAAAATCAGAGCCACCTCTGCAACTGCATGAGGTGATGTAATCCAGCATCTCCTTGGGAATATTCTTTTCCAGGTTCTTCGTGCTCTTCCACAGGTTTCTGAACCAGTAGGTAGGAAATAAGTCACATTTGCCAAATACAATCAAATTGTTAACAAAGTTATCTTTTTTACATCCTGGCAGCAGTGAGGGGAAAAAAAAAAGAGAGGGACTTTTTTTGGATTGGACCTTATTATCTTCAACTTAGGTGACAAATATGCAGAATGTAGTCCTAGCAGAAAATCATCTTGGAAGTAGAATTTCGGTGGAAAAATGAATTTTATGTGATTAATACATCTTATCTCTTAATTCTCTCAGTATGTGACTGTTCAAATAGTCCCTATTTGGGTGTGAAAGTCTCTTCTTTCATCATTTGTTTGCATGACAAGACAGTAAGGAAGCCTTTGAATATTCTTTCTTAACATGCCATTTATATAATCTATACTATTTGCTACAGTGCTCCTGTTTGCCACTCTGATATTAGCTACTAAACAGGCAATGAAACTTTCTGGGAAGTTTTTGCCACCTGGAATATTTATTGAAGGAACTGAGCATCTCAGACACCAGAATACAGGTTCACTACGTGCTTGATTAGTAATGTCAGGGTGTTGTATGGTTGTATTGAACCCCACCTCTAGTCAAATCCAGAAATGGAAATAATTCATTTATTTGTCATATGTAGAATAAACCATAGGATGAGAAAAATTTATGAAAGACAATTGAAGAAATGAAAAACAACAGCAGCAAAAAAAACAAAAAACAAGAACACAAAAGCAAAAAAACCCAAAAAACAAAATAAAAAAAAAGAAAACAAACCAAACAAAAAACCACACACACACACAAAAAAACCCCAAACAAACAAACAAAAAAAAGAAAAACCAGAAAACACGAAAAACCCAAACAAAGACCAAAAAAACCCACAAACAAATAAAAAACCAAACCAAAACAAACACAAAAAAACCCACCACATGCAGTTACCACTTAAGTCAACAAGTCATATCTGGATCACACTCTCTTTACTCTCTTTGACAAGCTGACTTTTCTGCAGAATCCAGACAAGTGACCACATATTCTGCTTTTTTGCCCACCTAGGTTGCATTCTTTGTAGAAGGGTATTTTCTGCAGAAAAATTCGACTTTTACAGCTAATGATCTTTTGGGACTTCTCCAGGAAGCCTTGATTTTTTTTTTCCTCTAAAATTATTTATTTCTTTATTATTCAGGTAACAGTCTGGAAACTTATATCAACTAAAATAAGCATTCTTTTCGCTGCTTCAGTGCTTCAAACATCATTTTGCCAGACAAGTTGTCATCTCATGAATCTGATCATTTTTAATTTCTCTCAAAGAGCAGCAGTACCCTCCCTGCATCCCCTGATGAGTCATGAGAAAGTGTCTCACTCAGCTTTAGATTTGATATCAACTGTTACATTAACAGACAGAGTTAGGACAGATATTTAAATGGAATAATGCACATAATTCACTCTTCACTGAGACTAGACACGACAGTGTGAGAAGCTATAAACATCAGCAAAGAAGGATGGCAATCTAAATACAAATTAATATCTTCTTGGGTACAAACAGAAGGATAGTCTTAATAAAACACTGTTAATGGCAGGATAAGAAGTGTTCTGGTTAATCAAAGCTGGTGACAATGTTTGATGGCTCATAGGAACTAAGAGATTTAGGGATTACAATGGACTGGTTTGGTTTTGTAGCTTTTGGGGGCTTTTACACAACATGAGGAACTGTAGAATGGAAAGGTAGCAAGGTAGAAAGCCTGAAAGGGGTTTTTTAAAAAAAACTAGTGATGGAGACAAGTATATGTTGTGATGAGGGGAGGAAGGCAGGCAGGGAAAGGGAGCTGACAGCACTATGGATGGTCAAAGCAGTGAAACAGGAGACAATCTTTGTGCTGTATGAATGGGACAAAAGTGTATTTTTGAAGAGGCCAGAATAAAAGAGGATAACACTGTAATTGAGATGAAAATTGTTGAACCTCTGAATGGGAGCATTGCCTGTTTAAATTGAAAGGGAAGGCCATACCTAAAAAATGTTGTGCAGAAAACACAGCCCAGATATTCCACTGGCAGACAGAGTTGTGTTGTTAAAATTGAAAAGGGAGGCAGAGGGGAAAGGAAGTGGGCTTGAGTGGCAGAGAGAATTATAAGCAGATTAAAAGTTTTTGTTTGTGCCCAAGCAGATCCAGCACAGTGAAGGTGGGAGGAAAACGTGTGCAAGTTGTAACAGCACCACATAACAAGGGAGAGCACCGAGCTTGAAGGAGGCTCTTCGTTTCCAGGCTGCCTCTCCTTCATTAAATTTACATGTGAGAACAACAGGGGCACTAAAACATGCTTTTTAGCATTATATGAACTAATGATGTGGGAAGATTTGTAGATTAAACAAAATCTATGTAGGAGAAAGAGAGGTCCATGTCTCTGTCACCTACAGGTTGAACAATGGCCAGTTGTTCCCTGGAGTAAAAAAGGTGCTTCATTCTTTCTGAGATTTCAGATTCAATGCTAATTGAAGGTCTACCTTGCCAAAAGAAAAAAAAAATCTGTTAAACAGGAGAAGATTTTGCCTTTCTTTTCTTTTTCTGTAATAGTTGTATTATTTTAATGTATTTGGGGCACCAGTCTCTACCCAGCAAATAGTGAGATATTTTCTGCTTCTCTTAATGTCATATTGAAGAAATAAAGACCAGAATTTATGGTAAGAGTGCTTAGAAATATTGTGGTTGTCATTCACTGATTAAGCCATTAAGGTCACACTTTTCCCAACACCCACCATCAAATGTAACCTGCTGGAAGTGATTCTTGAATTAAAGTACTCAAAAAATTCAAGAAATTTGAGGAAACATTACCTGGTTAGGAGTGGACTGTGTCACTGTCTTACAAAAGAACACAAGAGTCAGGAATATTATCAAGGGTTAGGGGCTTGGTGCCTGAAAACTGAGAGAAACAGCACATGCCTCATTTTTATTTAAAACCTTTTTAATAGCAGTCATACTAATTTTACTAAATGCAGAGTTTGGTAGCATTATATGGCTGACCTTTGCACAAACAGATCAGTTCATGTGAGTTCAACATAATTTTCCCAATATATTTCAATCAGTATTAGTTCTCTATCTCAGAATATTAGTCACTCTGATTTATAGATAATTATTAATAGTTCCACAATGTATAGAGAATCCAAAATTTTAATTTTTTTTGTTGTTTGTTTTTTGTTTGTGGGAGTTTTTTAGTGTGGAACCTTTAGAAAAGGCCAAACTCATGTGACTCAGGCTTTTAATATTTGTTTTTAAGAAATCTGTGATTTTGGCACTGATCTCTTCAGTGTTTAACAAGGCAAGTTATTTACAGGGCCCATAAATGAGAGGCTTTGGAAATGTCAAAATACATTTGCAAATGCAACCAGACTGGTTCCTGCTACAAATGGTGAGAATAATCAAGAAACATTTAGATTTGACTTTTCCCTAAGAGAACTGAATCTGTTGCAAGAAAAAACTCATGATGTTATGGTGCAGCACTCAGTTGTAGGGTAAAACCCAGCTTTTCAGAGTTTGCAAATGCTTAGCTTACCTTGTTATATAAAGGTATTTTTGTGAACATAAGGTTTCCTAGAAATTCCTATAAACACTCAAGAGGCAACTGCTCAATCTGCTCTTCCATCACATGCTGCTCACAGAACATTATTTTCGACACAAACACAGATAACAGAAAGAATAATATTAAATCTCAGTGGGTATTACTGAGCTGTAATTCCTTCCAAGGTACGTGTAAGTCATATGTTACAGGAGTAACCAACACAAGCAGTTTGATCATAAGAATTCTGACTTGAAATGATGAGATGACAGGATTTACAACCTGAAAGGAGTTTCTTTTTGTGTTGTAGGGGTAGCAACATTTTTCCTTTTGCCCCACATGAGGAAATTTCAGTGCTCATTAGAAAAGTGAAAAACGTCACACAAGTGTTTGGAAAATGAATGAAAGGTAGGGCAGGAAAAAACATGATATTATACCAAAGCCATTACAGTATCAGCCAGGCAAGGTACTTTTCATCAAGTCCAGCAGATGCTTTTATAATCTGGACCATGAGACACCTTTTGAAAGCATAAATAAAAAGCTTCTAAAATATAGATTAGCAGAACTCAGTCATCATCCCCTTAAGTATGTGGTAGACCTTTCTAACTAGATGCATAAGATATATTCCTTGTATTAAATGTCACAGTAGCTAAACAAGCTAATGCAAGTGAATAACAAAGAATAAAAGTAAATGTCAGGGGATACTGTAAAACTGCTATTTATTTTTTCCCAGGGCTCCTGTAATGTCATAATTGTAAAAGTAAACTTGAGAAGGTTAGTTGGTAGAAACCCTGAGGAGAAATAAGAGGTCTCACAACATTCTTCAGTGTGTATGAATTATATAGAACATGGGATTGTCCTTTAGCCTAAAATAACCTGAAATAACTCCTGAAACATTAAAATACTGAAAACCACCAAGGGATTTTGGTTATATTTTTCCTTCTTAAAAGTCTAATATTTGCTATTAATAGTACAGAGTGTATTTGGTTACATATTGGCATCTATGGTAATGTCCTGTATCAGGGGTCACTTTGTCCAGCAAATAACCTTGCAGAAGTTGTTTAGAAGGATAATCTTCACCATAGACTTCTAAAAAATCTGTGACATTAATTTTTTTTAACAAACTGCATTTTAAAAAGTGGTTTTCATCTTCTGCCCATCCTGTAAACATTAATTGACTAGGACATGTAATTGTGATGAGTGTTGTTGAGGTTCCTTGGCTATTTTTGCACCACGGAACATGATTTTCTTACCACTGGATAATGTTTACCATTTTAATGGCAGCATGAAGAAAGAGATACATGTTTTTTTTCAGATTTACCACAGTTGAACAGAAATTATCTTCAAAGGTAACCTGGTTGGGCCTAAATGTGTATTTATAGATTTCAAGATTTGATCTTTTAGAAGTAGTAATTGTTTGAGCCATCTTTCACCTTAAATTTGGATTAACTTTTACTTTGGGTTTTCAGTTGTCTGTAGTTAATTAAAAGGTCGACCTGATGACCACTAACATCCACTAGATTGATATTTAAACTGCATCTTCTTCAGTGCTATCACACATCTTGAATCTTTGTCTAACACTAAAAAGATGGTTTGCCCACTGCATCCTCAAATCACTGGGCACAACCACAGAGCTTTGCAGAACAGAGACATGCAATGTCAGATCTATCTGCAATTAATTGGACTATGAAAGGAAGAAATTGGAGAAAATGCTATTCCAGATGTTAATATATAATTTTAATTTGACAAGACCCAAAGATTTCTTTTTTGTGAGAACTATGATGGATTGCAGAAATAAGTTATTCTACCTAGGCTGATGTATTTTACTTTTAAATACTTTCTCCAGTGTTACACTGGTGTGCATTGAACAGTTTGCATTCAAATATTTGAAATGTTAGTAATTATGTTTTAATAGATATGGGTTTGAATTGTTTGTTTAGGGTCTGATACACTGTCCTCATATCACTAATGCTGTATAAAGTGTTCACTGCAAAAGGATGGAGAGATATGTTTTCCTGTTAAAGATTTCAAGGTATTAGAGTTAGTAATTAGCTGACAACATTATGATATACCATAATGGAAATTCACTTTAGTCGCCCTTTCTGAGGCAACTCTATTTTAAATTTCATGCTGAACTAATATTTCTTTTTGTCTGTGTGGCCATCACTCACTGTACTGGCATCAGCAAATCTGTTGTAGATCTGCCAGTCATTGCTCCACTAGAAAAAAAATAAATTGCTAATAATCTGCTAAAGGATAATTGTTATCCATGAGATGTCCATTAGCAAACTTCCTTCTTCTTAAAGAATGACAGATGGAATTAAAATACAGTTAAAAAGATATAATGGCTATAAACACCCTAATTTACTCCACGCTCAAATAAAATATAAATAAATAAATAAATAAGGCATCTCAGGGCTGCTTAGACAAAGGATTTATTTCATCACTGCTCGAATGTTCACTGCCAAGTGTTAACCAGAAATCAGTATTTTCACTGCAGCTTCAAAAGCTATTAAGTAAACTTGGCAATTGAATTGTTGCTTGCCAGTTTGCTGTAAGGACTCCTTCAGCACAAAATCAGCTGAGCCAGAAATATAATAGATCATAGGAGCAGTTCTAAAATCATTTGAGAGGACTGATCTGGATAATGGAGGGAGAGAATAAGAGATTTCTGTTTGTATAATGTATATGGTTCAATATTTTGAATTCAGCAAGTTGCTTAAGCACATGAATAACTTCAGCTACAGTTGTATTGATTTTAAAAAAAATAATATGCTTCCTTCAACTGGCTTTCTAAGTGACCATCTTCTATGGAATAAGAATTTTAAAGGAAGTTGAAATGTCCTGGAAATACACAGTCCTCTAATCCTTATGGAAGTTCATATTGATTTATTAATTATGTGGCAACAGTAGATCTAATTCATTATGATTTGTTTCCCATTTATTTCCCATTTTCTTTAAATGATGGATTTAATATACTCTGGGTTTGGATATTGGAAAATCTGTTTTCCTGTTTGTGTTTATGTTCAAACTGCTAATTTTCTTAGATTAGTGGAAAACAATTAGTGAGACATGCTAAAATGAAGGTGTTCATTGGCTTACACTGCAACAGTAAAGATTTCATTTATTTCTAGTTCATAGAGGTTTCATATATGATACATGAAAGTTTAGTTAGAAGACATACAAATAATAAGTACTACAAAATGCATAAAAACATGTGGATAAAAGCCATGACTCATAAGAAAGCCATTTTCATCCTGCATTCTATTACATTGAAGAACACTTCTCAATCCTTCTTCAACCTTTTAGGAGTTGTGCACACCTGAAAAAATGATATAACTAGAATACATAGCCCTGTAAATTATATAAGATTTTTGCCTTATAATTATAGCATGTTTAAAATTCTCTTTAATTGGTTTGTGGGTTTTATGATCATGGCATCTTATACTGACGTTATTTAACACAAATGACTTCATACAAAGACACGAAGAAAAACAAACTCTGCCTTAACCAGCCAGAGAGAGATGAGTAAAACTGCAGCACCTCTGCCTGTGTTCAGGCACCTGAGCAGAATTATACTGCTCTTAAACAAAGTGGAGCTCTGGCTTGTGTACACAGGCCAATTTTATTGACTATTAAGTGGAAGCAAACTTCATTATCTATTAGTCTTTTACCAACTGCTACTCGGGCAACTGTAAAATGAGGGCCAGGATATTTAAAAGCAGGTACTAATGTACAACGCTCCTTTTTGTCCTGTACTCAAATTCCTGCCTGTGGTGGCACATAAAAATGTCCTCACACTCAGTGTTGGTACCACTTTCTCTGCTGGGGGTGGCCCATCGTTTCTGGCATTCGTTGAGAGTCATCACATCAGCTGACCAAACCCACCACAAATATCTTTAATCCAACTCTACAGAATTTATGGGATTTATCTGATTTTGAAATTGCTGAAACTTGACAGTGCATAACTCTGAATCAAATATGGTTATTACTGATTAACAGTGACACAAAAAAGAGAAAGAAATGCATAAATAAAATTAAGAAAGGTATATTGTGCTTGGTAGAAAGAGTTTTACTGTTTCAGGTGATCACCTGAATGACAGAGGATTACTTCTCTAAATTACTATAGTGGTCACATATACCTAATGTTATCTGCTCCAAAGATAACCTTAATTTATGAATCCTTTTTCAAAGGCAAAAATATATTCTTTTTTTCTCCCTGAATAAGTCAGTGTTAGATACTTTCAGACTGGGAATACTACTTTCTTCACCGCATTCATTTTTGTCCTTGTATACCCTTCAGGTTCCAGACAGATTATTGCTTCCATCAGAAAGGGGATTTGATTAATCACCAGATCATATGTTTTATTCAAAACCAGTACCCTCCATCCTTCATTCAGAGTAAATTAATGAAAAATTCACATAATTTGTGCAGAATATTTTATTAACTGCTCTTTTAATATTTTCTTTTAGTTTTGTTTGGAGCCTCAGAATAAAATCTAAAAGTCAGGAAAGAGAACTACATTTAGGGTCTCGATTTTTGAAGAGTGGGTTGAGATGAAGTTACATTTCATCAAATTCTCTTAGAGAATTAACTGACAACATAAACGAGCCTTCATAGCAAAGCACTTGGGGATTTGGAACATCCCTTCCTTGATTTTCCCATCCCACACACAACTCTGTGTTTTCCTGAACAACCTGTCTTTTGGGGTGCAAGGATTACACACTAACAAGCTGGTGAAGCAAAGCATTGAGATTTCAGGTCTCAGTGTTGCAGATGTTCCTGTCTTATTAGTGCAAAAAGTATGAATTTGGAATCCTTGGCAGGTTATATGTTGAACATCAGGTGAAATATAGAGTCAGGCAAAAATATTCCTTTGTAGCCATGTGTTACTGCTGAGTTGATCTAACATACATTTTAATTTAGCTATGTCAAGTGAAGTCACTTACCATAGAGAAAAACTAAATATTACTGTGAATATCTAAGACCAAAAAAAAATTACTCTAAAATAGTAGCAATGTCTCTCAGCTTAATTTCTCATAATTTTTCCTTCTGATAAATTATTGAGATAGATATTTTATGTCCATATTCAACTAATCTGTATCTTGAAGTGAAGAAATCCAATCATGTTGTGACACCTGAATCAGCCAACAGCCTGTCTAAACAGGAGCAAAAGTATTTAAGGTGTCCCTGCTCTTGATATCCACTTTGAAACTCATATATCCAGAATGAAGAGAGAATGTCTGTGCAGGAGAAACTTGAGGCCATGTCTTATTGAGCCAAATGTGCTTGATTTGCTCTGAGATAGTCAAATAAACCACAGCTTTTAAGGTACCTAAAGCTGAGATCATCCACAGTTTCCTGGTGTGTGTACATGCAAAGTGCTCAGGATGCAAGGGCAGCAAAACAAGTTGAACTGTCCAAAGCTGCCAGTCCTTTCAAAAACCTGTTAATGAAGTATATTCTTGAGTTGGACAGCTGGTTTACTAGAGTAAAAAAAAGGATGACTCTTACACCATGACTGAGTCTACCATTTAGTTAGAAAATAATTATTCTTATATGAAACTTTGACATTTGTGAGTTAAAAGCACTTACATGAAATGTAGGTATGCCTTAGAAATCAATGTTTAGCCTCTGTTGACTTTCCTAACCTGGACTTTAATCATCCTTTTTTGCGCTGACAGATACCTGTTATGAAAAGAATAGTTGCTTTTAGCACTGTATTTAAGGTAGTGAAGGAAACTTCCAGTGTCCAGAAGAGGAACTGTGGCCCCAAAAGTGGCCTGTTCCCATTTGCACAGCTGTGCTTGTGAGTCCATTGCATTAATGTCATAGAACTACAGAATATCCCGAGTTGGAAGGGACCCACCAGGATCATCAAAGTCTTAAAATGAAAATCAGCTTTAGCTTTTGAAATAATTAGTTTTGGAAAGTGGACGAATACGAGCAAATCTTTTGAATATGATCATCTAATCCAGGTCATTAGTGACACTGAATATGTAATAATAACATTTTGTGAATGTTTTATGAAAGTCTGTAGATTATTTTCCTACATCTGTTGGACTGGAGCTGTTTCCTTGATTGAAATATGGAATGGTTAATGAGAGTTATTAACAAAACTTTCCCTCACATTGCACAGTAGTCTTGAGACTAAGAAAAAAAAAGGTACTAAAACTAGTTATGGATCTCCCCACCAAGAGCTGTGGATTGAAGGGATTGTTTGATATTATAAACCAGAACAATTGGAAAGACACCTTGGTGGGGAAGTCTGATATGACAGGCATATCAAAAGAGATGATTTCTGGTTTGGGCTTGAAAGACAGGGCCTAGGGGAAGGAGAAAAAGACACAGAAGAGTCAGGAAGGAGAAGCCAGCTCTGGGTCTGCTGACAAAAGAGGGTCATGGAATTGATTGATTTCAGGAGACAGATGTTTTTCTTTACATTTTAATGTAATTAAATATTATCTGTTATTGATTATATTTGAATTTCTAATTTTTAGCCAAGTGGTTTTTATTATTTCTGCATTTTCTAGATGGTTTTAAAGATTTTGCTATGTGCATTTTTTGCAGAGTATACACTAAAAGAAAGAGAAACACTTCTTATGTCCTGAGAAAAAATTAAAAAAGGATATATATTAATAAAACATCTCCATTTATACTAAGTTGAGGGGAATCAGAGATAATTTATTTCAAAATAGGAGGCTAAAATTATGATGGCCAAACTGAGAAATATTAGTGCCTATTTTCCATAACCATTTGTAGAAGCATAGTAGAAAGTAAAACCCTATTGAACTAAAATTCAGTTTAGATGGCTGATATTCCTTGGTTATGTGTGTTTTTATAAATGTACTTTTAAAATAGTATGAGAAGATACGAACAAAATGATGTTTATTAACATATCTCTACTTAAAATTAAAGTGTTGTTGGCAAATAATTTTAAAATGTATCTGCATCCAAACTGAAAGAGAAAGAAATAAAAAAGTTTCCTTAAAAATACAGATGGATATTTGAGATCTGTACATTTGAGAGTTTACACAGTCACATTAAAAATATAAAGGGTTTGAAAAATCAAATTGAAAGGTCATTTTAAAATTCAAAATAAAAAACCCCAAATATTATATTTGGTAAGTGTCCAAAATCAATGTGTCAACATTATCATTATTTGGAGTCTTATTTGAAAAGAAAATATCAAGGTAAATGAACTCATTTCACCAGGGAGTTTCATTTAAATACAATTTACTAACTATAGACACGACGGAAATTTCACTTGTTGGCGTTTATTCACTGTAGTTGTGTTGCTTTAAATGTTCTTAAGCATTTCCAAAACTGATCTAAAGGAATCTCCATGACAGTTTTGTCTCGTGCAGCAGCAAAAAGAATGGGAGACTTTAGGGAACCAACACCAAGATGAAGATTTACAGCTGAACTCGCTGTCACTCCTGGAGAAGAGACTGGGCAGGCAGAGCCAGTGGTGCAGGATTTCCAGAGGGAGAGCTTGGGAATGTCAACCAGCAGTCGTGCTCCAGACTCCAAGCTGGCCTTTCCACCCTTTGGGGAAGTCCCTCTTCTCCTCTGTCAGGACGTATTAATAAGGCAGAGCCAAAAAGCAGTGACAGGAACGACCACGGCGCTGAGCAACGAGGAACTCCGGGATAAAATCCTGATGTGACGCAAATTCATTCCATTGGTTCTGCCAGACCATTTCCACCCTGATTGCTGCAAATGATACGACCACAAGTCTCATTTTATTATTAAGAGTCACAGTTACGAGCAGCCAGAGGCACAGTCTGTTTGGACGAGGTGCCAGGGAAATATCTCTTGCTGTCTAAAGCTTGTTATAATTAATAAGAATTATAATTGCCCCAATGATACAGACCAAAGAAATCAGTTTGTAGAGATTTCCTACAGAATGTACAAAAGGTGCTTTCCCGCAATGATTTCAATAACCCAAAATTTACAAACCCTCTAATAAAAATTAAATTTTTAGTGATTGCCCTTCATAAAGGAAAAAGTAAACAGTTCTATTTCTTCTCTTCCCAGGATGTTGATTTTGCCTGAGGTTTTAGGACTCAGCAGTAATATCTGAGATTAAAAAAAGACATTTTTTAATAAAACATCTCAATTTACTAAGTTGAGGGGAATCAGAGAAGATTTATTTCAAAATAGGAGGCTAAAATGATGACACCCAAACTGAGAAATATTAGTGCCCATTTTCCATAACCATTTGTAGAAGCACAGTAGAAAATAAAACCCTATTGACCTAAAATTCAGTTTAGGTGGCTGATATTCCAGCCATTGATAGCCTGTCTTTTCTCAAGGACTTAGAAACTATGGTTGTAAATGAGAGTTGTCCATTTTTTGTATTGTTGTGGTTTTGGGGTGGTGGCGTGTACATGTATTTACGTTCTTGTTTTTCTGTGGAGAAAAACCCTGAGTTATGTGAAGAAAAAAAAAAGTATTACCCCTCATTAGTTAATTTTCCATCTTCAACCTTTAAAAAAAAGACTTAGCTAAGAAAAGTAACAGTTTCAGACAAAAAGAGATGCTGTAGTTCTCACTGAATTAACAATAAGATTGTATTTGGTTTCATTAATGCAGAATTAGATCCATGTTTAACCAGCTGATCAGACAAATACCTACCAGCACCCACACAGATAATAGATTAGATGGAGAGCAAACTTTCTTCTATCTGTTAGCAAACCCCAGAAAAATTACACTACATCAAATCTTTGCTCTCTGTCCCATGTATTTCTGTGTTCACAGAGCTGAGAACAGGTGAGTTCAAACCTACTCTGCCTCCCTGAGCCCTTCACACCAAATGACAACTCATTCTGCCCAATAATGAGAAATGAAGCAATTCTATTGTTAGTTAAAAATTAAGCTTAAAAACCCCCTAGCGTTTCAAACCTATAAAGTGCTTTGATCATGAGGGCTTTTACAATTCTTTAAATTCAAACGAGATGTAAAAAAACCCCCAAATATTTTAAAAAAACCACCACCAAAACACACCAGTAATAATAATATCCAACCCACCATTTAGAAAATGTGAGAATGACTATTTCAATGAAAAAGTCCAATCAACACACATGGGAATCATTTCAATGTTGCCCAGTCTTGCTGAAAACTTTGCCCTGCTCTATTCTGAGATCCCCTCCATAAATAACACTCACATTTTATTCAATGGTTATTATTTTACTCGAATTCTTACACTCTTTCACTTCGAATAGGTTTCCTAGACTGATCTGCAAATTCTCATCCATTAATGAAAAGTTGGAAAACTGGCATCTTTGAGACTCTAAAGGAAGACAGAAATTTAGTGTTTTCTACAGTTCTAAAAGGAAAAAAACCCAAAAAATCAAATGCTTTGTCTTTTTCTGTCTGTAAAGGAGTAGAGAAACAGAAGTTTGCAGGACACTCTTCTCCCTTTTGCATGTCTTCTCTCCCAGGGGGGACTCTCTGCAATTTATCCATGTTGCACAGGGAGGAAAAAAAACATGACTCTTCATAGCTGTGGAACACTTTGGCCTGAAGTACTTTCAATGAACTCTACCTGTATTCAATCAGAATGAATTCTAAATATGCCAGCTCGTTACTGTGCTTCTGCTGAGCACATCCCTGTGTCACATAGGAAATTTGGAGCCCAACAATATTTTGTGTCTCACATTTATGTATATAATATTACACAGATTTATTTTTTTTTTAACAGTGGGTTTCAGAATACAGCCCTAAAACTTCTTCTTCACAGAAGTTAGGTTGGGTTACCCTTATAAATTTTCGTGTTTAGTTCTCAACTAATGTCTCGCAGAACTTCCCAAAATTAAATTATGTTTCTAAACATTAGCTATTTATGAGGGGTCCATCTTGTACTTTTCTGAACCAGAATTATCACTAGAAGTATTCTTGATTTCTATTTTCATTGACTTCTCATTTCCAGGAAGGGAAATTTGAGCATATTTCTGCATTTTCCCCAGCACACAGAAACATTTTCAAGCAACTTATGCAAAACTTGGATGAATCATGACAGAAACCATCTTCCTGTAAATCTGTTCTGACTATTCTCTCAGTAGCTTTGACTCAGCTGTCCTGCTACACTCCAGTCCTACCTTCCTCAAGGTTTTGGTATAGTGGGGGTTTTTTTTCCAAAATAAATAAAGAAAACACTTTTTACTCCTAACTACTCTTCCAATTCCTTTGTTTCCCTGGTTTTGGGTGCTATGTCTTGATTTTCAGTGCTTGTTCTTCCAGCCTGCCATCTCCTTGTTTGGAGCCATGCTGACTTTTCTCCTGGCAAGGCTTCTTTGATGTGTACAGTGGAAGTTAATGAGCTCTCCCAGTACGTGCTGGTCTTCCATGAAATCTTTGGAGAGTATGAGGGAGCTGATTTTACTTAAAAGTCCAGCCCCATGTAGAGTGGAAATCTTCTGAAGACCTAAAACAAATATTATGTATATGTCTTCTTCTTTTCTATTTGTAACCTTGGAAACTGTTACACAACATTATCTTTTAGAAGTGACGTTTCTACGCAAGCAATTCCTCACAGTATTTTCTTTTCTGTCACTATCTGAGGCTGACAGAACACACACCTCTAGTCCATGCCAAAGGAACTGAAGGTTTTTTTCCCTCCAGAAAAGGCATATTTCTTTGATTTCACCGTGATCTTCCTTATCTTCTCCCAGCTGTTGTTTTTCCTGGCTTACTTTAGTGTAACTGCTACTTTTCATTGTCTGAAATCTTTTACTGGTTAACTTCCCTCAGTTCCTGTTTCCCT
This sequence comes from Manacus candei, assembly GCF_025592945.1. NCBI lineage: Eukaryota > Metazoa > Chordata > Aves > Passeriformes > Pipridae > Manacus > Manacus candei. Next base: position 1,947,586 of record NW_026138092.1, read on the forward strand.
GCCTTACTCCTGTCTTACTACTGTTTTTTAGCTATATTTCCTGCTGTTTAGCTTTTCTAACAGTTGCTTTTCTGGCTTATTCTTGTCTCACTGCTATTTGTGATTTCTGTTAAAAACCTCCTACTGTTTAACTTTTTCAAGCAGGTTTTTTCTGGGTTTGTTTTTTCCACTTCTTGAATTTCTTGTTAAAAGCCTTTCTGCTATTTGTCTTCTTCTAAGGGTTGCTTCTGTAGATCATTCTCTTCTCCCAAACATTCAGTATTTCTGCACCAAACTCAGAGGTGAATTCAGAGGGATTCTGAGCATGAACTGGAGATTGTGTTCACTCCTTATATCTTTTCTAGCAAGTATATTTTAAAATAAAATGCAAATAACTTCAAGTTAACTCCCTGCAATGAAAAGTGACCTTTCTTGGGCTTTTAGGTTGAGTCTAGAGAATAATTTTCTATCGATGGATTTTTCCTCCTTAATAAAATATCACACTTATTCTTTCTAAAATATCGTAGGAAGTCATGAGTTTTCAAGATAGAAATCACAAGCTTTCAAAATTTCAAGTCACAACTGATGTTTTATTTCTGAGATCTAAAATAATTCAGAACTTTCACTGATACTTAACAGAAAAATATTTATGAGGGTCAAATGTGCATTCACTCTCCAGGGATGGGGCACCAACAGCTCTGGACAACCTGTTCCAGTGTCTCCCCACCCTCACAGTAAAGATTTCTTTCCTAATATCTAATCTAAAACTACCCTCTTTCAGTTTAAATCCATCCCCCCTTGTCCTATCACCACATCACCCTGTAAAAAGTCCCCCTCCAGTTTTCCTATAGTCCCTTTTAGGAACAGGAATGCTGTTACAAGGTCTCCTCAGGGATCTTTCTCAGCAGCTTATTTCTCAGTAGATTATCATTTACTAATGCAGGAATATAAGAACAACTCCTTGGTTTCAGAATTCAGGCCTGCCTTCTGAGATACTTGCCTTCCAATTCCAGCAGTGTCTGCCTGAGGCATTCACAAAGGCTATTTGCATAATCAATGTGGCACTGGATCCAACCTATAAAAGAGAGGCTTTTACTCACTTGCAACTTGCAGAAGAAATGAATCTACACTTCCAAAAAGATGAATTCTTTAGCTGTCAAGATTTTAGACAGCATCACAAACAAAACGTGTATATATTTTCTTGACAAAGGCACAACCACACATCCTGATACAGTTATGGCTTGAAAGCATATTCTTAACTATTGAAAAGGTCTTTGAATGAGAAAATTGTGAAGCTTTCAGTTTTAATAATGCCCCGGTAAAGAATGAAGCAAGAAACTAAAATCACTCAAAAAACCTCATTTCTTATAGCCCTTAGTGTCAAGGGCATTCATTGTGCTCTTGATAACCACAAACATTGACATCACTGGTATTCCAGATCAACAGCAGTACATTTACTTGCCATGCTATTTCTTCTCAGATGAGTGAAAGCAGTGTGAAAAGGTCATATAAAGTAAGCTGCTGCAGATGTTGACTATTTTTTTTTTTTGGGTTTCAGAAAACTAGAGAAAGTCTATTTCTTTTTTTATTCCCATTGCCTTAAATGTTTTTCTTTCTGTACTAAGAAAAAAAAAATTTTCCAGAGGAAATGAAGCTAAAAGTTATGGGCAGAGGGAATGAAATGACGTAAAAAAGATCAAGGATCCAACTCCTATGGACTTCAAATAGTACCTGGGTACTGAGTTGCCCTTGCTTTCTTTGAAAATCTCTTATTTCAGTTGCTCTAATAATGGGAATGTCATAATCTTGAACAGAATGATAAAGTCAAATGGGTGAGAAGTTGTAAAGGAAATTGAAGATTAATAGGGTGGCACTTAAGAGTTGTCTTGGAGGTGAAGGGCGGAAATATTGCAACTGTCTAAACTCCTGTGTTGGGTCCAAAAATGTTATCCAGCTTATCTTTGGTCACTTCAGAATTCCCTATTCCTAGTTATCTGTGTTCATTTAGCATTTCTGGTCTGGTCCTGAATGTTCCTGACACCTTTTAACTGCCTCAAGTAGTTGGCAGCAAAAAAGAGCAGGTTCAAATGCAAAGAAACATCTTATAAAGCTGAGACTTTCTGATGCTCAGCAGAGAACAACTCAAAACTTGAATGAAATTGGCACCATAAAAACATTTTATTTTTTTAATTTTAATTAAAAAAAAAAAAGAGAGAGAGAGAGAGGGAAAAGCCCAAACCAAAAAACAGAACTAGAGGAGATAGATCAACAGGAATAACTTAAAAATACAACTGAATTCTGCATTTTAAAGTCCTTTAGAGAAGTTAACTGAGCAGCTACTGGGCCACCTGGTTGCTTCTCTCCCTTCTGCAGCAACATCTTACTCACAGCATGAGCTTGTCAAGTCTGGAGGTCCTGTCACCTTTCCTGCTGGGTGGCCAGGCACAATTCAAGCTGCCATCAACCTTGTAAAATCAGCTGCTTCCTCATCTCAGCCATTCATTGCTCTGCTTCATTAGAGCACTGTTTGCTAAATTTTTTCAGCTTTTATGATTAGTTCATGCTCAAAACTAAGAGAGTTGTAAGATTCTTAAGCTCTTTCTTCAGCCCTCTCAAAGTATTGTTTCCATTTCAGTTCTGAGGTTCAGCTTTGCAGTGTGAGGTTGAGGTTCTTGGTTATAACAATAATTCAGCCTGGGTGAAGATTCTGTTACAACCTTTTTTGCTGTTTTTGGCATGTCTCTTGCCTTCAGTTGAAGTGCTTCCCAAAACCAATCAGTTAACAATGCCAAAACAAGCAGGAGGAATTTCGATGTTCCATATATTTGAAGGGGATTGATACAAATTTATCTTACAAACAGCAATCACCCATGAAAGGTTCAGCAGAAGCAGTGATTCCTCAAATAATTTTCTGTTGATTTTCACCACAGTGATCAGAACTATTGGGATCATTCATGGGTGGTTACAGGTCTTGCAAAACCTAAGTTCTAGATTCCATAAAGTCTTAGGAATTCAAGCACATGCCTCTCAGGTTTTGGAATAGAGGTATAACTATTAGCCAACAATAAAAGAGTGCAGACACCTCCAAGTCCTCTTCTTAAAACTGAGGAACTCTATAACTGAGCATGAAATGTTGCACCACCTAGGGAAGCAATATAAGTCAGATTCTATAATCTTGCTGCTAAATTATTCATCTGGGAAAGCTTTATTTCTGCTTTAGTGCACTACTACTTCATTTCTCATTTAGATGGATATTTAATATGAAATCCAAACAAGACAGATAATGGCAGCCAGCTCCCATCTCTTCCATAAGGTCAAGTAGCAAAGCAGCCACCTGAGATGAGACACCCTCTTCCAATCAGCATTAGTTTACACTTAAGTGCAATAGTTTTAGCAGTAGAATTGTGGTATTATTTCAATGATTTCTCCAGAAGTGAGAGACCTGGATTTCTATTTGTCCAGGTCATGAAGACTAAGAATCCAAAAGGCATCTGTCAACATTTCAAGTCAGATTTTCAAGATCTGAACTGTCAGAAGGACTTTTCCCTTGGAGATGAGGAGGAGAATGATTTAAATGCTCAGCTTCAGAGGAGCTGAACACTCCTGAGCAGAGTCTGGTATCTTTCTGGGTTTGAGATGAATTTGGCTTTCTAGCTTCTAAAATCTGTTTGCAGATATTTTCTCTCTTTATATATTTTTTGAGCCTGCCCGTGGGTCTGATTATCAGGCAGGTGACATAAAGCATAGGTATTCCCATGTGAAGTTCCTCAGGGTGTACAGTACCTGTACATCTTTAAAACTCTGACCCTGGTGTGTGTCTGCAAGATCCGTAGGGATCTTTTGGAATTAATATTAGACAAGCTGTGGGCTACCTTGTTTTCTTCTTGTGATTATAAAAGCTTCCCTCGAGTATAGAGGCAGTGGTAGCTGAAGTTTTATTTTAGAGCAGTGGATGCCAGGAGCACTTTTTTCAGGAACTTTTTTGTGAGGGACATTTCTTCAGCACGGGTTTCCTCTATTTCTTTCTCTATTTCTCTCTTTCTTTATTTCTCAAACTGTTTTCTGACTATATTGTGGCTTGTACAGATCCTGTCTATGGAGCTGCTCTTCAGTGGCTTTAGAAATCTGAATGGGTTACACCTGATCTTATGACCACAAAGACATTACAGATAATTCCAACCACAACAGAATTGCTGTTCTCCTGAGTGTCTCTATAACAACACCATCCACAGTTTCACACCTTGTGGTGTGTTACAGAAATGCATGTGCTTAGTTTGGTACAACTTTCAAGCCTAAGGAGGGCTTGAACTTGCTTAACCTGTCCAACACACAACAGAGCCTTTGGAATTTTCTTGTGGTTTCTTTTTTCTCCATTTCTTTAAGAATTAAGAGCGGGTATTAAAGGAATATTTACTTTTATTCAAAATTCTGTCTCTAGCGGGAAAAACCAACCCCCTGTTCTTTTTAACTTGTTTAGCTCTACAAACCCATCACATGTGGATTCAAGTCTTTTCTTCATTGTAAATAAAGTCATTTATTGAAGTCCAACTAGTTACACTGTGATAAACTGAGGTATTTGATATCAACATAAACTGATGGATATAAATATTTTCCCTGTCATTTTTACCAATATTTTTCTTAAAAATCATCCTTTAAACAGGAGAATTTACAAAACTAGGAGGCAAATAATCAAATAATACAAATCAGTTAAATAGAAACAGAATCTCACTTTTTTCCCTATTTGGCAGTTATTTAAATAACATTAGTCCATAAGTGGAATAAATATATCTAAGATCTGTTCTTCTGTACAACTTTTTGGGTTTTTTTTCTAGGCTATCATTTCTGCAACTGAACATTAAGTGGCCAAACATTTTCACATGGCTTAAAAAGACACTGTGAGAGTGGAGATATGACCATGAGCTAAGGTTCATCAGGTATGTAAAGTTAGTTTGTCCTAATGCACTGGGAAGGGGAAAAAGTTATGTTTGGTTTTTGGTTTGTTTTTGTTATTTTTTGATGCAGGAAAGAAAATGTATTTTTAAAATGCTTGAGAAGAGTTATGCCTGAGACTTATTTCCTTTTGGTTTCCACTGTTAGGATGCTACTATGAAGTTTAGTTGATGTATTTAAACCCTCCTTCTAGGAAAGGATCTATGAAAAAATAATCACCTCTCAGGAGAAAAACCATCTGCACTTTGATTGGCATTTCTGTTTGGTTTTAAAGGAGCTTGCAACTCTGCCCTTGAGGGTTATCCTTCACCTTGTCTTCTGAAAAAGATGCTGCTCCAAAATGACTTTCTACATGCAAGTACCCAAAGTTAACTGGATTAAACTTAATTGGGTTTTTCTTTGGTTTTTTTTTGTTTGGTTTGGTTTTTTGGTTTGAATTTTTTTTTAATGAACTGTATATTTTTTTTATTAGTCATCAATTGGAAGATCTGATTTTTAATTGGAAAATCATTTGCATAAGCCTGGATTTTATTTAATTTTTGTTAGTCCTTGCTTGGACAAATCTCATACTGGTCAGAGAAATTACTTGAGGTTGTTTTGACAGGTATGGCATGTTCCAAGTAAATTTTTAATAGCAAATTCAAGTTATGGTCTGACTACAAGGTAATATTGGCTACTGACCACTTCAAGGTAGAAAATTTTCCTGCTGAGGATGGACAGATTTTGTTTAAATCTGATTCTGGGCCTTTCCCAATTTATTATAGGGATGGGTCATCAGACCAAAGGCTACAAAACTGTTTTACAAGACAGAGAATTTTATAGCATGACCACAAAAAAATGATTTTAGTTCTTTGAAAACTTTTTGAATCATTGAATGTGCCAATTAAAAAAAAAAAAATCCCTGATATCCTTGCTGGGTGAAAAAAGAACTTCTAGGCTTTAAAGTGAATTCAAAAAGGAAGTTCATGTAGCAGTAACTATTTTATTCCTCTTATTTCTGCTGAAAAGTGAGGTACAATTAGCACAGCCAGTTTGGTGTGCTTGCCCTAGCTTGCCTGTTTAAAAGACAATTGATTTGTGCATGTGCACATCCCTAATTTGATTAACCAACACCCTAGCCAAATTAATGCAGATTGATTATCCATGAAAAGTGGGTTAATTGAATAATAGACATTGATAGAAGTGGCTAGTAGATATTTTACTATAGGTATGTGTGAAGTTGATGTATTTTGCTGTAAAATAAAATATAGTGAAAACAAGTATATTGATTCACATTAAAGTTGATTAATCTATTCATTAGTGTAATTTAATTGTCTGTAAAATTAGTTGCTAAACAGTAGGGAAAAAAAGTCTTTTATTATAATTGTCTGTGTTACAGTGAAGGAATGATTTTATTGAGTGTTATGCAAATAAATCCAAATTTCCCAAATGTATGTATTAGAACAAAGAATTTTGTCATTTGCAATAACAGGTAATACTATGAAATTATAACAAATAGCTATTCACATTATCAGCTTAGTTAATTATCAGACTGGCTGTATGGAGCAGGCCATGTTATAGAGTAGTTTAAAGTGAAAGCCACATAAAAGAATTCATTATCAATAAGAAAAAAAGAGGACCTAATTGAGAAATGTCAGCCAGTGTTTGCATCCTCAATAGAAGAAAAATGGACTCTATCACAAAATGCCAACTGTGGCCATGTTCTCTAATTTTCTTTTTGAGGACACTGAGCAGTAGATTGGATTAAAAAGGAACTGCCAAAGCCATTATCTTTCACTTTCTATAAAAGTGCACTGTGTCCAAATGAAAAATGCCAGGCTTCATCCCTCCTTTCTTAGGAAAATAGTAGAACCAATTAAAAAAATCCTGGTCTGTCTATCTTTTACATTTTCAGCTTTCTAGGAAAGAGCAATAGAACATTAAGCCATTAAAAAACTGCATTAGCAAAAGAAAGGTCTCATGAACCACATATAGAAAATGAGACGGAGGAACGGGACATCAAATCAAAATTAAAGATTGGAAATATGGCCACCCAGTAGGTCTGATGTACATATTTCACCAGGTTTGGTATTCCTCACACATGTAAAATGCTATTTTTCATCTGGAAGAGAGGATAACAGAGGATCTTTAAGAAATGTCAGCATCAAAATCTAAAAGACTTATTTTGTTTCATTGAATTTCAAAGTAGGAATAGCCACTATATATGCTATATTATGAAATTATATTTTCTAAAACCAAACAAAAATGTTTTTCCCTACCATCTGTGGATTATTTGCACTCCCTAAACTGAAGGAGAAATTATATGTTAGGATTGTTTATCTTCTTTATTCAAGAGAATCTAGAAGCCTTTGCTGACCATAAGTTGTAGATATGAAAGGATTCAAGTAGAGATGTTTGACCAACAATGCTCATCACAAATATTTTCCTTCCAAAAAGGTTCCTAAACCCAACCCCTGTGCTCTGTTCTCACAGGTTAAAGCTTGTGACTATTTCACTTCTGATTGTAACTCATGCTGGGTAGAAGAAATTCCCAGTTTCTGGGCATCATTTGGGAGGAGAAGGTCCCAACAGCAGCTTTTGCTACCCGTTGACTCAAGCAGTTCTCATCATGCATTGGGATTTCCTGCAGGAAGAGGTTGTTCCAGGCCCTGGATAATCCCACACTTCCAGAGTAGCTTCACAGTGTACCCAGGATCATTTACTGCCAGCTGCTGACTTCAGTTTGCAGGGTGGTGTGTTCTGCATGAGTTTCCTCCTCAGTTTAGGCATATCTAGATGGGGAGTTCCCATTTAATCAATACTACAAAGACTAAAGATAAAAAAAAATATGTATTCTGTAGATGGTCCTGCATGGTGCTGAAATAGTTAATGTCATCAGTGGATGCATGTTTGGATAACTGATAGTGAGATGGGTTAGTATGTAGTGGGGAGAATTTCTTGATGCTGGGGAAGGTAACAGTGTTTGGGTTTCTACAGAATTTGCTCACTTGATTGTCTGACTAATAATTGATTCATTGACCATCTATTAGGCTGCCCTATTGTACTTTACTTTCTAGCAAATTAAATAATCCTGTTCTTAGGTTGTTGCTAGTGGCAGTGAAGGTTCAGTCTATTCCAGAAATATTGTCGTCTGAGGAGACCTATAAATAGTGGCAGGTTATTTTTTATGAAGCTTTACAATGAGTATCATAAATATCTGATGATTTTAATTGAGTCTTATTAAGATATTTAATCTCTGCTGATTACATGGCAAATAATAAAATTGTATCTATTTAACACCTGTGAAAGTCAAAGTAGGTAATTTATTGCATAGATTTTAACATTAAAGTAAATACATGCAGCAGTACCTTGGGGGTTATGTATTTAAAACACAATTGTTGTATTTTATAGGCTTCTCACCATCTCAGAAACCTTAGAACAAATATTTCCAACAGCCACATGGTAGCATGTTTGTTAACAACCAGCTGAATACCCAAAATATACTAAATGAGATTTTGAACCCATCACATTGATATGTGTCTGTTATGTAGCCACTTATCATCAGTAAGTGGTTTATTTAAATATTACTAATCATGAACATTTAGCATTCAACATATGGGTGCTGTCTCAGTGAAAAATAAATTCTTTGAGAGTCTGCATTCAGCATAAGGAATTGCTACAACTTTCTGTAAGTTTATGAACATCTGTGTTAATACAGGGGAGAAACCAATATTGCAAAAAACCAGTTTTCTTCATCTTCAGCCTTCTCAAATTAACAACAGGAAATTACTGGTGATTTATATGGGTTTAACTTTGTAAATCTACAGGTTGCATAAACGTCAGTCAAGCATAAATGCTGAATGCAATTTATTGGGTAAACCTCTCTTTCATACTCCTTGCAAATGTGGAGAATAAATATATTAATATACATCTCATGTAATTTTCTGAATGACCTGAGATCTTGAACAGGAGAACACTTGGTTTATTGGCTCAGAAAGGGATTAACATGATGGGTAATATGTTCAATCCTAGTAAAAAAAAGACATGACCAGACACTTATAGAGTCACAACTCTATAGAATATAGAAAACACAGAAGAGGGACTGCTTAAATTTAACATCTCATGTTACACAGAAGTTCCACAAGGGTATTCAGGATGGTGATTTTACTGGAATATTTGCAAGGTTAGGAAATTAGTTGCAAATGGTGAAAAATTATATTTAAATCTACATATTTTGGATACTGAGATACTATGAAATAATCCAGACACTATCTAGCAGAATGGAGCAAACTCTACCCTGGGACTGAAAGGAAGGAACCTTAGGCAGATCTTTAAAATGTTACCAAAAAATGCAAGTAAAATCATTGTGCATACAACCAAATCATGTTTGAGTTCCTAATAAAGAACTGACTGTCCATACTGCAATGCAGGTGTTAAATTTGTTCTGTAAGGGCAGCCACAGTTTGGAGCAGGTTCAGTCAGGTATTTTTAGTGGTGGGGTTCTGTAACTGGATCTTTATCTCATCCTTATTGAATGGTCTGTGGGTATTTTCTCAGTTTGTCTGGTACTGGCTGAAGCCAGAATTCACTTGAAGGAAAGTTTGTTCAAGGTGGAAGCTGATAATGTGCCAGAGTTAAACTGAGAAATTTATATTATTTTTCTTTCTGAAGAGCTTCATTCATTTATTTTTTTATTGTACGTGAGGAGACCAATAAAATAAAAACATTGAATGTTATAATTGCTCCTTACTCCACTGAACCCCATGTTTCAATAAACCTGAATATTTTCAAGGAGATAAGATTCCAAGTTTAGGACCTATAAAAGTTCTGTAAATACATACCAGAACATTACATGCTTCACATAGAATTTAGCTTTCTCAACATTAAAAATCAACATGCAAATTTTTTTAATGCATATATGGCTTTCCATTGTTGCCTCATTCTGTAGTCTTTTTCATTACATTTTCAGTTTTAGGTATGAAATATTTGGATGAAAGCATTTTTCTTCCCTCTGCCTGCTTTCCCTTAACAGGAGTTTTGAGTAGGAGAAGACATGTTTCAGTTGTATTTTAAGAGAAAGCTTGCTGGTAAACCAGCTAATGAGTTAAAAATAGTAATGAAACAGGGAATACAGTAGATTCTCTAGGTTTTATGCAGCTAAATAGACATATTAAAGATGTAGTATGAAAGAAATTAATATAATTTTGTCCTTGAATTACTTTTCTACTAGTTAGTAGAGCACCAGGACAGACATTTGCTTATCATAAATAACACTGTGGACAAATACTCCACTCAGATCAGACCAGCTTCTCCTGAAACCCTGTGATAATTACTCAGTCTTTTACTTTCATTTTATTGTTTAATTTAATTTAATTTTACCCTTTAATTTCATTGCTTGCAGTGTCATTCACGACGAAGAAATTGTTTCCTTTGGCTCCTATTTCAGGTGACTCATTTTAATTTTGCTTTCTAAAAGTTTTATGTGTTTCGTACTGGTTTTGTAAGTCCCAGAACTGCAGTCAGTATTTGCTAAAGACTATTAAAAATAGTGAATTGGTGAAGCTTTCACAGTTTTCTTATCTCATCCCTCTCTTTTATTTTTTTGCTCGCGCCCTGAAAGTCAAAGATCGACCCCAGAATTTTTCAGGTCCGTTTTCTGAGATCCCAATCTTTCTCATGCCATCTCTTCTCTGTGACCCAGGGAAGAGATTCTTATTTTCTGGAAAACACAGTCCATTTGTTTTTTTTAAGAACACTTAGCTTTCATTTAGAAACACCAAAAGAAAAGCTCGTTACCTCCTTGCTGAAGAGGAGCACTAACCTGGGTGTAACAGAGCACGTTCCTGAGCTCTGCAGGCTCAGGGAATGTTTCAGGAATAAGAACAGACTTGGCTGCTTTCCTGGCAGCCTCAGCAATAATAATGAGTGTTTTCACACTTCAGGCCAAAGACAGAGGAGCACCCATGTGGAACTCTTGTAGGATTAGGTGCTTACAGGACTGGGGGCTAAGAATACAGCCAACCTTGATCGGAGCTTGTTAGGGATTCAAAGTAACATTTTAATGGAGTGCTTCATGATACAGGGATTTAGGGAAGTGCTCTCAGTTATCTACCACTTATTTCTTGTTCTATTCTCTAAAATATTCTCCTGGCTCAAGGGGGACATCTCTCTTTGATCAGCTATGCTAGGTGGCTTATATATCAAGTGCAGCATAGGTTAATAAATATGATTTCTGAAATGATTACAAAGTTTCCTGGAGTTTGAAGCCAGAAGGGATCCTCAGATCGTCTATATCAGGTCATTAAGTTTTACTGGGGCTTTATTCTAAACTTAAAGGTGTTCATTAGAACAAAGAATTGTAGACCTCATGAGGTTTAACTGTGCTATAGGCAAAGACTGGAACTAATCCCTAGTGCCCTTGCAATGGTAGGAAATTAATTAGATGAAATATGCCTGGATGATCCTAAAAAATAATCTCAATTATCGTGCTGGGGAAGGCAAAACAAAAAAATAAAGATCCAGCTTCAACCTCTAATCCCTGGATTTTGTTACATCATCATCAAAGATAGATAGCTCTCCATTACCAGAATTCTTCTCCTTCTGTACTAACTGCCTATAAAAAATTATCCCATTGCCTTATTTTTTTTTTTTTTTAACCAACTGAACACATCAAACTTCTTAGTCTTGCATAGAAGAGTTTATTTTCCAGTGTCAGGATCATTTGGGTAACTCCTTTTAAAATACTTTCAAGGATTTTCCACTGCTTTGTGAACTAGATTTTTGTTGTGATCTTACTAGATCCAACTCCGGTGCCTTACAAAGAAAATAAAGCTTCCCTTATATTCTCCTCTGTATGTTTTCTTGGATGTGATCCCAGAAAATTTGCTGGTGATGTGACAACGCTGCACAAATGGGATCATTATCTAGGATGACCCCCAAATAGGTATTGAAGACACAAACTGGGGCAAGCATTTATTTAAGGAAACTTCTCCAAGAATAACTTTAAATTCTATAATGAAGGAAACAAACATAATCTTCTCCATTGCCAAGACAATTGTTCCAGTGACAAATGCACAGCAGCACCAGGCAGCTGACATTTGTAGACATGTTAGAAATCAACTTGGTTCGATGCATTTTAGCTCTACATTTCTCCGTGGATTTCTTGTTTGATCTGTTCTGGTAATTGTTAATGTTTCTTGGTTTTGCATTACAGTTTTCAGCTCAGCTAGCTTTTCCAGCTGCCTGAATCTTTGATGTCAGCCACATCTTGATTGACTTCAATATTCGGTAATAATGTTTCTCATTTATTTGATTTTCTTTGTATTATTCAGAATTATAAACAGAATTTTATCAGCTTCGTTATTTTTGCGAATGTGTAGGCGTTGAACTTTTGCTGTGGGCTTTCTGTAGATGTCATAAAGATTTTGTCCCTTAATGTAAGCTGTTCTGTTGCCTCTTTCTTTTAATGTTAATTGCATGTTTCATTGTCACCATTTAAATGGATGCACTCCTTTCTGTTTCCCACTAATTGTCAGGGTCAGAATATTATTCCAAAGGTTCAGTCTGCCTTTTGAGATCCCTGTGAAAGGGAGATGTGGAGAGGAGCTGCTGATACTGCTCCTGAACTGAAACTTGGGAAGAAATTCTGAATAAATCTGAAACGAAGCCAAGGCTGAAACACTTTCTAAACACATTCATATGCATGTTCCAGGCTCCAAGTACTCTGCAGCAGTCTGAATCTAAGGTCTGGTGCCTTTGTGGTTTTTTTTTTTCCTTTGTGTGCCACATGTTTACTTGGAGATATAACACCAGGAGCAGGATGTCATTTGATCTCCTAAGATAAGCAATATCCAGTTAGGTTGGTGTGTGAAAAGATGGTATCCCTGGGAAATCTCAGCTGTTGGTGGAGGGTGGCATATTTCAGGATGTGCCATTCGTGCTGAAAATTGAACCTGGCTCTGGTCACATATTTTAAAAAACTGATTTGCATTTGAATTGCTGGAGGCTTTTCCGTCCAGGTGAGTCTCATGGGAGTGGGAATTTTGAGATGCAGAGTTCTGTGCTCAGTAGGGCAACATCCTGGAGTGAGTTCAGGGAGTGTCAGTGTCAGTCACACTCTGATTGATGCTGGCATTGGGTAACTGCATGTGTACCCAATTTTGATTAGCTTTGAAGCAGAATAGAAGGCATACTGCCTTTGATAATCCTTCTAATCCACTCAGACGTCCTGTGAGTGACAAGGCAGCCCTTAAAGACTGTGAGAAGCAAACTTCAAATGGTGGTGGAAACTTTCTCCTGCATTTCAGCCTTTGTTCAGTTCAGTCTGGATCCTCATCACTGTGTTCCAACTGCATTCTCAGTGCTGCCAGTTGCAGCCCTTTGCAAATGCCACTGGAAGGAGATATTTGGTCAATGACCCTGTTTGTACAAACTGGAATTCTTCCCTTTTTGTACTACAGGCTCTTCCTCATTTCTGCAAGCAATGAAATATTTCTTAAAATAAAAATGATTCAACTCCATCCATTTGACTGGTAGAAAAGCCAGTGTCTGTCTCTAAAGCAATCCATATATTTCACCATAGGATGGTTCAGCAAGGACCAGCAAGCTTTCACAGCCTTCACACAAGCTTGGAAGTATAAACTTCTAAAATTATACCACACAGCATGGTTGCTTCAGTGAATGACTGACTGATTTTGTTTTTTTTGCTTTTCATGCTTAGTTAATATCTATAAGCTTCATTACAGCTTTCCAATAGGTTAAGAACTATTGGAAAGAGCAGTTTTAAAGACATAAGACTTGGGAACAGCAAAGGGAAATGAGAAGCCCTGAGTTTGTAAAGTCATTTTTGTTGCTGTTAAATAGAGAATACAGGGATGTACAAAACACCTGGTTTCGCTTTCACATACAAGAATTTTACCCATATACAATTTTAAACATGGATGTGTTGATTGCACCAAAAAATCTGTTGGAAAGCTCTTAAGAAAAAAAACCCTGATTTCTTCTCTGTCCCAGTTGGTAGACAAGCATGAAAAGTAGTCTAAGTTCCAGTTCCAAGTGTGAATTTTTTTATCCATGCTAAAACTGGCCCATCTGGGCTTTGGATGTTAGGTCTGCTCTTTCAAGTTGTCTTGCAAAAGATCCCAGACACACCCTGAGTGCAAAAATCCAGTCTGGATTGCTGAAGTAAACAAACAAATAGGACAGTCTGATTTCCCTTCCTTTTACCAGAAAACTGTAGATTTTATCAAGGTTAAATTAAATGAAATCAAAGTTTAAATTAAATATGTTTGATTAACATAGGGACCTACAGGGAGCTGCCCCAAAATACGATTATCATCCTGGTTTTTAATTCATTATTTACTACTGTTAAGAGATAACGTGCTAGACAAAGATGAATTGTTCCTCCTACCAGAGAAAAGTCATTAAATAGGTATCAAAAATAAAATCATTTTCAACAGTGCCTATAAGTGAAAAGGAAGAAGTTTACATCAGGTGTGCTTTTGGCTGTTGGAAGTGAGAATGAAAAAAGTAGTGGGTGAGGCATTTATGATTTACAGTGTTTGCAAACCCATGCAAACTTAATGTGACAATGAATAATAACTAGAAATCTAGTTCCACTTTTACACATCTTCACTGCCTCCATAAGCCAGATTTCTGAATCTCCAGTTTCACCTTTATGGCTGCAGGAGAAAAATCCAGGATAAAAGTGTCTCTGTCTCGGGTGGGTGAGTTTTCCATACCAAGTGAAAGAGTAATATGGAATTTCAAGCTTCTGACAAAGGAAGGGCTGACCCAACTGACTTTATTGCCAGTGAAGAAGCAAAATCTGGAACTCATTAATAATGCTGAGGTAATGCTTCAAGCATATTTCTGCTCCTGAGAGTTTATATGATAAAAACTGTGTCTATTTTGAAGTTAGGAAAATGGTTAATTATTCTCACTACGTACTTTATTTTGTAAACACGTTTCCAGGTTACACTGTACAGTTTGCAAAAGCATCCTGGGGGTATTAAAGTGGGCAATATCTTCCTCTTTGGACAGTTATTCTGTATTTCATTCAAGTAATGGTAGGGATCTTTTCTCCAACATTAATTAATAAACTTGTTGGTTTTCCCTCTTTAGAACCACTGCTCAGTTCATTACCTAACCGTGATGGGAATATAGAAAAATGACTTGCCTTGCACAGAGCCTTCCAAACCCGTTCCCATCCTAAGGATTACAACATGGAAATGAGCTATCCATAAATATTAAAAATTATCTGCTTCTCACAGATGTTCCCTCTGCTTATTATCTGCAAAATTTCTGGATCAAGTGTTCAATATGAATATGTTAGTATCCACTAAAGATTGCTTTTGGCAGCATATGTGTTGATATCAGCAGGAAATAAATAGGAAAACATTAAAAGGTATAAAACTTTAAAACAATAGCTTAAAGGTGTTTTATAAACTACAGATGGCTCATATCATTCAAGTGGATGTCTGGTGTAGAATGAGAAACAGAGAAGACTGGAAAAAAAAGTTGGAAATGACTGGAAATAATGGGTCCCATGCAATACGTTGTATTAAAAGTAGAGATAAGCAAAATGAAAATTGCTGCTCTTTTCTTGTGCAGATAGTGAGGCCATGCTAGCATTTGTGAATAAGAGTGGTCCACCATTTTTTAATATAAGGCTCAATAGAATTAGGCCTGTCAGTCTGGATCCTCTCCAAAAAGGTGATGTTATCAACAATAGATTGATCATTTTTCTGTGCTCACTCACAAGTCTGAGTCATTGACTTCACATAAAGAAAATCTTCATGTTGTGTAGAAGAACTCCCAGTCTCTGTAAATAAAATGGGAGCTAAATGAGCAAACTTCCTTTTGTTGAATTATTAATATTCTCAGTGTCACCAGTGCTACTCTCTGAGCTTAACAGGGTAGGTGAAACCTCTTTTCGGGGGAGCCCCTGGGGACTGTTTATGGTAGAACAAGGGTAGAGCTCACAGGTTTCACCCTGTACACCCCAGCACTGTGAACTCAGCCTGCAGGCAGAGGGAATGACAAAGGAATTCACACGGCCAGAGAAAAGGAATATCACTGGCAAAGCCAAGGGGAAAGCAAATCCCTGGTGTTTTAACAGGAGTTCTGGTGGGAGCAGGATGGGAGGGCTGAGCATGACAACTGACATATACCCAGCACTGCATCAGTGACAGAAATCACAACTAGAAGATGCAAAACAAGACATACAGAGTGGGCACAGTTAATAAGACACTATATATTTAAGAAAATACTGTGTGATAGTGAGACATTTCACTCTGACAGAACTTAACTGATGCTCCAACATAAAAAAGTTTGGTTTGGTCGGGATTTTTTAATGATTAAAAAAAAGATATTAACTTTTTGGTCATTAAACCTCTGCCATCTGTCTAGAGAATGAAGAGCAACTGTCTCCTTCTCACGATGAAATTGCAAAGCTGATAATTAGTATCTTTTTACTTTTCCTTTTCTTGTTTTCATTTCCTTTCTGTAAACTGTTGTGCTGCTTAGAACAGCTGCTTTGTTTCACTGTGCTGGTAAGTGAGATGAGGTGTATGCAGTGTGCAGACCACAGTTTTGTGTACAACTGGGTTGATAAAAAGGCATTGCAGAGCAGTGTAATGACCAATAGCAAGGAGGACCTTGCTGATCATCCCTGAACTTGAGCAGTTTGTGTTATGATTTAATGTGACCTCTGCACATTAGACATAGATTTTTTTCTGCACTTAGAAGGTCAAATACCCACCATTTCTATAGAAGGTCTAAATGAAGTTTGTCACAGAGTGATTTCCCCTACTACCTCCTCAAGGACCAGGCATTTAATGGATAACTTGTGGAGACCTCACTCATGTTCTGAGTGCTCCTCCAGTGCAAACAAAAGACTAGAATCTGAGCTGTGGATTTTGATATTTTACAACCACTTGCCTGAGACTTCTGAACAAGGTTTTTCCATTTATTCTGCATTCCTTGAAATCAGCCTTACAACAGAGGCAGCTTAGGTGTCTCAGTGATGGTTGTGCAGCAGTACTGAGTGGATTTACCTCAGGAGAAAATCCTCTAACTGCTGCACTGAGGGAGGATTTCCTTTAGTAGCTGACAATACATCATGTCTCCTGATCTCCAGCTCCTACAAGAGAGACAACTGTTTGTTTTCCTCACTTTAGCAAAATATTCTGCTCTATTAACTAAATATGACACCTAATCAGCCTTTTACATGTGCCAGGGAAGACACTTTTGATTCAGTGCATAAAACCAATGTAAAAACATGGAGTCAGTCATTCATGTGCCACTGAAGTCTCACTGTGCCACCAAAACAGCACTTACCTGGTGTTTAATAATTACTGTCTGCTGGGAACCAGTCTCACCATCAGACCTGTTTTCAAAGAGTGTGCAATCTACTTACTTTTCTAGATCAATGGTTTCACCAGCTTGCAGGATCACTTGAGAAAAAAATAGGAGTCTATACTAGTTGCAGATGATGATATAATATGATTGATATGATATGATGATATGGAGTCCTCACAGTCTGGTTGGGACAGTCTTTTCAGACTGGAGCACCTTAATCCAAGGCTTCACCCCAGAAATGCCAGGAAGTAACCAGGCTGCACACTCAGCACCAGAGCAATTGTTACTCAAGCATTAACAACCTCAAAGGCTCAGCTCCAACCTAAGTGCTCAAATAAATCTCCCTAAATTGGGAATTGCGCTACAAGTTCTTAAGAGATGGACATTGAGATGTACATAGGGATTACAGGAAACCTGCTTCTGGAAGACAATCAAAATTGCAGTTTCAAAGGAATAAAAGCTCCCAAAATATTTCATCTTTAGTTATGCTTTGGATAGGTGATACAATTTCGAAGGTGAAATTATTTACCAGAACCTGTGTCCAAGTTTAAGTTTACTAAATTTCACAGGTAGAAACAGTGCAAGCAAAACAAACGATTTTCAACATGAAGCTTTTGAAAATGTTCTTCAGAGAAAGGCTTTTGGGTCACATTAGTCAGGCAAAGCTGTCAGTGGATTTGATGGAAAGGTTCTAAATTCCATATTTTATCAAGACAAAACACAACATTTGAGGGTAAGACAAAAAGAGATGGGAGATACTGAAAAGAAGTTTAATTTTTAAAATACTGTAAAAATATCCTTAATACTGCTTTGTAAATTACTTTAGAGGGGAAGTTTCCCATGGTCACTCTTAGAAATCCTGGGTTATTTGTCTGTGGTTATACACTGCAAGTCAAGGGTTTTCTAGTAGTTCCCAAACCCAGTAGTACAGACAAATAGGTTTACTGGGAAGCACCACGACTGCTTGATGGTCTGCATGTCTGCATTCCCTGCTGAAGGAAAAGCACGGTGTGGAAGATGGGGAATGACTGTGTCTCACACCCTTTTGCAGTTAAAACACAGCTGGAATTGTACACGTGGACCCAGCAGGCTATGAGCTCTCCCTGCACTGCTGTTTAGGCAGTGAATCAAACAGCAACACTTCAAATTATCCTTGTATATTTGTAGCTTCCATGAGTTACAAAAGTCACAGCACACTGCAACATGTTTTGTTTTCTCATGCTACTCAAAAATCAGAATTCTCTACAGGTAATTGAGCTGTAAGTATATGGCAAACACACAGCATGGCAAATGTTCTGTTCCTTGTCAAAAGCAAGATATGCAGTAGGCTGGTTAAAAATGCTAACCTGTGATCTTTGGAACAACAATAATTTTACACCATCAAGAACATTTTTCCGAACGCTGAATAAAAAAGACAAGTTAACAAAAAATCATGTACAAGTTACTTCACATTATTTCATTCTCGTAGTAATGTCATGTTTGCAGCCAATTCAAAGCACCATATTAAATTCACTGAATTTTTTCCTGTGGAATTCATTCTAAAGGCTTATGGATGTATTGTTTTAATGGCAACTAATGTTATTTTATGCATGACTTTTTGTATTTATCATGTGGGTTCTGGTTTTCTGAATGCAATTTCCACAAGCATAGAACTGTGACTCCTTAAAAATTAAAAAAAAAAAAAAAAAGACTTTTATTTGAGTAGAATGAAGGTTAGAGGGATGTATTTCTGTAACTAGAACAAGTGGAGGATGCAAATAATGTAGACTGACCTTACATGTTCAATATGTAGTTAAAGCATAGGCCTGTAGACAAAGAACTAGAGTGTCTTCTGGTAAATGCCTCTCTTCTGGGATTGGGTTTTACTGTCAATCATTTTTTCTATTCTCAGATTCCAGGCACCTTCTGCCTTCAGGCACTTATGGGAAAATCCTGATGACCCAAAATCTGTGACCATCACTGGCTTCACTACCCCACAAAACACAGCTTAAAACATAACATATATTCTTTCTCGTGTAGCTTCTGATTCACACTTTAAAACCAAGCTCCCTCTTAGTTATTGATTGTTAGGACTTTTGGGGACAGATTATTTTGGTGCCAGCCTTTCTCATGTGACTGTAGCTCAGTCCTATCTCAGCTGCGAAGAAGGGAGCACTTCTTCTGAAAAAAAACCAAAAAACTTTCATGCAAAGTCTTCTAAAAGTTTACAACTGAGTTTATTCACTTTCAGCCATATTAAACCCTGGCCAAAAATAGCTCTGTGCATATTGTAGGTACCATGAAATCTGATAAATCTCATTGTCGTGATATTTTAACGCTGCTATGAAGACAGAGTAGGAACATCTGTGATTATTAAATTGTGTTATTTTTGAAGGCGTCCCAGATAACATTTACGAATGTTACAGAACTGCAGCGATTCAAAACACCCTCGAGCTGAAAAATTGATTTCCTTGGAGCTACTGCACGGAAACATGAGACTATAGCATATTAAATGGTGACTTTCATGTATTAGACTGTTTTGCAGGGCTTCAGAGGATTCTGATAATAGCTGATGGTTCCTTAGAAATGCATTCAGACTTTTCAAAGGGAACATTTTAAATCTGATTTTTCATCGGTGTTGTAATCAAAGGCTGCTCGTGTCCTCCAAAATAAGGGACTCAAAAGCATTTCACTGTCAAGACACAAATGATAAAATACTGTGTCCCGTGTACCAAAACCCTATTGATTTCACAGGTTTTGTATTAATGCACAATTCAGACAACACAGATAGTAACAGGCATTTCAGTAGCTTCAAAATCAATTTGAAATTCATATTAATTGGACAAATATTTTACATTCCTTCTAGAAAAGTAATACTTTTTTTTTCTGAATAGAGATGGAATAAAGCATGTGTCTCAATATATTATGATTAGATGTAAACCCAAGAGTTGAGCTCATTTCTATCTCCTAATCCAGAAGATCCCATGCCAAGATAAAATTAAAATAAGCAGCCCATGATAGTGCTGCTTTTTTGGATTGAAGCCAAAGGTAAGATTGTTGTATTGTGAGATTGCTAAGGATCCTGACATTTTTAACTGCTAATCCAGTGGGAAGTTGTCTCCCTAAATTTCATAATTCCAGGTGAAAATAATAGGTTTTACCATTAAAAATGCAATTTAAATATGATAGTAATTGCCATCACCTCAGTCAAAATACTTTAGAAACTTGATAATTTCAGTTCACCTTCAATATTTTTAATTTTCCATTTTTGTCTTTATGCAATATACTTACCCTAAAAAAAAAAAATCCTAATACTACTGAGCAATTGTTTTAACTTATAACAGAAATAAAGCTTTCAAATAATTATGTTGCTTCAGTTTTACCCCAAAGAAATTTATGTACATATGTGTAAGGACAGCAAAAAGTTCAATCTTTTTAAGAAATGCAGAGCAGACAAAACCATCATAAAGCTGTACTGGCAGGATTGAGTAATTTTTTTCTAATCCTATAATAAATTGTCATATGTTCTTTTACACTGCTATAGAAATGGTGATATAAAAATGACTACATTTCATCAAAAGGAGGGAGATGGTGCTGAACATTCTGTCTGAAGAACACTCAGTAGATTAAGACATACGTTTCGTGATGAATGCATTTGTAAAAATAATATTGCATTTATCTGTGCTTTTCCCATGTTGTTTCGAGTGCAACCCGATATTTTTAAATAACAATCTTCAGCGAGGCAATTCTACTCAGTTTCTGAAGGCACAGTTTCAGATATCAGAATCCCAGAGTTACATTAGCAGCCCAAAAGGAAAAAAGAAAAGCATTGCTGTTGCTCCATCCATAGTAATGAAGAATTCACATCAAGTACATTTGGTGAATTTAACAATTCTGCCCTTAAATTATGCCTTTAAAAATAGTCTTAATATTCTCATGCATGTTCAAAATGATTCTCTAATTAAATTTAGGAAAAGGAGAGGTGTTAGTTACCATTTTCCCTTCCAGCTCTGCCTGGGTTGATCCCAAGACATCATCATATATAGCTGCTGTCCCAATCACATTCTCAAAATGGGCCTTTTTATGACAACTTAAACCCAAACATCTGTTCATCAGCTGGTATGAAACAGTGCCCTTGAAATGCTTTTGTGGGTTTTGATAGATAGAAATATTGTGGTCACCTGCATGCATTGGAGAGGGGAGCAGAAACCTTTGCTTTGTCCTTTCACACAAGCACTGACAAAGTTTTGTGTGCAATGTATATTTAGCCAATTGCTACCATATTATAAATTGTATTTTTAATGGCAAATCTATTATTTTCACCTGGAATTATGAAATTTAGGGGGACAACTTCCCACTGGATTAGCAAAGAATACAACTTCCTCTCCCTTTACAGCAGCTCCCCTTGTAAAGCAAGATAACTCTCCAGCCCAGATTTCTTTTGCCTCACTGAATTTTGATTAATTTTAAGAAGGTAATAAGGCAACATTCTTGACTAGAAAAACAAATGCACATGCTTTACTCCCAAAAGATTTCATCTTTAGTTATGCTTTGGACAGGTGATACAATTTTAAAAGGTGAAATTGTTATTTACCAGAACCTGTGTCCAAGTTTTAGGTTTACTAATTTTCACTGGAAGAAACAGTGCAATCAAAACAAGTGATTTTCAATATAAAGCTTTTGAAAATGTTCTTCAGAGAAAGGCTTTTGGGTCACATTAGTCAGTGGACTTGCTGGAAAGGTTCTAAATTCCACCATTGTGGAAAAAAACCCCAAAACACAATATTTGAGGGTAAGACAAAGGTTGTGTCTCTGTTGAACTGACACAATTTAAATGCTGAGGCAGAAGAGTTTGGCTGTTTGCTTCTGGTGTTCCTCAACAGAGAGCCAGAGAAGCAGGGGTGTTTCCAGTGGATTAAAAGTGTATTGCCTCATCAGACTAAGAAACACTGCTGAATTTCATCCTGAGATTGGGACACCTTTTTCTTCTGGTATGTGAGAACAGGACATATGATGTCATGTGTGGGTGAGTGTAAAGGGTAATAACAGTCACAGTACACAGTGGGGAAATTAATCATGTAAGAAATTATACAGCATGACAAAAAAAGTTGCAAATAGTTTTTTATTCATCCTAAACTCCTGATCTAGCCCCTGTGTGTTAACCCCATTCCCTTGGAATTTAATGTAAGATTGCAACCTCTCAGCAATTTAAAGCTACTTTTTAAAGCAAGTCAGCTAATGTCTTTCTCCACCTTTTCTACAACTTTGAAATCTCTTGACAAAATGTGTGCATATTCAAGTCCAGGAACAGATTATGCTGAGGGATGATCTAAAGTCTCTTTATCTTAAAACCTGGGAGGTTTAAAATGGTATTTTTCCCCCTCTGGAAAGGATCAATACCAGGATTTCACTGGGTATATTTCACATAAAATGCATTTTTGATGCACAGAAGTTATTTTGGATTGCATTTAGTGGGATGACTACTTCATGACTACTTCTTTACCCTGCATAAAAGTAGAACATTTAAAACTTTGATATTAGGGGTCAGGAACTTTTAAAATGTGTTTCAGTTCCAATTAAAATAGCAAATTCTTTCTCCCTAAAAGGCTGGTCAGAAACCATTACCATTATGTTTTATAGGGGTTTATTGCACTTATTAAATGTGCTGTTCATTTCTGTCCTTCAGAACAAGTGCACACCGAATAAAATTTGTGTCACTGAAGGACTCCATATTCCTGTCTACCAGAAAAATTATAGCTTGTGTGTTGGTGATATCCTTATGATAAACTGGGAAGTCAGTCATTTGATCAATACTGTTCTATTGTCTATATCTAATACTTACACTCTGGTCAGTGTTATTTTCTGAACTAGAGCTCAGAAATGGATGCTGGTTTAGTGGTATATCATGATTGCCCACCATTCTTTTTGGATATTTGGTTATGGAAAGTATTATGTGGTCTGTCAAAGAAGAAAAAAATAGTCCAAATGGAGAAATAGGTGAGGCTTCCTAAGCCCAGATTCCTAAAAAGTTGCTGATGGTTAACGTAAATGTTATTATTGAAGGATTCTATGGCACCACAACCTGAAGCTGGGTAATTTTATCCCTATATTAGCTTTAGAATCACAGAATCATTTGGGTTGGAAAAGACCCCTAAGATCACCAAGTCTAACCCTCACCAAATTCATCACTAAACCAGGACCCAACGTGCGACAGCTGCTACACTTTAAATATCTCCAGGGGTGGTGACTTTACCACTTCCCTGAGCAGCCTGTTCCAGTGCTTGACAACCCCTTTTGGTGAAGAAATTTTACTAATGTCTGATCTAAATCCCCTGTGGTGCAAATTGAGGCCATTTCTACTTATCCTATTATAAACTTTATCAACATAGGGAGAAGAGACCGATCCCCACATGGCTACAAACTCCTTTCAGGAAGGGATAAAGTCTCCCTTGAACCTCCTTTTCTCCAGGCTAAGCACTCCCAGCTCCATGAGCTGCTCCTCATCAAACCTGTGCTCCAGACCCTGCCCCAGCTCCATTCCCTTCTCTGGATTGTCTCCAGCACCTCAGGGTCTGTCTTGTACTGAGGGGTCCAAAACTGAACACAGGATTTGAGGTGGGGCATCGCCAGTGCCAAATATCTGGGAATGATCGTCTCCCCTGGAAAATATCTGGCCCTTTGCACTGGAGTTGGTACTTAATATAAGCATTGCTTCCAATGTGACATCTGATAGAATATCTGTGGGTGGAGATATTAGCATTCCTAATATTGAGGTTTCCATACTGAGTATGACATTTTAAAAAAAATTCAATTCTGAGTTACAATGAGATCAAGATGAGGCAGGAGAAAGAGGGAAGTAGGAGAGAGGAAAAAATTATTACAAACCACAAAATGGCAGTTACTCAAAATAATTAGAAAATTCCTGTGAGACACAGTGATTCAAGGTCTTTTTCTGTTTAAATCAGGAATTATACTTCAGTTTCTCAGTCCCACATGAGTCACCTCACTGCTGTCTAACATATATTCTGGTCCAAGTGCAGGGCAAGAAAAAGAAAGAAGTCTTTTTTGTATTTATGGCTAATACATTTAAATTTATCTAACTTCACTTTGTGTCAATGTAGGGATGTTTTCTACTGAAGAATTCCAAGCAAGGTCTATGCAGGCTTATACTCAGTAAAGCATAACTCAGCAGTTTATCTTAGAAATGGGTGACCTGACCTTTACATTGGTGGTCATACGTCTAAAAACTGCACAACAACTTAATGACTCCAATTTAAAGTCTGTAACCAGTGGTGTAAAAAAAGCCCAGAAACAAAGAGCTCCGTGGAATGCTATGACAGGACAATACCAGCCTACAGGGAAAGACTGAAAGAACAGTAAAAGTAAGCTGAAAAGCTTTTCCACAAGCCTAATTAGGAGAGAAAGGGAAAAAAAAAATTAAAAAAGGAAGAAGTTAAAAAAAAAAAAAATTAAAAAGAAAAGACAGATGGAGTTCAGTTGGCTAATTTTCTACCTGACTGCCTGGATGAAAAACAGAGATGTACTGACCTTGTCCATCTGTATTTCTTAGAAGCTCAAATAGTCAGTCTGCTCCAGTTAACCAAAAAGCCTAGGTTGAATAGTTACTAACTGAACCCTAATCAGTCATAAAACGTTTCTTAATATTACAAAAAGGTCAGAATTGTTCCTTCCAGTATGTTCTGCTATTCATCCTGAAAATATCACTTTCCAATGTCAGATGGCTGAATGGCTCTAGCTAAAATAAGAGCAGAATCTAAATTGTCACTAAATGCTTATGGTAACCCTTTTTTTTTTTTTAATTCCCCTACAAATTTCAAAATAGCTTTGTACTTCATTGACTTGTTTTTCACTTTCCCACTTTGTTTCCTACTTCTGGCCAGGGCCAAAGTACAAATATGAACATCTTGAGATAAAAGGTAGTCTTTTAGATTAGAATAATTCAAATAAATTCAGCCAAAGGGTGGTTGGGCACTGACCAGGCTCCCCAGGGCAGTGGTCACAGCACCAAGGCTGCCAGAGCTCAAGAAGCATTTGGACAATGCTCTCAGGCAGTGGTGTGATTTTTGGGGTGTCCTGCTCAGGGCCAGGAGTTAGGCTCCATGATCCTGATGAGTCCCTTCCAACTCAGCACATTCTCTGATTCTGTGGTTCTATTATATTTGCAGTTCAGTTTTCTATTTTATCACATTTGAATAAAAATTACTTACTTGTTATCAATATTTTAAAACATTTTAAGCTCCTCCATCCTTTAAAAGTGCTATTAATAGTTTATGTAGTGCTAATCTTAATAATCTCTCCCGTTCCTTAAAAAAAAAGTGTCTGAATTGCAATGGGATTGACAGACTGATTTGATTATAGTCCCTGGAAATCAGTATAGATGGATTGGATGAATGTTGCCCTAACTTTCTACACAAAGTTCTCTGATGCATTTCCATTTCTCTTTTACTAAACATCATTGCAGGCATCTGGAAATGTCCAATTTTGAGATGTTGAGCAAGTTCCCAAAAGTGTTATTTTCTAGAGTTGCTAGTTTATGAAGTAGAGATAAAGGATGTACACCCACGCCCCATTTCACACTGGACCCATCTATTTCCAGATTTCTTGTGGGTTTTTTTCCATTTAACATACAGTTGCAAGAATAAATTTTCCACTCCAAGTGACTTCTTTCTAATGTTGGTAAAGTTTACAAGCCCCTTGTTAAATACCTGCAAAGAGTTTTAATGCCATTTGTCCAGAAACCACACACTTATCAAGAAGTTACTTTTGCTTCAGTTCATACAAGTGACCCTACTTTTAGTCACAGGATCAGTGGTTTATAGAACAGAGGTTTTTCTGAAAATCTCAGGCTAGTTTGGGACTGGCAGTGGAAGAGTAAAATCTCCCTCATTATTGTTCATTCCCAACCTCCACAGGAGAGGAACCTCCTGACTTACACAGAGGAAAAATGTTGTGGCAGCTCTGAGAGGCACCACTTCATGTCTTCATAGGATGGAGCTTAAATTATGAGTCATTTATGCCAGACATCAACCATGATATTGTCCTGTAGCAAATATCTACATCAGCAAAACTCTTAAACTCCGACAGCTTTTGAAAGTGTAGGCTTTCCTTTCTCTTTTTCTTAAATAAAAAATAGTGGATTTATTAAAATTTATTTCAGTCAAATGAAAAAAAAAAAAAAGAAAAAAGATTCCAGACCTTGTACCACAAATATCAAGACACACTGCCCCTCAGTAAGTGTCCCTGACTACCAATAAGGAAAAAGGGATGTTTCTGGTAATTTGCCTGTTATTTTTCTGCAGTTTGAGTAGTCCTGGCTGTTTTAGTTTCCTCTTAACCTTTCAGTCATTCCAGGAAAGCAAACAGCATTGGGATCATTCTTCCACCACATGCTCCTCAAATTGCCCCTGTTTTTCTCAGTGCCCTGAGCTGCCCATGCTTGCATGCTGTGCCTTAAATTGCTACATGGCACCTGGAAAATCGAGGTATTAACCATGTACCAGTGGCTCTTGCTTTAGAGATTTATTCCTCTGAGCTATTTCCATCTTGGATTTATTAAAGGGTGGGGAACAGACTGATTCCAGCTGCTACTGCTCACTTTCACAAGTTGTTTATTTTCTTCTGTGCTTTCCTGTTTAGGATTCTGGGCCATTTAGTGGACTGAAGGACAGGTCTATGTGTCTTGGCCACCCATGAAGTTATTCCTTGTTCTTCCCCTGGAATATAATTGGTCTGACTAAGGTACTGCCATTTGCTTCTACTTCAGCCAGAGGAAATCTATTTTTGTTGTTTGGTTTGGGGTTTTTTATTTATTTTATTTGAGGCTTCCCAATCCTGATATATATATTTTTTAACTTCTCTTAACTTCCAACTGTAACCTTCTCTGTCTTTTTTTTATGTTCTGCTTTGCATAAGTAATTTTTTTATTAAATTTCACCACTTCTGTGCACGTTCTGTGGCATTTCAAAAGGAGCTAATGTACCAAAAGAGTAGAAATGTCACCTTCCTCCAAAAGTAAATGACTGTTCTTGTTGTTCCTGCTCTATTTGACGTTTCTGGCAGTCAGATAGTTAACGTTACTGATAAAAAGGAGGGGAATTTGGATGGTCATGTCCATGTTATACCTTATTGTATCTTCTTAATACAGAACTGATGAGGTCCACAGCTCCTAAACCTAAGAAATGGACTTCTGAGAAATGTAGCATTACAGATAATGTTGTGCTCCCAGCTGAGAAAATGTAACTGCTCTGTGCTGAAAAGTGGGCAACCTACTGTGTATCTGAGACAGGCAGTGCAGCAACAGTAAATTCCATCATGCTTAGTGTGGGACCACATTCATAGATTCTCCCAATTTATCACGTATTGGAAACCAATATTTGCCTTGTCTCTGAGGCAAGGCTTCAAAGAAAAAAAAATCCAAAGAAACTAGATGGAATATTTTAAAAGATTTAACACCTTTTTTTTCTTCTTTAATTTTTCCTTTATTTCCTTTTTGGTCTGTCTCTACTTGTGGCAAGCATGACTGATCTGTTTTAATAAGGGCTGTAACGTTGTGCTCAGTATAGGCAGATCATTGAAACTGAGACCATTTGGGAATTCTTAGTCCTAAAATGACCATGGATCGTCTCTAATGCAGAAGGAAGGAAAAACTCCTAATCAGCATTGCTGTTAGTGCTCAAGATAGTGAACTGTGAGTTCTTTGAGCATGTTTTCCTATAGAACTGGCTGATGTCCATTTCTGGAAAATACTTTGAACAGTGTTCAGACAAGAGCTTCTGTTTTCCCCTTTCGTATTGTGAAATGTATATTTGAATTGTTTGGAGAAGAAATTAACTTTGAAATTAAAAACACTGCGACATAATGACTACAAATGTTAATGCATCAGCAGATTTAGTATGTAAATATTTTTAAAATAATATTAGATGGTTCTTTTAGAGTTACAACCCCAGAAAGACTTCAGTAATGCTGACAACAGTGAGATTTTTAGTTCTGCTCACTGAAAAATGAGTCTTGTGCACTTGTATAAAGTTTTTGCCAACTGTCTTTTAGATTTTCAATGGTTTTAGAACTTGTAGGTTGATTTCAGTGATGTTTAACAAAGAGACAAACTTAATCTTTGAGAGTTCCTACAAGTAAAGGATAATGGTAAACAAGACCCACATTATTCCTCTGTAGGAAAAGTTGCTTTCTTTGGCACTGTAAATAAATCAGCATCACTCTGACAGGCACATCTTCAGCTTGAAGTGAAACAAAATGTAAAATGCCTCCAGTCCAACCAGTAAAGAGGGAATCCAGAGCACTGACAGACAGAGAAGACAGTTTTGAAGGAGATGCTCTGAACAGGGGCAATACACAATCATTGAAAAATAACTTTTTGGATGCAAGATGTCTGTAAGAAAACAGACATTGTTGGTCCTAATGCCTATTGAATAATTCTATCCCTTCCTTTTTTTCCGTAGGTGAAAACCATGTTGGTGTCAGTCCAGTTATTTGTTTGGGCTACAACAAACTACTCAATGGACTTAGTAACTACACTTCAATTGTCCTGGACAAAAAAACATTAGATATTCTGTAAAATCCACTTATTAAGTATAAAAACTTAACAATCAACACTGATAAAGAGACACTTTGATCAAGTAGAAGTTATTTTAGTGAGCCTTGGAAGGATTTCTTAATAATCATGTCTGTTGTTGGGCCATGTGTATCTAGGAGGGTACACAAAATAAATGCAATAGGAACTTAGATGTTATATGGGGGGTCTGGAACTGTATTAAAGCCAATCCTTTGAGATTATTGCTAAATGTATGCACTGAAGCTTTTAAAAGCATTATATAAAAATGAATTAAACAGTTGTCCAGCTCCCATGAGAGTGAATGTGAATTGGTCATCCAAATTCCCAGAGCAACTTTGAAAACATCAAAGCCATTCCTAATTACAAAAAAAAAAAATAGTACAGTGATATCCACAAAGTATAACTCTGAGTTCTGACAGCACATGGGGCTAAACTGAGCAGAATTTGGCTAAGTAAAGGCCAAATATGATATATATATATATATATATTTAAATAAAACAGAAATAATTTTTATTTCATTTAAATATCAGAGGACAAACAGTTTTGAAGTGTATTGATGCTGTCATTAGGCCAGGAACCAGGCAGGTAATGAGCTATATATTTACATTTTCATCCTAATTCAAACTACAAGAATCATACACTTAGTGAAAAAAAAAGAAGAATCCAACCAATCTTTTCATTAAAATCTTGAGTTAGGTTATCTGGCTTAATGTAGATTCCCTGTTGCTGCTTCTCACTGGTTTCATGGACAGTTTTTCTTGAGTCATCTGCCAAACTGCTGAAAGCTCTG
Organism: Manacus candei; assembly: GCF_025592945.1. Lineage (NCBI taxonomy): Eukaryota > Metazoa > Chordata > Aves > Passeriformes > Pipridae > Manacus > Manacus candei. The sequence continues at coordinate 1,977,213 of NW_026138092.1, forward strand.
GAATCAGTTTTACAGGAAATTCTAATCTCAGCCATGTCAAGGATTGAATCTCTCTCCCTTCCCTTGCACTGCATTAATGGGGGAAAAGAAGGGGTTCATGTTTAGTCAGTGAAAGGTACAAAATTCCACAGACTAATTTCATTAAAACCTGCATCAGGCTGGTGCCACTTTTCCTTCAGGGTTTTCCTTTAACTACTAAATTTAAATGCAGTAAAGTTTATTTCTTTTTGCCTTCCCCTATTTCAACCTTCACGCTTCTCTCTCGCAGGGAAAGGCTCATGAAATGAAGGAAAAAATGTTTTTTTCTTTCTTCATATACAGAAGGTCTGGCATCCAGAGTTTTAGTTCATCTGGGACAGTAGAAGAAAACTAAAATTAGAGGTTAAAAAACAAAGTCTCAGGAGATATTTTAAGGTAAACAGAAAAGGACTGTGAACCGGGGAAATATGGCAGTGAAATATTAGAACTGAAAATAGAAAATGAAAGGTTGATGGAAGAGGACACAGGAGATAGAATTGAAATGTGAGACAAAAAAATGAATATGAAGAAAAGGCAAAATCTGGAGGAAGAAGAGACAAAGAAGGTTAATGGATCATGTTATTTAATCAAACAATAGTTCCAAACATGCTTGGAAGCTCCTGGAGAATTCAACCTTTGTTTCATGATGCTGCACAGGTCTGAGCTCCAACGGGAATATCAGGTATTCAAGTGAAGCAAGGGTTTAGATATGCAACCAAGTAATAAATAAGAGAAGGCTTTATAAAAGTTCTGAACTATTTTTGTGAGGCAACATTCTGGGAAGAGCAAGTAAAGGATTTAAAAAATTTAGTTCCCACTTACATTGGAAAAGTCTTCTACAGAGTCATCTTCTCTCTGAAAACCCCAGATCAGATTTGAGGTAAATATGCTGTGTTTTATCAAAAGAAAGAAAAAACTGAACAGTGGGTTGAAGGGATTGAAGTAAAATTCAACTGTAATGAGGGAAATGGATTGTATATTAAAAAAAAAAAAAAAGATTGAATACATTTCTAGTAAGAAAAATGAAAGATGAGGGAAAAGTCAGTGTTTTATTTTACCACATATTGTGTATGAAAGTGGATGGAACCATTAAAGCATAATATTTTTAAGAACTAATTCAAAAAAGACCTTGGAGAATTTGAAATTTTATAAACAGCTATTCAGCATTACTGGAAACTTAGAAAAGTCTTTAAAATCATAAATAGCTGGAGGGAGGAGCCATGAACAGACTGGAGATCAGCCCAGATATAACAGCAGAAATGAGGAAACAACACAAGTTAATTTTTGGTTTATTGCATGTGAGATTTGCTGCCAAATAGTCACAATAAAATGCAGAATGTTTAAATGCAGCATATAAAATGGAGAAGCTGAGAATGTGAGGCAACATTTGCTCTGTTCCTTTTTCTATGTAATAAATTACAGTTCTGCAGCCCTAGCAGAGCACATGCAGTCACTCCTAAAAATGTTTGTAGTACTTTTATATGCTCAGTATTGTGCATAATTGTGAAAACAATTGCATATATATTTGCTAATAAAGCAAATAAAACTTCTCCTCCAAGATATTTTAAAGAACTGTTACCAACCGAATGCTTGTAACACTGTCCCATTTAGAGCTTTGTATCTTTACTCATGAAAATGTGGGTTTAATAGTTGAGCCAAAATATATCATCAGTTGATTTATATTTTTATATAAATATATATATTTTTTGCTGTAATTTTTTTTGCTGTTAATCAGTGTAGGACAGAGAGAGAGTATCATCTAAGATTATCTTGAGTTGTATTGCAATTACTTTGAAAAGTATATCAATAGTCATTCCTCTGAACACTTTTGTCAGAATTGTTGAGTAAAAAAAATAAAATCAAGTAATATGAATTTACTCTGGTGTCTTTAAAAGTGAATTTTTAGGTTTCTACTTCTGAAGGGTAGTCTTCTAAGTATTGAAAATTCAGAGATCTTGAAAACAACTACAGCTCAGACACAAATCAGAAAAGCTTGCATAACTGAGTTATTTTTTCCTGTTTAGGAGCCAGCAAAAGAGCAAACAAAAGCATCCTGCATCTAAACAACTTTAGTTTCTCTTCTTTTTTCTCATTATTTTCCCCTCCTGTATAAAACAAAATGTAACTGCACATCCATCCAGAAAAGCACACAAAATTGGAGACATGAAAGACTTTTCTAGCTGCACTCAGGTTTTAGCTAAACTGATTACAGGAACTATTCTGCATTGTGCTTAAGGAGGAAGGACACAATATTAAGAACATGATTCCACAAGGAATGTTAAGGGCAAAGAGCTTTTAATGGCCTTCTAGAAGGTATAAAGTACCAGAAATACAGTGATTGCAGTGAAGGTAGGAGTTGGTACCATATTAATGAGTTTTTCCATGAATACAAAAATGTATTTGTACACAGATCAACAGGTTTCTTGAATTTCATGTGACTATTTCTATTTTGACCAGGTGGATTTGGCCTTTCACCATCACAGTGTCAAAAATCTCTTTTAGACAGGAGTATTTTAATTTTTCCCCACCTGTCAAGGAAAAGTCATATTAAGAAACACCTGAAAATATTAGCTGAAAATATGAGCTTCTTCTCCCACCTGCAAAGCCACGTTACACTGGTACCTGTTGCCACTCCAGTCAAAAGAACCCAAGGAAACATTATTTGGGGCATAATCAACAAAGTTGTGATATCTGATATCGAATCAATGGGATTTTTTTAAATTTAAAGAAAAAAAAGTAGACTTAGGAGAGGATTGAACATGGCATTTAAATATTTGATACACGAAACACGTAATACATGAAACATTTAATACACATAATACACTAAAGTGATGCTGTCATGTTAACTTGATTCCCCACTGCAACTAGGATTAAAATTTTGGTCCTGACCTGTGACTTTCATTACTTTTAAGGGTTTGTCTGAGGTTATGAACATAATTATATCGCAGTACTGCTACGTAAATTATAGGAAAAGTGTAATATGCCAGATACTATGTAATTATTCCTTCATATTCACATTAAAGCACAATTGAACATATGGCAGACATGGTTAGTTGTACTTTATGCTAATCTTTGCATACTATTTAGCTCAACTAATTAACTATACATGGTGTACTAGACACTGCCTTGCAGCAGAAAATCAGGGAGGAATCCTCTGGATGAAGCACTAAATGCCTAAGAGAAGAAGAAAATCAATATTACACTCTATTATGACTTCCCTTCCTTCCACCCAGCTGTCTGTTTCTTTATTTTTGAATATCTATTATTTTTTCAGTGGTCAAGACAAAGAAACTGGACTGATCCGACCTTTTTAATCAGTAGAATGCTTTCAACTCTTCTAATAATCATATTATTGGAGAATGCTCAGGAAAAACAAATGCTGAAGTAAACATTCTTTTCAGAATGTTCACTTCCAGTAAGGGAACCAGAATCAATTCCAATTGACCTCCACATGTAATCAGACCAAATAACTGAATTCTTTTTAAGGGTAAGTCTGGCTTTGAATTCGATTCAAATCTGAACTTGTAAATTGTAAATTTATTATAGAAAATCATCAAATTCAAAATATGTAGTCACTGAAAAATTCTGCTTACTGAGCTGTCATAGCTTATTAAGTTGGGAGGAACTGGGTGGCTCGGTTGGTCAGAGCATGATGCTGATAATGGCAAAGTTTTGGGTTCAATCCCCATGTGGGCCATTCACTTAATAGTCGGACTCGATGATCCTTCTGGGTCTCCTCCAACTCAGAATATTCTGTGATTCTGTGAAGAAGCAAAAATTTGCCAGAAGAATATACCTTATTTGTTTGAATTTAGATAAAGGTCAAATAAAAAAAATCATTCATAGCCTAAACACTTTGCACGCTTACCAACGTACAAATAGCAAACAGGCCCCAACTGTCCCTAAAAAGCAGAGCATAATCTGCTGCAAGGAGCACAGCAGACTGCATGGACACCATACACCTGTTGAGCACTTTTTAATGTGTTACAGACAAAAATATCCAGCAATGATGGAGCAAGCTGGGGGAGAGGTGTCCTGGCCAACAGAGACAGATGGGAAAGCAGATTCAAAACCAGGGGGACCCGAGGCAGTCTGGCCCATTCCCATGCACAGAAACTGCCCCTGGATCACGTTCTGTAGTGTTTTTAGGAGAAGAAGTCCTCTTTCTGGGAACCTCCTTCATGTGATGGAGGCTCCTACATCATTGACAGCCAGTTCAGAGCCCACCTTGAATTCATTTGGGGTCTCATCAAGTATTTGTCAATCTTCTAACTAATTTTATTTTCTGAAGGCTCCAAGCTTAACCTTTATCTAGAGATTGCTGCAGTAACAGTATTTTTGATGTAGCAAGGATATTCTTAGCCTGAGAGAGCAACCACAGACCTCTGTCTACATGACAGAATACAAGGATGGAGTGACTTGCTGCTGTCTGATCTTGCACTGTAACAGTCCCACCCTTTCTGGTAATCCTGACAGATTAATGATCAATATAGCCATGCAATTAAAGGAGCAAGTATATTTACCATTTCCTCCAGTCAGCCTCAACTGCTATGGTCTTGTCTAGGGGATGACTTTCAATCCTCTACTAAAACACACACTGGTGTCGGACCCTCTGGCCAATTCACCAACACTATTTCCTTTAGAAACCTTAGAGAAAAGACCAACTTTGCAAAACATTTGGGGGGCAGGGGTGGGGGGAAGAGGGGAGAAGGCATTTTGTTCTTGTTTGGTGTTTAATTTCGCTTTGGTTTTCTCCTGGTAGTGCTTCCAATTCAGAGAAATTTGATTTCTGCCACGGAGTTCTAGGACACTCTTTCTCCACAGCAATGTGATTGTCTACAGGAACCCTTTGACTAACATAGATTTTGTATGCTTGTACAACAGTGATAACCTCATGGAAACCTCACATAACCAAGATACATTATTGTTTGGTTTAACAAACAGCTTTTCTTTCCTTTGTTGTCTGTGAGCTGAATGCACTTGCTTCTTCATGTACTTTATCCTCTTGCTGTAGAGGGTTATGACTTAATTACATGTCTCTTCCCTTTTTCTTAAGGTTTTTTTCCAAGACTTTTTCTTTTTTTTCTTTTTTTTCTTTTTTTTTTCCAAAAAAAAGGCAGTCAACTGTTTGCCTCTGGTTCACTTTTATCCCTCTCATTTACAATCTGAGGAAAAATGAGCACACTGGCTACCTCCTAGTGAGTGGCTGACAACTAAAGATGAGCAAAAACTAATACTTTGTTATTATCTAGCCTAGAGGAAAGTTTACAGGATAACCAGCTATTGACCTTTTCAAGTAAACATATTTAAGAATTCAGTGGTGGTGGGGAGTTTAGACAAGCCACAGCATGAACCCTTCAGAAAAATGTCCAAACGCTTGTACTTTAAGTTTATCGCCGAAACAATTTTTCTTTTTTACAGTTTGTCTAACATTTCAGACAAAAGCAATGAAGCTGAGGTTCCATTTTCACATTATATATATTATAAACTAGGCGTACAGTTGGAGCATTTCTCAAATGCCACAACAGCCCACTTTAATCAGTACCTTTCACTCCCTAAACCTGCAGAAATGCTGCTGCAGTGCTATCTGAAAGTATACACTAGTAAGGAAATTATGAACACTTTGAAGTATAACAGCAATAGATCTCACCTAGTCTCTCTTTCTTTCTTTCTTTCTCTCTCTCTTTCTTTCTTACTCTCTTTCTCTTTTTCTTTCTCTCTTTCTCTCTTTCTTCCCCCTTCCTCTCTTCCTTCCTTCCTTCCTTTCTTCTCTTCCACTATCATCCTGTTTTTTTCTTCATTCTCTTTGTCATCTGCTTTTCTTTATCTCCCTTTCTCTCTTTTATTGATTTTATTTCTTTTGTAAAGGGAAGAGTACTTTCAAATTTTGATAAGGTTTCCATTTAATTGACTATAGTCAGGATTAAAGCAGAGTGTTTTTCTTACAAAATGAAAAAAGAAAACAAAAAAAAAAAAAAAGAAAAGAAGAGTGTATTTGTCAATGGCTGCCCATTTGCCATGGTGAGTAACCAGAACAGATGAGCTTTTCGAGGCTGTTGCTTCCCTTAACTCCTGAGGAAAAAAAATAAAGGTTGAAAACTCCCACATTTCTCATTAACTGTGAACATGTTTGCTTTAAATCAACTTCCATCCGTTGCCTTGAACTTTTTCCATACCTTCCTATTCCAGTTGTAAATATACATCCAAATTGAGGATAGCTGCATTTTTTCTTTCTCTCTAAAATGTTGCACTTTATTGTTCTCTTGACTTCCTGAGGACAGCTGCACTCAATGAGATGTTTTATGTCTGATTGGATTATTTTATGTGTTCTGGTACTCTTTATTCCTGCAAGATGGGATTTTGTTGTTTGGGAGGGTTTTTTCAGCCACCTTGTTTATTTTTATGCTAGCTACACTGTCGTGTATCATTCCTAGTTAATGTTTGCAAGCTGAAGCATACATGTGTCACAAATCCTGACAGTAAATAATTAAAGTATTTAAATAAACGTGTGCTTGTATGGTAGTTTTGTGGTTGTACAAATTTGTAGAGCAAGATCTTATACTGATCTATAATTATAACTGCCACTGACTAGCATGATCCTTACTGAGTCAGATTAATTTACACATTAAACAGCCATCTGTAGAAATTTTCATAGTACCTTGTTTGCAACGCCAGGGCTCACATGGGGATTTAAAAACTAACTTGGCCTCTATGGATTTTTTTTTTTTTTAGCACTGCTATTGGATACATTTGCTGTGAACGAATTTTCCTAGACACTGACACCTTGTACCCTTTGTCACTGTTTTATATCAGCAGCAGCTTTTTAATATTTTGCATATATAATAACATAGCAATTGGTAATCTAAGAACAGTATTTTATATATATGTATATTTATATTTTTTAAAGTCCTTGACTCTGTGTGAAAAAGCTTTGCAATACTTCTGAACCAGAACAGATTTGCCATCATCTGTAGTCATAAAAGATAAAAACACAACATATTTTGGCTACAGTAAGAAACATATTGCAAGTGTGTTGATGCTAATTCTCTAAAAAAAAGGATAATAACTGCAATGTAAGAGTCTTCTTATGCATGAGTGTTCTGTAAGTAAGCACAACTTGTGTGCTATAAAGGGGATATAGCAAAACCCACTTTACCTAATACAAAAATAAACTGTAAAAAGTATAAATACACACGATGTGTGTGTTGAGACCCCAAATTTGTGAATCTGGGTTTTCCCCTGATGTCATCTCTGTGTAAGTCAGGTTTTTCCCTTATCCCCTGAAACCCCCTTTTTGTAATAAATTGTAATAGTTACAACAATATGTAGTTCCTAAACCCTTTAAATATGAACCTGTAATTCCAATAAACCATTCCAGTTTCTTGGCTCCAAACTGGGATCGTACTAGTTTATTGACCTCCACAGGTCACCAGAGAGAAGAGATCTGTACCTGCCCCCCTGCTGTCCCTCCTGATGTTGTAGGTTGCAATGAGGTCTCCCCTCAGGCTCCTCCAGGCTGAACAGACCGAGTGCCCTCAGCCTCTCCTCATAAAGTTTCCTCTGCAGTTCTTTTGCCATCCTCGTGGTCCTCCTTTGGACCATAACTCTGCGAGGCAGCTGCTCCCCCATCACGTAACATGGTTATTCAGCTGCATGCTGGAGGTTTTGTCCAGATGGATCCTGTGTATGAAAAGCTTTGCTGAAATCCAAACAGATTACACCTACTGAATGTCCTAGATGAACTAGGTGGATTACACTGCTGTAGAAGGAAATCAGGTTGGACAAACTTTCCCCTCATGAAGCCATGCTGGCTGTGACCAATGACAGCAGTGTCTTTCAGGTGTTTTTCAGGACTTCCCAGAACAATATTTTCCATGATTTTACCAGGCACTGAAGTGAGATTGACAGACCTGTAGTTACCAGGGTCCTTCTTCTTGCCCTTCTTGAAAACTGGGATAACATTGTCCAGCTTCCACTCAGTTGGGACCTCTCTGGATTCCCAAGACCACTTGAAAATCATTAAGAGAGGTTGAAGGTTTTAATCCCCATTTCTCTCACAAACATGCACTGTAATGGCGAGCAAGCCAATTCATTGCTCTGCTCTGCTTTTGCTTTCTCATTTTTACCTGTTTTAGGTGTTTGGACCACCAGTGTTTTCAGACAGCAAAGAATCTTCTGGTTCTGCTAAAGCATCCAGCACCACGGGGCCTCAGTCCACACGGCGGCTCTGGGCATTATTGCAACACCAGTAAAAATAACTGGAATGAAACAGCAAAAGCACAATCATCTGCCAAATTCAACTACAAAAATGGGCTAGCTAATATGTAGAGAGTGTTCTAGTATGCAATAAAATATTCATGATACTGAGGCCAAGAACGTCATGGATATTCATGGAATAGATCCAACAATAATAGATTAAGTCACTTTTCATCTTGGAACAGGGCTTTAAAACAGAGGTAGAATGATTTAGGGTAAATCTATAACATTTAAGAGGTTCCACTCATAGCAAAACTGAATCCAGTATACCCACTTTCTGACTCAACAGTATATGAAAAATGGTAGCAGGAGTCCATCCAAGCTAATTAAATCTGATTAAGAAATAAACTGGAAGAAATCAAGGTAATTTGTACACACATGCACACACAGGAGAGCTTAATGCCAGTGAATAATTGGCTAGCTCTTGCTAGCATTTCCAAAAAACATCAACTAGTCACAAACCCAAGGACAGTAGCAGAGATCCCAGTTACTACAGCAGGAGGATCACCCCAAATCAACCAGCAGCTTTTCCCCAGCCACTGGTGGTCAGATGCAGATTCTTAGGAAATGCATCTAAGAACAGGGCAAATGGACCACCCCCACAGCAGAGCTTTCTAGGTTGTAAATTCATTGGTTTGGTCTTTCTGAGCCTCCCATCCAACATGTGTCACAGTTAATAGTAGGGATTTCCTTTAAAATAATTCACATCTCTTTCTGGATTAATTTTATTCCTGTTATCTACAACAGCTTGTTGTAATGAGGTCCACAATTATAAGCTGAGTAAAAAAATACTCTCTTTATTGGTTTCTTTTGTTTGTTTAAAATACATCATCCGACTACTTAATTAAAATACTTTAATTCTTATTAAATCAGAAATACTGAAGAATATTATTTCCCACTCATTTTTTCACCATCTATGATCATATGAGCATTTCAGTCATATTTTACAGAACTAATTCTAAAACTAACTTTTCTAATTTTCTCCCACAGACACCAACACAGCCCTTCAATAATTCTTTTCTTTAACAATCATCCTTTCCTCAGATGTTCTTTATGCAGCCAGCATGGCCAGAACAGCACACAGATCTGAGAGAAGTAAGACCTGTAAAATGGCATGACCATCTTTTCTGTTTTGCAGCCTTCAAAAATTCCTGACCTCCCAGTAATCCTTAACATTATGTTTTCCTTTTGAGTTTCTCTTTGGAGTGCTTACGAGCATTGCTACGAAATTTTTGAAGGACCATCCACAACACTGTCCACTTCAGACTCTTTTATTCCTACATGAATTGAACACTCTCCTGGCAGCCAGTTTTCAGTACATTTTCTGAATGATATTATCAAGAGAACATTTTTTTATATCACTATCCATCCACCTTCCCAGATCATGTAAAAATTTGTTGAATAACTCATGTTCCAGTATCAATCTCCAGAGGATCCACTTAGAAAACTCTGTCTATTATTAAAAGCACTCCTGCACCTTGCTTCTCCCTATGAACCAGTACATGAAAACACTCCTTTCTATTCCATAGCCCCTTATTTTCTTTGGGAAGTTCTTGTGGGAGAACTAGTGTAAAAAGAACAAGCAGGTCATCCCTTTTCTTCCTGGTTCTCAGTTAATTCTGCCTGGTTCCATAAATCTCTATTGGTCTTCCTAGATCTGTGTTATTTGCTTTGGCCCAAAAAATCAGATACAGCTGAAAAATCTGTAGTTGTACAAGTCACACTTGGAACCTAAATAGTGACACCAGCATTGATTTAAGCAGCAGGTTAGGCAACACGTTTTACTGAGCAGCTCTTTCATATTTGAAGCCCTTTAAAACTCGCAAAGAACATCTGGAAACGTGCTTCTACTTGTTTTAATGGTTTGTTCTTAAAATTCTTCTTCTGGTGCTTCCCTCTGAGGCTCAATCTCTCCTTGCCATTCTTTACTGCCCCATTTCCTTGGGTTCCATTTTTATGTCAGTCACGCATAAACTTTGACAAGCATTCTACAAAATTTTGTGTTAATATTAATCATGTCAATATTTAGCTTCTGTTAGTTATTGTTTTCCTCTTCTGATAATAAGTTTCACTTTTGATTTCTAAGAAATTCTACTATAAAAATTCCTTTGCTCTACAGTTTTACCAGGTTGATATTATCAAGCTTTCTTTCAATCTTTTTTTTCCTTTTTAGTGATGTATACTTTACTCTCAGCCCCTTGATTCTGAAAATTATGAAATAAAGTTGGTGAACAAAAGAGGCCCTTGCAATATAACTCATGTTGAGAAGTATGACCTGTTAATGTCATGAAACCTTCAGAACTCTGCTTGATAATTATAAATTGATACTTTAGGAGAGAGCATGGTGATGGCTAATGGCACTGTCACCTGTGTTTTGCATATTCTGGGCACTGCCTCCTATACAGTTCCCTCCATCCCTTAGCACTGTGGTTGTAACCAGACAAATTTTTTTCTTTGCTTGGACTAATCCAACTCACAAATCTCAGCAGGACCTTTGAGAAAAACTCCCTATAAGATTGAACAGAATGTTTGTGAGAATTTCCTTGTCATCAAGACTCACATCAAGACTTACAGTGGGTGTGCTAGGAACACATAAAATTTCATGTGGTATTCAATTTATTTGGCCACATTGCTCTTTTGTTGTATGAGCTGATGACTGTGCATGTTAAATGTGATGCTGATTTAGAGCCAGACTGGGTCTACACAAAGAAACTAGGCTATGAGACAAGAACTATAATAACCACTATGAATAGAGAACATAGGAAACTTCACCACAGTGATCTGACAAGACCAATTTCCTCAACAATAAGTGTGATATCCCAGCATATGTAATTCTAATAACTTGGGAAGGTTAAAAACTCTTGCTAAAATTGCAAAAATAAGTTTAACACACAAAACTGTGCTTACTGTCATTACGAGACTGGCAATAACCATCACACTTAGAACATGGTTTTCAAATATTCTACACTAATTCCAACTACAGCAATAATCCCACTACAGGGTATTCCTACCTTTTGATAGTGCTATTCTGCACTGCTGGTCTGCTCTCCTCTCTACGACGATTTCAAAATATTCATGCACATGCTCTAATCGTGTATTTCTGCACTTGAACAAGTGAATGTTAATAAAAATGTGCACAGCAACATGAAAACCTTAACAGTTGCCTGGAGAGTTAAGGAACACATTGCCAAGTGTACATTACCCTTTGCTTGGGCTACTTTCCTAAAATACAACTTGTCATACAGGATTCAGAGGAGCCATAACTTGCAAGACCTTCTCTTAGCATATGGAATAACTATCTACACAGTTCCCAGTCCAAAGCTATCAATGATTTAGCCTCAGATTTCTCAGAAGGAATAGACTGTGGCAGGATCAAGCAATTGACCCGGGAGCTAAGCAGGATTTAAGTTCATCTAAAATTACAGCCCCCAAGGCTTGTACTCCAACTCACCTTATCTAAGAAATACCTAAAATTTACTGTGTGCTTGCTGAAGGCATTTCCAGATCCAACTGCTGAGCACCAGGAATGACTGCCAGAGTCTGGTGTGGGGTAGAGCAGCACCTCTGCAGCCCTGCAGACACCTCAAGGACTTGCAAGACAAATGCACAGGACTGGACACTTCAAGTGCTGCTTGGACATTTCGCTGAGGTTTTTGCATTTTGCTGTTTCAGATTTATATATACCCACCATCTTGGTTTTGCTGAGAGTATCAGGGTTTTTTTCAATCTGATTTAAAGCCAGTCTCTGCTCACTGAAATCCTGGAAAACTCAAAATGAAGTTTGCACAAGTATGACCCCAAAAAATTGCTTAAATACAGAAGAGCAGAGTTTATAGGGTTGCCTATATTAAGCATGGCCAAGAGCAAGGAAATATTGTAGATGCAGGTGAGTTATCCTCTATCTGGTGGAAAATTAGCAAGATTTGAAAGGTCACTTCTGTGCTCCTTTGCCTGGCAAATATCTTTCATGTGATAATATTTGAAACTATGATTCCAGGATTATTAACCACCTCATGTGCCAGTAACCATTACTTTTACTGGAAACTTAAAATGTGGGGAATGTTTGAAGAGTAAAACTAGAAAAGGTGGTCCTAATCTGGGTCAATTGGGAAGACAAATTAAAATTTAAAAATCTATGCAATTTGTAAACCAGATGGCTCAGAGGGGGATTTAATTGTAATACATAAAATCTAATATGCTGCAGACACAGTCAATCCAGGTTACTATTTTTCCCCTAAAACAAATATTGCAGTAAGAGGACATACTGTAAATTGAAATTACAGAAGAACTCTAAGACACAGAGAAGCAATTTTTTTCCTTAACTAAAAAATATTCTGCAAGACAAAGGCACAAAAAAAACCTCACTGCAACCTTATAGAAACAGTGAAATGTTATTATACGGGAAGGCTGGAATAGAAAAGTATGCCTTAATTTGTCAGCTGTTTTGCATTAAATCCAAGTTTTTTAGGCCATTATATTTTTTCATACTGTGCATACATGTAAACAGGGAAGTTCAATTCACTGACAGTTTGGAAACCCTATAAAGAATTGCAATAAAGAGAGAAAATACAAAAGGTTGTGTGAGGGAGATGATATTTATTTATTTTCTGGAATAAAATCTATTGGAGGGAACTGAGGTTACATGGCAATGTGCAGTTTGCATATACTCCGTGAAAACTTCCTAGAGCTCGGCAGCTAAACTCTCCGAGGATTCTTCAGCATTAAACAAGTGTTATTCTTGGGCTGAGCAGGACTCACTACAATTTTCTCTGCTTCTATAGCAGCAAAATGCTCCTGTGGGGAGCCTGCAGCCTGCTGCCTGGTGCAGGGGAAAGGAGAGAGGAGAGGATACCAAAGCCAGGACTGTGGGCATGGAGAGTGGAAAGGCCACGTCCAGAGGAGAGGAGCAGGGAAGACTTCTGGCAAGGCTGCCCAGCTCCAAGGACCCCAGGGGCTATGGCTCCCCTAGAGCTGCACAGGGGGCACTTGAGCATTTCTCTGCCACCAGCAGCAGCCTCTGAAGCTCCCCCACACCCACAGGTTTTGTGCCCCTTGCCCCCTGCGCCGGGCAGGTGAGAGCATCCTCCCGCTCCTTGCTCAGGAAACAGCACCACTGCAGGGCATCCACAGCCCTTACAGCACCTGCCTGGTGTCCCCCAGAGCTCCCATGGCCCAGGACCTCATTGGAGACCCCCGGGGTCATCTGTCTCTGTCCCAGTTGTGCCACAGCAGCGCCCGCCGGCCTCGTGCCAGCCCCATCCCAGGGACATGCCTGCTGCAGGCAGAGCGACATAGAATCTTCTTTCAAAGCAGGGACAGGATTACAAGAAGGCTGTAATCACTTTATTGTAACAAGTTGCAAACATTTGTGCTTTTCAACATATCACACATGTCAACTTTCTATTGGTGCCTTTCATGTAAACATATATCAGGCTATACACATGTCAACCTGCTATTGGTACTTTTATGTTTACACACACCAGGATTGGTTGCAAAACATTAAACACAGTTTTTGTCGAGTCATCCTGACTTGCAGAAAGTACAGGAGGTCCATTTCTGTCCTCCATCTTCTTCCTGTCTGAAAGTTGCCCACATTCTTCTGTGTGCTGTGTTCTCCTCCTGTCAGGGGTGTGCTGTAATCCAGTTTATGTCCACTGCTTCGTCGATAAATGCCAGGTTGCTGACAGGCTTGCTGTCAACCCCGACACAGGGCTGTGGCTGCTGCCTGGCTGGGGCAGGGGACAGACCCTGCCCTGCCTCATGGTCCCCGTGGCCACAGCCCCCAGGCCTTTGTGGGCAGGTGCTGTGGCTGTTCTGTGCATCAGCAGGTTTGGGGGGTAAAACCACTGTATGGTGACCCTTCCTGAAGCAGGGTCCAAGCAAGTTTATGCAGTGTTGTTAACAGGAGTTGCAGCTTTTCAGCCCTTTCTGGCGTGCCTGGTGCACCCTGCCATTGAAGTGCGCACCCAGGGTCGTATCTGCTCATGAGCTGCCCTGTAAATCCTTCAGCCGGTCCTAAGCAGTGACCTTGGCTGAGCACAGAGCATCTTACAACAGCAGCACCACCACCACAGACACCGCAGCCACAGATTGTCACCCAGGCTGCAGCCAGCACTGCAGTGAAGAAGCACAGCCATTGCTGCAGCATTTAATCTGCCTTCCACTTACACTGTATAAAGAAACATAAATAGAAAGTAAATGTCTCATTTTCAAGTAGTCGTCTCTATTAATGTAATTTCTAAGAATCACAGTCACTAACCAGAAAAGAAAACAAAAACCACCAAATGTTAAAAACTGTAAATCCTTTGTAGCATCATCCATCTGCTACTGTTCATGAAGATGAGGCTCCATTGAAATAATAAACTTTTTTAAAGAGGATGAGATCAGATAGTTGTCTCTTCTTCAAAGCTCTGTAGAAAGGAAACGTTTTTCCAACTGTTTAATTGATGTCAATTTATTGTTAACATTTGCTAAGCAGAAATTTAACAGAAGTTTCCATTTAATTATTTGTCCTAAATGTCTCATGGACTGTTGCCTGAGGAACAACATGCATGGAAAAGCATTCAAGAAGCACCTGGAAGAAAAGAGCAAAGACCTAAGTTTTTGCTCATGTGGTTCATGCAGAAGGGATTGAGAAACACTATTTTCAAGTCCATTTGTGGACACCAGCAAAAATTTAAAACCGCTGTCCAAGAAATGGTCTGCAATAATAATAGTCACAGCTCCTAAAGAGCCACAAACTAACACATGGACACGTGAGACATAAAGGGATTCAAATGAATCCTGTCAGACCTTTGGTGAAACTGCATCTTTTTCCCTTCCTATTGAACTTTTTAGCTATGACAAATGTCAAATCAGCATTGTTTACCTTTAGTAGAAAGGGAACCTGAGGTTTTGAGTCCATATACATAAATGTTTAATTTTTTCCTTAGCTGACTGCCCCACTGACTATCAGTGGGATGAATTCACGGATATAGATCTCAGTCTTCAAATTCCAGCACATTCATTAAAAATCTTGAGAGTGTGTTCTGTGATGCTGGTAAAGCCAGTGAGGTGGTGCTGCTCACAGCAACACAGCCAATCAATGCACACACATCTTTTCCTGCAAGGTTGCTCAAAATAATTACCAACAGTGATACAGGGAACTGGAAAGTAAGGCTGAAAAATAGTGGGTATCAGCTACAAACCAGTCAAACATAAGGACAGCAGGGTACAGAAAATTCTTGGCTAGAAGACACTTTCTTCATGGGGGATTTTAGCTGCTCATAAATCTGTTGGGAAACAGATATATCCAAGCATGCTGTGTCAAAGAGAGAATTTCATCATCTGTAAAAAAAGGCAAAACTGCCCGAGATCTAACTCTTACTGTGAGGATGGAGTTGCCTGAGGATATGAAAATAAAGGAATATGTTGGAGCCAAGTTCTATAAGCTTTTTAAATTTAGTATGGCAAATGATGGATCTATTGCAGAGCACAAAGACAAATGAGCATATTTATATTAAGACGTCTAACCTAAGTTCTTGATCATTTCAGAGTCAATATAAATGTTGGCCATTGACACCAGGGGGTCAAGAATTTAATTTCTGATTAAGAAAATGCCTGGAAGATGACTGAGGAAGTATATTAAAATCTTCCTATTTTCTATGGCTCTTAATCAAAGAATCAGCTGATATGACTTCATAAGAAAAAAACTTGAAGTTTGGTAAAACATACAAAATTCTACTGAAATTAGAAAGTAACCAGATTAGATTACTTTGTAACCTACAGAGCGCTCTCTATCACTGTAGGATAAAAGTTGTAAAAGAAAAGAATAAAAAAGAAATGTTTAGGGGCTGTGAGAACAAAGAAGATTTAAAGTTTTCCTAAAATTCCTAATGAGAAAGAAAGTTCTTTCAATAGAAAAGGAAGATTACATTAATAACAATTCAGAATTATGACAATGATGAACTATTATTTAAAAACACACCCTTAACAATAATAAAAATGAAAAAGAATGGAAGACAGTAAAGATAAATGTGAACAATTAACAAAAAGGTCTTTGTATTAATTGACTTTTACAAAAGAGCAGATAAGAGCACGTTGTACAGATCTGAACACAGCTGAGTCAGCCCTCCTTAATTTTGTTGTCCTCTGATATTAAGAGATTCTACAAACATGTTTTGTACCATTGACAAATATTTGCTGAAAAGCTACTGGAAGAAAGGAGGAAGTTTGTCTACAAGAAAATTGCAGGAAGCCTAGCAATTACCTTCTACTGAGATTAATCACTGAAGATTTTGTCCTGGAAGTCATGGCTCAGTTTAGTTATCAAGAGACACATATAAGTCTTTCTAAGAGCCAAGACTACAAAAAAACAAAAAACAAATGCAACTAACCAATAAAAAAACCCTGACCAAAATAATAAATAAGCTTCTTATCCAGGCACAAATATTAAGGAGAATGACTATAAGGAATCGAACTTGCCAGAGTTCTTGATGGTAAGTTAGAATTGCCAGGTACCCCGGTGTGCTAAATTTAGGTTCAAATGAAGGATAAGAAGGATGTGACTGTAAAAGGGATCAAAATC
This sequence comes from Manacus candei, assembly GCF_025592945.1. Classification (NCBI taxonomy): domain Eukaryota; kingdom Metazoa; phylum Chordata; class Aves; order Passeriformes; family Pipridae; genus Manacus; species Manacus candei. Next base: position 1,994,053 of record NW_026138092.1, read on the forward strand.
AGGAAGGAAAGTAGCCAGTTCCTTGAAACTGAATCTTTCTGGAGTATCCTTTAAATACAGCTCAATAAGGAACCATGTTTTCATCTTTTACACAATGATTATGTTGGTGAAGGTGGCCAAGAAGGCCAATGGATCCTGGCCTGGCTCAGGAACAGTGTGGCCAACAGGTCCAGGGCAGTGATTCTTCCCCTGGACTCAGCACTGGTGAGGCCACCCCTGGAGTGCTGTGTCCAGTTCTGGGCCCTCAGCTCAGGAAGGACATGGAGGGGCTGGAGCAGGTCCAGAGAAGAGCAACAAGGCTGGGGAAGGGACTGGAGCACAAGTGCTGTGAGGAGAGGCTGAGGGAGCTGGGGGGGCTCAGCCTGGAGAAGAGGAGGCTCAGGGGAGACCTCCTCACTCTCTGCAACTCCCTGACAGGAGGGGGGAGCCAGGTGGGGATTGGTCTCTTTTCCCAGGCAACTCTCAGCAAGACAAGAGGGCTGGGTCTTCAGCTGTGCCAGGGGAGGTTTAGGTTGGATATCAGGAAGAATTTCTTTGCAGAGAGGGTGCTCAGCCATTGGAATGGGCTGCCCAGGAAGTGATGGATTCTCTGTCCCTCGAGGTTTTTAAGGACAGACTGGATGTGGCATCAGTGCCCTGGGCTGGGAACCACAGCGGGGTTGGATCAAGGGTTGGACTTGATGATGTCTGAGGTCCCTTCCAACCCAGCTGATTCTATGATTCTTTATCTGCTGTCTTTATGTCCGTAAAAAAATTTGGTCCCAGCATTTTACAGCAGAAACTGCTGCTTGCCTCGTTTTTTAACAGCCTCTCTTTTCTTACCACTTGAGGCATTACCAGTCAGGAATATGTTATTTTGCAGAGCATGATTTAGCTCTATTAACATTAATTTTGTATCGCTACTTCTTTACCGGTTGACTTACTGACAGGGGAAAGGTAATGACTCTTCACCTGGCTTTGTTATCCACCTTTTGTCTGGGTTTAAAACTTAATGAAAAGTGCACAAAACGTTCTTCCACTTTTACAGATGAGGAGGTTCCTCAGCCTGGCGTGATCAGACGCTGCTGTCACGGGAGCGAGGTTTAACTGAAACAACATCACCTTCCAGGAAAGCCACCACAGGCACCAAAGGGGACACGCTTTCCACACCCAGCTCGTCCTTCTCCCCAGAGCCATAACAGGACTATAACTGTGTGATGTGGGAAGAGACAGGTATCATTGCATTTATTAATATATGTTATGGAGACACCTGCTCTCCTGCTCTTGTATTCCTCCACCTCAGTCTCTTCCAGCAGCTCTTCCGTTTGGGAACCCCTGCTATAATTTCACTGCAGACCCAGCAAAAAGAAACACTCTTTCTAATTGAATTTTAGAAATACCGAGGTCTGCAAACACAGCAAGCAATTCTGACAAATTTAAAGTCCTCTTCAAGCCAGGTTCATACAATCCAAGCTGTAATTACACATAGCCAGGAAAGTCATACCGTGCCTATATTAACTTGGACTGATCTTGCAGAACAGTTCTCATGGAAACACACACCCTCAGTGTGTTTGTTGACATGATGATGTGCAGAAGGATTGTTGATAAATAACACCAGGACTCAAGTAAAACTTCTCCAGAAATAATCTACAGTATGACAAACTGAAGGCTACAGAGTCGCTGTGATATTAAATATGAAAGACCTTTCCGATTTCCTTACAGCGTTCAGTATAACGGATTTATTAGCAGTTCCTCACTTTATGGTAAATGATGCATAAATGATGGCAAAGGTGTACAAGAGAACTGTATAAAGACTCTTGCAGAGTGAATAAATTGGTTGAGTGCCAGCTTTTCTAAGGGTGAATGGTTCCACTGACTTGTTTAGGGCATATCATGCAATGATGGATGTAAAATTACAGCGTTTCAGAATGGCAACAGTTCAAGGGAAGATTCCAAATTTATGAGGGACAACACTCTTATTCTAATAAACCAAACATGTGGCCTCAGCCTCTCCCTGCAGGAGAATAATTTTTCTGTTCCAAGGCAGGAGAGGTAGAACAAAGCACCTTGTATGCACAAGAACTCGGTTTTATTCTATAAAGCTGAAGCTCAGCTGAAGACCAGACAAAGACTTATTTTTTTGTTTTGTTTTCATAGTTATACCTCTGCACTTTTAAGGCAATCATGTCCATGTGTGATAATGTCCTTTTGAAATGAGACCTGCATTCCAATAAGCTTCCTGCAAAATTCACGGCTTTCTTTGCACCGTAGTCCATTGCCATTTCCACAGGGCTTTTGTGATATACATAAGGAAAGTGTCAATTCAAATTCAAAGACAGAGAATACCTTTTTTGATGAAGCATCCTGTATATCATGTACTAGCTGGAGGTGTTCTCTGCTGCCTGACAGGGAACAATGACATGACAAGCAGGAAGAGAAAGAGCTTTTAACCAGTTTAATGTGCAGAGAGTTGGCACTCGCTGAAAAGTCATTTGCCTGTTTGCTGGGGTTTTTTTTAAGTGTGTCTCTTTCCTTTGACTTGTCATTACTCCTGTAATATACAATTTTGCTTTCTGTTTGTAATTTTCTGCTGCAGTGATTCGAAAGGTTCAAAATAATCTCTTTCTATCTTACTAGAAACAAGATAAGGAAATATGTTATCTGAATAGTTTGCTTATTTCAAAACCCAAATGAGGTCCCATTTAGTATACTTTCACTGCTAGACTTTTCTTACTGATGCTGTAGAGGCCTTACAGGAGTATTGCAGTGCTTGTGCTCTATACTTTCCATACTTCCTAGAAGTGATTTGGGCCAAAAACATTTTTCATGAAAGAAAACAGTCAAGATTTGTTCTAAATGGCAATCTGTTAAGCATTGTTCTGTGGACAAAACAAAAAGTCAGAACGTCATTGCCCTTTTCTTCTGGGAGAGAAAAATTAATCTATTAAATGCAAAGCAGCACAGGATTCTGCTTGAAGCTGAATAACATATTTTGAGCTGTTATCAGGCACATTACATGACATTAAAGATAAAATTTAAGGATCGGTCAGTTCCTACCATTCTTGCATGCAGTTTATTTTTCAAGTTAAGCTTTCAAATATTGGAAGTTCACATTCATGCCTTGATCGAAAATGATAAATGAACTACTGAATTAGAAGAAGATGCTGCTATTATTTTAACCAGTAAACTAACTCAGGGTTAATCTGGGTGCTATTTAGCCTATTGAAAGTGTTTTGAGTGAACATATGGTTTCTATTGTGAAATCAAGGCACAGTTTTAACTATGAATATAGATAATTACCCTTTGGACTTTAAACATTTATATGTGTCACGTTATGTTGGAGCATTTTTCATGGTCAATAGGTTGAAAGGTTATAGAGTCGAAAATGTAAATTGAGTGTGTTTGAATAAAACTCTGCAGTGTAATGATAGTACAATTCACTACTGCTCTCTCTTGGAAAGAGGCAGCAATAACACACTGAGCATGAGCAATGTAACAGGCTATTTATTTAAATACAGGTTGTTATGGTAAAAGATTTTAACACGAGAATTACAGGAATTCAGCCGTGGTATATATTGCTAGAAAATCCCTGGTTGCTGGAGCTTAATTTGATATATACACACAGTATATTTGGGGGCCTAATTATAATGCTAACAATAAAACCTTTAAATAAACCCTGTCTGTGTGTGCATGTGTGAAGTATTTAATGTGCACCAGCAAACACAGAGTAAGGCGTTGGACCACAGATCATTGCTACAAGGACTTCCAAAAAACCCTACAAATAAAATGGTTAGTCTCGTGATTTCTTTTCTATAGATGTTAATTTTCTCTTACTATATTTTAAATATATACTTCTATGCATTGTATTAGATTTTGCAAGAGAATACAGTCTTTCTCCACAAACACTAAAGAGCAATGAAATCCCTTTTTTCCTTGCCCACATGTGCTTTCTGGAGCCATTCATGGAGCCATTTTAATTATGTCATAGTTCTACTCCCTGTATTTCTCATTTCCAGAAACACACATTAAAAAAACACTTTTTAGTCACTTCTAGAAGTATGCATATTCAAAATATCCTTTCCTTACTCTTTACAACATTAAACTGCATCCAAAACTGCTTCACTTATCTCTCGTTTTCCATGGCAACCTGTTTTCTTAGCACTTTCCAGCATTGTTTTCTAACTTCTGAAGAATTACTTCTTTCTTTTCTTCCCTTCCATCATAGGTGGTCACTCCCTGCCACTCTCAGCCTGGGAACTAAAAAGTGTGGTTATTGCTACAATCTAGTAACTGTTCCTCAGTAATGGCAATTAGCAAAAATTCATGATCCCTGAAAAATCCCTGATACTCACATTTTGGGTTGTTACCTTGAAGCAGGATAAAACATTGAAAAAAATTTTGTATAGGTTTTTTAAAAGTTGGGGATTTTTCTCCACTGGAAAAGATGAGTTTTCGGGATTTTTACATCTATATATATTTGTTTGTTTGTTTAAAATCATCTCAATCTTAAACTGTGTGGCCCTATAGTGGGGGGGGGGGGTTTGGTGTCTGACAGACAGTCTAGCTGGACTTCAACTTGAAATAAGCCCAGTGGCAAATGGATTATGCTATTTAAAAGATGAATTCCCATGAATCCATGTGCAGGTTACGAAATGCAGTTTCTGAAGTGTTTTGGATCAGTTCAGGTAGCAAGTATTTTTATTTTGGATGAAGTGGGATTTAACATGACATTTTCTTCCAGTTTTCCTGACAGCAAAATTGAATATCATTGTCCTAGTTGAACTGTGTCGATGTCACAGAACTGCCATTTGCTGTTAAAAATGCTAAGGTGAAAAATTATTGAGCAGCTTTCCCAACTCTTATCATTACTGCCCTTCACTGTTTGTGCTACAGTAATATAAAGAGGCACAAGCTGAGAGCAAGGCTCTATTTTGTTAGACACTGCAAAAATATATAATAGGAGATCTTTCCCAAGAGAGTGTAGAGTATCTGTAGAGAAGGTAAGATTGAGGAGGGGGAGCAGAAGGAATGGAAGGCTGGAGTAGACCAGTGGTAGTACAAGAAATTGGAAACTTTTATTTTATTTTGGTTTATTTTTAAACCTCAATTTGTTATTCCCTCGAAATCAGCCTTTTTGCTAGTTTTTGAAAATGTACTTTGTTTATTGTCTTTCTGTGTGTCACTTTGCCTTTTTCTGTGTCACTTCTTTGCTTCTTTTAATTTCTCTCTCCCTTCTCGATTACTTGGTCTGAAAACAATTTTCCTAAAGCATTCAGTTGTATCATCACATTTAATCTGTTCTCTTTAGGATGTAATATCAACTCTTGGACAAATATACCTCCTCTCTAAAGAAGTCTATCTTTGTTGTTCCACTCCTGTATAAAGTTTTCAGTTTTGCCTGCTGCTTTTATCTTCATTACCTATGTGCAGACAGGACTTTTTGATTGCTTGATTGGAGATGTGCAAACTCTTGGGCAAAAAAAAAAAATGTTAAAAAAGATTTTATAACCCAATGGAAAACAAATTACCATGTTTTTGGTTTTTTTTAATGGGGAAAAGGAAGAAAGGAGTTACCAGTGCTCTCCAGAAGTTGTGCCTTCCCATTGGAAGTGAGCCCGAAAAGACACAACAATGGCATTTTGTCTCTGCACTTTGAATTTATGTCTGGTGGATACTGCATCTACATAGAAACAACTGCTGTGTGGAAATATACTTTCAGATACACACGGAACTTTTTGCTTGTCAATTTTCAAGATGCTTTAAATGACCACTGCATTTTAGATCACCCCAGAATAGAAAGTCTCCCAGAAGCTGCCCTTGGCCTGCCCGTCACTGTTTGTGTCTCTCTGTGAGGCCTCGAGCCACAGCTGAAAAAATACTGCAAATGGGGCCACTACACGATTTTAATCCCCCCTCTTCCTCTCCCCACAAAGATCTAATTTTTTTTTTACCATGCAAATATTCATTCCTATTTCTCTCTTAATAAGCTTATCTCGCTGATAGTTTGACTGAGCTCATGTTGTATTCAAAACTCAGATTTTCCTAATTTAAGTCCAATTCCAGTATTCCTCCTCAGATATTCAGCGCTTCTGCACGCTGTGAAGAAAGATATTTTTAGAAAATATGGGCCACTTAATTCCCGTTAAGTTTTCTGTAACAGATGGTATAGTTATTTGATTTATGCATTCACCTTCACATGGCCCTGCTGACTGCCAGGGTTTTTTTTAAAACTCCAAAATTCTTTTTTGTTATGCGCCGAAACTTCGCCCTTTTCCCCCTGCATGAAATATTAGTTTTACTTAGAAAATCTAACTGCGTGCAATTTTCGCTTTACCCAAATTGTGCACGGTCTGGTGATTAATTGTATTGTCTTGATCAGAGCCTCAGCCTGATGTTCAGGGCTCATTACAGCAGGAGGAATTCAGCTGAACAGGAATCTTAACCAGGTGTGGCTTATTAAAGTGGCAGCGCCCAAATTTGAAGACCATCAAGGATTTGTATAAAAATTGATGCTTTTAGCTGCGCTCCCCTCTCAGGATCCTAGAGTTGTAATACAAAAAGGACACTGTAGCTTGCTCGTGAAAATCACTCACATCCATCATTGTGAAAATGCAGCTCAGATCTGTTCCTCCCTTGAGTGGGAAGAGTTGCACTACACCTTTAGTACAGCACACCAAACATCTTCAAAACTTTCCTTAGTCTGACACAGATTACAACTCTGAACGTACAGTTTGCACTGTTTAGTGAATCATGTGTTTCTCATCCCTCAGAAAATATTTTTCTTTCCTCTGAAGATGCTCTTACAGCATCAGGACAAATACTGAGGGGAGGTAAATCTGGTAGGAAGCTACAGGCAGTATTTATCTTGAATTCAACCCAGACTTCGTATTTTCATTCTGTATTTTTGTCAGTCTAGTCTGATGTGGGGAAAAACAGGGTGGAGTGTGGGTGGGAAAGAGAAAATTTTTTACTACCAGGTGAGCCTATTTTCACCCCAAGTGTGAGTGCTGGTCCCTCACAGGTGACATCAATGCACTGGTGATTAGCTGTCAGGTGGCCAGCAAGGCTAATTACCTACTAGAGAAACAAGACACCTTGTACTTCATTTCAATTTTGGGAAGCTTTCAGGACAGAGAAGATTTAAGTGGGATTGTTGCCCCTCTCATAAGCTTTGGATAAGTGACGTGAATTGGGTGTGCTTTTGCTGCTACTGTTGTGAGGAAGGACAACCTGGCACTTCCCTGCCTCAGAAACGTGAGTAAAACTACCCTTTCTCACAGATAAAATGAAGTCAGGGTAAATTTGAAATTGTAGTTTTCTGCCATTTCATTGTGCTCTGCTGGTGTCAGGTGAAAGTATCAAATGCAGCCGTGCATTCAGCAGCTCTGGTGTCTAAAGTAGCTGCTCCTCCCAGGTCAGTGCTGGTTAGTGCTGCCTTAAACCTAACAGGCATTTTCCTACCACCAAGAATAGGACTGGGCATGATGTAAGATTTTCCAAAAGAAAAAGACTTCTGGGACATTGTTTATGACTACAAATTATTTCAACTGGTGACTTCATAGGGATTTTCTCACACTCTGTGCCTCTGAAGTGCTTACAAGTAGAAAACGGTCTGGAAACTCCAACACCTGAGTGTAAATGTTGTGTGTTTAAAGTCAGTGACTAAGAAATGACTCGTTTCCTTATTACTGGGGAAAGCAAAGTGTGCTGGTTGGAACTGGCACAGAGTTGACTTCCTCCATAGGGGCTAGTGTGGGACCATGTTTGGCATTTGTGTTGGGAAAAGTGTTGGTAATGTAGGGAGGTTTCAGTTCCTGCTGAGAAGGGCTCACACAGCATCAAGACCTTCCTTGCTCCTCACAGTGAGTGGGCTGGGGGTGCACAGGGAGTTGTGAGGGGACACCCACAGGACAGCTGACCCCAGCTGAGCAGGAGGATATTCTATACCATCATCCTCAGCATGTAGAAAGGAGGGAAGTAGGAGGAAGGGGGTGGAACATTCAGAGTGATGGCATTTTTGTGTTTCCAAGTAACTGTTGTGTGGTTTCCTGGGGATGGCTGCACACCTGCCTGCCCATGGGAAGAGGTGAACCAATGCCTGTTTTGTTTCAATTGTGTGAGTGGCTTTTTCTTTCCCTGTTCAGCTGCCCTCATATTAACCCATAAGTTTCCTCCTTTACCCCTCTGATTCTCCCCCCCACTCCAGCTGGGAGGGGTGGTGGTGGTGAGCAAGTGGCTCTGTAGTGTTTAGTTGCCAGCTGAGGTTAAACCACAACACAAGGAAAGAAGCAAAACGTCTTTGAAATGTGATTGAGGCTTAATCCTCAGCAAATCCAGAACCTTACACAAGGTGATACTTCCCTTTTGTGTTCTGTGTGCTCTAGCACCAGCCCTAAATGGGCTGCAGACAAGCAAAGGGGACCTCTGTGTTCCATATCCACAGGAGGAGTGACTTGATATGCTTTCACTGCTCAGTGAAGGGGAGGAAGATGATTACGAGAAGCAACTAGTTTTAAAAAAGCTATTGGAAACACAGGTTCAATGCCTTCTTGTCTTTATTTTCAGAAGGATTGTATTGAAATTCTTCTTATGGATGGAGTAGGATATATTTTTTCGAAGGTGGTTCACTTCTCAGATCGTGTATGTGACAAATGCTTTGATCTATTAATTGCACGTTTCTGACCAAGAATTTTGGCAACAGATACTGCTTCTCTGAAAAGGAATAAGCCATTGAGTGGAAAACTAGCCTTGCCAATAGCTTTTGTTTTGGGAATCTCAAATAAGGAAGAGGGAGCAGGACAACGCCTGTTGAGAACAGTGAGTCTGACGTGGGCTGGTGAGAAAGGGAATTCCCAGGCAGCAAAGGCTGAAACAAAGGAAAGGTGCATGCCCTGGCAGGCTTTAAATAAAGGAGAGCACACTTGAAAGCTTACAAAGCTTCAGTGGAAGCAGTGCCTAAGGAATTAGTGAGCCAGTCTAAAGCAGATCCCAGAGGAAAAGGAGCATTGTTTCGAAGCATAAGAGCATTATCTCAGTGGGCAAGAAGGGAAATGCTGGCAGGATTGTATGGTGAGCTGCCCTGAGGTGCAGCAATGCACTGTGTGCCTGCATTACACTGCTGGGTTCCCATATGGAGTTGCTAACAATACAGTAAGATTACCCATCCTGCTCCCAAGACTGTAATTCAGAAATTTTGTATGGGCTGTTCCTTTTACTGCCTCTTAGTGACTGTGGAAATCTAGATTGTGGCTGATGCTGGGGTATATGTTTCTTTAAGAAGGTGCTCTATAGAGATATCTTAGAATTAGCATGTGTATTGTGAGACATAGAGGTTGCCATGGTAAGTACACATTTTTTAATTGAATAGCAGACTAATAGGCACATAAAACCTCCATAACTTGTTGGCACATAAATTACCTCTCCTGGGGCTGTAGGCAATTAAACATATTTCTTTGCTGAAATTCTTTCCAACTCTTTTTCTCTGTTTTTGTTTAGATCGGAGCCTCTCATTTCTTTCCCTTTTTCCCTCAACAATGCTCCTTGTTTTTCTTTTGTCCCTTTTAGATTACTCTATCTATCTCTCTCTCCAGCCTCCTCTTGAATGTCATATGCTTCGTGGAGCAGGGAAATAAAGAGGATATTGAGCTATAAAAGGGGCTGACTGGTTTTGGTTTGTTTTTTAATTATAATTATTTTTAAAAACACAGTTTGGTAAATTCAGTATTTGTGGAATTCTCTGAATGCTTAGCAGTGTGAGGCTTACACAATATTACTTTATCCACTTGGACAAATACCTGGAAGTGCCCATTAAATCCCAAAAGGTAAGTTCAAATCAAATATATGCATTAATATACTACAACCTAAGCAGGTGTTTTAATTATCACCTTTTTGCAGCTCCTCTAAAGCCACATGCTCTTCTCAAAACACAGGTTCATGACATTATGTAACTAGACATCTGTAAATCTTGTTCTCTTCTTTTGTTTCATTTGAACTACTCTGATTTGAACTTGCTGGGCCAGAGACCTTTTGATGTTATTCTCTTTCCTGACAATACTTTCCTCATTGGGCATGGTTTATTTTGCTCTTCCAGTGGTGTAATGAATACATCATTTGCCCATGTGCATTGTTTCAAAAGTGGGTATTGTCTCTAATCTCCTCAGGAATACAATAAATCACAAGCTGAGGCACTGCCTTCTCACTCCAATTTTTAAAGTTTTTTTTTTTTTCTTTTTTTTCCCAGTCACACAGTTGTTACAGAGAAGTAAATGGAGAGTAGGTTATTTGTACTTGCTCATACCTGGGTTATTTTTAGAACCCATATTGACAAATTTTCTCACAGCATTGTGCTCCACAAAGAGCGCTGCCCCCAAATCGCTGCGGCTCGAACAATCAGAAAATCCAGGACTCCAGGAGTCCAACACAACAGGATATCCATGAGTAACAACTCCTACTTATCAGCCAGGGGTGAGCTTAACAGGCTTGTTCCCAGCTGTGACAAACAGTGAGCAGAATTCCTGGTGAGCCCGAGAGCAGGGAATAAATGCACAAGATAACTCTGAAGAAAGATTAGGTGAGGCTGACTTGGTCTGCTCCTCTGCACAAATCAAGAGCAATTTAAAACAATAATGACTGATAGTTTTCCACAGACATCCTGACTTCTATCCTATTGCAGTACAGAGTTCAGCCACCTTTGTTTTTTTTGCTTTGATTTCGGTGTTCATTTTTTATGATGTTCATTTTTTATGATGAAAGTGGTCTTGTCTTGAAGGAACAGATGAGTAGTCTCTGGTTTTTTGGTTGGTTTTTGTCTGTCTTTCTTTCCCCTGAGTAGTTCAAAGACACCTTTAACGGCTTGGAACAAAAGGAAATTACTGTACAGATCAAGGGATTACAAAGCAATGTTTTTACAGATTTAAAATAAAATATAAACAGATGTTGAGAGATGAATGGCACAGAGACAGTTGTTGCCAATTCATTAATAATACCAACACAAATCCACTCCGTTTATTATGTTTTTAACCCCTGGTTGTCAATAGGGAAAACAGTCATAGTTTGAACTTGTAAAAATAATGAGTGCATACCAGACAAGTGCAGTGTAGAGATTTGAGAATACCAGCATGACTAGTGTTTGCCATCTGTGTATGTGTAATCAATATTTTCTACCAGCGTAATGAGAAAAAGCTCATTTATATCCTTGTCCCTTTGGCCCAAACAATTAGTCAGTGTTTGTAGGTTTGCCTGCATTAGGAAGGGAAGAGAGAATATCGTAGTCACGTGTATTAGTGCAGCCTGCCTTGAGCTGGAAGGAATTTACACAAAGTCTGCTTCCTCAAATGTGACAGAAACATCACCAGCCCTCTCAGGATTGCTTCAGCGTAGACTTTCCACCACACCAGAAATGCTATTTTCTTATGAAGCAATAGCAGAGTGTGCTGGTTTAAAGGTAAACCAGCAGGGGAAATAAACCCAACTCAAAGGAGAGATTATAAGTCAGAATAACAATTTAATAAAATAATACAATAAATACAATTATACAGACAAACAGTTGGTTTTAACCCACAAAACCCAAATGTATAACCCAGCACCCTGAGGCACGAACAGAGTGGTGTTCTTTGGGCCCCCTGAGTCCAAAGGAAAAGGAGAGGGGAAAACCTGTTGGTGAGAGTGCTGGTGCAGTCTGGGCAAGAGTGGTGGTCTCAGTCTTCCTCTGGATCCCACAAGTGATTAAAAAAGTCCCAAAACCCCAAGATTATCTATCTTCCAGTTCAGGCAGGAATGCCCAGTGCCTCCCTCAGGGTGGGGAGTTCCACACTGGCTGTGAGGACAGGAGCACCCTCCTATCTCACAGTTCCACACTGGGTGTGAGCACAGGAGCACCCTCCTATCTCCAGGCCTCTTAACATCCAGTTTATACCCTGAGGGGTCAGGACTGCTCTGGGCAGAGGGTGTAAATGCTCTATTGATAACAGTTTCTGGGCAATGGTATGGAAGGCTCTAGAATACAGTTTTGGGTTACACCCATCCAGTGATGAACTGGTCCCAGCTGTTCTAACTAGCATTGGCGGCAGTGGTGGTCAAGCTTGAGTTCTTGGAGTCTTTAAGTGCAAAGGGAAGGGACCTGAGACAAAGAAGGTTGTGCTTCCTCACCTCTTGCTAAGGGCATTGTCACTGTGTAATAACTTGTAGCTAAACAAGTTCCTGTAGGGCTCTGAATATAGAACACAGATTTTGTAATGGAGTGATGAATTGCATCGGGCCCTGATCTCACAGCTGTGTAACAGCTCTCTCACACAGAAAACACTTAATTTCAGTGTATGTTTATAGCATTTTTCAGGCTATAAACTGTGGGAATTAGGTTCTCAAATAGATGAGAATTTGATTTTTTTGGCCATGAAGGTCTCACTATCTCTCTGTATCTGTCAGGTGTGTAGCAAAAGAATAAAGATACAATCTGGGAATGGTAAGTACAGCAGATAACAGTCCACACTGCAGAGAGTTTTTCTACTTTGAAGAAAAAACCTTTCTATAATTGAATAGACTTATGAAACTTTATATAAAATTTCTTACCTGTCCATTACTGTATACTAGAGAATTACAGTTTTCAGTTTCAGACAATCAACTCTGAAACTTTTTCAGGTTTTATTGGCTAAAGTTGAAATAATATAGGTCTTAAGGTTTTATTAAGCAAGGGTTTGGGCTGATGTTAATTGTCTGCTGTTCCTTTGCTAAAATGCTTTAAATTAGTTCATATATTCTCTAAATTACCTCCCAAGTATCAGAGTTTTTGTTTCTTGAAGCAACACTTGGCAGACAAATGATATTTAAGGGATCCAAAAACACTGGGGTTTGAGAGGGATGTATCCAATGAAAATTACACATATTCAGGGTGAGCTGAATTGCTCAGGATTGATGATATGGTGGTACGTGTGTATGATGTACATATGAGAGCACAAGGCATGAAGTGCATATTATCATCAGGGAAACTGTTGTCCATGCTGAATTTCCTAAAGGGACGTAAGAGGGAAAACTAACTGCTTAAATGTGAAAAATAAAAAAATCTTGCACCACCAAGGAATTAAGATACTTGTGTCCAGACTGTCTAGGCACCAGAGGACAATGGCCATCTCTGTTTAGAATGAGGTAATACAGATGGGAAATGTAGAAAGAGGTATTTAATTCTTAACAAGCTGGATAATGTATTTATTTTATTTATTTACAAATATTCCAGGTTTTATACTGCTGCTACTCATAGCCTTAACAGTTCCCTTTCTCTGTGTAATTCTGTTGTCCTCTGTGCAAGAGAGGACAGTAAATAGATCTTGACTGCTTCATCAAAATTCCCTTTCTATCACCACTCAGCACTTCACTTAAATAAGCCACATTAATGTGCCACAGGAGACTTAAAAAGCAGTTTTCTCTTCCTGCCCTCAGGTGTTTCTTCTGCTATAAAATAATTTAGCCATGTTTTATCAGCAACATTAATAGCAAATGCTTACTTGGTAATACTTCCTGGGACCATATATTTAGTATATCTTCTAGTGTGCAATTATGACTGATGGAAAGGGATCCTGTCCCTGATAAGATACCTGAGAAAGTCAAAACGTTGTTCTTCCTCCTGTGGTGGGCTAAAATCCTCTATATCTACTAAGATGGATAAATATACAGTGAGGTTGTGCTTGGTATAACCTATTTCATTTACAATACCAATATGTAAAAGTGCCTTTGTTTTGCCATATTTACTTAAGACCTATTAAATGGAGCTGATTGATGGAAAATATGGAGCATCCGTATCCAGAAACCTAAATCCTCTGTAAATGCTTTATCTTAGATACCAATATAGTCCTTTCAAGGTTTTCCTCTTTTGGAAGCCTAAGCTGCCCCTCAGAGTTTAAGGAATGCTGCATAAACCAAAGTTGTGTGACTGTTTCTTCTTCTGTCCCAGTAGTGAACTTTTGCAACCTATTTTTTTTTTAGCTGGTAAGCCCCTGAAGAGCAGGTCTAAATAGCATGGATACATCTAGTTTTCCATTGTAATGTGAGGAAAATGGTTTGCAAAGACTCTGGTTTCATTTGGCTTGTATCTTTGAAATAGAAAAGCATAAACAGTGAATGTTTACTCTTGCTTCACATACCAAAGCATAAGAACCAAAGCAACAACAACAAAAAAATAATGAGTATATTTGTGCTCTCAACTTTCTGGATGTTTTCTCAGATTCAGTGTTTAAATGTTGGTTTGCATGCTGGATTTCTTTAGGCAATTTTGGAAGTTTATCTCGTTAGAATAATTAATTGTGAAATGTCTCTGTTGCATAACTACACCAAGGGACATGTTTGTGCCATCTCTTGCACTTGCCACTGATTCGTTCTGAAGTGTGTGAACAAAAGTTGCTGTTCAGAAGTACAGGAAATCTTAACTCTGGGTTTAAGATGGTGTTAGTGTGAGCAAGTTTGGGGGTAGCCTGGTGCCTGTACCCCACATGTGATTTCTGTGCAGTCTGATCTCTTCTGAAGCCAGACCTGTTGCTGTGCCAAAATTGATCTTTAGTTAGTATTGATCTTTAGTTAGTATTTCTCCATTATGGATAAGTGATGGTGATCCCAGCACCCAAAGGAGCTCTTGCATCACGTTTGGAGCGTGAAGGACTCTCAGGCAGCAGAACAGTCATGTTGGGCCTTGTGCATTGGGGACATGCCAGGTTGGCATTTGGGCAGCTACTTACCAGTTGCCCAAGCAACTACAAACCTATCCCTGGTTTTTTTTCTTGTAGCTTGTATTTCCAGGCACTTGAAGCACTTTTAAACTCATCTCACCCCTACTATTTGTGAAATTGTCTAGGGAAGAGACAGAATTGTGGGGGTTTCACCTTTCTGACCCTCTAGATGCTTTGGGGTTTTAAGAAGCCTGAAAATATCTTGTTCAACACCATCACAACCAATGTCTTTATGTAATATGACTTCTAGTCTGTCAGTTTGTCATAAAGTGACAAATATGACAAATACTCGCTCTAAATATTTTTAATATAATTAATTTAAGCACAGTAAGATAATGCGGTTTCATAAGAGATTATATTTATTGATAGCAAGTGAAAATTTGTAGCATTTGATGCAAAATGACAAGCCTTGTCATCTAGCCAGTGATTAATATTTTTAATGAGGTTTATGTTTTTTGAAATATTCAGTTCTCAAGTAGAACACGTAATCTTCTGACGCTGATACTTGGTCTTTTTTAAAGCAACTTTTATTCCCAACTAATAAACGTATACCTTTTTGATGTATTTTACAGAGCTGAGTCCTGCTCTCTAACGAGCCCTTTGCCATCCTTTTTAAGAGCTTAGTGCACTGAACTATGGCAGTGCAGTGTTGTTGCTGTACACCTTCTCAGGGCTTAGGTTTTGCGTTGTCCTTGTCCTTTCTCTGCACGTATGAATAGCACCTGATACAATAACAGCATTAACACAGACCTCAGGGGGATGTAAAATGCAAGATAAATGCCACGTTCAGAGGTAAAATTTCCTAGAAGAAGGTGTGGGTGGCAGCCACACATGTTGTCACAGTCCCAGGTGTCCGCTCCAAGAAAAGAAAGGAACCCACCGTCTACTCTCCCCTGAAGGAAAACATTTTATCTCTGTTACATTGTAAGAGGAAGTAATTAACTGCCAGTACCTCTGAGGGTTATTTTCTCGAGGCTCTTTAGCCAAGCTGCCTGTTCTGATTTTTGTGTTATCCAAGTGAATTTAAGACCACCGTGCAACACCAGGCACACGATGTGTTCAGTGCCACGGCCTGAGAAGTGAGGCTGGGTACGTCTTGTGACACCTAAGCCAACTTAAACTGCACAAATTAGTCAACAGCTGCTCTAAGGAGGCTTGATTGTACATCTGGATCTCTGTATTTCCACTTCTCCCAGACTCCCAGGATTAAGACAGCTCCTCATTCTGCAATGACACCTTTAATGGCATAGTTATGGGCAATGTCTCTGGCTACAGGTTTTGTGCATCTGGTGCATGACTCTCTCAGGCTCCAATCCCTCTTAAGCACAAGATAATCCCTTTCCTTGTGACAGGTTTCTCATTTCAGGTGCTTTCAGCATAACAACCCAGAATTTCTTCCTTGCCATCTTCTGAATCAATAACTTTAAAATAATATTGCTGTTCCCATCTGAATGCAGGACTCAAACTGTAATCCAGTGAATATCGAGGGCAAAAAAGGGGGAAAGAGAGGTTTAACTGTCATCAGATTAGTTCACTGAAATTGTAACCTGGCCTTCTCTTGCTATAATTTGAAAACACAGCCAAATGTAAGATGCAACCATTACTATACAAGATATATTTAAAAAGGCAAAGAAGGGAAATTTTTTTTTTTCTGGGGATTTTCACAAGCCTTTTTCTTGATCTGCTGCTCAGCCTTCCCTTTTTTTGGAATATTTCTTCATTTTGTGGTGGTTTCAGAGGTGACATTCTTATGGCAAAGGTCATCTGCTGTTGTGCAAAATGGGTTAGTACATGAGAGGGGTGGTTGTGAGACTGCAAAGCAGAGCATATTGGCAAAGGTCTCTAAAACACATGAAGGAATATTGTCTTTTCAGTAAAGCAAGAAGAATAACAGGTTTCTATGTTCTGGCATGGCTGATGAGAGTCACTGTCCATCAACAGTAATACTCTGCATAAACATTTACCCCACACAACAGAAAGCTTTCTGTAGGGAATATTCCGCATAATAGCACCATATTTCACAATTTTGTTGCATTTCATACTCTGTTCAGGACTAAACGTGTTGTTGCTGTGAGTTATAATTTCAGTACCTGAATTTTTATTAAAAATGAGGGAATACTATTACTGGGTTCTGGGCTGACAGATAATAAATGTGGGTCAAATGCACTCACCTGTGATAATGCACCATTCCTGTTTGTGTGTATACACACATTTTATATATGTGGTGTTTTCTACTGCCTACAGAAAAACCCTCCTGACTGGTCACTGCCCTTTAGCAGTCAGCTCCTCCCAGTCAGGCAGAAGATGAAGTGGGACGAGGAAACCACCATATAACAAACCTACCTCAACAGCTCTTGGCAACCCATTCCAGTGCCTCACCACCCTCACAGTGAAGAGTTCCTTCCTCACATCTAACCTAAACGTATTCTCTTCCAGTTTAAAGTCATTCCCCCTTGTCCTATCACTACATGCCCTTGTGAAAAGTCCCTCTCCAGCTTTCCATAGGCCCTCTTTAGGTACTGGAAGGTTACTGCAAGGTCTCCCTGGAGCCTTCTCTTCCCCAGACTGAACAACCCCAATTACCTCAGCCTTTTCTTGCAGGAGAGATGCTCCATCCCTCTAATCATCTTTGTGGCCTCCTCTGACTCACTTCAAAACGTTCATGTCCTTGTGTCCTTCCTGTGCTAGAGACCCCAGAACTGGATGCTCCAGGTGGGGTCTCACCAGAGCTGGGTAGAGGGAGAAGGGTTTGGTTACATGAACTGAACAATTGGCCCTCGTACCCTGGAAGGTTTAGCTGTGATCTTTGTAGGGCTATTGTCTCATGTATCTATTGATGAGAGAGACTGAGACAGACTGTGGTAAAAATCTGTTATGTGGCCATGCCTTTATTGAGACATCTGGGAGAAAGCTGTCCAAAGATGAGAGATGGAGTTAACCACAGCAATGAATCAAAATGCTTTGAATCATTGTGTCTAGCCTTCATTTCTGCAATAGCTGTTTCCTGCACTGCCCTATCTGGCAGCTCTCTGCTCCTGTTACAGGGATAGGATGTAAAGCCACAGTGCCAGAACAAAAACAGCTCTGCAGGTGACCAGAAACCAGTCAAAAATTCAGCAGGTGGGGCTGTCACGTAACATGGAAAAAACATCCCAATTATGTCTACAGTTCTGTGAATGACAGATCAAGTATGACCCCTCCTGAGGGGTTTCATGCCTTTTTAACACACAGGCTGGGGATAGCTGATGCTGGTCCCAGGGCCTGGGGGAGTGTAGCAAGTCAACTATGATGATCCCAGTGGAGGCAGAAAACTGGAATGGTTTATTGGACTCACAATTTCATACTAAAGGGTTTAGGATCTACATATTCAACAAGGGGTTGTAACTATTACAATGTATTACAAAGAGGGGGTTTCAGGGGCTGACATAAGGGGAAAACTTGACTTACACAATTTGGGGTTTTCATAGAGATGACATCAGGGGAAAATCCAAGTTACACTTCTTGGGGTCTTACAAATTACCTCATGGGGGAAAACCTGCTTTATTTTAGAGGGATTACATGGGGAGAACAGGTAACACAAAGGGAGAGATAAAACACAAAAGGTTTTCTGCACAGGTTTGATGAGATCAGGGCATGGTTTCTCAGGGCTTGGGCAGGATGTTCCAAATCCTTGACATCAATGGATCCTTGTCTGGACTATAGATGGAGGTTTTTCCCCAGTCTCTCTCAGCCCAAGGTTTTTCTTTCAACCTAGCAGTTTTCTTTTTCTCATATCCAAATTTTGGAATCCAGCAGGGGAGCAGGGCTGGACCATCCCTGCTGTGTCACCTGTCCCTGAGGCTGTTCAGGGCTGGGATGGGGATGGGTGCTGGGGAGGGTGGCTGGAAACAGCCAAAATGTTCCAGAGACATCTTTGGTCTACTCCAGCAGTGGCTCTGCATATGTTGTACCTGCAGGCAGAAGGGTGGCATGAAGCCAGGTGTGTCAGCATTAATCCCATCAGGGATTTCTCTGTATCTGAGTTTCTCAGGTGTGACAGGTTTGCATCCACCCTGCATCACCAAAGAGATCAGTATCTGCCCTAAAATGTACCCTTGCTGTTAGAAAAGCTGAATATGTTATTGCAAAGCGATGTTGCATTAATTAAAAGACTATAATTGCCTGTTCCTCAAATGTATCTTTCAATTTTAGCTTATTTCAGATTAACTGGTTTAGCTCTGTACTATTCAGGCCATTAGAGGAAAGCAGCAATTTACAGCAATAGAGTGTAACCAAATATAATTCTCCAAATTACTCTTATTACATGCAGTTGGGCCACAGGTTAGTGGAGAGAGAGAGAGAGAGATGAGTTTAAAATTGGCAAAGTTTATAGAAATGTAGAACCCCTTATGTGCACAAAAAGAAAGTGAAGCATATGGTTTTAATTACAAGTCTTCCCCATAGTAATTTATAGTAAGATGTGACATCCAAGAGAAAAAGCTGACTGCTACTACAGCTGAAAAGCAGGCCATGCCACTGCAGTGCATCTTGTTACAGGAGATACAATTTGATATAACCATATCCCTGAACCCTGTAACTGATTTTATTTGGTCATGTTTTCTCATAAATGAAGGGGGTCAAGATTAGTGCTGGTTGAACCTCCAGTAGTTTAGAAGTTTGGATCAGCAAAGCTTAATCCTAAAATTTCTTACTGCTCGCTTGAACCCTTTGATATATTTTTCTTTCTTTCTGTTTCTGTGCAGTGTCCTCCCCAAAGCTGAGGCTTTGCCCTTTCTTTCTACTCATCTAGCCTAATCCTCCTGTCCATCAGTTTTATTGTTTCCAGGTTCTTACAAAAATCATTATCTGCCCACCTGCATTCCCAAATCAGGGTGTGAGCCCCATTGCTGCTTCCACCTGTACTGTTTTCCTTTAATTATTTTGGTTTGTCGTGTGGTGGTTTCAAACAATCTGGTCTGGACTTCCCAGCTGTCTCCCTGACAATTCCTCAGCAAAGGAAGCACTGCAGTGGATAGAGAGAATGGTGTGTGGAAAGGAAATATCACTAGGACCCACTTGAGTGGAAAACATTGGCCATGTGGATAAAGCTGGAAAACTGTGAGAGGAAACTCATAGTAGAGGCAGAAAGGAGTAGATGTATAAAGAGTTGTGTAGGGGAATGAGGAGGAAAAATGTCTGAGACAATGAAATGCTGGTCAAGAAAAGGGGATTTTACTGTATGAGCTAGAAAGTGATTCATTATCCAATGTATAACTTATGCCATGCTGAACCAAATACCTTTGTGAGTTTCATTTGAAAATACTTTGGTTTAAAGTAATATAAATGTTACAGCTCTGGTAAAAACAAGCAGCTTGCACAGCAGACTTTGCAGGAAGAATTACGTTTTGTCAGAGCGTAGAGGATAGAGCTGAGGTTCTCAAACTACAAAATTCCTAATTTGCACTGTGACCACAACTCTCTGCACAAAGTGTAATTCATCAGTTTTATGGGATAAAGTTTCCCCTAGTGCTGAGTACAAAGGCAGTCCACCTGGAATGCTGACACAACAGCACTAAGTCTCCTGTGCCACAACATGGTACAGCCACACTTACCTTTTGGGAAGGGTTCCTTTGAGCTCGGGAGTTTTGCTTGCTCATTTACCTTCTCTTTTGCTGCCATACCAGAGAAGCTGAAACTTTGACCACTGTGGTATGACAAGTATTTGTTATCACATTTCACTGCCCTGCAATGGTAGTTCAAATGAAAATCCAGATTTTGCATGCTCAGGCCATCCGGGCTGAACATTTCCATCTGTGACATCCATCCACCACAGTCAGTGTGGAGTGTCAGGAGAGTTAGTGTCTACAGGAATAGCCAGGATTTTACAAAGGAGTCTTAGATTTTCTGTTAAGGGCATCTGTCACTCCCCAAAATGACTAAACTAAGTCCACAACCACACCAGAGCATCTCACTGCTTGAAGTCCAACTCAAACACAAACAAACTTTGTTGAATCCAAACACTTGAGATGGGCACCCGAGTTCTTCTGTTTTATTTTTATTTCTTATCACAAAGAATGATTGCTACATGACAGGTAGTCTCACTAGCAGGAACACAATAAGAAATATTAAAGAAAAGTTTTGATTGTCTGTCAGCACGTCCCCTTAGGAAAAACTGCCACATAATAGCTGACACTGGTCCTGTCTCCACACACTTATGCCATTTGATTTGATGTGCAGCACAGTGAGTTGCAGCTGGCAGATGTTATTGCAATATTGAAGTATTTCACAGAGTAAAGGCTCATAGAGGCAGCATGGCATATTCCTAAGAGTTTCTGTGTGCTTTCAGTTCAACTGTGTGGTTACAAATACTGATACTCTGCATTTAATTGTCAAGATCTCTGCAGTGATACAGCATGTTATTTTCCTTAACCCTGCTCAGCTGAGCTGACAGGGAAAGTATAATAAGTATAAATTAGTTATAGACCATATAGGCCACATGAAAACCATCAGAAGCATGTGGGACAAGATTAAAAGACTGAAATTTCCTGAGAGAATGTTTGGGAAGGTTTTTGGAGCAGGCTGTGGAGATGTTCTGCATAGAGGCAGTTGCTCAGTATTTCAGCTCTCAGTTTTGGAAAAAAGCAGAAACAGTGAAACCAAAGAGCAATGAGGTTTAACACAGCCTGTGTTGATTTAACCCATGGCTCTTAACACAGCTTAGAACTGGAGTACAACTGAGTTGTTCCCCAATGATGGTCAGCAGGACAGATATTGTTTTTCTTAGTAAGTGTTTTAATAGAGGATTTGGCATCTACCAGCTCAATTTACGACTTCCAAGTTCAAAAATTATCCTGAAAGTTGACTGATTGAAGTGCTTCAGAATATTTGAGAAAGCTACTTCATAATATGGCTAAGAATTGTAGGGTTGAAGACAATTTTTCTTTGAGTTGTCCTTAAAACGTTCAGAACAACTTATTTTGTCACTCAGAGCTGGCAGCATCATGTACCAGCAACCAGGCCCAGCTACAGAAAAAGTGTTCCCTCAAGATAAGTCCAAGCATTGTGGCTTTCAAAGGTCAGTCTTTTAATGGAGATTATTCTGTTCTGCTGCTTAAAAATAGAAGAAAAATAGGGTTACAATTAACAACTAGCATTTAATCAGATGCTGTTCTCTCAGCATTCATGCAGTTTGTTTTGGTAAGGCACTTGCCAAATCTGAAAGCCAGAAAACCTGTGAGAGAGAAGAGAGGAACAAACAATCTAGAGAATCTGACCTACAGAAAGGTCAATAATACTTTTTATTTTAAGAGGTTATGGGAGCTGGACACCGTCTATGTTTGGGGAGGAGTACATGAGGAGGCACTAAAAGGCAATTATGTATTTACAACATTCTGAAGTCTCAAAGTTTTGAATTTTTCCCAAACTTGAAGGTATGTTAGAGGACCAGTATAACTGAGTTCAAGTAGGTTTTGCTGGCTTTGGCAAGATGAAATAATAGCCAAGCATCAGAGTGTTTCATAATGTGTGCACACCCACACCCACAGGCACAATGCCCCTGATCTGGTGTGGAGAGAGTGGCTGTTAACACGGGAGAACAGAGGAGGAGCTGCTGAGGAAACTCTGTTGGCCTCCAGCAGGTTGCAGGAGCACCAGGAGGCCTCAGGGCAGGGTGCAATGGCCCTTCCACAGAAGCTTCTGATAGAAGAAAAAGTTTCCTTTCAACCCTCAGAAAAAAAGGAATGTTGAAATTTTAATGTTTCAGTTCGTTACTAAACTTCTAAAAGTAAAAATTTGAAGCACTTGATATCAAGTCTTGTTACAGTGAAACAAGTGGAAATAACTCGCTCAGCAAGTTGTCCCAATAATGATCCATCTCAAATTTACACGAAATCGATGTACAGCTGTGAAAAGTTTCAAATGTATGAAATTATCATTTTCTGGTGGAAAAACTGTTTCACTGGAAAAACTTCTGCAAGCTTCAGTGGAAAAATCCCTGGACAATTATACAGTCCAATAGCTCAGCAAGAGTGTCTCTCCTGCCATTTTATATTCTTTTGATGAAAGCTTCTACCTCCTCTGGTTTCTGCACTGCACTCTTCTACTTTTTCAGCATATCTGGTCAATAGAACTGTTCTTTCCAAACACAAGAGAATACTCCAAAATAAGAAACCTCTGGGTATCTGCTTCAATTGTGCATGAAGTCTCTTTGGGCTAACACCTTTCTTTGCGTTATCCTATGGGAAGGCAAGTTTTAAGGGCAAATGTTCCTGCAAAGAAAGTTTTATCCATTACTTGGGAAGGTGCAGATTCACTCCCTGCACAGGACAAACTCCCCTCACCCAGCTGAGCAACCACAAATACCCAGTGCCACTGAGATTCAATGTATAGTATCATATTTTTGAGTAGTTTGCTGTTAGTCTGTAAAAAAAGGGGGGAAAATAACTCAAATCAGGGGAAACAGGCTGCCTTAGAACGTGGGGGGGGGGGGGGGGAAACACTAAATAGGATGAGTAAATAGATCATTATGAACTACTGGCTGACATTAGGAGTTTTTATAGATATGAAGTGTGTATTAAGGATGTTCAGACCTCATAGTGAGCCAAACCTTTATAGAAACTTAGTTTAATCACAATGTGACTTGTAGATGTTTTTCTATGGCTTTGCCAAGTGCCCACTTGCTGCCTTTCTGAAGAAAATGATTCTTTGACTCTTTTACTAAGAAATGAAAGTTTATTCATTAATTCTTCAATTGATTTTTCTTTATGTCTGTAGAGGAACAGTAGGTTTTTAAGCGCAGCATTTTTTCTGAATTTTTCTCCTCCAAAAATTTTTTGAATATGCGTCAATTTATACAACTTTTTTCAGCAAAAGTGGCTATTCCACTGAATACAAAAATTTATTCTGGAAATAGCTTTTTCCTTCTGGAAAAAAACAAAACAAAACAACAAAAACAAATTGGTAGAAGTGGAGAAAAAGTCCAAGAAAGGAGCTTCTGACATTTGAACAACAGAGAACAACACCATCAAAATCAAACAGGGTACATTTATCATGTGGATGTCACAAGCTCTAGTCTGAAATCTGAATAATTCCAGAGAAGGATTTTAATTTCATTCCCTGGCTCTGAATTGTTTCTTTGTTACATTTCAATGTCTGTAGTTAGGTGGCTGGAATTCAGGGATAATCTGACTCTGCAGCCCCTCCGTGATGCAGAAGACGTCGCTCAAAGCACTTATGTGCAGGAGACTTTCTTACAGAGCAGATGCTCCCTCCCAGCAAGGGAGCAGGCTCGATTGCAAGGCCCAACTGCTTTGGGAGAGGTCAAGTGTCAGGCTCAGAAAAGCTGATCTGAAAGGCCAGGATGCCTGAGGACCCTCACTGAGACCAAACAGCGACACCTTTTCCTTGTCCCAGAGAAGTGGGAGCAGCTGGAAATCTCTGAGCCCAGTGAGCAGCGGGCCATATAAGCCTCACCAGCCCCTGAGCAGGCTGAAGAGATGAAAATTAAATCCTACTAGTAAACACAGACCTGCCAAAGAGATTAGTCTGGCCTTGGGCAATGGGATGTCCTGCAAAGGAAGCAGAGACAACACGGATTTCTCAGGGGCTTCCTCCCAGCTGTAATGTAGGATGGAAGAGGCTTTAGTTATTCAGTGTATATCACTTGACAGTTTGTCATGACCATTTTCCAGGCAATAATGCTGTTTACCAAGAGGAAAGGTGGCAGGTGCTCTGGGGGTATGATGTGTTCAAGATGCCAAGTCCTGTGAAGGTGTGCAGCACCAGCAGTGAGACCAGAACCAAGAACCTCAAGGCTTTTACTGTAAGCAGTGGAAAGCACAGCAAAGTCAATCTGAAGGATAAGTACCAGTCCCAAATCAAGTTCCAGGGTAAAATCTTTCAAATGGTAACAACTGCAGGGAAATGCCTCCTGGAGGTCAGGCACTATGTATGAGAACTGTCTGATGTCCCTGAGGAAAAGAAGTCTGGATGCTGTTGAAGAATAAACTACATTTTCTAAAATTAATTGTCTTTTTAAGGCTGTGTGAGCTCCTAATTGCTCAGAAGACAAGAAAACTTTCAAATAAACAGGAGAAATTTAAAATGTTGTCTTCACAGAAGCATTTACATTTGCTTCCCTGGCACCCAGATGGATAAAGCACTTGCTATGTACACTTATTATAATTTGGTATTTGGTCTGATAACATTCACACTGAACACTTTTATACCTGTCTTGATGTGCTGCTAAACATCATAAAATTATAAGGACTATAAGCTTAGTACCCTTGAAGTGAAAAACATGGTAAATAATGTAATATGTAGTAGCTTACCTCCTCAGTGGAGAATGATTATAACAAAAACCTAATTTTAATGCTTGGATTCATGGCAACTGTACTTGTGTGCATTGGTGCCTTTGTAAATACTGACCTGGCTTGTGCTTCAGGGAGCTGGGGTGTAAAACTGGCACTACAGCCTCACTGACAGTTATGTAAGACAGGATGAGTTAAAGGACACCTGGCCATCACTGCTGATTCCACACTTTCACTTCACACCCCTCAGTCTTTCCTGGATGGTACCTAATTGGTTTTTGAATTGTCATATTTAACCTCTGCAAGCTACCTGTGTTGGTTGTGCAGGTTCACTGTGCTGCTCAGTTCAGGAGGGAGTGGGCAGGGTAGAAGAGGGGGTAGAGAAAAGATAAAGAAAAACAAACAAACCATGATCTGGAGAAGAGAGAAATAATTTCTGACTTTGTCCTTTTTCCCATCAAGCGTTAATCTTCACCTTCAGCCTGATTTATGGGATGTTGTTTCTCCACATGTGCTGGCCTGTGGGTAGAGGAAGCCAATTCCTATTTTAAAAATAGATTGTCAAAACCTTATACTTAATAAAATATTAAGCAGCAGTGAGTATGAATCCACCATTCCAACAGCTTCACCTTTTGACTCTCGTTGGATCTCTCTGTCCCGGGTATATTGCATTGCATGTATTTTGAGTGCTCTTTGGATAGTCCTATTTGTCCCTCCTTCTCTCCTTTTCAGAACATCAGAAGAGGAGCTTTTTTGTTTCATCTGGGGCTTGAGCCAGGTATTTTCTCCAGGAAATATCATCTTGCCTAATTTTCAGTTCTGAAAGCATGGTATCTCAGAGTTAGCTAAGCAGACTCCTCCTTAAAACTAAAATGAATAAGTGAGTATTTCTAGGATAAAAATTATCTTTTCTTGAGGTCATGTTAGGTCATAAAGACAGTTGTTGAACTGCAAATTTCTGTCCTTTGACTGTAGTGGTCTCTAGGTAAACAGTTCAGACAGATGGCTGTGCTTTATAGAGATATACCATTTAGCAATTTTACTAAGTTATCTCTGTCAGGGAAGAACTCTCTTATGTGTAGACTTTCAAGATGTTTATAAATATTATTTTGCATCCTTTGTATGGGCGAAGTTTACAGGCTTACAGTCCTTGCAAAAAAATCAGCCCCCTCTCATGCAATTTATCTACTGAGATTTCTCTCCTAGCCAGTTCTTTTTCTAACTTTTTTGCTTTTAGACATATTCATGTTTTATAACTGTCAGCAAGAAAAGAAAAAAAATGGGAAAAAAAATCGTGTGTGTCTGTGAAGTAAAATGGTCTAGAGGAAAGTCAAGAGTGAAATAGTTGTAAATAGACAGTGAGCTGACAGCTCTGGAGCCAAAAACCTGTCTGGAAGACAGCAAAGATCATGGCCATAAATATGGAAAGTAGGGACCCAAAAGAGGAGAGAGGGACCTAGGCATGGCAGCAAAGAGAAGAATAAAAGTATAAAGCTTTTTTAATTTTAATTCATTTCCTTTTACATCTGCAAAGCTTGTCTTGAGCTAGAAAATGCACTTCTTTCTTAGCACTTCTGTCTTTCATTCAGTAAATATTTTGTCTGGCTGCCTTGTATTTGCTTCTCTCTTGAGTAATAAAAAATTGTGCCATCAGCTCTGGAAACAGTATCAGGCACTCTCCTAACCCATAAGCTGACACCACCTAATAGTTTTGCCTCCATATCCTGCAGAATTGGCACCAAAAGACCCAATTTTTTTGTGTGAGGATGCCAAGGCAAAGAAAGTCCAGAAGCAGAGAGGAGAACTGGGACTGAAATGCAGAGAACACAAAGTGGTCAGGGATTTATTTAACTGAAATTGTCTTCCTCTGTAACTCAAGGAAACTGCATTTCTCTGAGAAAACTGGGGTTCTACAGAAATCTTTGTTTACCAGCAGAAAAACTGATACGTTTTTTCAAACCAACTATTCCAACTGGTCAAAAACAAGGGGGGGAAAAAACCCAGCCAAAAAACAGAAATATTTTTTTTCTGTCAGTTTGGGCCACCACAACATCTTGGGTAAGTTAAATTGCAACATTTTAATGTTACCATTTTTGTATACTGTTTATGGTGTATCCTCTTTTAAAAAGAAAACGGAATAATAAAACTGTTGTTGCTACTGATGTGCATAGAACTTCAGTGACACAGATTTGCAATGAAACGACCCCATTTTGCTTAACCTGATTGAATCTTACCATTTCGATGCTGGAATATCACATTTTTGTTTTTTTAAAGAGAAAAAAACGACAACATTATTTCTGAATTTCCAATTTCCATTCCAAACATAAGTATGCTTTAAGAAAAAGCAACTTTTTCGTCCCGATTCAGGGAGAAAATCAGAAATTTCCCGTGAGCTTGAAATTCAGATCTTTATTAATATTTGTCTTCGAGCAGCATGAGTCAAGATCCCCTTCTTGCCAGATAATGCAGTGAGTAAATACTGGCATTGCCTTTGCTTGGTGGAGTCAGGTCAAGTGCTGGGAGTTTTTGCTCAGTTTGGTTTTTCTCGGTGTTGTGTGTTGGGGAGAGTATTTTAACATAAATGAGGATACTTGACATTTTCTAACCCTTTTAACTGTGGATGACTGGATCAAACTTTAGAGGGTTATTACTCTGGAGAGGATAAGATTGTGGTGTGCCCTTTCTTTGGGCCACCCAGACTCTGTGCCCTACAGAGTGTACATTAGAGAACACCCCCTTTATCCCTCTACCTCCAACCTGACTGCTCCATCCAGCCTGAAACCCTTTTTACTGCTCAAAAAAAAAAAAAAAAAAGCCAAGAATTTTGAAGAAGAAAAACTGATAACCATCTCAAATGTTGACAAAAGTGAGCACGTGTCAGTACTTTAAATAACTGAATATATTGCAAGTTTTGAAGAATTCAGACTATTTTTAAAGGTTCTATAGATCAAATTAATTTTTTGAGTATAACTAGTAATGTCCCTTTCAGGATAAAAAGCTATTGGAAAAATCTGCTTGATACTTTTCTGAGTCTCCACAATACTTTTCTTATTCTTCTCTTTTACTAAATAAGATTTGTCTTTCATTTAAATAGCACCAGATACATTTTGTATAGAAAACCAGCTTCAAAAGTGTGGAGCTCTCTTCCTACCAGCAATTTTTAGAGTCCTCCAGGTGTTTAGTCTTCCAGGAAATTGCAGAGAACTTCTTAGGTTTTTGATGGGTGTGAGGGGTTTATGTAACCAAAAAATTCACCTTCAACCTCAAAAGACCTATCTGCTCATGGCAAGCTGATTTATTTTGTTTAACTCTCCTCCTTCCCCGTGGCCTATAATCCCTATAGATTAGTGTATAAACTAGGAATCTTTTTCAGATTCTGTAAATATCTCAGTGAGGACCGTTGACTTATTTTCCTGAAACTATGGCACGTAAAGCTCCTACAAATGGCAAATGTAGGGATTTTCCTACTGATCATTAAAGGGAAGAGGATTTAGGATTCACTGCCCTCATTGCAGCCAGACTTCAGGAATGGCTGATGCTCACTGCTCACCCACAGACAGCCTGGCCAAATTCTGAGGGGATAAATACCAGTGGCTTCTCAGAAATGAGGGCTCATAGCACTGCTGCAAACACGACACCTCTGAAAATCAATTCAGACTTGTATTCTCTTCTATTCTATCTCTCTCTGAGATTTATTTCAGCTGAATGGTTGCCAGTACTCTCTTTATTCCTGCCTCTTGGAGCCTACAGTCGCTTTAGCAAACCAGCCCTGTCTAACTCTGTCTTCAGAACGTTTTGAAGTTGTTTTGGCTGAAGGAGGGACCAGCGATCGTAGAAAAATCCCCTTTTTCTCCAAGTCATTGCCGGGCTTTACATTTTCTACCACTGGAAAGATATCAGAAAAGAGGAGGGGGGGCAAGTTCCCCAAAGCCCTGCTCTGCTCCCACCCTCAGGACAGGCTATCTGTGAAGATCAGCTCACATCTGAGATGCAGCAGCTTCTCAACACATGCCAGCAGGATCTGCAGAGCCCAGTAATGTCTTTGGGGTGGTTACTTTATGCTCATCTAAAATGCAATTAAACAGAACAAATACTGTGAGGAAATGGACGAGATTTCACATTTACTCACAAAAATTAGGGGGAAGATCTTTTCATCACGTTATAAATTTTATATAAACTTTTTGGAAGGGGAATAATATGTGGCGATAATATAGGCTGATATAACAAAATAACTGGAATAGATGGCATTGTCGTCCACGGGGTCAGAAATTGTTCCCAGAAAAGAATTAATAATTTATGGAAATGTTTATCCCTGTAATTAAATGCTGGAATTGGGAGCTACATCCTGCCTGGTTGTTTTACGCCCGCAAAAATTAGTCCTTAACTCTAGAAATAGAAACTTGTATTAAAAAAAGTACTTTTAGAAGGTTATTGTGTTTCTGTCTATGAAAGGCTCCTTTGCTCTGATTTATAATGGGATGAGCCTTATTTTCAGACAAAATTCTGGATGCAGGCAAGGGAAACCATGGGATTTGTCTTGGAAAGGGAATTGGAAATGAGGAACCAGTCTATGCTTTTGTACATCTAGTGCTTAATGGTAATAACATATTTCAACATATTTCTTCCCAAGTTTAGTGTCTGTAGTGCCAGACACTGTCAGCTGGAGCACACCTGCCTGCACATGGATACACATGACAGAGCTTCTGGGTTAGGTCTTCTCCGAGCTCGGACGAGGCGCTTTCTGTATAAGGTCACAGAACTAAAATTGTAATAAAGCAGTAATGTTGAATATTACTTTTCTACAAGCATCTTCTGAGCCAGCATCCCTTGTACAGCTCTTTGAATACTCCAGGAGTTTAATTCTAATCCAGAAAAAAGGGATGGATTCCCATTTCAATGAACTTTACTGAATGAATGCAAAAGTGAAGGCTTAGCTTTTGGCAGGTTACCCCCCGTATTTTCTTTCTGACTAATGTTAATGAGTTTGATATTATCATAATGTAACCACTGCATTTCATTTCTAATCTGAATAATTAAAAAAAAAAAAAAAAGCTGAAGGCAGAGGGAGAATGGGGGAAGGGGAAAATTACTTGAAATGCAATCTGCCCTGGTTTCAACTCTCAGGTACTAATCTTTCTTGGCAAGCAGAATGCCCTGAATTTGTTTGTGTAGCAAACAAATGTGTAGCACAGAGCACAGGTAAGCGGGAGAAAAACACAAATTCCCACTTGCCCTTGAACAACTGGCCAAGCAGTTGAGCCCTACGACTCCTCGTGCCCCATAAATCCACACAAAGGTAGGCACAGGGGAGGGCTGCTTTTCTAAACAGCCAAGAAATATTACCAGCAAGAGGGCTTGGAAACACTGTGTGCCCGTGGGAGCAATGAGGAAACGCTGGAGCACTGAATCCGTCATGCTGCCTCAAGCCCACGAGGGTGAACGTGATACTGTGGGAGCCACACTGACTCAGATAATATCTGCCCAGACCCCCAGGATTCCTGAGTCCTCAATGAGCTTGGTTTAAGTCACATCCTTCCTCATTACCACCACAGAAACACACGATTACAAGGGCCACAGCTGGGCACTATTAAAAAATTCCCTGTTTGTCCAGTGATACAGCCACGGGGTCATCATACAAAAGCAATCCATTATTTTGATGAGTGCAACACTTAAAGGCCAGCTTGCCCATTAACTATTTTAATTGTCAACTACAACAGCACTGTGGTGGAACATTAAAGGTGCTCTAAAGTTTGCCCATTGCTGACGGTGCACGACAGTTCTGCAAGCCATAACACTTTCACAAATGCTCTGAGGCAGGCAATATAGATTTTTTTTTTTTTCCCTGCATAGTTTGAGTTAACATGAGTTTGTCTGAGAGAAGTCCAGATGGCTGGACTGTTATTAGTCGCCCACACATACTGTTGTCTTGTAGAAAGAATGAAAATTTAAGTTCTGAAAAATAAGGATGAGGTTTTTTGTGTTCAGGTCCTTTACTGGTTTGTTTTCTAAATATGATTCCATCAATTCCTTCATGACAATGTTATTTTTCTTTAATTTGAATGAAATTCCAGGGAGGCTGGTCTAGATTTATTCAGTAATGGACTTGTCCCCTTCCTCATAAATGGTCATATGTCTGCTCTCCTCGTCTGCCTTTAGATGTTTTTCTGAATAAGCTTTTTATTTTGATATTCCCTTAACCCTTAAAGGTTAGAGAGAATTTGCCAAGGAGCCTCTTGCTTGTTTTTCTGCCCTCAGGCATTGGTCTGCCTCTGACACCTGTATCTTCCTACCTCACCACCTGGGACAACGTGAAGTGGCCTGGCTTCCTTAAAGCCTGGAGTAAATCCTAATGATGGGATTTTCTCTCTGAATCCCACCAGTGTCCTCTGAGGCAGCCTTCCTCCCTCAGGTCTCTTTCATCCCTTTTTTTCTTTTTCAAGCCTATAGTCAGAAATCTTTTTTTCGGTTTTCAACATCATTATGGGGTCAAAGAGGCCAGTCAGTATCTGCTGGGGCTGCTGGCTGCCCCTGCAGTCACATCGAGCCTTCTGCCATCACATGTCCAATAAACCCTTTTTTTTTTCTGATGACAGTATTTGAATTCAGAGTTTATTCTGTAGTTTTTTAGTCTTGATGAGGTTATGGAAGAGATTTTTTCAAAGGCATAAGCAAGACTTATATGCCCAAATCCCTTTGGCTTTCAATAGAACCAGTTGGTGCCAGAAGCATTTTGTGACCTTGACAATCCTCCCCTCTTCCTTAAAAAAGGATGGTACAAATAAAGGCTTGTTTCATTTTAAAGGAATTTGTAGAGATCATAAATTGAGGCTTAGATAGGTAAACAATTTAAATCCATATGCTTTGTGGTGGAACTGTGCCCCAGAGTGCACTGTGTGCAAAGACCCAGAGCCTGCTTTGTGCGACAGCAATCGAGGCTTTGCTGCTTTACTGCCAGATGTACCAGACCCAGGGGGATCTCCAAATGTGGGACTGGGGCTGAGTGAGAAACTTGCTGGGGTAGGACAGCAGGAACTGATGAGGGATGGGAGGAGGCAGGTGCCCAGTGTGAAGAAATGGAATATTTATGGAGAAACCAGATGGGGTGAGGATCTCTATTCCTATCATGCTTCGCTCTTAATTTGGGGAAGTCTCTCTCTGCATGACACAAAATTTGGCATTTGTGGTGACTACTGAGGGAGGAGACTGTTAATAATATCAAGCTTCCAGCAGATGAAAAAGCAATTGGGTATGAACTGCCTAATCAACTTTCTCCACCTCTCACCTCTGCAGATCGAAGTACTTAACTGTATACTATTCATTAAGTAAAATCCCACTGCTGAATTCTGTTTACCTGGTAAAGAGACTTTTTTTTTTGTCACTGTTCCAATTAATCTGTGTTTCCTGTGCAGATGGAAAGAATCTCTAAGCTCTGGTTCATCACAGCAAGTCCCCTGCTGCTGTGGATAACAGCGGGCTGGGGGTGGGCATGGCTGACTAATACACCTTTAAATTCCCTTTGGGTTATAAGCTCTTGAGGCATAATGGTTTTTGAGGTACTCTGCCATATGTCACAGTGCCACATCACATCAGGTGGATATGATTCATGTAATCCAGTTTGATACATTGCCATTAGAATATGCTGAAGGGTTTTTTATGCAGTGAAATACTCCGTGTGAATTGTTCTTCCCCTGAATTTTAGTGTTTCAGGTGGCAATGCATGCAGGAATGCAACCAATCCTTCTCATTTATCCTCAGACAGAAGAATCTCAAGAGCCTTTTCAGAGTCCCTTGACATGGCAGGGTATGGCACAGTTAAAAAGTCCACTGAAAACAGCGTGAAAAGTGGCAAGTTTCGACCCTCAGGAACAGAAAAATATGGCTATTTTAAGAGAGAGAACCTCTTAAATCCCTCTGGTAAACAGCAGGAGCTGCAGTCTGTCAGTGTCTCCAAGTCTCTGAAATCTGCTGAACCATTTGGCACTGCCTCGTAGTTGAAAATGTTTTTTCTTCGTATGATAATAGGAAAAGAGGATATTTTGTTGATGTTCTCGTTTTTTGCTTTGGGTTTTTTGTTTGTTTGTTTTGTGTACGACATCAAGGAGATGCTTCTCAGTAGTAAAAAACAGTCCCATATAGACATTTTTTTCCCTTTTGCTTGCCAGGTAATTATAGCAGTGTTTGGTGTCCTAGCTAACAGGAGGTAAACAGAGGAGTGAGGAAGCATTTCAGCAACCGGCTCACTGCTATCTCTTACAAGACGTGGCTAAAAAAAAAAGTTCTTCCATAAACTCCTGGAACAATAGATCACTATTTTCTCACCCGCTGGGGTGGGGGTGGAGCTGCTGAGATGGAGCCGATTACCCGAGCTGCAGGGCAGGGTGGCATTGCACAAACAGCAGAGCACAGGCTGTGCTTTCCAAGGAGAGCCTCTGGATTGTTTGGAGTGCACCAGGAAGTCAACTCTGCCCTGGTTTCCGACGTGATTCAATAGGCTATTTTCCAGAGCTGTCTGGAGCCAGAATAAAGCCTGTCTAATAGGGCCGTGGAGAATATTCCCATGATTATAAAACCACAGGGGGACAACTTGTTTTGGGAGGTGTACTGACAACTAACGACAAAACACTGGATGCATTATCAGGCAGATATTGTGTTCTTGAATAAAAGGCTGATAATGCCTGGGCACAGGGGGCTGCTTTCTGCTCACAGCTATAAACAGACTGCTCCTACTGACTTCAGGCAGCTACACGGAACTCGGAGGAGAAACTCCAAGTTCTTCCTCTGAGGTGCACTTTATTTATTATTAATTCTCTCTGGGCCCTCCTCATTTCAAAACTCCCTTCTGCAATGCGTTCCCTTCTTTGATCTGGGCTGTAGCTTCACGCGCCTCCAAGGAAGGGGATGCAGTGGAGAGTACTTGGCTTCTGAACTGCTAACTGATCTGCTCACAGGGGACAGAATGCTTCATGTCCTTTTGGCACCAGTCTTCCCCCTTCCTACATCCTTCCCTCCTGACAGTGAGAGAAGCCAGTGAGGCACCACTGCTCTCTACCCTGCCCTTTCTCACAGATGCCTTTGTCACACAGGTTGGTCACACTTGCTGTCCTGCCCCGTAAATTCGTACCAACCTCTGAATATCTGGGACACTTGTGACAGAGCTTTTCTTCTTTCCCCTGGTGTTTATTTCTTTGGTCTGTGATGCTTCCTGCCAGCTGCAGTTATTGCAGTCCAAAGGGCCTTGCAGATATGAATATGTAGCCTTTGTCTGGAGTGAACTTTTTGCTACAGTCGTTGGAGGCATCTGGATGTGCACAAATCCATCTGACTCGGGTGTAGCAGTCAGTTATTTTTACTTTGTTCACCTACTTAGCACCACTAACTGCTGCTTCTTAAGGGCTCCTCCTTTGGACTGAGGCTAACGAAGTGAGTCCAAGTATGTAATGCATTTTCCTTGTGGAAGTATTAATGTATCCTGAAATCCTACTCCTTCCTCTTTGGGCACAAAAGGACTTAACAACTGCATAAGTATTTTGCTCCTTCTGAACGTGGGCCGAGAGAGGGACAAGGATACAGGAACACTTAGGAATAGTGTTCCATGTTGTTTTGTAATGATGATGAACAGGAAGAACAAGGGTATTCAGTTCATCTGGTAATTTGGAGACAGGCTCCCTTGCAGCAGGATGGGCCAGGATTGCTTAGGTAGCTGGCATATGAATTACTGTCCGTGAAACAACTTGAGAAAATATTGGCAACAAGTGAAACTATTCTAAATTTCAAACCTTGTCAAGGACATATGCACAACTCCCACTCTGAATAGTGGTTATGAAAAGAAAATAAGGGTCTGGGGCACTCATGTCCTTTATTATGCATGATGCTGAACACAGGGCAAAGAAAAAATCCTGCAGCAGCTACAGTAAATTATGTAATTCTGATACTGAGATACCGTACTCACTGTTTAACATTCCCTCATCTACCAAATAACTTTGCAGCAAAATGTTAGATCATTTCACACTGTCAATTTTTATTTGGGAGAATGTGATGAGCACTAGTATTGGTTCCAAGAACTATTGGTAGGAGTTTAAGAACTTATCTGTTGCTTCTGCCAAGTGCTTCTTACAGGGAGGAGGGAGAACCTGTTTCATCTCTCGCTGAAAGCAGTGGAAATCAGAGCAGTTCTCCTGAAATCACCTTCCTGCCTGTTGCAAAGATGATCAGCAGCAGAGCAAGAGTGGCTTTTAAAAAGGCTGCTGGCATATGGGCAACACAAAGGCAGCTGCACATTGTGACACTCCTAAAGAAAAAGAGGCGAGAGGTTCAATGGTTTCGTTATGAATCTCACAGCTGGATTGCTGAGGTAGGAAACATAAGCAAGCTATCATGTCACTCTCACAGGAGTGCAGAAAAGATGCTTCTCTCACTGCCTAGAGAAGCTGAGATGCTCCAGTACTTTTTATAACACATACACATCATATATGGCACTTGTGAGCTTCAGCTTAAAAAAAATAAACCCACAGAAATGCAATGTGCTGCAGCACGTGTGTGCTTGCGTTCGGATTACAAAAGCATTTTAGATGAGGGTTTTTTCTTGCTGCTTGACTGATTTTGGAGTATTTAGAGGGAAAAATAAAAAGACTGCTAAAGGGTTTAAAGATTAATAAGCATGGCAAAATCTTCCATAACTAGGCAACAGCTTCAGGCTTTGGTGCTTGCAGGTCTTTTCTGGTTCTTTTCTGTTTCACTGCGGGTGGGTGTGGGGTGGAACAACAGTGCATGATGTCAGGACAGAGATTATCAGTAGAAATGAGTTAAACTTTCAGTGTTCTCACAAAGTAACAATTTCCATGCTCCAGCAGAAGAGTCCTTTGCTGTTATTCCCATGGCAGGACGATGAGCTTTACCAGCTGTGCTATTCTGAGGGATGGAGATACACAAACTCTAGCTGAGAAATACTGTTATATTTTTTCAGGAGTTTTCAGGGTAAGCACTGTGTTCCAAGTAATATCTCTCACTAAAGCCCTCGGATTTTGTGTTACTTGAAAACAGAAGAGACTCCTCTTTCCCCTTATGAGTTGTGTGTATGGGCTTGCACATCAGCACACAAACACACTTCTCTCTTATACTTGCTGACCAGGAATATACTCAACAATTAAAATGCTTCACTCTTAAATTACTGGATGTCACTTCAGTGGTTTTCCAGCAACTCTCTATTTTCATTCAGAAGAGCAACAACGCCTTAGAACCTTCAAAGAAATAAGAATAAAAGAAGCAAAGTTGGCATTTTCGATTTTCTGTTCTGAATGAGAGAACAGTTTACTAAAATTCAGATGTACTTTTTTTTTCCCCACAAAAACATAAAATTTGTAAAATGGAAAAATCATTTTAAACATTGCCTCAAACCATTCCCTGTGGCATGTCTTTCAGTGTTTTGTATCTAACAGGTTTGCTTTTATTAAACAAATAAAAAAAGCCACATTGAAGAGCCATAATACTAGTACTCAGTTCATGTCTCTGAATGCTGAAATTAATTCTGTTCAGGATTTAGCAAACATCCATCTTCAAAGATATCAGTCTGTTTGAACTCATTTTAGACTACAGTAAGTGTACAGGGCTAATGCATATGGAAGAAAAGGCTGTGCTTCTCCATATCTAAAATGATAGGATATGTAATGACCCAGAGGCTTTTATGGTGGCCAATATTTTTGAAATATTCAGTTGTCAATCAAAAATGTAAAAAAAATATCATGTCCTAGAGACATATAAGTCTTTGTTGTAGTTAAGCTCAAGATACTGGATGGGAGGCATAATTTCTGGGTCTGGTCAGACACAGGTACATGTTCATGTTGTACAACAAAGTACTGCTAAAAAGAAATAAGAGTATAAATACAGCTTGAAGGTTAAATGAAAAGCAATGATGTTAACTTCTCTGGCTGACCTTAAAGGTCTGTGAGAAGGATATATGAAGCCTCCTAATGCAGGGAATGGTTGCACAGGGAGATGAGGAGATTAATGATGATGTGAAAGGGTGAATGAGTTCAACACGATACAAAAGAAAGCCAAACAATGATTTTTAAGTGTATTATAGTTCTACGGAACATATTTTTTCAGAATTCCTGGGGATTCATGGATTTGCTACATTGATGCAAATTGTGTCTGTTCTACCAAAATAACACTACTTGGGTAGTTTTTGTTGGTTTGGTTTGGTTTGGTTTTTTTTTAATCAGGGTG
Organism: Manacus candei; assembly: GCF_025592945.1. Classification (NCBI taxonomy): domain Eukaryota; kingdom Metazoa; phylum Chordata; class Aves; order Passeriformes; family Pipridae; genus Manacus; species Manacus candei. Next base: position 2,031,251 of record NW_026138092.1, read on the forward strand.
TTTAGGCCAGATCCCAACACTATCCCATCCAGACAAATTCCATGTAGATTGATAAAAAAATGCCCTTTAGCATGTATTATGATGAATTTTTTTGTTTTGGGCAACATATGTGGCACAAGCACTGAAGAGCCTGTGCAAGAGAGAGAAAAGAGCTTGGATTTCCTGAGGAAGGTGGGGATGACCTTCTGCTTTCTGCAGAAGGTGTGAAAACAAATCTTTTGTGGGAATGGTGCCCAGGAGAAGATGGGGCAGGGAGCAGGGCTGCAGGCAGAGTAGGATGTTCTGCAGTCAGTGCTGAATTCCCTACAGGCCCCACAGAGGTGCAAGAGGATCCCACAGCAGCCTGAGCAACTTCTGCAACCTCTCCCACGAGCTGCCTCTTTAACACGAGGTTGTTTTACGTAGGGATTTTTACCAGCTGCTTTCATGCTGCTTACACAACTATCAGATTGGGTTCAAGTTTCACCTGCAGTCACGCTGTATCCAGACAGCATGGATAAATTGTCCAAGCCTACATCCTGTTCTGCACATTAATTAAGATCCATGGCAGCTTAGCTGAGCATGCTGGTTGCCTGGCTCCTGGTTCCTACCACTTTCTCAGCATCCCTATCTAGCCATAAAGGGGAACATCTTTATTAAAATGCTCCTTTCCCTAACTCAGGGTGAAGTGTCCCAGCCACAAAGGAAGGATGCTATTGTGCAGAGGCTCTGTCTCCAGAGGTAGAATATTCAGTAGAGCATTGGTCCCTGGATTTTTGGGGGTTTTTTTAACTTTGAAATCCTACCCTCATTCAAGAAACTCAAATTATTAGGAAAATGCTTCATGTTTCAGCAAATGTACAAGAGGTTCAGAGAACTGGCTACCACACTAAACAGTTACCCCGTGGCCTGCACTGTAAATGAAGAGGAATAACAGCAGTTATTGAAACTTGTTCTACTTTGTCACAGAGTTACTGGAGCTGCCTGAGCAGCATTTCTTGCTTTTTGGAAACCCTAGAGGAGAATATGACCGAAGAACAATCATATCTTTGTAGTCCAATTGTTCCCACGCTTTAAAAAAAAAAAAAAATGTGAAAGGAAAAAGTGATCAGGGCAGCAATATTGTACAATGTGGCCGTGTTTTCCAGTTACTCAGAAAGTCTATATACCGTTACATTGCTTTCAGACACAATAAAAGTACAGTTATTAATCCTGCAATTACCCAGTCTTATCACTGCTATCCACACAGGCTGACTGTGGCTGGACTTCCAGATGATATTGTTTTCATTACAGTGACCAGAGTGAAATTTAATTAGAGACCCATCTCTCAAATGGACAATTGAAAAATATAAGGATTAGGAAATTAATCCTAATACTTAATTACATTAAGATGTTTTGCTGTTCTGGATGGGGCATTTTTTGATAGGCTGGGTAGCTCTTTTCTATCAATTCACTCTTTAGTGGCTGCAAAGCCTGATTACGGGGATGGGGGTTGGAAATGCTGCTCATGACATTAAAAAGCTTCTCCTTCCTGTCAGCTCTGAGCGTGGAACAGGACTATCTAATCAAAAGGGTTTGCTCTGGATCATATCAGTTCCTGACTGCAAGCTCTAAATCCACATTGCAGGAGCAAGGCAAAATGATCTACAGGTAACAGAAATGGAAAAAATGAATTGATAGGGAGATCAGACTGTGACTAAATGGAAGCAGGGAGGCTGAAAGGCAGCATTTTAATAAAGGAAGGCTTTTGTACGGTTTTCAGGTGCAATTGGGCAGACTTGTGCAAAACAAAATTTCATCCTGGGGACCATTTAAATTTCATTGATAAGAACGTACTTCATTGCTTCATTTAGAAACTTCCACTGCGGATTTTTTCCCCATTTGTATAAAAATAAGAACCATCTGTAGGGAAAAAAAACAACCAAACCACACAACTTGTTTGTGTGACTGCTTTGCTGTTGTTGTTTAGATTTCTAGGAAACAGATGCATGTTTCTCATTTGGAAAATCTGTTCTGCCAAATTCTCTCCAGAAATCCTTAATTTTCCAGTAAGAGCTTATTCAAATACATTTGAAAATAAGAAACTTTCCCTCTATCATCTGTGTGGATGCAGACGTGTTGCAAGGAAAGATGGTCATTTTGATACAGTGAGGAATTGTTTCCTCAGCAAATCCATAAGTGTTTGCAAAATGCTACATAATAATTTAGGTGAGAAGAAGAAAAGAGAACACAGAAACAAATTTACTTCTGTAATATGTGAAAGGATATCTGCACAGTTGGAGCTGTTACCGTTTCATATTGAAGAGTGGCACACAATTTAACAACACTAAAACCAATAAGATTGTACAGAAATTCCTGTGTAAGGTTTAATAAAGATGTAATTTCTCTCTACAAATTACTTAAGCCATTCAGTGGAATTCTATAGCAGGGATATTATTCTCTCTTATATTCTAAGGGAGGGTTTAAATATTTTATAGGGAGGTTATCATTCTCTGTTAAATTTACAGGTCTTCTCCAGAAGGGGAGAAAGGAAAGAATTTTATGCATTCTGAATGTTAGTCTACTTGGGGATCTACTTCAAAACATTACATTATATATTTTTCCCTTGCTTCTTGTTCTGGAAAGAAAGTACAAAAGTACAGCAGCATAAGTTGTGACTCATGTTTATATGTGCCCATTTCGGGGTATGTGTAAACTATCTTGCATTAAGGTATCTTCCTTTGGCTAGAGAATTTTTATTTTCTTAGAAACAGAGGATGAAAAAATGCACAGTCCGTAGTCAAATCCTAGTGCAGAAGGAATCTGTGAGCACATCAAGTAGAGCAAACCTATTAACTTGTCCCCCTTCAGGGAGAAGATCCTACAGTAGTGATGCATTTTGGAAAGAAATTTGAAGCAGGTGGGCAGAGCAGCAGGAGGGCAGTGTAAGGCTAATACAGCAGGAGGGCAACACCAGCCAGTCAGACAAAAATGAACCGTATGGACTGCGGGGAACTGCGTATTAGAATTGCCAAGCTGATTATTTCCTACTGCATACCTTAAATAAATTAGACCTGCACAGAAAGGTGGGCAAGGGTAGCCTCCCACATGGAGTAAATAACAATGGAAATGAAAGCTGCCCCTGTGTGCTCCAGTAAAGCTCTGAACATCCAGGGGGGCTGTTGCTTCAGTCCCATTTAAGCCTGTCACTGTGAGCCAGGCCTGTGGCTACATGTAATTGTCCCCATCACTATTTCTTCGTGTTGCAGGTATTGTCTACATAGCAGTGAATTTCTTCTAGTGCAACAAATACAGCTCCTTCTGCTTTATATTCCTGTCCAAATCCAGTACTGGTGCTGGCAGGGACTGGTAGGAGATGAGAGCCCAGCAGGGAGGTCAGGGCTTCCTGAAGGAGTGGCAGGAAGGGACAGAGAGTGAGAAAGCTGTGGAAAGCTCCTGTTACAGCATGTCCAGTCGAGCCACCCTGCAGCCTCCAGGCATCCTCACCCAGGTCACAGCAGGGACTCTGTTCTTCCCTGAGCAGCAGACACAAGCAGCTGCCTTGAGTTCAAAGCGAGCACCCAAGTGGGTTGGGAACTTCTGTGCAGCACCAGCCTAACCACCACCATTTCACAAAGGGCTGGAAGAGATGGCTTTGTTCAGCCACTCTGCCATGGATTTTAAATGGGCCTTGAGTGCACTACCCAGGATGTGATTCAGAGTAGGACTGACCCATTCACCCTCAGCCTGGATCTTGCCAGATCAGTTCCCGACTCCCTTGACTTGTCAGGCTGGCTAGTGTGTGGCTGCCTGCATTAAAAGTGCATTAGTTTGTTCATTTATCCCTGCCTCTGCTGCTCTGCTTCTGGAGCTCTGTGCTGTTGGCTGGTGCTCCTTGGGCAGCAGCTCTGCCTGGATGTTGCCCACCTGCCTGTCTGTCCATAGTTGGCTGATGTTTTGCCTGCTGTCACTCTGGCTGTGTCTTTTTTTTCTTCTGTGGCAGCTGGCCTGGTTGTGGGTTGATTTGTTGCACGCAGTGTTTTTTCTCCCCTGATTACATACCTCAGGCTGCACGTTGCACTTTGAATTTTCCATCCCACAGGGGTGTAAAGGAAAGCCTGTTGAATGCAGAAGAAATCTCCTGCTGCCTTCGATGGGACTCTGTATCCCAAATCACTGATGCCACAGGGTTCACCATGAAGTTTGCTCTTAAAGTCTTTGCTCACAATGCTGCACATCTGAGAACAGCTCCCAGCAAATTATATTTTTGTGTAATTTTCCCTTATTGAGGCTTCTTAGCACTTCTACTTCTAGGTTTCACCTCCTTTCTTTTAAGTACCACTCTTAAGAATATGTCTTTAAAAATTTCAGTCTGCAGAATGTTCCTCCTCCTACAGTGTCCTAGTCTGCATTTCATTTTGCTGTTTATCCAGTGTAAACAGTCTCTTGCTGCTAAAGAAAGTGTTCTTCCAGGACAGACATCCTCCCTTTAGTCCCCTGAGAATGGATCTGAACTTTTGAAAGAGCAAACTTCTCTGTTGCACCTCGTAAGAGTGGCTGGAGTTTCCCTGGGGTTCCTCTTGGTCCCCCCAGTAGATTCCACAAATCAACGAGACACTCAGCATTTTTAACTCCCTCCTCACATTAAAAAATGAAGCTTTCACAGCTGGTCTATTGTGAAGCTGATCTAGAGAATAAATGGATCTGCTGTTGCTCACTATTTAGCGAAGGGGCTTGGACTTTTCATAATTACAGGAGGTTCTGCAGAATGTGTGATTTCCTTCAGGGGTTTAACAGTTTGAATATATTCCCTCAGGAACAAAGGGTCAGCTCTGCCAGATTTGAGAAAAACTAGACTAAGAAAATAGCATGAAGGAGTTAAAAACAGAATTTACAAAGTTAAAAACAATAAAACCCCAAAGTAGGTGAAGTTAGACCTATTCCTTTCCATAGAACTCCAAAATGTACTGGGTGATTGAGGGGTAGAGAACCAAAGTCCCTTTCTTCAGCAATAGGCTGACTTCATCACTTGAAAAATATTCAAAGTTCAATGTAATTGGAGTCAGATTTAAAATAATTAATATGGAAATCAAGCTTTCTGAAATCATTCTTTTTTAAAAGCAAGCCACTCCGAAATATTGATTCAATATTGATTCAATTCTTTAGGAAAAATATGGAATTCTGAAAAGATTAACAGCTTCAAAGGCTGTTGTAACCAGTGGGGTTAGATGTTCCCCTTGTTTTCTGATATTCCCACAATGACAGGAGAAGAAAACAGAGGCGCAGTACAATCACTGATGAATGAGAAAGAAAATCAAAAGCAGGGCAACAAGTCTCATACACAATTGATAAAAAATTTACCTGCTTCACCTGACACTTCGCTATTGACTTCATAGAATGTGAAAAACAATCAGAACAGAAATAGTAATATACAGTATCAGTAACTGAAAGCAGCACAAATTGAGTGCAAACAACATGAAAAGAGAAAGTCACCGGTCCAGTTAGTCAATAAAGATCACAATTTTCAAGGCCCGTGCTCAAATCACTGTTATTAATCAGGGCCCCAATTTACAACAGATGATGTTGTGCAGCTGGTGATTGATAATCCTTTGGGGCATAATGTGGGTTCTTCCTTGAACCATGAAGACAGAGCTCGTGTGTGTTTGAGAACTCAGAGATTGGTGAGCTCCACAGTTCACCAGCTGCCCAAATTACTTTCTATTAAAAAAAAAAAAGCTTTTATTTGGGGGAGGGGGAAGAACCAATTGATAATATTTCTCTGTTCTTTTCTTTCCTTTTTTTTTTTTTTTTTGAGGTGTGGAGGTGAATTTGCAACACTTTGAAAATAAAAGTAAAAGCTACCAGAAGCAGTAATGTTGCTAGAACACTAACATCTGTCACTCACAAAGACATCATCCTGTAAACTCATCTAACTATTCCTATTTTTCCTTCTGACGGTGTGGGGGTAGCCTGTGGCATGACAATGATTTGAGTGACAGACGTTCAAGTTGGAACACTACCATGCATATTTATATTTGTTTGCAGGGCCTCATCACTCCTGAAAGATGTACATTTTAAAATTTACTTTTATTGAGACAAGGAATTATGAGTAAAAAAAGTTTTTACCTTGGGATGCAGAGTCAAAGTTATTGTAGGGCTCTGGCTTTCATAAAAATTTTACCAAGTTTTTAAATTGACTTTTTGGTTTTCTAATGAAAAAGAGCATGAATAATTTAAATGTAGGCTACACTTTCTATATTAGAAACATCCTATACCAATACAACAGAAGAGACAACACTTGAGACACAGCTTAGCTTAATCCTCCTCCTCCCAGACTTTGATTACAATCTTCAAAACTGCTACAGAACCACGATATTAAAGACAGATTTTTCTTTATCTTCCTATTAAATTATTGTCAGATTTCTTGAATGCAACCTTAATAAGTTTCATCAACGAGATATTAAGTTTTGTATTTGGCCTCAGCAACATAATGAAAATTGGCTAATTATTTAAAGTTTAAGATGCAGATCACTGTAGACTTTTGCATTTCAAGATATTTAAACCCTTTCTCTTTGAAATGGTTTTGAGTTTTTTTGCTATGCCTCTGTTATAACAAATCAATTCCCAATTCTGACAAGCCTATGAAGAATCAGAGTTTTATTTGCAGCATGGGCATGACAATCCAAATGCTCTTTTAGTCCTGTTTGACCATATCTGCAATTTCTTCACAGTGCACCAGATGTAATGGGTCACATATCTTCTAAAAACAAAGTTTTCTGCCCCAAAATCTGCAATGTAGGCGAAATTTGGTCCTTTGCCAATAAAACCATGCTCTATTTTCAATGATACCAATCTCTAAGTTGGCATTTTGCATTGTGTGCTCATTTGTCAAGCAGTAAATTGATTTGTTCAAGTGAGAAAGAGAATAATGTGCAACCTAATAATCCTGAACCACCACAGTTTACAACAGAAAGGTTTGGGTGCTTATTTTCTAAAGGCCACGCTCTCATTTCAAATCTGTGCTCTTTGACCTGAAATAAAAAAAGAAGGGGAAAGAAAGGTAATTTCTACACCTGATCGGTGTTTCCCTACCCTGGGCTCTCTAATCTGGTGTCCATCAGGCAATCAGCGTGCTCAGCTGCCTTCTTTCAAAACTGAATCCATCCATTTTTACTTTCTTGCTTCTGGGTTTTTTGCAAAGGTAGCCTGTGAAGAGCAGAGAAAGGAAGGTGAAGTGCGGGTGAATATCTTGGAATGGATCTCTGGATGGAGGTTTTTACAAGGCAGGAGAGAAAGCTGTCTCAATTAAAATTACTAGGGAAAAAAAACTGAATTAACTGAACGATATAGTAATGTTTATTCAATTTTGCCTATTAGTTTTAAATTAGAGATGCAATCTTTCTACAATGAGCCAGAATAGTTCATCTTAAATATTTGCCCAGGGTACTGGACCAACAAATATTCATATCTATAGCTGACTCTACTTTTTGTGATAACCACTGATTCTGTGATAACAATGCTCTTTTTCACAGAAATGAAAAGGTTCTCTCTTGAACAGTTTTTCATTTTGAAACCTGTGTTACCTTAAATCAGGTACTAAATGACTAGTGTCTGATTTTCCCGTGGTAATAATAAACCAGCCTTCCCCAGTGGCTTCCTTCTCCCCAGATCTCACTGATTTATAACCAGTTCTGCAGCACAGGTTTCTGTCATGTCTATTGCTTATTTTATTTCTCTTAAGTTATTGTTACTGTTATGATAGAGCACAGAGTATCTTGTTGTGAACCTTATGAGCACGGCTTAAAAAAAAAGCAAAGGCTTTCCTTTCTTTGTCAAGTTTAAAATTACTTCATCTGAAGACAGAAATTGGGTGAGAAAAACTAAAACCATTGCAAGAAATAACAACATAATAGTGAAATGATTATGCTTCCCATCGGAGAGGTGGTCTAAAATGTGAGAATGTCATCAAGTATCTTGGGAAAGACATTTTTTGAAATTACAGCCAACAGAACTGGCAAAATGAGATGTACTCTGGCTCTTTGTGCAGAGAAAAATGGAGCTCTCTTGAATATCTTCCAGTCTGAGGGGGAAACTCTGGAACTGCAATTTTCCGATCGAATTAAACTGTTCCCATTCCTAATTTTATTACAGGCTTTGTCAGAGGAAGGGCTAAAAGTCTGCTTATTAGTCCTGATCTCAATCTTTATCTCAGGAGACTTTTATCATAATTAGTGTTAATTCTATGAAATTAATTGAGAGGTTGGTATTTTCATCTCTAAATGCTGGTATTTTTGATTGACTGGTCAATGACAAGTCCCTTCTCATTTTCCACTATAATAAGGCTATGAAAAGGAAAAGAAGTGGAATAGTTGGCCAATTAAGTTATACAATAGTGACAAGGTCAGGCCAAAGAGAGTACATTGTGGTAGTTTACAAATTACTAAGACATTTGAGTTTTTCATGTTCCTGACAGAAACTGTAATGAAAATAGAAAGTGACACGAGAATCCATTAACATGACAGCACAATAAAAGGGAAGAGAAATAATTTTAAGCACACAAGTATACATCAAAATAATTTGAAGGGATCAGAGACAAACCCACAAGAGAGTTCTGACTCCTTCCAAAATAAGACAATACACCACAGAATACATACATTCCCCATTCCCTCCTAAACCCATGTCTTTCACAGTTAGTTTCCTGCATTTCAGGAATGTTTTTCCTTGCTTTATCTCTTCGATCTGCCCTACCTCTGAGTAAGACCTCTGAGTCATGCAAAGATGGTTCTATTCATTGAAATCTTGATATTGGTGCAATGGATTTGTGTTGCTTTGCCAAGAAAAGAGCAGCCCTCGTAAAAAAATGTGTGAAGCCGTGCCAGTAAAAAGTGACATGTTTATAAATATGGAACAATGTAGTCATGTTAAAGCAATGCCTGCAAACATCCTGCGTGTTACGTCACTCTGGTTGAACTGCTTTCCCCAAAAGACTTATGGGACTCATTTGTTGAAAAAGAGCTGGGCTCCTGTCTTTAACTTTAGCAGAGATGAAAAAATTGGGAGGTGCAGAGTTTTACCACTGTTTGAAGTTGTTACCACTGTTGCAGCTGTTTGCAACATTTTCTCTGGCTAAGGTGCCAGTGCACCTTGTGTTATGCAACAATCATGAAGGGTTTGTTCTGTTTTACCTTTATAAAACAAGACAAAAATATAACTTCGTCTGAACATGTTATCAAATGATGTAAATGACCTTTTCAAACAAACGTCTGGGGTACTCTAGGCTTTCTAACAATAAAATCAGTATTCTCCACCAGTTATCTTGAACAGAACCAGCGCAGGAAGCTCAAGTGAATGGATGAAAATGACCTCACCTTAATGTATTAAGTGCATGGTCAAAGGAGGAAAAAGTGGGCTTCAAGCTGGCTTTCCCTGAGAGCTTTGCTTCAAAATGAAGGTGACCCCTAAAACATATAGGGAAGTTAAGAAGGTCTGCTGCATGGGAGAGATCCTTCTGAGTCTCCTGTGCTGTACCAGCACAGCTCACTTTGCACCTCCCCAAAGCCTTTCTTTCGGGCCCACCCTGCAATGTTCCCAATGACTATCGGTGGCATAGCACTGTCTACATCAAAGGGATCTCCAGCTGTCCTGTTAAAAGAGCTCTTCATTCTCTTGGCACTGATGGCATAGTACAAAGGAGACAGCCAAGGTCAAAATTCAATACTTCATTGAAGAATATTCTCATGCTGATGCTCAGCTTATGCAGGTAGAGCAGATTTATCTGAGGACCTCAGAATATTTGCAGATCTTGACTCCGTGTGATGCAACCAGGTGCTGCCAGAGATCGAGTTCCCAAAGGGATCTCTCAAGTCTTGCTCTTGCCAGGGAAGCTGTAGGGCCTTGCATACAGTCTGGCCACAGCTCCAAACAGCCAGTTGTTTTCATAGAATCACAGAATCAGCTGGGTTGGAAGGGACCTTTGAGATCATCCAGTCCAACCCTTGATCCAACCCCGCTGTGGTTCCCAACCCATGGCACTGATGCCACATCCAGTCTGTCCTTAAACACCTCCAGGGGTGGAGAATCCACCACTTCCCTGGGTAGCCCATTCCAATGGCTGAGCACCCTCTCTGGAAAGAAATTCTTTCTAATGTACAACCTAAACCTCCCCTGGCACAGCTGAAGACCCAGCCCTCTTGTCTTGCTGATGGTTCCTGGGAAAAGAGACCAACCCCCCCCGGCTCCCCCCTCCTGTCAGGGAGTTGCAGAGAGTGAGGAGGTCTCCCCTGAGCCTCCTCTTCTCCAGGCTGAGCCCCCCCAGCTCCCTCAGCCTCTCCTCACAGCACTTGTGCTCCAGTCCCTTCCCCAGCCTCGTTTCTCTCCTCTGGACCTGCTCCAGCCCCTCAATGTCCTTCCTGAACTGAGGGGCCCAGAACTGGACACAGTACAAACACTCTGGACTGATAGGATCGTTTTCCCAACATCCCTGCCCTTTTTGGTGCCTCATGTAAATGTATTAATTAGCTCTGCTGCTACTGTTGTGGTGTTCTAAAATAAGAGAACGCACAGCTTTATGCAAGCTGAGGCTGTAACACATCCCAGCCAAGCTGACACATTGGGGTGTCAGCTTTCAGACTGTTCAGTTATCTCCTGTTCTTGTGATAGCAAATTTTGTGGGATTTTGACACCTTGTCTTTCAGTCTCTCTCTCACTCTCATTCTTTTTTGCCTTTTGGGAATGAAGAAGAAACTTTGCATCCTGTGTCTCTGAGCAGATCAGAGCAGATCTCTGAGTGATCCCCTCAAGACAGCTCATGAGTTCTCTGACAAAGGAGGAATGAATTTATGTGGATTTTTTTCCTGGTTTAATATTAAAGGGGCAATAACACATCTATTTATATATCATCAGCCAAATTCGTTGACTTCATCCAGATTTTCTATGTCTTTTCACTGAAGACAGCTGCTATCCCCAAATAGTATTTGATAAATCTGTTCTTTTAGGAGATGGTATTGTCTCCTAGAAAAGGATATTTATGTGCTGTCTTTGGCTCTCATTATGGATTTGAGAACCTGATAAGGGTAAAGATCATCAAGCATCAGAGCTGCAATAAATCTATTATTTTTTTCCACCAAGGAAATTTTTGGGAGATTTGTAAAAATGCAGGGTGAGCTCTGGCCTCTGGATCATAGAACAGTTGAGGTGGGCAGGGATGCTCCTCTGGAGATCATCTGGCACAAACGCCTGCCCAAAGCAGGGTCAGTGAGAACATGCTGCTCAGGGTGTGGTGGGGTGGATTTTGAATATCTACGTGGATAGAGACTCTTAATCCTCTCTGGGCAACCTGTTCCTGCTTTTGATCATCTGTACAAAAGAAAAAAAAAAAGGAGAATTTTCTTACATTTCAATCAAATTTTCAGTTTTTCAGTTCATGCCCATCATCTCTTGTCCTGTCATTGAGCACCACGAAGAGGAGTCTGACTACACCTTCTTTACTCCCTCCCATCAGGTGTTTTTACACACTGGTGAGATCCCCCTGAGCCATCTGTTCTCCAGGCTGAAGAGTCCAAATGTCTCTTCATGCAGCAGATGCCCCAGTCCATCCATCCTCTTCATGGCTTCTTGCTGAAATAGGTTAGTTCCAGGGATCTCTGTGACACCAAATCAGACACTAGCTAAGGTCACCCCCCAGGCAAGCTCATGTCTTTCTCTGGAGAGAAAGGGACATCCTTGGAGTTTTTTAGATTGCAGGGGATGGAATTTCTACATTGGAATAGTTAAGCTTTTTCTGCTAATGGTTCCCAGGTAAATGCTGTTCTCAGAAAACTGTGATTTATAATCTGATAGATGACTTTACCCATGTTTTCCCCAGAATAAGGAGGCACAGATTTGGTAGCATTTTTACTAATGCCATATTTGATTGTATTTTAGAAGAATGTAAGCAATTTTCCCCCCACACAGTAGAAGAACAAGAGATGAGTGGCAAAGCTGGCTTGCAGGGGTGAAATATGCTTCAGCTGACAAATGAGTTGGTTTGCAGTGTTCCTAACTAAGTCATGTATTGATGGCAATAATGATCTGTCACAACATACATCTTCATAGTCACTTCCCCATATTCATTCAGATGTCAGAAACCTAACACAGAAAGAGAAGGGATGAGTAGAACAGTAGATGACAGAAGCCCTTACACAGCCCAAGCTTTCTGACCCTTAGTCTTCCACATGAACACTGTTCTCTTGTAGGTGTTCTTTGAATTATTTTTTCATAAATAATGTTAGTTAGATGCTTCCTGAATACCCAATTGTGTTTTACCAGCTCCTGGGCTGCAGGAAAGAATATTCCTTCTCCCAGGCAAGGCTGATAAAGAATGCAAAAAGGAGGCACATCTCAATTCTCTGTCACTGCTGACTCCTTGAGCAGGAGCTGACACACACCATGGACTTTGAAGATACAGTGATTGAGTCTGTGCAGAGTGGAGGGAAAAAACATTGGGATTCTATAACCTAACATTGTCCTTAGCAGTGACTAACACAGGACATTAAAATTCACCACGGATGAGAACCCACGATTAAATGTGATGAAGTTGTTTTGTCTCTAAAATGTGTTTTATAGGATTTTTTTATAAATAATAACAGGATACAGCATAAAATAATGTTGCAAGCCAGTGTCACTGTACAGTGGGAAGTATAATTGATGCACTGTGACAGAGAAGGCAAAAAGTACGCCCAAGGATAAATTTCTCACTAAATTGACTAAAGGACAGCAAAAGCCATGGAAAAAAGCTGGAAATACTGTTTATCAGAAATATTTTATTTATATTCAAATATGCTCCCACTTTTGTACTTTCACTAAGCTGAAAACGCACAATATTTGCAAAACCATCTGTTTCTCCCATACTTCAGCTCAATATTCTTTATTGCTCTTTTCTTGTCCTCCACACAATCAGTAATTTTCATTATTTCTATTATCGTGTACTCAGCTAAGAGTTTAGTTTCAGTAGATTAGACTGAATCCAGTTTGCTTTCAGTATTTTCTATTTGTTCCACTTACTCCAATTTTTCTCTTTGGTAGTCATTATTTTTCATTAAGATCTTTGAATCCTTACCCAGCAGTGCACATATTTAAACCAAGTCTGTTTTCAAAAGTTATTTTATTCCTTTAGTTTTCACTGCAAAAAAACAGAGACAAAATGTCAACAAGGTTTAATTCCTCTATTCTAAAATCTAAGACCGGGTATCACTGGGGGAAGGGAGTCATCTTCCCTCTTCATGCAACTGTTCCACCATAATCATCTTTTTTTTCTTCTCCTCTGCCACAATATGATTTTTTAGTATTGGAGATACTTGCCAATCTTATAAAAGATTAAAATTCTCAATTTGTCTGCCAGGTGTTTGGGGTTTTTTTAGCACAACCCATTTGTTTCAGTCTGTTTTATCACGAGTTTTACATCTACTATTTACAGCAGAATTTAAACTACATAGGTTATTTGCTTATAAAATACATTTTGCAAAGATGGATCCAGGGAGGCTTTGGTGATAAATACTGGGTTGTTGCTTATTCTCATTCTCCAAGCACTGAAACTTTCCAGAAGGTACAGAACTTATTGCCCCTGAGGAGAATTGGATGGATCAGTGTGGTCTGAAGAGCCAGGCATTGCCATTAACCTGCAGATTTCCTAAGTGAGTCAAAACAGCTTATGATGGGCTAATTTACAAATGTGAGTTTTTGACAAGGCATCCAACTTATGTCCCATAAACTGTGACACCAGGCAAGGAGAGAAACAGATGAGAAAGGGCAGGAGGGAGTCTTTTAAGTTTCCATGACTCTTTAAAGGGGAGGAAAGGGCAATTTAACTTTGAGAGTGTGCTAAGAGGGTTAATTCAGGAGAAGTTCTGCAATTTATTCTCCTTCTCCACAACGTTGGACCTTAGGGCTTAATGTAATGGAATGTGATTTAGAGTTCTGAATGTGCTAATTTTGTAATTCAGGTGTCCTGTGGAGAGGCTGTGTTCATACCAGCTGTCTGGGGAATTAAATGCAGCTGATTTGTGTTGGGGAAAATGTGTGGTTTGCTTCAGGCCAAAATTGTTGTAAAATTTAAACCAGTGTATTTTTCTCTCTCCTTAATTTAAAGTATGGGATACAGGTGGGCCTGAGGGGAATTACCAAGGGCTCCCACATTACTTCCTGATGTTCAGTATAGAAAATTCTCATATTGTTAAATTATAGCACTTGATAACCAGCATAAACCAGTTTTGTTTATAACACTGCTCTTCTGTGTTCCTTTCCTTCTGCCTTGCTTTGGGTTTTCCATCTTCATCAAACACTAATTACAGCAGGATTTTGAGTCTCATGCTCTCTGCAAGCATGAGTCGTCAACCTAATGGCCAATTTCTTCAGAACAAACTCTGGTGTTAAGCAGCAATTTGATTTTCCTCCATGATAGCAGGTCTGGGGTGGGAAAGTGGTTTCCCTGATGTTCTTGAGTCCAGGGGAAGATTTACCAATATTGCTGTGCAAGGTGAATAACACAGCCCTGGGTTATTTATTTGATTATTTTAAAACATATCCTGGGGATATTACAAAATGTGGCTCTGAGAAGAACATGAGCCCGTGGTTTTGTTGATGTAAATCAGAGTTGTTCCATTTGGTTCAGCACAACTGTGCTGGTTTCTGGCAGCTAAAGAGCTGCCCCACCCTTCCTTGGGCTACAGAAATGCTTTTTGCTTTACAAATGGCTCTGCATCTCAATGGCATTATCACACCACAACACCTGACCTCAGAGGTGAAATTGGTTACTTTTCTTGAAATCAAAACTATTATATTTCTGTCTTGTCTGGTTTCCTTGAGCTGCCTCAGGAAAACATTTCCGGAGAGCAGGAAGGTGAAGTTGTGTCTTTATAGGGTTTTGCAGGAGTGCTGCCTTTTGGAAATACAGCAAAGACCTCTTAAACAGAAATGATGGTGAACAGAAAATAAGATTATTCCTGAATTGGTTTTTTCTCTGTCTCCGTCTTAGTCCCTTTACCATTTCTTTGAGGAGATAAGTGTGGGTAAAATCTCTTAATATTTACAGCAAAATGCTGGGAGGACAGAAAACTCAAAGATGCCAATAGAGAAGCACAGTGAATAAAAGGTCTACCCAAACCAGCTTATGGAATTATGGCAATCCAGCCATTCAACACGTAATAATACTTATGTCCATCAGACACAACATTTTATGATGTGCTTTTGGGTAGCAATATTCTGTGTTTGTGGATTTTGCCAGAGGGGAGATGGAGTTTGCAGAAAATACAAAGGAAGCAGTGTGCAGAAGAGACATGTGCTTTGAAGTAACATTAAAAACAATTTCTGTTGTATACAGAATATATACAAGATGATTTAACTTTCTTCTGTTTAAGCATGACTTAAAATATCTCCTTCACCAAACCAGTGTGTGTGTGGTGTGAGAATGAGGGCACATAATAATATTCCACTGATATCTGACAGATAAAATTTCATTTCTAAAAGGCCAAAGCCTGACACCGTGATACAAACACCTTATTTCAGGGTGGATAAAATAGAAGATGAAAGTTGCCCTTAATGAAAATCAAAATTATTTCAAATTGCAAAACGATGACACTCTGACTTGACCATGCTTCAAAGCTTTGCATGTTGATACATTTAGTTCCTGCCCTTATTTTTATTCAAAGTTCAAGAAATTTGTGATGATTCATTCACTTCCTCCTATATTGCCTGTGACTGTTGGACTTGGTATTGGTTTCAGGTAATCTGTGTGTAATCCTCTGGTTGTCAGTTCCTAGTTAAATTATCCAGTTAACAGCTAAAAGAGGTTTCTTCACGTGTCACATTTGTAAAGAACACCTTTCCCTGTTTCTAAATTGTCCTTGTAACCCTTTCCAAGAAGTGAGAAGTCAATCAGCCCCTATTGAATAAGAGCTTATCTACATGATTACCAGAAAATTAATCTGAATTAGCCATTTAAATAGTGGAGCTAAATCACTTTAAGACCTTATTGTGGACACTTGTATTCAGAATTAAATTAGTGTTAATTTGATTTGATTTCATTCACTTCACAACATGATAACGCTTTTTTACACCACTTTCTACTGTAATCCTATCAGACTTTCTAAATGGGCAGAGAAATAAGCTGTAGGAAGTGGCACCAGTTATTCAGTGAGCATCATTTCAGCATCTAATTGTAATTAAATTAAAGATACAGGAAAGTGTTTTGGGGTAATAGGCTATTGAATATGAAAATGTAAAATGAGAAATTGAAGTCTTGACCACTTTGCACAAAGATATGTCCAGACTACATGTCTTAGGTTCTATTGTTGTTTCCACTGGAGAATAGTCTTACCACCTTATTAAACTTTGGTGGATTGTTTCTGAGTGTCATACCAGTTTTATTTCAGTTTGTTATTATCCATTCTTCCTTGTTTGAATGAGTGAAATAACATTTGTAAGTCATTCTTGTGTCTTCAGAAAAAAACAGCTACAGAAGTACAAACTCTTACTCAGCTTCTTCCAAGGTGGACACTGGAAAAATAATCTGGTAAAGGAAAAGACAGCCTGTTTCTGACATGTGAGTTCATCACAATGTAATTGTGTTACATGCTTCATCTGCAAATCAGATCAGAATTTAATCCAAGCCTTTTTATACCAGCTAACACATTTTGTCTTCAGTCAGAAATATGCTGTTGCTCCCACTGGTTATGCCCAAGGATTATTAATATTTGGCATCAAGTTCAATTTCATTCGGTGACTCTAACAGAGATCAACCTTGTTTGATCCCTTGCTTTTTCTTTGGGGAAATTAATTCCAAATGATGCAGCTGAATTGAAGAACTGAGAATTCAAATTTATCTTCTCTGCTGGGTGAATGAGGATACATATTTATAACATGAATAGTAAACTCTACCTCTTGGCTTCCCATATTTTATTACTTCCTACCAGTAGCAAAACTTCATGCTCTGAGCAACAGCCTTTCTAGTACGTTTTTGGAGTATTTTTTTTAACTCTCATATTCAAGAGTTAATGGTTCAATGACAGAATTTGATAAAGGAATATTCTCCTGTTTTTAATAAATTAATTTTATCTTGAATGTTGTTATAGATGGTTGAAAAAGAAATGTGTCTTCTGTTCCCCATTACTTCTATCTGTTCTTCCTGGCTTGTTCTTTGAGTCTCTGGGCTCTTCAAGTGTAGTTCATGTTCTGTTTCTTTGCTTTGTCTATGTGCCAGATACGGATACAGAATTCCTCTATAAACTTTTTAAAAGCCACTAATGAAAAAAAGACAACAACGAAAATGAGTTGACAGTACTAATATCGCTGGCTGAAATATCAAGGCTGATTTGTTCAAGGCTTTCTACCCAGCAAACCAGAGAACTTTGTCTTCTTGTGAGCTGCACCAATGCCTTTGGGTTAGAGACTGATGGGGTCTTCCACTCATTGCCTTGCTCAGCCCCAGAGAGCCACCACCTTTTCTCTTGCCTGTTAGACTGAGTGACACAGAACAGACCTAAACCCTCAGCCTCTACTCAAGCTAATTAACTTGCTTTTTTGTGACTCTTAGAACAAATAAATGCCTTCACCTTCATCCCCTACTCCACGGTTAGGCACATAGTAAGCACTGATGTTCTAACTTTATGTCACTTCTCCAACACAGCTTCTGGAAATGTCCTGGAAATGTGCCTAGTGAGGAAAATGTGCCTAGTCAGAAGATCTCTTCCTTCTAGTCTATCTAGACACGTATTTTCTTTCCCACAAGGTGGGATTAGCCATAGAAGTGTACAGTAGAAGGCAAAGTTCCTGAGCACAGTGGGACAGGAGTGCCTAGAACAGCTCCCAGGCGTGATGGTTCTCCACAGGTCCCCTGCCCATGGGTGTAACTGGCTATATATATAAGAGGATATATATATATATATAAGAGGATATAATTCCTACAAGAAAGTTTATCCATGCAGAAAGAGGAAAGCCAGCACCCTGTAAATTCAATAAGCACAACATTCTGTCCTGTGCTGACTCACCATAATTAGCTGCACCAGAAATGGAAATCAGCAATGCATTTAGAGAAAAAGTTGTTACTAATGATTAGAATACTTTCTGCCACCTCCCCTCTCCTGGCAACATCATGGGGGGAAATGTAGGGTTACTTCAGGGCCTTTGACATGGGGCTTCTACAAGAAACTCAAGCATTCTGAGCAACTGAACCCAAGAGTCCTTTTTTTTCCTGCTTCCTGGGCACGTTTTGGTCATAACTCCAAAACATTTAAAATGTCTATGAAATTGATGGGACATTAAAATGACATGTTTCCAGGGTGGTTTTTACTGCTGTGCTGTGTCTACCATGGCCATGCCCACCGTGTCGTAGAACTGTTCAGCAGATATGCCCAGATGATGATGATGCTGCTTTTTCAAAAAGCACTTTGAATTAGAATAATAACCACAATCTGCTACAAGACAAATGTTGATGAAAAGGGGATGCCAGCACCGGAAAATGTGAGAGAGCTGGAATTCCTGACAGCAAAGCTGTGTGTGCAGTAGTGTTATCCACACTTGGAAATGGGATGTCCCTCGGACAGCACTGCCTTCTGATGTGCAACGTGGGCCTGATCCAAAGCCTGTTGAAGTCAGTGGACTGATTCCCAATGACTTTTATGGGCTCTGGATTACACTCTAATTGCACTGATGTTCCTTTTAGTAAAGCTCTTAGTTATAATGAAGCTCAACAATGCTGTTTGTTTTTCCCTCCTTTCCAGGTGTTAATATTTTCTCTCTCTCCAGCTAAGCAAAGCCTCAGTTCTGAGGATGTAGAGCCTCAGAAAAAAGCCCAAATTTTTCCCCAGCTGCAGTGATCTGGTGCACAGAGATCACTATTGCTCAGTGCTGAGTCACAGCAAAGAAGGTGATGTAAAGGCTGTTAATGAAAGCAAAAGTGCACTGGCATTTCAAGCCTGATTTGACAATAAATGCCTCCATGTGTGAACGACCCACTCTAGTGAGAGAACCCGAAGCACCAATGAAATAGGAAGTGACCGAACGTGAAATGGGAGCAGAGTTCAGAGAGAGGAAAGATCTTCACAGAATCAGGGAGGGAATTTCTCTTCTGCTGTAAAAAACAAAAAGAAAACAACTCATAGTTCATGGGGGCACTGAGGCTTTCTACAACTTTTCCCAGAAAAGTATAAACAACAAAAAACCTGCCCTGGAGTGCCTGTTTTGAGCAGGTCTAGTAAATGCTGGTGTAAATTACCCTTCCCCTCCCTGGGGGACAGATCCCACAAGGACAGGACTGTCTGTCCTTCCACTACAAACCAAGGGTCGATACAGTGTCCTCTGCCTACTCCCATGATGGAAAGCAGGATTTGTGGCAAAATACCAACATTTACCCCACTAAATTCTCATCTTACCTGACAACTAAAATCATCTTCCCACTAGTCCCTCCCTGGCTGCTTTGGCTTCTTTAGTAAAATCGGATATTCCTGTGACAGACAGTTGCTAACTAAACATATTGACAAAAGCTGCCTATAAATTAATTAACTGCTTAAGCAAATCCAACAGATGGAAAATGGGGAATAGGCTGTGAGGGAGGGATGGGTGGACAGTGGGGGACACACTTGGACACCCTGTTGATGACATTCCCTTTCTCTTCCTGTAGTCTTCTCCTTTCTAACCAGAACATAGAGATTCCTAAGGTTTGTTTATTCAATAAACACTGTGGTCCAGCTGAAGCAAAGTGGTAGAGACCCATGAACGTGAATGAACCATTGTATTTATTTTAGGTTCTGACCATGAGTAGAGATTTAACAGCAAACTAAAAATTAGAGAAAAAATATAGGTCTAGGAATGCTGAAAATTGGAAAATATTCCTTTAATGTGTTTTATTTAGGATAAGCAAAAATTATTTTTCTTATTTACCTAGAGCAAAATATTCTTCCCCAATCCAGTTTATTTAACTCATTTTATTTTGAGTCTCTTTCAAACAAAAAATTAATTTTAGAATAAAAATTCAGAAAGGTTCACTTAGAAAATGCCAAAGAAAAAGATTTTTGTATTTCCCCAATTGAACATTTCAGTTTCAGCAGGTGTCAAAAAAAAATGTTTCATTTTTTGAGTGAAACTATTTGCATAAGTCAGCCTGAATTTGCTAATCAGTTCTCTCCTTCCACTCAAAAAAGGGGTTTTTGTTTGTTTTGCTGTTTTTCTTACAGATTTGTTATTCATCATTTTCTTTTCAACTCCACACTTGAGTCCATGTGTGTTGTTTTTTGGTGTGGAAAACGTTATTTTACTTAAGGAAAAACGCACTATCACACTTTCTACACTAAAGTAGAAAGCTTGATGTGAAAAAGACAATAGGTGAGATGGGCTAACAAAATGATTTGATTATTAAAGTATGAGCAGAAACCGTCTTACATACACTGACAGACAAGAGTTGAGAGTTGAAGAGTTGAAGAGTTGAATTTCCATATCTCAGTGTTTCAAAGTTTGCCCAGAAAACATGTGTATATTCTGTACACAAAAAAAAACCAAAAACAACAAAAAAAAAACGAACAAAAAACCCCCACCAAAACAAGCAAAAAAACAAACCAAAAACTAACAAAACAAACAAAAAGCAAAATAGCCCAAACAAAAAAAAAAAAACCAGCAAAACAAATAAACAAAAAAACAAAAAAAAACAAATCAAAAACAAACAGAAAACAACAACAAAAAAACCAAAACAGAACAAAACAAAACAAACAAACAAAAAAACCAAAAACACAAAAACCCCCCACCCAAACAAACAAAAACAAAAAAAACAAACAAAAAACAAAACAAAAAAAAACCACCAAAAAAAACCAAAACAAAACCAAAAACAACAGAAAAACCCAAACCAAAACAACCCCTCCAAAACCCCCAGAAAACTCCCCATAAAACAAAAAAATTAAACAAAAACCAAACCAAAACAACAACAAAAAAAACCCAAACACAAACACCCCCCCCCAAAAAAAACAACAAAAAAACCCCAAAACCAAACAAAAAAAAAAACCCAAACCAAAACAACACAAAAAAACCACAGAAGTTCCAGAATCTGAAAAACCTTGGGAAAATGAAAAAAAAAGAAATCTCACTAAATCACTGAATACTCAAAAATTCCTGGGACTTAAAAAGTTTAATGAAGATTTGCATCATCAAAATCTTTTTGTTTCAGCAGCTGAGCATCTCTGCAAGACATATCTTGCTGCTGCAAGCAGCATATGAAATGCTGCTGTTATTGTTGTTCTTACAGAAGGAAGATGCAGTATCTGATGTTAAAGCCTTTCTAGTATTTTTTGAGTTCCAATTACCTGTTTTTAGCTGTGTGAAATGTCTGTATTTAACTGGCAGTTGTTCTGGTTCAGCTGAGGAATTGTAGGAGGTTGCTTATCTAAGAGTAAGTTTTTCAGCTTACGGGTTTACAAAGTTGTTCTAGTAAACCCAAAAATGCTTATTCGTCAGTAATACTGTATAAAACTATATAAATACTGTATAAATGACATCTAAAATCTTATGTAGATTTTAGATACTTTAGAAGAGACACTGAAGATCCTGTTTTTCATAGGCAATTTCCTATCTCCTCCCTTTTTTGCTGTGTATATTCTTCAGTAGCTGGGCAAGCTGTGCACATCTCAGTGCAATGTTCCTATAAAATCCCACCTATAACTCACCTTGGCACCTTAAATTAATATTATTTACCTACTTGTGTGTACCACACCCTTTATGCACCTAACCCTTCAAATATTAAGACAACCTTGCAATGTTCACTCATTTTAGGTGTCACTTTGGTATATGATGCAGGACAGGAATTAAACTGTGGGCCCTAACCTAAATAAAGGCTTCAAGACAAATCTATAGCTCAATTTTTGTTGCAGCCATTGTAATTTCCAAATGTTTCCATCAAAAAAAAAATTAAATTAACTTACCATGAAAATATTTGTTCCTAGTCCTGGGTCTAAATATTCACTTCTTCAGTTGCCTCCTACTTAGCCTATAGTGCATCACCAGATTTTTTTTCTGACAGTCACTTGCTTTCCCATCCATGACCTGCAGCACTTTATTGTCATTTGTGCTCACATAAAGTGCACCAGTGGTGTCTCTTGCAGCTTCTGAATAGATAATTTACTTTGGTCTACGCTTGGCCTGGCAGCTTTTCTCTTTAAATCTTCTGTATCAGTGGAAGCTATGACAAATAATCAAAGGCTTTCTACATCAGAGATTACCCAAATCTTAAAATTATTTTAAAAGCATGAAAATATTTAGTTTGGTTAACATTGATAAGCTACATTTCCAGCAACACTGAAATGAGTAAAGGGGCTGTGGTGAATCATACACTGTAAGTATGGTTTTTATTTGGTCTTGGTCATGGAAGTATTATTTTCTTCTGAAGTCTGAGTGTAATTTATTTGTCAGGTTGAATGGTCAGAGAGAAAGTTGTTCATTGACCCAGAGAAATGTATGGTGTCCTCATGATGATGGAGAACATAAAAGAGTCTCCTTCTTGGGAAATATTAGAGTTGATAGGGAGTGTTTGAAGAAGAAAGTGTCAAGGAGACTGACAGCAACACGGACAAAAGGAGGAAGGGAAATAGATGATGAGAGGCTGAATTTGTTCTCTTTGGGATTTCACATTTAGGAATTTTAACAAAGAAAGGGTCATTATCTGGGCAGCATAACTTCCTGCTCCCATCCTCTATCTCTTCTTGTCCTTTCATGTAACTGAAAAAAAGCGTCTTTCACACAGACAAACAGCAGAGGAAGTGGAGGAAACACAGTGGACAGAGGAGAAAATCCCTCTGGCACCCAGCTTTGCAGTGCTCCCCGTGGGGTGGGATGTGGCAACCTCTCACTTGCACCCTGGCTTCACTGCTCTTTGAAGTCTCCTTGCCCCTCTGAAGCTGGGAATTATTGGTTGTGCTCTTTTAGTGTTCTTTGGTTTTATTTTGTTTTTTTTACTGGTTGCTAGGCTTCTCGAGAACTGTGTTAATTCTTTTCACAAGCTGTTTGGTCTGAGGCTACTTATTTACCAACCCAGCCCTACTTAATCAAAGAGAAATTCCACCTTTTACTCATAATCCAATTGTAATATTATACATTAAACCAAATATTTGCTGTACTGTATGAAGTCCATACAGGTTTGCTGTTTGCTTTCTTTTCCATGGATGGGGTTATTGGATTGTACGTCCCAGTAATACAAGCTGTGAAAGGCAAATAAGCTCTGAAGTTACATAATATTCTGCTGGCATTTGATTTATTATTTCTCTCCTTGGCCTCATCCTTAACCCTACCCACCTTAAACCTCAGATTCTTAACCTGGTCTAATTCAAATCCTCACCTCTTGCCTGGCTTCAGTCTGGTGAATCCCTTCTGACTTAGCACAAAAGCAACAACTCACATTAGACCCCTGGGAGTGGGGTTGTCCTTAAACGGGGAATTTGGCCATTGGAATAAAAAAAAAGGGGAGGAGGTGAAGGAGTTATGAGGCTGACAGGAGGTCTGCAATGAAAATACTCAGAGCAGGAATGATGAACTACATAATTAACTCAGATTCTATCCGATTTCACGACTCACTTTTGCAGTCCTTATGATTAGCTGTGGGTCAGTTGTCTAATTCTGCCACCTTGTTGTGCATCTCTACAACAAAACAGAGTGGGGTTTTTTCCATTGTGCCATTTTTATGGAGCAAAGTATACACTCATAAAAATCCACAATTATAACAGCAAGCTTTAATACAAAAATAATGATATTATGTATGTGATGAACTGCCCAGCTCCACACAGGAAAAAGGGACTGGTGAATCCAAGGGACAGGGGACTTCTCTTCATCAGAACAAGAGCCTGGGTGAAGGGTCTCCTCTATAAACAGCTCCAGGTTGGTTGGTTGGTTGGTTGAGCAAAACAGCAGTTTGTGCTTCATTTAGAATTTCTGGAGTGTCTACCTTGGCAGGAAGTTACCAGGAGAAAAATACACGAACAGATGTAAGGTGTGTACATATATATGCAATTAGGTATTTGTGAAGTTTGCTGTACTTAAGGACTGTAAAACCCAAGAAAATGAGACACAAAAGAAAGGCTGTTTCCCTTGCAACTTTCCTTTGCAAATATTTAATAACTGTGTAATAAATCTTTACTAAAGAAAACAACAAGCAAAACCCTACTCTGAAGTTTACTGTGCCAAATTTAGAGACTGCTCAGCCATTAAAGTGTGAAACAAGGTTATTTCAGCCTTGATTTAATTGCAAATCTCAGCCCAATCTTAACTAGGGAGTCATTAGCAATACACCATTATAAAAGAAATAATTCAGTGTATTTACAGTGCCTCAGTTTTCATGCCATCCTCCCACCCTCAGTTGTACCATTCAGCAGGAAGGAGAGTTTTCTACTTGATAAGGCTCTGGATAAAAGATGCTACTGGCCAAAATCCAATCTTACCATTTATAGAGGTTATAGATGAAATTCTCCTGTTTCTTCCAGGTATATTTTTAACTGCTATATGTATAATTCATGCTGGCAAGTATGTAGCATTTATACCTACTGTGTACCCTTAGAATGACCAATATTTATGCAAAAAGTAATACAATTTCTTTGAGTGTGTGTGTGAAATGCAGGCTGGTTTTGCTACAACTTGTTAACAATTCAGAAATGCCAGTGGCAGGCAGATGTTCAGTTCTCTTTTTGTCTAAGGTTTTGGCAGACTGTTTTAGGGCAGTATTTGATTTTGCTACATCTTTAAATTTAGCTCCACAGAGTTGAGGAATTCAGGTATTTTAGTTTCTGGTCCAGGTAAACA
Organism: Manacus candei; assembly: GCF_025592945.1. Lineage (NCBI taxonomy): Eukaryota > Metazoa > Chordata > Aves > Passeriformes > Pipridae > Manacus > Manacus candei. The sequence continues at coordinate 2,056,007 of NW_026138092.1, forward strand.
AGATGTGTGAGAACTCCCCTGACTTCCAGAATTGCACTTACAGATCTTTTCCTCATCTTAGCTGGTCAATGAAGTGCAAACTCTTCTGATTGACTGCAAGTTTCCATTTATACAATGGTCCATCATACCCTTTGTGAGGGTCTTGACTATTTGCTATAGGTCAGTCCAGATGTAAAGCCAGCTTACGTGAGGGCAAGACTTAAAACATAGATTTTTTAGTTTAATGCCCAATAAATTTCATATGACACCTTAATTGGCTCTGCTATAGTTCTCAGTGGATTGAGGAGCAGTTTCAAGGACTGTTCATGAAATAAAAAAGAAATACTTTGATGTTATGAGAGAAAGGGTCTTGATCAGCAATCTACACGTTCCAGCCCTGATCTGATGTACATGAACGCTCAAAGGTCTTCCATGAAAGTGCTTTTGGGGCTTAATTATCTCTTACAAGGAGCTAAATATGGAATCAAAGCAGGATGGTCCCAGGCAAGGCAGGTGTAAGCACTTAACCTCACTCTCAGTTTAATTCCTGGGATTCAGCTCTTGTGAGCACAGAAATACCATTCTTGGAAAACACTGGGATGAGGCAATTCAGTCTCCCAGGCTGCAGGGTTGAGCTCTGAATCAAAGTTTACAGAAGAAATGTCAGTACTAGTATCTATTTCCCATAATACATACATACATATATATATAAATATATATATATATGTATAAGGGAGAGAGACTGAAAGGTGTGTTATCATTATTTCAGTGTTACTGAGAAGAGCTGTGAGTAGAATTAAATAGAAACTTAAGGTAAACATGTTGTGTTCCTGCACTGGAATGTGCTTGGCTTCTTTTATAGTCAGGTTCATTATTTGAACATATTTATTCATTTTTAATCAGTGTGCTTCATTTTCAAATAGCTTTGTACTTTCCCTGCGTGCCAACACTTTATGCTTTATTTAAAATTGCATGATAGAAGTGAATATCTGATTATGGAAGCCCACTGCAAAAAACACTGTCTGCTTACTCATTGTAAAAACAAATCAAACATCCAAACATGATTTTTAATACAAGCCTGAGATCAAAGGACAAAGTGGCTATGTTCTTCAGAAAACAGCAAAGAATCCTTATTTTAATGTATTTGAGCAGGGCAGGTGTCACTAGCAAATTACATTACAGTCCTTCACTAATGCAACAAGGAAAATAAGCAATAAAAGACACCTTATTTGAACTCAGGGCTACAGTGAATAGTTGGATTTGTTTTCAAAAGCTCTGTCCTTGTCAGGATACTGTCATTACAGACAAAACATTTTTGGTGCTTTCTCACACCTTATAACCTTTTCTTTTCAAATAAGGATCCTGTGCAGCTGCATCATATTTATTTATTTATCAGATTTATTTATTAGCAAGGCTTCCAGGTAGTCAGTAGATCACAGGCAGTGGTTTCTTACAGGCCCCTGAACTGATTCAGGGTGTGAATTTTGACACGTGACAAGGAAGGAAATTATGTTCATTTTGTTACAGGCAGAGTTCTTTTGGGAGGCTGAAGGAAAAGACTAAATTCCTGTGCCAGGAATCAAAACTCTCCATGTATTGGAGAGACAATGGGTCCAAATAACTGCAAGAAATGAGTGTTGGGTTTGTGGGTTTTTTGGGGGGGCAGGGAGAAAGTGGGGAAGGATAAGAAGGCATGTTAGAGTTTTATGGCATTCCTACAGTGTATTTTACTGGAAATATTAATGCATATTACTTCATTACTGATCTAAAATTCACCCACATATGCAAGATGTGCTGCAAAATAGTGAGCCATAAAAATAAATAAATAAATAAATAAATAAATAAATAAATAAATAAATAAATAGAAGTCAGTAACATTGCACTTGATAAAAATGAACTAAATCCAGAAAAATTTAACTTGACTCAGAGCCAAAACACTTCTTTTCTTCAGAAATAGCTCCTAATTGAAGATGAAAATAAACCAGATGCTAGAAATGTCAATTAAACATGTTTATTCAATCTGGTTTTTATAGTTTTTAGCTCTTCATACATAGACAGACTTCTGCTTTCAAATCATTACTAGTCTTTATTTTTAATTTTTAGGGAAAGGAATTATTTTTCTCCCATGGAGCATGACAGTGTATGTATAATTAGTATGTTCTTAAAGGCTGTTTTGCATGTCATTTTCCAGCATTCAATAATTTCTTTTATTTAGTCATAAAAGTACATTAGAGATATCATTTTGAAAAATTTCTACAGTGGCTAATGCAAATTACTGCTACCTCTACTGATCACCTGCTTGCTGCTGCACTATAAATACAAATTTAAGTTAGACTCTCTAATAGCCTCTATGAAGACTCATTGTAAGATGAGAACCTGAAGTAGTTACACCTGAGAGACTTCAAAAATTTCATTTACTTTTCAGTGCTTATTCTGTCTGTTTTCAGTTTTCTTGAACTAAACAATATGACCTGGGAAGTCTGGTTTATTGTTCACTTCCCTGTTACATGTGTCCTGTGAGAAAGATTTGCCAGAGTTTTCTCAGGAATTAATATACATCAAAACCTTGAAAATATATACAAATTGCTCTCTCTTTTTGTTGTTCTTGTTGTTTGTTATTTTGTTTGGTTTTTTTTTAAGAAAAGGACTCTTGCAAAATGTCACTCAGGAACTGTATTTGATCTTTTCATGTGTCTTCAGCTGTACCAGGGGAGGTTTAGGTTGGATACCAGGAAGAAATTTTTTACAGAGGGAGTGCTCAGCCATTGGAATGGGCTGCCCAGGGAGGGGTGAATTCTCCATCCCTGGAGGTGTTTAAGGACAGACTGGATGTGGCATCAGTGCCATGGGCTGGGAACCACAGTGGGGTTGGATCAAGGGTTGGACTTGATGATCTCAGAGGTCCCTTCCAACCCAGCTGATTCTGGGATTCTATGATTTTCCTTAAGGAATGGTTTTACTTTTTTGATGGAATGCTTTGAAAGGTTTGATAATCAAAATTTTTACATTTTGGCAGCTGATTGTGTAAAGATGCAGCTGAATTTGGTGCTTACCTGTCACGGGATGGGAACTGTGTATGGTCTGGGGTGCTACAGGGAGGGCAGGAGCGGCTGCACATCCTTCATAGAATCACAGAATCAGCTGGGTTGGAAGGGACCTCTGAGATCATCAAGTCCAACCCTTGATCCAACCCCACTGTGGTTCCCAGCCCATGGCACTGATGCCACATCCAGTCTGTCCTTAAACACCTCCAGGGATGGAGAATCCACCCCTCCCTGGGCAGCCCATTCCAATGGCTGAGCACTCTCTCTGGAAAGAAATTCTTCCTAATATCCAACCTAACCCTCCCCTGGCACAGCTGAAGACCCAGCCCTCTTGTCTTGCTGATGGTTGCCTGGGAAAAGAGACCAAATCCCCCTGGCTCCCCCCTCCTGTCAGGGAGTTGCAGAGAGTGAGGAGGTCTCCCCTGAGCCTCCTCTTCTCCAGGCTGAGCCCCCCCAGCTCCCTCAGCCTCTCCTCACAGCACTTGTGCTCCAGTCCCTTCCCCAGCCTTGTTGCTCTTCTCTGGACCTGCTCCAGCCCTTCCATGGCCTTCCTGAGCTGAGGGCCCAGAACTGGACACAGCACTCCAGGGGTGGCCTCACCAGTGCTGAGTCCAGGGCAAGATTCCTGATTCTGATCCTGCTGCCACACTATTCCTTCCACCACTCCTGTGGGGAAAACGCATCGTGCTCACACAGCCCACTACAACACACTGCAGCTCAGGAGAATTGACCTGGAACCTCAAACCATTATTTGCAACTTGACTGTTCAGAGCTGGAACAGCCATGAATTTGTTTTTCATAAAACCCCCACAAATTTCACCGCGAGCCTCTCTCGCAGCAATGAAGCATCTGTGAGTCAAACTGTTCCCCAGCTGTTCACTCCCTACCTGCAACCACAAGGATTCCCATCAACAGGGAACAAACAGGCTGCTGCTTCCAATAAAACCTTCTCACCAGTGGCTGGAGTCAGTGTTCAGTGGCAGCTATCGATATTTTAAATTTCAGTTGTTTCTTTGCAGGCCACTCAGAAACACAAGAGGTGTTTTTCTTACCTTAAAAAACTAAGAAAAAGGAAAAAAAAAATTCCATTAGGAAGGGGGAAAATGAACTAGAGGCTGTGGAGAATTGAATGAATATCCAACAAGTTGTTCGAAGCTTATCTTCAAATGAGCAAATCAGCTCAGAAGTCCTTAATAAATGGCCTTATCAATAAACCTCAGAAACTATAATTTCTTTTTACAATGTGGATATATTTTAGGTTTTATTTAAAAGCTCTTACTGATAACCAAATCTTCACAATCAGTTACTTATTTTTAAGGAACACATCACATTTACAGATTGGTGAAAACTATTTGAAGATTTATTTGGTTGGTTCTCTGTTAGACAAGGACAATGGAAAAAGAGATCAGAGACTAACCAGTGACTTCACACTTGGAGAGAATTCCTTGGCTTTTCAAGAGTACATTTTGTTAGTTTAAACTACTAGCACAGGATATCTGAAGATTGTCACATTCAGATAAGAATTCTGAGACTTAGGACCTTTCCCAGGTTTCATCCCAGTCTGCCCAAGGTCAAATCTTATTGCAAAATACCCATGACTTTTTCATGTTTCATCCTGTAAGACACAGTATTTCTGTTTTAGAAAGCTTAGGCAAAATTAATTGATCTGTGCTGTTTTGGTCAGAGAAATACATGGTCTGCATCTATGTAATGGAGAACTTCTAGTCCCTTCATGCATTGGAACAGAAAGTTGTAACTTTATGATGAGAACTGCCATGCCTCAAGTGTGATGGGTTTTACTGACTTTAAGGGGGGTGCATTTGACAATGATGGAGTCATCATTTGCTCTATTTTCAAGAGATCTGGAGATTTTATCCAAGGGAGGAGCTCACACTCTAAATGTTAATTCATGATTTGAGCTCCTCTAAATTTCTCAGGTGGCAGCAACAGTGTAAAAGCAATTAGTGCATGGAAAGGTGGAAAAAAAATCCACTGTGACACATTTTTGGAACTCCATTCCCAGTGATAGCATATGATCCAAGAGGAGGTTTCAGCCCTTAAAAAAATGACCAGATAAAATCTACCACGGTGTCATTTTAATTTGAATTTAAAAAACAAAATCAAACAGAAACCCTCAGTGTTTTTTATTTTATTCTAGCTTTGCTGTAATTTGCCTTTGGTATTAGGACACCTAGATTGATCTGATCACCTCAGATCATGCAACAGTGAAATGGACCTATTTATTTATTTTGAATTGATCATTTATTTTCTTTTGCATTCTTCAGGTTTATGTTCTAACCACCCCCAGCTAAAGGTGCTGGATGGTTTGGCTTAAGTTCTCTGAGGAAGTTTTTAGATCAGCTTTTGTATCAAAGGCAATACAGACAATTCAAATCACTTTTGTTTCAAAGGCTTCTCAGCTAGCTAAAATATTACATTGGGCATATAAGAACACTTGGCATTCATGTGTTTCATTTTTCCCAATGAATTAGTGAGCATTTCTGTCCCCTCCATTTAGAAGGTGAGGATTAAGAGGAACATCGTACTGCAGGTGTTATTAGACAAAAACAATGGATATTAAGCCATTATTTGTGCATTAGCAAGTTTTCCCCAAGTAGGATTTATCATTTCAAGACATTTTGTTTTGTGTTGTTCTTCTTTTTCCTGTCTAATCACCTCTAAAATTATGAACACTCCAAGAATAAAACATCCTGAATAGCAAAGCAGCTTGAAATATTCATAACTAAGAATGCAACTGGTAATGCTCATAAACAAAGTTGTTTGGAGACCCCTTTATTAATTTTTAATTTATTTTCAGTCAATTCCTTATTAGTTCCAAATTCCTGTAGGGGATTCTGTTAATTAGTCATGTGTAAAATATTCATTAAAAACAGCTTCCTATTTTCTTGTTTTATTGCAAATTTACATTTCTAATCTTATAACCAAAATAAATGCCATTGGGTAGAGAGACCACATTAATTTTGATCAAACCCTTGAAATAGAAACCCAGAGAATAAAAGATATGGTAATAAAATCATAGTTACATTGTGCTTCCAACTCACTAGAAACAGGTATGCATATTTCAAACTGTTGTCTACTTCAGATATAAAAAAGAGATATTTTAGGAATTATTGCTAGGGGAGGAAAAAAGCCCCAACAAGCAAAAGGAAAATCACAGTCTTCCACTGGGGCTTTCCATGGGCATTTCCCCTTCAGAATTTGATGGGTCTGGTTATAAAATAAAGACACTGCTTTTGAAATCTGCTCCAAAATGGAGGAAAAAAATGTTCCCAAACAAAGTTTTTCTCCAATCACACCTTTTATCTAATGATTAAACAGAGGAAATGTGATTTCCTGTGCTTTAGTTGGATGACTGGATCTCAGAGGTCTGAACTCAGCTTTGCTCCTGATATCCAGTCACCTTCTGGCAGCTCAATCCCTCTGGACCTCGGTTCTCTCTGGGTAAACCCTGACTCTCATATTTCTGGCCCTGTGGGTTCTTTGGTCTTGTCCTCAACTTTAAATGTGTGATGAGGCCACTGGAAAGTTTTGATTACTATTAGAAGTAGAAGTTAAACGTGCACAAATATTTCTGGAGGCAGAATCTTTGGATTGTCTGTTCCAATGTGTAGCAAAAGGAGAGGCTTCTGTCTTTCAACTGTGCCAAGAACTGCAGGACATTACTGTATTTGGACCATAACCTTGTAATATTATGTTTATATTATGTTATTCCATTTATATTATGCTATGCTATGCTATAGGTCACTTCTGTGGAGGTAGGGATATACCAGTATTTCTTCTTTTTCTCATCTACTTTGGTAATTATCAGCATAAGCACAGAGGAATAGTTCCAACAAATGTAAGCATTGATAAAAGTTCTGTGTGCAGATCAGAAGCCAAGCCCATAGCTTGGCACAGGTCTCCATAAAACCAGGGACTATTATTTTCTCTCAATGGGGCACATCTCCCACTGATGTCAGGCATATGGTTAATTTGCTAAAATAAAGCCAGCTTGGTTTCTTTCTCTTTTTTGTCAGGATGGCTGATAATCAAAAAAAAAAAAAAGAAAAAGGATATTATTTTTCTTCATTTTTCTGGAGAAAAGACACTAAAAAAGCAGGGGAGAAATACTCTGGAAATGGTACCTACTGTTGAGAAGCAAACTGTGAATATAAGTCATGGCAAAATATTGTCCAAAGTCACAGTCTTGACTCTTTAATCTCTTTTTACACTAAATACAGAGAGGCTGATACAGTTTCCTGCCAGGAAGACAAGACAGGAAAAAGTAAAAACAATTCCTGTTAGAGGGACGGGAATGCAAAAATTTGTATATACAGAGGAAAAATCTAGAAAACGTTGGACAAGAAAAACAAGTATTCCAGTCCCAGCAGATCTGGACTGGAAGTGGGATGACTGATTTCTGAATGAGCACACTGAGGCAAATCAGCATAACTTTGCTACTGTCAGCATTTCTGGTTTGAGACATTTCTTCCCCCATCAAACCAATCCAGTTGAAGGAAAGTAGGGCTGGTAGGCTCAATGGCATCTCAACTAGGGCAATCTGCATTTCATGTTGAATTTCCATTTCATGAACCGCTTCTCCCTTTGTGATACCATTTACAAAAAAAATCCACTGGACATGAAATGCATAGTTTGTGGGATTCTAAATGTCATCAGGCAATTTAGAATTGCTTTGAAGCTTCTCTCTGAATTGGGAATGTTGCTGACCTGGATTCTCCCACTCAGTATTGCAAGCAGTCTGTCACGCTCCTGGAATTAGTGAGACACTGCAAGTGCTTCTGCTTGGTAATGTTTTCTACTCAGCTCGAGCCAAGTACACATCACTATGCAGTAAGCATAGCTTATGTCCCCCTGTATTCATCCCAGGAGTAAACTGGCTTTTCAATGGCCATTTTATGTGTACTCTTCCCCTACTTCATCCACTTTATCCCCATCACTGCGTTTGTAATAATTTTCTAAGTAACACTTAAAAAATTGTTTTATAAATTGTGACTCATCATCTCTTCCCTTCCTTGACGTGAGAGCTCAAAACTGCTGCTCCATCAATACCCAGAGTCCTCCTCAGATGCATTTAATGTGTGTAACATTTTATATTGTATTTCTAAGGTAATAATTATATATTGCTGCTCCAAATTCCAATAGCAGATTTGATCAAGACCAAATTAATCACTGCCTTAAAATCATTAGAGATTATGTAGCATGGTGCTGGCTGAGCTGAACCATGACTCAGCCTGGTAATACTCTATCTGAAAACTAATCACCATCCACCATATCATCATCTTGAGCCAGCAATTCATCTCCATTATCTCAGTGGCTCTTCTGATTGCAACTAGATCAAAACATCTTGCTGAAGTCCAGATTAATTTTACCTCATCTTTTTTTTCGCTCAGCTCAGTATGTGGAAAAAGTCGATTGGTGATGTTAGCCTGAGTTCAGCAAATGCCAGCCAACTCTGCTGAGATGTTTTCCACTCCATCAGTTCTCATAAATTAATTCCTCTGTGATCCTCTCAAGTTCTTCACCTGGAACAAAAGCCAGGTTAAAAGTTTACATGTCCCGGTCACTCATCCTTTCCACTCTGCTTAAACTCGAGCACCACATTTTGTTTAACATTTGGGGAGTGGAGCCTGGGCTGCAAAATCTGTCACATGCCCCCAGTTATCATCTCTGCCAGTCCCTTATCCCCAGGCAGCAAAGACCTTCAGATCCTGAAGTCTTCTTTGGTTAACTTAAGTGTATGTTTACATTCCCTTCACTGAAGATCAGTTTTATGTTTTCCCTTTGTTTTCTTGGATTTTGCATCCAATGCATCTCTGCTTCTGATTCATTCCTATTAAAAGTGTGAAGAGAAGTGTTTACACAGTAATTTTGCCATGCTTTAGACCTTGGTGGAAGTTTCCCCTTCTCTGTCATTCAGAAATCTTCCTTAGCCTTTTGTTTTCCTTTCCCCTGGACATTTTTGAAAATTCTGTTCTTTTTTTTCTTTAATATTTCAGCATACAGGAGTTCATTATATTTTGAAGCATCTCATTTTCCTCCTTCAGTTCTTGACTGCTAGAATGCATTTCAAGTGTGTTAGGGGCATTTTTAATCGTGCTCTCTCTCTCTCTCTCTCTTAAGAAGTGTTATGCAAATCTGTTCTGTACTTAATACACTTCTGTTCTGAAGGAGAAAGGTTTTAATGTTTCAGTTGAAATTCTTCAAATACAAAATCCACAATACTGAAATGTTAAATAATAAAAAGTGTGACTTTCCATCAGAGCAAAAGTTTTAACAAGGGACTTCCACAGGTCTCAATGAAATAATTAGGAAAGGAACAGTGAAATATATTATTCCTATGGCAAAGTTACAAAGTACATCTCTTTGGAGACATTGTGTATGTATTTGTACAGAAACTGAGACAATTTCCAATTAGGCTCATGTTTTGATTCTTTTGCCCTGTTAATGCAGTCAGCCAGTACAGGGGCAAGTTGGTAGGGTTGAGTGCAGGAATGGCTGCCTTAATTCTCTCTTTGGGGTTTGGTGAAGATTCTCAATTTTTAATGTTTTCTGTGTATTGCTGATTCCTTTTACCTACCTCTTTATTTATTCTTGATTTCACACTAGTGTACTAGGAGGATAATTGTGCTAGGAATTCTATGCAACACATATGTTAATTTTTTTTCAAGGATATTGTGCATTTGCTGTAGGCTGTAATTGTTTTGGAAGATTGCACTGAATTAGAGAGAGCACTTCGGTTCAAAATGAGATGATATTGTGCCCTCTAGGACTCTCAAGATGTATATTTAGATCCTGCCTTGACAAAGACTCTCTACATAACCTTGGCATGTCCCCTCATCTCTCTGTTCTTCATGTTTCCAGCTACCCAGCCAAGACAGAAACACTCCCCAGCTCTCATCTTTTTGGGGTAGATTGCAGCATGCCTTGGTGTTTTGCTTGATTTTCCCCAGAACAATCACCTTGATTTTAGTGGGATAACTCCAGTGCACGAAAACTCTGCAAAAGGCATTCTTTTCATCAGATGTTTAAGAGGTTTATAAAGCTTTAGCCAAAATAATTTTAATGCTGTGTGACATATGTCGTGTCCAAGAAAACACTAGACAATTATCTAACCAGTATGTCCTAATTAAAAGCTGTAGTTGAATGATGTCATGCTCTGAAACGAAAACTATCTGACAATTTTCTTATGAAAAGGTGTAACTTTTGAGCTTTTCCCCCTGTAAGCTTAATTCTCTTCCTTCAGCCCATAAGATCACTGCCTAGCTGTTTTCTTTCAAAAGTGTATTTCCCTGTTAGGAGAAGACATGTTATTTCTATCTGAAGTGCTTAATATCCCATATTGTAAAAACTTTCCCCAAGAGAATCAATCTTCAGCCTTAAAGGTTATTTCACTTTAGTTCGCAGCAAACCGCAATTTCTGCCGTTTGATCCCTTCGAGCCGGGGAGTTGGGAAGATTATACATGGTTTATACTGCATGGATTTTTAATGTTTCACACATTAGCTTTTAAAAATTGCCTTCGCATTCCCTGTATTGATTTTCCGTGGCTCCCAACGTACGGCACCCGCTGAGTGGCTTTGCCAAACCCTCCCCATGAAAAGATGAGACAGGAATCCTCAGCAGGGGCAAAGACAACCACGGATTAAAAAACCCAACATCCAGTTGACCGTTTTTCTTAAACCTCATTGTGAGCTTTTTTTTCTGTTTTGGGGTTGGTTTTTTTTTTTCTTTTTATGATGGCGTGCACAGTATAACTGCCTAAGGGCACGCTTATTATAGACTGTATTTTAAAGCTGATTAAAAATAAATTCTCCATGCCTGTCTGAAACTTATTCCACAGAGAATCTTGTTTCATATCAGACGAGTAAAAGGATCTGTTGCTTATGTTCACCTTTTACCTCAGCCCGCATTTAAAAACTCGTATCAAATTTCCATTCCACTCTGTTCATTATCCAGTCTTTCTGCTTTCATCAGAGAAAGCATTATAATGACTGTGACTTTGAAAAGTTTTATAATTAATGTGTGCATGGGCGCATATATATTTATATATTATTTTATTTTATTTATACTCCACATAAAAATTAGGCTATCAAGGCTGACAGAACGGTCCTGGTACCATAATAAACACACTTCTCCTTGCAATCATTCTTCAGCACACAGGACTTGGCAAACTGTCAGATGGCAGGATGAAGAGGTAAAGCACAGAATCTGCAAATTCTGGCCATGCACGTGGGAATAGGTTCTGGACTTTCCAAGAAACTTGTGGAGCAAATGAAACCTGGCAGGATCCATGTGGAAATTCGTTTCATCTGTTTTCATTTTGCACTGTCTGTCATCTAGTTTTTGATCACTAAATGGAAAAGAAAAATGAAGTTCTGCCATATGCATTCTATAAATTTCAATTTAGCTATCAGGTGTCACACCTGCCACAATTTTGCTTTTATTTTGCTGCGTTTCAGACAACAGACATAATCATTTGTTTGTGTTACCGACTCTGGCTTGGGAAAGTTTATTTATGGTAGTGTTTGCAGTAAATCTGCTCATTTCCAACCATTGCTGTATAAACCTACCCCTTGAAATATAGACAGATATGTCAGCTTGTGGAGGAAACATATTGTACAATGTTAATTAAATGGCAATATTTATAATCTCTGCTCCTCCACTGCAATCCCCTGTACCCTGAAACTGGTTGCTGTGACATTTTGAACAAAGGTTCACACTGACCCCACACCCACAAAGCCTCAATGCATCTGCTTTTTAACAACTCACTCACTGTTTATTTAATATATCCAGACCTGACTGTTCATACTTCAGAAGAAGGACCCTGTGCAGGGTAAATTTATGCTGTTATTAGCCAGCAGGATTAATAGCAGCAAGTTATCTCTCCATGAGCTGTCAAATATATTTATACTGGAACCTCTTCTTCCCCAGTTGTGGTTGTTTTTTTTTTTTTAATAGAAAAAACATAAAAAAAAAAACTTGAAAAATTCATAAATAAATTAATCTCCTTGCCAAGTCTCAGGAGAAAGCTAGGTCAAATTTTGTTGGGAAACACTGATTGGGTGGCAATGAATTTTTCCTTGGCTCCATTTCAATTTCTCTGAATTGTTTTTGTCAAGAAGAGATTGATGGAAATTTAAATAAAAACCGAAAGAGAAGTTAAAGTGCTTTGCTCTGATTCAATATCTTGATATTTCAGTATTTCAATTTGAAAGGATTTTTCTACTTGAAGATTTTTTTTCTTTACAATTTTAATTTTTCAACTGCTATCTTATGTTTTCAGGTAGTTTGTGCTTTCTCATTTTGACTCAGGTGTTTTGGAACTGTTTCAGGGGTTTTTGGAATTGCTGGAAAATCAAAAAATGTTCATGAGGTTCTACAAAAAGTAGAAACATAAGCCTATTGATTCGACTTTTTTATTTCCTCTTTTCATATTATCTCCTTTAAAGAATAAATCTCTGAGCTATAATGTGAGACCAGGTATGCAATGCAAAATGAAAGACCAATCTATTAAATATTATTCCAGTAATAAAACACAAGCCATATAGCAGTAATATTAATGAAACAGCATGATACCATGAATCATGATATATACCTGAGTATTGTTATTTTGGATTATAGGATCATTAAGTCTTTTTTTTTTTTTCAGTTGGGGGTAGGAGGAAAGATTGACAAATGCATTCCAGTTCAGCTTTAATTTATACCATAATTTTTAATGACGCTTCATTGCAAGATTTTATACTTGCCCTTGGATAGATTAGAAGTTGACAGGCTTTCAATTAATTACAGTAATTTTGAAAAGTTCAGATTTAGACTCTGACAAATGTTGGTCCAGGATTTGAGAAAAAAACAATTCACTTTGAGAAAATAAGCAAGAGGATTCATAGGGGGACAGAGAATATCTGTAGAGTGGATATGCAATTTTAAAACTAACCTACCTGAGTCATAATGAGAAAGAAGCTTAAGTATATTGATAAGCACTGTGCAGAGGGGCCAACATCCTCCTCATGCACCCATAGACTCTGTCATACCCATCTAAAGGTGAGTGTGTCACTCAGCACGAGTTTATGATTCATAAATTTATCTTCTTGGAGCAGAAATTCGGAAAAATGGCAATGAAATAAAAACAGCAGTTCCCCTAATGGGGTGATGGTTTGGTTGGGTTTATGCTTTCCTTTGACTTCCTGGTATTCTACAAGCCTGTGTATAATACAATTTATTGCGATTTCCTTCATGGAGCACCGGGAAACCTCCCTGTGTCAGGGATATTCAGTCACTGCCAGCCCCAGCTCCTGCTGTTGTTTCAGAGAGTGAAAGAGCCCAGAGCCTAGAACCTCTGGTGGCAGGGCGATCAGTTTCTTACTGTTTTCGGAATATATTTACAAAAAAACCTTCAATATTTTCATTTTGTGCTGTATAAAGTGCTTATTTTCTTGCAACACTTGCTTATTTATGTAGGCATATTGTGTTGAATTAACTTCAGCTTCTTTGACTTAAAGTGCCTTGAATCCACACACAACTTTTTGAAGAGAATTAATTGGCATCATAGGTCCTTTGTAATTAATCCTCCTTAAGGCTGAGGTAATGCAGCTTTGCAGCAGGTCTATCACTTACCCAATTACCCACTGATTGCTGTGCTCTCTAGTCCTCCATCTGGACATCTGTAGAGCTCTGGGACTCAAAGAGCTGCATGCTCAGTCCCATCTGGAGGGGTGTCACAAAAGCAAATGTCTACAAGATGTTGTTGTAGTAAATAAAGCCGAGATGGTAATTCCTGCTCCTAGTCCCCGTGCCAAGTCCAAGGGAAAATGTTCTGTGATAGTGACTGAAGACAAGACAGGACCAAGCCTCAGTCAGTGCTCCCAACACCTGCCTGTTTTCTTGGAAAATGGAGAGCACTTTGGCAAGACATTCTGCAGTGCACACATACAGTGTGCTTCCAACACACAGGAAAGTTTCTCAAAAATCATTGTACATAACCAAACAGGAACACAAGAAAAGCTGGTAGATTCCCAAGATACCTTAACGAGAGGAAAACACCCTTTCTGCATAAATGCTGAGATCTGACCAGGTGGAGACTCTTCCCAGTGATCATAAATTATATGACCTGGCAGAAATTCTATGACCTGGCAGACGAGTGAGAGCTCTTCACGCAGTCATTTCTGTGTCTGTGTTGTGAAGCTTGGAAAAGTCAGGAGTGGAATCTGGAGCTGTGGGTCAGTGCTATAGTGCAGAGACAGAGCATGGGGGCCGAAATGCTGCGTGGCATCCTCAGATCAGAACGTGTAGCTGTGGGCATTGAGGGGCTAATGTGTGAACCAGGAGCACTTCTTAAGAAGTTTCAGTAATTCTTAAAGCATTGTTTACGCTGCAAAGTGAGATGTGTGGGTGTTATAAAGGACAGCCCATGGCAAGGCAGCCAGCTTGTTTTAGTGTGCCCAATTTCAAGACAGACTTTATTTTGTGAGTTGTCTAGGATTTCTTCCATTTGTGGGCCATTCATTTCTCCCAGGGGCAGACAATATATTACAGACCCAGCTTAATTTCCTTAATGCCTGTACAGAACATCCATGCTACTGAGTATATTCCCTGCTTCTGGTTGCTGCCTTTCAAGTTTTTCCCTCTTGGGTATTTTTGGCAATGAGGGTATCCCACTGCTTGAAATTATAGGGAGGAAAAGGTTTTCATGTGGATATTCCGTAGCTTTAAAAGAGGACCAAACATCTTAGTAGGATCATCACCTTCTCCAGCATAAAATTCTTCAGTGCTTTTCCTCCCAGGATTTCATCCTACCAGGCATTGACAGCTCGCCAAGGAAAGCACTTTCTGAACACATTTGCAGAGAGAAGCCTCCAAGAAAAGAAAAAAAAAAAAAAAGAAAGAAAGAAAAAAAACCCACCAAAACACAACAAACCACACACTGCTTTTTTACTTCATCCTCCAGATTTCCTGCTCCTGAAACCATAATGTTGCTCCTCCAAAGCTACAGAGCCAAATCCATCCGACCGCGTGAGTGCCAATACACGACATTATCCTGTTTATATTAAAGCCTGCTGCAAGTGAGCAGTGTGTCTTCCAGGCTGCTCTCATGGCAGTTTAGAAATAGAGCTGGCAAAACACAGCCGAGTTATGGCAGTTTAACACAGCCAGTCTCAGGCCTCCTGCCAGTTGTAGGAGGCGTCTCGTAAAGAACGGCGAGAAAAATCACGGGGCTGAAGTGCAAAAGTTTGCAGGGGGGGGTTCCTTGCCAAAATTGCCAGCTACGAAATCAAACAAATAGAACCTGTAAACGAAATGGTTAACATGGGAATTTCTGTAAATCAGCTTTAGGAAGTGGAGTGGAAGCCCCTGCTTCCGTTTGACGTAGCCCAGCACTCACTTCTTTGCCTCGTTTTAAAATTCCCATGTAAGCAAGCCTAACATGCTAATAAAATACCAAGAAAACTTAAAGTTTAGAAGGCATTATTTTTATCCAGAGTAGCTTAAATCAGTTTCTTTTGGCCTTGTATACCTTACCTCAGAGGGCAAGAAATATCAGACATTTGTTATTTCCTCCAGCGTCTTGAACACACACATAATTATGTATTTTAAAGAAACGCTTAAAACATCTTTTTCTTGTAATGTAGACCAGTGGGAGAACCCAGAGAAAAGAATAAATTGCAAGCATACATAGCAACCACATGTCAGTTTAAAAACCATGAAATAACCAAGCATGAAGGGGGGAGTTAAGGGATTACATGTGGAAGAAGTAACTCTAGAAATTGTATTATTCTAGGTTTTAGTCCCACCATTATCATTATTTTTAATGGTGATTTTATATGCTGTTGAGTAATAGTTTGTCCACATCCTGGCTTTTATTGAAGGAACTGCTTGCACAGCAATTGTGCTGGCAATAATCTCTAATACAGTTATGGTCACTTAATTAAACAATTTGGAAGTTTACTTTAGGTGACATTTCAAATTGAAATCTCAAGTACGTTATTCTATCATGTTCTCTCTTAGTATTGTTCAGTAAAATACTGTATTCAAGGAAATCCATGAAATTACAATTCAAAGGCTGTGATAAGAATGGATTATTTTTCTGGCGTTTTTAGCTCTCATTACAACTTTTGTTGCAAGACTAAGTCTACAGATTGAGTATAAAGTATATCAAGCTTTAAATTCAGGGATAAGTCATTGTTAGGACAGAGAATTTTGTGATAACACAGGCAGTAGATTAATCCACTCTGATGACAGCCTTGCAAGTCTATAAGGAACAGAACACAGAGCAAGATTTATCCATTGCACTGACAAGGACAGTGAGGGGAATGGGAAATGGAACAAAATTAGTCCATTTGCATGACAGCCTAAGACTATAATCATATGGTTCCACTCAAATCCTACAGTAATGGAACATAAAGAAAAAAGCATGAACAAGGCATATCATTTAAAATTATATTGTGCTCATCAACCTTTCCAGTGCCTGCAGAAAACATAATCAGGGAAGAAAAATTAATTTCAGTCTGCTAAATTACACTGTAAATACAGAGGGGATACAGCAGAATTGTTCAAGCAAACTTATTCATGCAGCTTTCAGAAGTTTGGATAAATTCATGCTGCTCTGTATTCACTAAGATGAGACTATCAAACTAGATCCTCAGCTTGCATAAAGCAGCAGAGTTCCCTCAACTTCAGTCAATTCAAAATCTTAAAATCTCCAAGGAAACCTTCTCCTTGATAGGGAGGCTTTGAAAGTACTGAAACAAAAGATAACTCCAGATACCTGGGGGAGAATTTTAAAGAATGAAGGTTGGCAAACAATGTGAAATATAGAATAGCAAATGTATATATCCCTCTAGTTCCCTGAAACACACTGCATCATTTTGTGTGCCCAGATATTTCTAGGATCAGGGCTATGAGGCTGTGGGGAAGGGATTTGTGAGCTGAAGTCCAGCATATCTCCATTTGAATTAGTTAAAGCAGCTGTGATAAGAGTAAGGGTTATAACACATGTAATATATCAAACATATACTATAAATCTATAGTTGGTTTATTCTTTAAATAATGCAAACTGAGGCGTGGGCACCAAGTAAATATGATGTCATTATTGGAAAGCTCTTAAATGCTTTGTCTAAGGGTCAAAGTCAGAATTGCATTAATTTTGTCATGAACCTTTGCACTTTCTCATCTAAACAATAGAATCTCATTTTAATTTCCTTTCTTTTTCCACGTTAAATGCAGACATTTCTGCGAAGGAAGTTGCATATGAGTATCTGCACGTCTCCTTTCCTGCAATCTTATGAAAAAAGCTCTGTCATATGGTATAATCAGCACTGGCTGTGCCACACACATATAGCAGCAGCGTGTTCTGAGAATATTTTAAATATTTAATCTGAAAACATCTGAATTAGTAAGTGAAGACTTCAGTGTAACAGTCCAACCAGTTCATAAATAGACTCATTGTATTTTAGTTCTTTGAAAGAGCAAGCCCTATAGCTGTGCATAAGCAAAGTTTCCACCAACTTTATCTTGCAGGCAGGAGTTGCCTGCCACACCTGGGGGTTCACATACACAACTATGTCTGACTGAGGCAAACATGGATTTCTGGCTGCTTTTTGAGCATTGCAAATTATATTCTGTTCTGTTTTCGTTGTTATGCCTACAAGCAGACCTTAAAACAATTCAGGCTAATCTCCCAAAAGGCCAAATGGTCCTCTGTGAGTGTGTGTGAGAACTTTGACGTTGTGTTCACATGGAGCTTGATGTGGAGCATAGATCTGAATTTACTGAAACAACTGGCAGGGCTCTTTTTCTTATATGCACACTAAACATAGTATTGATGCCATTTAAAATTAATATGGAATAAAGGATGGGGGCAATCAAACCAAACTGCTCACCAGCTACCTCTGTTCAATCTTTTGGCATTAGGAAGACAAGTCAATTTAGTCACTCTGCTACAATAATGTTTCTTATGTATTTTTGCATTTTTGCAGATTCCCTGCCTCATTCACAAGCTTTGCTTCTGTTTTCCCTTCCCAGCATCTACATAGATTCCCAAGACAACCTTGATCTGGGTTAGCACTGCTGTACAATGCAGAACATTAGAATTTCTAAGGGACTGGATGGGTTCTTAGCTACTCTTATAAAAATAGCTCCTTCTTTTGTGATGGTGATTTATGACACATCTCATTATGTTGTTTCAGAAACACACAGGGCAGTGTTTAAAATGCAGTTGTGAGCAGTGCAGTCTCTGCTGTGTGGGTGAGGGACACTCTTGATTCTTGAATTGGCTGAGGTGGTCAGGGACCCGTGGTGTCACATGCAGGTGGAAATTCTTGGAGGGATTATTTGTAAATGGGAATAAGATGTGAATATCCTGGGTGCATTTCCACCAGTAAATCTTTAGCACTCAGTTGTTTGCAGAAAGTGAACGAGGGCTGGTCACGAGTGCTGTGAAAATGGAATTTGCTTTTAACTTCAAATGAATATTCATGAATAATTTCCTCCGCTATTTGCCTACCACTCATATTTAATGATATGAGAAATGGAATGAATAACAAGGTGCTGAAATTTGCTGACAATACACAATTATTTAAGTTAATATAAACCAAGGAGCAAAGTAAGGAATTTCAGGAGGAGCTAATAAAACCTGGGTGACTGACTAACAAGATACCAGATGAAGTTCAATGCAGATAAGTACAAGATAATGAACACTGTAAGAAATAATTTAAACTACTTGTGTGTTTTGGAGGAGTGTGAATTAGCTCTAACCTCTGGGTTAGGATGGATGTACTATCCTGCAGCAGTGAGGGAGGAAAAGTGCTGCAAGCCAGGGGCAGAGTAAGTCCAGATCAGAAAGACATCTTCAGTCCTACTGCAGCTGTAAGCAGGGCTAATGTAAGATAGAAATAGGGACCTCTAGAACTGTGTGCAGGAGTGCAAGCTGGGGGGAAAAAAATCACTGGATTTATTTATTTATAATTAATTCCTTTTATTGGAAATGGAATTTTATCAATTTAAACTAAAAGACAACTCTGAAAGGACACAGTTAAACAACTCAGGAGAAAAGGGCAGGCACCTGTGAAAAGTGGTCTGGAGGATGCAAGATAAACTTGTAAGTCTACTTTCTAAGTCGAGAGAGCATCAGCATCATACAAAACATGCAACTCTGTAGTGGGCATATTTTAAGCTTCAAGACATGCTGAAGTCCAGCATCAAGCATTAGAGAATATACAGAAAGGTTTAGCAATGGGTTATTAGGCTTATATTAAGATGTTAACAATTTCATTGAAGCAATTGAGATAAATTGTCGTGGTGGTCTCTAGCAGAGGGTCAAACCAGCAAACTGCTGGCTTTAATTTTAAACCACAGCAACAGGACTCGCCAGAACTCAGCCATCAGTGCTCCAACACCACAGAAACATAAGCCTCTAGCCTGAAGTGGGTGAGAACATGGCTCTAGGTCAGTGTTCCTCTAGCATGAAGTGGGTGAGAACATGGCTCCAGGTCAGTGTTCCATGCAGCAACAAAGCCTGAACTTTTCTGTAGCTGCTACAAACTCTCTGCCGTGCAGTATCAGAGTCCAGAGGAAGCTCTTTGTGGAGTCAGTCCCCGTGAACAATGCACTTTACCAAGTGACTGGGATGATAGGAAAGCAATTAGATAATAGCAGGTTTGCCTGAGGACCTGTCCCTCCTGTTCCTCCTCTCTGTCAAGGCATTATCTGTGCTGTCATTGATTGGAGAGACTTCACTTGTGCTCTGTGAGGTACTGCCAGCTTTCCTCCAAACTTTACAACTACCATGTTCCTGAAACCTTAAATGGAGGAGATGATATCACAGAGGAAGAATGTTACAGAATAATTTAGTTCTTGGCCCATGCATCTCAGAGAACTTTCTGCCTAGGAGGGGATAATGCAAAAAGTCAGGTTTTGTGTGGTTGTTGTTTGTAATGCAGGTGTTCAGGTTTGACTTACAGCACTCTTGGCAGTTCATATGATGAACTTTCCACTCTAAGTCCTAATGATCATTCATTATTTTCTTCTTCTGGGTATTATTTTGTTCCCCGCCCTGGTCCTCAAGCATTTTTCCTTCTGCAGGAGCTCTCAGATAGGAAATGCACACATTCCTGAGGAGTCACTGGGAGAAAGGATAAAGGGATGCAGCTGGGGGAAGTTGGTAAGGAAGGAAAGAGGGCAGGGGCAAGAGCGCTCTGGCCATGGCAGGACAGTGAGAAGAGGGGCAGAGCACAAAAGCAGCAGAGCACTGCCAGTTTTCTGAGCTCTGATCCAGGGCATTGCTGACTGTGAGGGACTGAGAGGATGGAAAAGAGCATCTTCTCTTCCAGCACTGTGTACACCTCATCTGACCACAGCCCTCTCTATCCCTGTGACCACATCTAGTTGGTCACTCCTCTTACTCTGCTCCCTTTGACCTGCATCTCTACAAAATACAACCCCAAGGTTCCTGAGAAGTGCAGGACCAAATCCTGAGATCCTTGCTTAGGATCTAGTCACCCCTCAATAGATATGGAAGATAATTCAATAAGAACCCAAGTCCATACCATAATTTAACCATTTTTATAGAGCGTTTCCTGAGGAGAAAAAAATCAGAGTGTTTTTTGTGGAACATTTTCCTGCTGGAAGATTGACTGTGATGTTGTGAGGGTAGGCACCTGGACAGGTCAGGCCAGCACTGTGTGGTAGGCAAACAAGAAGTGTCAGAATTCTTCTCCCATGTGGAAAAAAAGAAAAAAAAAAGATGTAGTTGTGGTCTTGTAGGAGCCAGTCTGGTTGTCTCGTGGTTCACATATTAGCACTGCACTGTAAGAGCACTTTGCTTCTGATGCCCTGCTGTAAAATGAGTGTACTAAAAGCAACTGGTAGTCTGGCATTTCATTGGTGTAATTATTCATGGAGTTCACTCTATTCCTTCTGCAGAGATGTGACTACTGTTACAATTCCACCATAGCATGACCAGTCCCAGGAGAACACAAACAGACATGGAAACTGAATTACTTTATCCCTTTTAGCTGTGGGGATCTTTATTCTCGGTCTGTGCATCTCTGCTGTATTAGAGCAGGGGCGGAAACAGAGCTGAATTTCAGGGTGGTTAATCTGGCTTTCAGAAACATTGCATTCACTTTAAATTCCCTCATTTCATGACTTCATCCAGGGTAAAACAAAGAGCAGAAAGAAAGTGGCTCTGAGCACTGAAATGTGCCATTTCCTTGAGATGGACACAGCCACGCAGATTTAGGAGGATGTGTGCATGCATATGTTTATGTGAGCTGCTGTGTTTATTGCTTCAGAATTGCCTGAAGTTACATCATCCCAAGAGGTATATTCAGCCCTGTATGCTCAGGTGGAATATGATGTTTGCACATAAAATGATAAGGATTTGTGAAGCTCTCAGACAGGAAGGTGAGGTGACACAGTTATAAAACAGACACTGGCACTACTTTTGGGCTGGAGTCCTCTGCCCTGTGAGAGACTAGTCTGTGTTTGAAAGATATTTTCAAATTTTAACCAATCGTGGAAATTCATTATTTTATCTGACATTTAAGTACATTTTCAATTTTATCCGGATTTTAAGGACTAGACAATAAAACCTCAAACTATACTGGCTCTAGTAACAAGGATAAATGAAACATTTCTGAAGTATTATAAAGACCATATGAATTCTTGAAGAGATAGGATTTGGTTTGAAACCAATAAATAAATTTGACACATTAAAAAAACAGCAAGCATCATAGAAAAAGCTTTATCCAATGCATTTGTGCATCCTCTGTTTTATATCACACGTTCCTTTTGGCAGCAAACTTGGTGATTCAAGAGAACAGTCATTAGTCAAAAAAAAAGCAAAGGCTGACAGATCTTGACCATATTTTTATTATTGGCATTAAGTATTTATCATCCCAATTCAGCAACTGATACTTTTACATGCTTATGTGACAGAGATAAATGTGTGTGTGCATGCACATGCATGTGGCTGTTCTGCACATGCAGAGTGGATTATATTGGAGCACCAAATTTGGTGAGATTCTTTGTTACATATTGTGCAAGCAGTTCAAATTCGATCACACCAAAGGAATTAATATCTTTAATACAGTAGACCATGCTTATATTCATTTAAAAGAAACACACCTCATACCAGCTCTATTCAGGTTTTGCTCCTTTGCTGGCATCATAGGCAGTGAATGGAATGAAACCTGTTGCTCCATATTTATCTATATTTATTTTTTGAAAGCTACCTAAGACTGAGCTCTAGGAAGTCATCAGCTGTGGGTGCTAGCTTCATAGCATTGTCTGCACAATCAGCATCCCACTTACCTTTAAAATCATCACGAATAAACACATTTTTTTCATGATGCAAAGCTTGGAAATATCCAATAATTTATAAAAGCAGGATGAAGTCTTCCTACCAGTTCACCAGCAAAAAAACCAACTTTAGAATTCTATAGTCACACGTAAGATACTGTAATCACAGCGATCAGTAACCAAAAATATGTGGTTTGAATTCAAGCATGTTAGTCTGTGTATATTAATTTACTTATGCCCTCCTGACTCAGTCATGCAAAGATAAATGAGCCCATTTATAAAATGAACAACACATTTAAGTATAGAACTGGGGCTTTGCTTCCCATGTAAGAATGGAAAGACTGTCTTTTGAAGTGTTTCCACAAACCATTTATTTTTGATGTTTCTTTATTTCAAGGCAAGCAGACATGGATTCTGCAGTACTGACTTTCCACATTCTTGTAGCCATTTTATTTAGACTTATTCTCCAGTCTTCCAGGAATATGCATGTTTGTCCATGTCCCTCCTCTCTGCCTACAAAGACAGGCACCCATCAATACTTCAGTTTTGTGACACCTCAATATTTTTTTCTCAGCATATTTTGAAAATTGTGACAGCACAAATTTGAAAGTGTCTGCTTTCTCATGTGTTCACCTGCTCATCTCCACTTGTTTAAATCCTATCCCTGTGTGCCAATAGATATTATCAGTAAATCCTCCTGGTTTAATCTCCAAAATGTCTCAGAAATCTCTCCTTTCCTCTTCATTCTCCCCATAAAATCTTTGTCAAGTCCATCCTTCTCCACATCCATGTCTACTGCGACCTTGCTGTCCTCAGCCTCTAAATGACACTCACATTAGCCAGTTTTTAAAGTAGTGTAATGCAAAAGTAATCCACTGCTCCCAGTATTGAGATCTCATTAAGATATTTGTAAATCCCTCTTCTTCTCTGTCTCCCTATTGCCTTCTAAATCTGATCGAAGCTCCTTTTATCACCCAGAGTTCCTCCTGACCTCGCCTACCTTCTGCTGTCCTTGCTCTGTTCTTCCACATCTTTCTTCTTTATGTGCTCTCTGCTCCATTGCCAGTCACAGTGTAAACCATTTGGCAATTAGACCTGTGCACTGCCCTCGATGCCATCCATGATACCTGGGAGTGGAGTCACTATTCCAGATGGAAAGTATTCCCATGTCATTGGCATAGTCCCCTTTATAAGTGACCTTTATAAGTTTGAATCACTGACTACTAAAAAAGCAAGTTATGACATGTTTTCCTAAAAAAAGGAAAGGAGATGTTTGTCTTCTAATAGTAAGAATATTGGTTTTTTTCTGAGTAATCCACAATTTCTCTTTAGGCCTTGAATCAGAAAAGGAATTAAAGTTTTTACTCTAAATTTACTATCACTGTGATTATGAATTTGCTCTCCAAACAGTCTATCCAAACACCCCTTGCAGAAAACCGATGTCTAAACCATATTGAAATATTCATCTCTTACTTTTCAAAAATACGTTTCCAGCTCTTAAGACCTGAATTTTAGGTTGTAACTTCTTGCTCTCTCCTCTTGCTTACTATTAAAATCTTTTAGCTTGGGGAATAAAAAGACACAGGGCAGTAAGATATAATTTCTGCTTTGTGGGTTTCACAGCCCTTATTAGTGCACTGAAGTTTAGCAGCAGGATCTGTCAGTTAGTTCAGACCAGCCAAGTTTACAACACAGCACAAGGGACAGGACGTGCAGATCAAAGCTCTGCTCAGGTCATCTGATTTTCTGTTCCTCTGTCTCTGTGCATTAGATTACGGGAAAACTTGACAAAACAAACTAATTCCTAGTCCCTTCCTCTCTTACCCTTTAAGTCCTGTCCCCCTCACAAAGTCTTCCTACACCTGCACCCTTTGTTCATTTTTCTGCGGTTCGTCAAAAATTAACATCCGGTTCCTGGAGCTTCCTCTCTCTTTGCCAAAGTGCTCCAGGGGTGCCTTGTGCCAACCAGACCCCTACATGCTGTTCCTACACCTCACACCTCCCTGACCTGAGCAGAGTTTAACCCACTGAACTCCAACCAGCACTGATGATGAAGCTGGAAAATGACGGAAATCAAATTGTTCCTAAAAAGTTTAAAAAAAATGTTACCACATCCACCTCCAGAGATAATTCCTAAGACTGGGCTAATAATGCTTTCCCACCAGGTACCTGCCAAAGTGCCAGCCTCAAAACTTTCCAATCAGACACGGCACATTTTGCCACAGTGACATCCCACAGCCTCAAGTCTGTTTTATTTAGTTTAGAGAGATTCTCCACTCTTCCAGCAGTGTGCCTGCTTTACCAAATTGGTTATGTTGAATATATAATAAATATATAATAATAATAAATATAATGAATATATAATAATAAATATATAACTATATAAATATGTATATATTAAGATATATAAAAACATATAAATAATAATAAATTGGCTATATTGAATATGTCCTATTACACAACACCCTATTTCAGTCCCACGAACTCATAGAAACTTGGTTCTTCTTGGGCTCCTGAGATTTCTGGCCATACAATTGTCTTCCTGCCTCTTTCCTCCCTGCCTATATGTCTTTGTTTTCCTCCTGAAGTGGAGTTCAGTGATTTCCTGTACCTTCCTTACAGCCCATGACCCTTAAAGCAACATTGCTTAGCTGCACTAAGGATCCATCTCAAAACTGAGGAAAGCCGTGGGAAGAACAACTGCAGTCAATCAAGACTGAACCAAAAAAAGGAGTCTTGAGGCTCACACATACTCATCTCACCAGGAAAAGGTGGAAGGAAGCTTGTAGACCGTTACCTCTGAGGTCATAAACTCTGAGCAAGTTACTAATCTCCTCCACCTCTTCCTCACCCTCCCTCATCTGCTGCTCCATTCTGCTGCTGCTCCTGTAGTTCTCCTGCCAGCAGGCTGCTGTCACCCCTTCCAGCTTCATCCTCCCCCTGCTCCAGACCCACTCTCCCAAACAGCTCCTTTACCCCGTGCTCTTCTAACCTCCTCAACCCGAATCTTCCCTGACATCCTCTGCAGGCTCCTGCAGGCTTTCTCATTGCTTTCCTACTTGCCAGAAGAGCAGGTCCTCAGCCCCTCCTGACCCTTCCTGTCCTGCCTGTTGAGCCTCAGGAGCTTCTGGAAGCGTGAAGCTTGGGACAAAGGGCAGTGTCAGGGCCGTGCCTGCACCGGGACATCACTCTCCTGACGGGCATATGTGTGTATTTTGCACATGGTCAGATATTTTAAGGCAGGGAGGTTTTTTCTGTGACACAGAGGCTCTGCACCAGGCACTGCACAGCAACAGCATCACCAATGAAACTGCTTCCATTCCTAGGTAGGTGAAATCCCTGTCCCCGGGGAGCGAGTGGCAGATGAGAAGGGAGTGGGATCTGGCAAGGGGAAATCAGTCTATTGGGGATGGTGGAAACTTGGGGGATACACAGGACTGAAAGTCCCCATAGCTTTGATCTGTGTTGCTACTGCATTCAGCAATTGTATGGTTAGCATCATCCCAAAAACCAAATCCCACAAATGTCTTTATGTCACTGTGGGTTTTGTACTGTAAAAAAAAAAAAAAAAGAAAGAAAGAAAGAAAAAAAATCGTGGGTTTCTGTGGGTTCAGTTTAGTTTGGTTTTTTTTTTCTTCTCTCTCTCCATCTGCTTGGGAGATTTTTAGATTTCACATGCTATAAACAGTAAAATGACAACAGAATCCCGCAGGTTTCTGTTTTAATCTCTGGAAAATGTTCTCTCGAAAACACAGGGAAAAGATGAAATTGGGCGATACCTGAATTTTGTGTGTATTTTATAGTCTCTTGAATTCTCCATGAAATTGTAATTTGTCCAAGAAAACAATGCCTAAGTGAGATTTCATTAAGCAATTAATCATGTAATTGTAATACTAGGCTAGCAAATGTCCAGAATAATATTCAGGTAGGGAAAAGCAGAACTGCAGGGAAACTCAGCATCCAAAAGGATCTTTGTGTTCTCCAACTTTCATTATGTCCTGCTGACAATTTATAAAGTACAAAGTAAAAAACTTACTTTCCCTTCTGAGCTAAATGCCTTGTTTGTAACCTATGACAGGGTGTGTATAATAATTGTCTATAATAACTCGGTAAGCCATTAGTTTTCTCAAAAGGAAAGATTCCTTTTTTTTCTTTGTGTTGAAAATCATATGCATTCATACAATTGAAAAGTACTTATGCCATTTAGGAATCATCTAGGGGGTGGGAAAAAAAAGAAGACAATGCTTTCATAGCAAGGACATGGCACTTTAAGGGATTAAATTTAAATAATTTGGATAAGTTTTTAAACCACGCTGTCATAATGCTGTAAATATGCAACATATCATCCTAATCTCTCAGACCACGCCTGTATGTTAGCTATAAAACTGCTTATAAACATAAAAAGTCTGATCAGGGGAACCCTGCTTGGTGTTTTTTCCCTTGGCTGTGTAGGGCAGTTTGGATTATACTCGATACATAATTCAGAGTGCAAATAAATGCTGTGCTTTACCGGAAAGGACCAGAGAGCTTTGAAAGCCATCCAAGTGTTTTCCCCGGATCACTGAGTAACTTCTGTGTTGTTTACCAATTTTATACTGGTTAAGAACACACACAAATTCTCAATCTATGGTGTCTGCTGCTTTACCAAAGAAGCTCCTGTAGTGGTGGCCCTTGCCCCATCCTGCAGCAGAGCTGAGTCTGCGATGACAAGTTCACAGGAATACACCCATTTCGTGGCCCAGATCTTGTTTTAGAGCTCGTGAGAATTATGTTTTTAGATAATGAAACAAGCCTGATTTTCCTTTTGTTCCAGTTCTGGTTTCCAGTCTGCTGGACTATGGCTGCACCTCTGCCAGCTGTAACATGACGTGCCACAAAGATGCCAGGTGTGAAGTCCAGGGTGGCACAACGGGCTGCTACTGCTCCCAGGGATACACAGGCAATGGAATAACATTCTGCTACGGTAAACAGACTTTACCTAAATGTACTTTTGTTATGTGCTCGCTTGAAAACCTGATTTAAGAGCCCCTTAGCTCAAGGATTAAACTTTATGTCACGACAGCACGCACTAACATGTTTTCAAAGCCGAAATCTTCAAGGTTTTCTGAGAAATTCTACAATTTCCTCTCAACATACCACACACCTCAGCTGAGTATGACCCGTTTTCCAGCTCTCCTTTCCCGTGACAGTTGCTAGTGCTGTCTTTGCTGATTTATCTGCAGCAATTTCACTTGTGACTCAGGACTTCTGAAGCTTGGAGGTGGCCCAGTGGCTGCTTCCCAGCCCTCACCTCCCTTTCCCACACACGTAGCACTCGGCCACTCTTCCCAGTAGCTGATCATAATCCAATAACACAGTTCCTCGGCTGCTCCAGGAGGCTGAGGAGCTCTGTGTGTGCCACAGAGACGTGCCAGTGATGATTTTTCCACTACAGCTGTTTGCAAGAGAAATATGCCAGAAATCCCATGAAGAGGTCTGCTTTTGGATGCCTCTATCTTCCATCCAAAGAGAATGATATTTTTCCTGCCTTCATATTTGAGTTGTTCTCTGCTATGAATAGCTCTAATGTTTATTTCCACTGTCAGGTATAGCTGTGTCCAGATGCAGACAGGCTGAAATTCATATGAATCCTGTCAGTTTTCAGTATCCTGAGAAGTACTTATGAATAGTAACCATCTATTTGCTCAGTTTCTGCATTTCAAGCATCTTTGGAAATTTAGCAGTCAGTGCTTAGCAGGTTTGCTATGAGCACAGGTGAGCAGCCCACGTGTGGTTTGGATTTTTATAGCTCATTTACCACAGTGTACTTGGAAGTGTGCTTGTTTAGCAAAATACAGAATGCCTTTTTCCTAAGAGAGTTGTCTATCCTTTTGTAAGCTGGGAATGCTTTAAAGAAATATAGCTGGCTAAACCAATAAAGAATAAGGAATCACAAAATCACAGAATAACTTATTTTGGAAGAGATTTCTGAAGGCCATTTGGTCCAGCTCCCCACTCGGAGCAGGTTCAGCTTAGAGAAGGTGGTTTGGGGCCTCATGCAGCTGAGCTTTGAGTGTCTCCAAGGATGAAACCTGTGCCTCTCTGGACCCTTACTCCAGTGTCTGATCATCATTATTTTGAAAATTTTTTTTCTGATATCAGTTTGATGTTTCTCTTGTTGCAGCCTGTAACTTTTGCCTCCCATGTGCACTTACTACTGTACATTTCTAATAATAGTTCAGCTTCATCTCCTCTATAATCCCTGCTGACCTACCATTAGGTAGCTGTAGGCAGCTATAGTATTTCCCTTTTGCCTTCCCATCTTAAGTCTGAGCAAACACTGTTCTCTCAATTTCATCTTTGCATCAAGTGTCACGTAGTTTCTAAATATATTTCTTGAATTTAGGGCTCACCTTGCCCTAAATATAGGTTAATCATTATTTACCTATCGAAAATAATCTTTCTCTGGTCAAAAGAGAATAAGAAGAAATGGCCTTCAAAACACTAATATGGCATTTGCACTGGTTCAATTTTACTACCATAAAAAAGTTGGCTGATTTGAAAGACAAGTGCACATAATGTTTGCAGAGTCAAGGGCCTATACTTGTGAATAATACAGAGAAAAGGGAAAACCAAGCCAATTTTAGCAATACTTCCTGGAACAAATCAAACCAGCACTTACTTATCTAGCACCATAAGGTACCCACTACATTATCTGTACTTTTCTAGAAAACTGTGATTATGAATCATCATTTAAATTTTCAGTAAAGATAGCTGTTGTTCTCACTGACATGACTGATGTTCTTAAATCCATCCATTATGTAGGTACCCATTATAGTATTATGAAATCCACTTGGATGAGGACAGATTTATCTTACCTTCCATGGCTTTTTGTCTCATACAGTACCTTTTCCTCACTTTCTCTTTTGCCTGTATTTTCTTAGGGAAACCAACATTCAAAATCCAAAAAAAACATTTTTGAGCACTTAAAGAAAATTCAGTGCAGTGAAATATGCATTCACAAATCTTGTGATTAAATTAATTGTTTATTAATAATTATACTCAGTGTCTGGAAACTCAGTCTTTAAAATAACATTTCCACTATCGGTCCAGGCAAACAAGATACCAGATGTACTTGTGGTGCTTTGCAGTTGAGTGGCAATGGTCTGAAGCAAGCCTTGTGTCAGGAGACCAACTTTTTCTCTGGTAAAATACCTCAACAACCACCAAAGTCACTTACCCTGCAGTTAAGCAGCAAAGCTCGTGTCAGAACTGTGTGGCTGTTGGCCCTGGAAGAGGGAGGATGTTTCTCTAGGGCAGCGTGTTACACGGTGCATTATTAATATTGTGCAGCAGCCCTCTAATAGCATAAAAAAGTAACCTGAATTTTAATTGGGTGGGCTCCATAAAGGATTAGAAATATAGGCTACACCCCATCATAAATAGTTTAAAGCTATGAAAACGTAAGGCAAAGCCTGGGGTGTTTAATGATGTATGAGATCGTGCTGTTCTGTGTGGAGAAAGCAGCAGGTGTATCTGCTGTTCTGGAGATAGCTACCCATTTTTATTCTGTTAATAATCTTGGGCTTTCACAATGATAGTGCAGTCACCTTCAAAAGTGATCATCAATTATGTGCTAATACAGGCATTTTCTAAAGAGTGTATGTAGCACATTGTGTTTATGTGTTTGCCCTTTTGGTTATTTAGACAGGTTGTGAAAGTCATGGGTACTGTCAACAACATCAGTAATTTTGCAAAATGTGGAACCAACTTCTTCATTGTGCTTATCCTGGTAGACAATTAAACCAGAGCAGTCATTGTTTTGAGGCTTTACTCTGGAACAAGCAATTCAAATTCTTTCTCCTTGTAAAAATGTTGAACAAGAAATGCTAGTTTTCAGGTTAGTCCTCTTAAGCTTTTATAGATTAGAAACTCTTCCTTTTTATTTATAGGTACATTCTCACTGTTTTTGAAAGGTTTACATTCGCTTCTCCACTTTCACTTGCTTGTAACACCTCTTAAATACTTGTAAATGTTATTTCTTTGCTAGCCCTGTCTTTTCAATGTGACACACTTAGACATTTTCCCCTGAGTTTACTGTGCTGCAAGAGGCAATAATGTCCTGTTACATTTATTTCCTAGCACCATTATTGATGAATCATGAATCACTGATGTCAGCATGCCTTAGGAATGGGGTTTGTTAGTTTTGACTTTGCTCCCTTTGCCAGCTGGCTAAGTGACTGCAGAGAGCTCAAGATTATTGGATTTGCTGTGTATAGATAAAGACACATAGATATGAATTTAATTTCCTGGTGTCAAAGTCATGGCTTTTAAAATAATTATCCTCTTACAATCTTTCCCACAAGATTTCAACCACTTTAAATTAGGTCATGTTTTGGACTTTCTGAAGGCATACTTTGGCCAGTCTAACAAAAAGCTAATCCTCTTCATAATCTTGTTGTCTTCAGTAAGAATATGTGCAGGAATGCACATAGTCAGGAGAAAAACTGATTGTGGTATCTGGCCTCTTTTATTTATTGGAATTACAACTTACATAGCAATAAATTCCTTCTACACAGTATCTTCCAGAAAGCCATAAATGAGTCACCTTGTCAAGTTTTACACCTCTGAGGTACAAAATATATAACAGTCTTCTTACTCATTCTTTTGTATTTATATTTCTTGTTTTGTGTAGTATTAGATGAGAAAGAAAGACCTCTGATAATAGAACTATTTTCTTTTTAGGTACTCTGTTCCTGGGCAGATGTGAATTCTGTGAATATAATCAGTGAGGTTTTAGCTTCACATTATCATACACCTAATTGAAGCAACATGGGCTAAAGCTCTCGGCATAAAAATAAAACATAAAAATATATCCAGATAAGACTGATTTATGGACAAGTTAACTTCCTTTTATGCAAAAGTACCATGGATTTTTTACAGTTAAATAGCACTACATTTGCCACTTTTGTAAATGCATTGATATAAAAAGAGTCGGACATATAAATTGGGTGTTGCTCACAATCCCAGCTTTCTTCCAAAAGAAAATTAAAGGAAACAAACAAAATTTCAGATCTTTTAGAGTAGATTGGGGTGGAAGTAAAACTTCACTGAAGCCAATATTTTATTTTTAAAAAACAAAGGGGAAAATGAGTTGGCATCAGTGATGCTTTCCTAAGCAGCTCTGCTGTTTCAATACTGGCTGCTTCTTGATTGCTGACTGCCAATTTGCTGCTTTGCTGGCACACTGCAGGAAATTAAAGTAAACAGCGTGATCACAGTGTTTACTTTAACTTTCTAAAATACGGAAGGAAAATGAAGCAGTGCTGTTTGTTCCAGGAGGGTAGGCAGGCAAGCAGGAAAAAGCCTGAACACAATATCCCTCCCAGATATCCCTACACAATATTCCCTTGTAAATGTCACTCGCAAATTATACTGCAAGACTAATCAGTCTGACTTGTAAAATAGTTACAGCTCTTCCAGAAATACTGAGCAGGGACTTAGGCTGTCAGGGAAACTTTGTGCTGAAGCTCTATTCCTAAAGTGAAATGGAGGAAGATTTGTCGTTTTCCAGAGGTAAAAAACGCATCAGTGTAAAGTGGTATTTTATATCAAAATACAGAATCCTTCTTGGAACACAGGGCAAGTGGTGTAAACTCTGCTGAAACAAATTGAAAGCCTACTCAATATATGAACACAAACATATTTTCTTGTTTTACTGAGGGTCAAAAGACCAACTCTCTGGCTTTTGCCTATAAAAAAAGGAGCTTGTCTGTGAGAACTCGGTTCCTTGCTCTAACATGATGTCACTGTGTCTCACCATTGGCTTTTATTGCAGTCACTGAATTTGGTTTGATTCACTGGTGTCACTGTTGCCATTCTGTAGCACCCAACTGGTGTATAATTTTGAGGGAATTTTTACTTTCAAATTAACATGCTACTGCATATAATCATTTTATTCTATCCAGAAGTGTTCATCAATAGCAAATGATCTGATCCAAATGCTGGTTCACCAGAGGAGAATTTTTTTATTATTATTTTTTTGGTACCAGCAGGCATACATCACTGCATGTCACTTCTGTGTTTACCAAATAGTCTGAAATCACTGATACGGAAGATCCAATCCACACACTTCCCAAATTCATTTCACTGCTATCAGTTACCACAAGCTATAAAAAGGCAGATTGCAGCTGCTCTAGCATAGCACAGCAGGAGAAAGATATGCCTTAGCCAAACACTAATAACAGGGCTCCACTCGGTGTTTGACAGCTTCAAAACCTTGGGATGTGCTATGCAGGAGGCCAAAGCAGACCATCTCACTCTGGGTTCATCTCACTCTTCCTTACCCTTTCTACTTTTCCCTTCTCCTCCTGTGTCTCCCAGTCTCTGCTGGTTTGCCTCTAAATTCTGCTGGAGCATTTGCATGGTTTCAGGGTGGAACATGGTAAAAGCAGAGCATGAGAGGGCAGGAATCATCTTCAAACTCAGAACTCCTACTGCAGGTTTAGGTGTCTGCTTTTCAGTGAGCCCAAGAATTGCTAGGAAGGCACCATCCTGTTTGTTGCATATATAGGTATTATATTTAATTAAATCTATGCCTTCAAGCTTCCTCTCCAGGGGACAGAAAGTTTTCTTCCCTCACATGACTTCTTTGTTCATAAGGTAGCGGAATGTTTTTCTACTTTTCTTGAAGTGCAGAGATCGACTGCTGAGCTGAGAGATGTTACCCAGCTGAGGTATCTTGATCCCATATTCCAGGTTAAACCTGTAGGCAGATCATGGAATTGAAAAGTCTGGACAAAATAGCTGGGAGGATTTGACATTCTGGTGCATGACAGGCCATTAGCCTGGGGAAAGCGTGGGCGTTAACGTTAACAGAGCGGGTTCCTGCTCCTTTGGGGACCTACAGCTTTATGTATGGCTTTTGCCTTTTCATGTGCAAGATGTCACACTTTGCTGTGAATCTGGGAAGGGCTTGATGGCTGTGATGTGTGCAGACTGCTGGGGACTAACCAGCTGCTCTGTGGTTGCCTTCCAGTGGCAAAGGACAGAGCCACGTTTATGCTCCCAAAAACAGCCATGCCCTTGGCTAACAGTGTTAGTCAAAACAGCTTCTGTAGGCTTGAATTTAATTTTTAAAGCTGAAATTGCCTATTATAACTAGCTACTTTTGAAATTTTATGTTTCAGTTAAATCATTTAAGAGCAGATCAGGAATTTGAAAGGGGAGAGGGTGCTACAGCAGTGCCTGGTGATGCATGAGAACATGAGTCAGGCAGAAAACAGTGTAGGATGTTTGCAGCAGCAATACAATCCTGCTGAATAAGACACAGCAGAGGCTGTCTCATTCCAATTCTCTTACCTCTGTAAACGGCTGGGCCCATAAAATCTGGACTCAAAGCGTTTTATGCATTCAAAGTGCCAAATCCAGTTTCCTCACTCATATGAAAAAAATCCCCCCCACCTTCTCACTTGAATGAGATAGAGAGGAATCTTCAGAGGGTTAGCTCTTCTCCTCACTGCCAGAAAACACAGGTCACCTGAGCCAAAGATAAAGCCCACAATAACCATTTGTAAGATTGACCCTGACTTTAAGAAGCATTGGACAAAGTCCATTTTAGGGACTTTTTAGATAGACTCATTACATTCACAGATTTGAGAAAAAAAAAAAAAAGTCATTTCTATTCTCTATCTTTTTTTATGGGTTTTGTTTACATTTTCTTGAAACGATACTTGGAGCATGACTAAAATGCAGTAATGCATTTTTTGAAAGGACCAGAAACAAACAAACTTCCCCTTGTTATATCTTTAATCATATCCAGTCTCTCTTTTAAATCAGTCCTGTTTGTGTCTAAAAAGAGTTTTTAAAAAGTGTGTAGATGATGTGGTACAAAAGAGTTATTTGTCTCTCTCAAAAATGTACCCAAACTTTCAGGCTGATCAGCTGTACACGGATGGTTTCTTACTTGTTTAATTCAAAATGTGTTTTAACCCTTGCCAAATAATGCTAATTTCCTTTCTTGAGAAAATACTCCTTTCATCCTGTTTTATGCTACTAAGAATCAATATGTTACATGTCTAGAGGATGTGGGAAAATTCATTTAAGGAGCTTTAAACTTATAATTTCAGAGTCTGCTTACTTTGTGTTTACCAGAGATATGATTCCCTTCCTGTGTCTCTAACATCTGAAGTGGTCCCAGAAGGTCCAACAGTAACAATACAGTCTTTTTACTTGCTGGTCTAAAGTAAAAGGATGGAAAGTATTTCCAGAACATGTATACTCATACAGGTATATTAAATGCACACAATTGGGTACACATGGACCTATGTATAAGAAGGCATGTGAATAAAAAGCAGAATATTCTATTAAAAAAAGTGTAATCCAATCTCAAAATTGTCAATTTTACTCATTCTGTGGTCACATAGTTGAAATTAGGTTTGTTAAGGAAAGACCAGGATTTATTGGAAAGAAATTGCTTCCACACATTCCAGTTCCTTGAGACTTGCACATGGCAGAGACCACTGTAACCATCAGGCCCTGCAGCTGCCTTTGGGCCTATGAAGTCAGTGCTACCCATGTAACAAGGGAAGTATCATCAGGAATTGCACACATAAGAGATGATGTCATTTCTGCCCATATAATATCCCAGCAATCTGCTATATTCATTTTACTTTTGTCTCTGTAACTCTATATTGAATTCACAGAGTTCAAGAGCAGAAAAGTGTTCTCTTTGGGACCTTTTTAATTTTTTTTTCCTTATTTTAATTGCTGGTTTTTTTGTTTTCCTCAGCCAGAATAAACTAGCCAACAGTGGTGAGGTTGTATGTAACCACATCTGAAATGTGTAATTTATCTGGGATGATATGCTGGTGCACAATTTTTCAGTGTATGACTGAAAAATTGCCAACTGAGCTGTTGGCAGACAGAATATCAAACCCAGCTCAGCCCTGTGTGTAAGAAAGAGTTTAAGAAGGTAATTGACACTTTGGGCCTCTATTTGCCAAAGAAAGAGATAATGACTTCTCCAAGAAGATTAGAATCTAACCAAACATTGTGCTCTAAATATAGAGCACAAAGCCAGGTGATGTTTGTGAAAACGCTGCCGGGCAGCCGGAGAAGGAGGGGGTTGAAGGACTGCAATTTTCGCACTGTATATTTTTTTAGGTACACAGATTTAATTTAGAGATTGTGGCTCGAAAATGAAATTTACAGTAGGTGTGTTTTTCGGCGATAAGAGATTGATTTTGTGACCCCGGTACGCGCTAATTGAAATATCTGGCACCGTGTGTTGCTGAGGTTAAAGGAAGCCCTGCGCGCCTGGAACCGCGTTCTTCCTTCACCTTGAACCGCGCTGTTAATCACGGCCACAATCACGGGCAGGAAGGAAGCTGCCGTTCCGCTGGGGTACAAGGAAGCTGAACAATCTCTGCTCATTGTCTAAGGGATGGGTTGTTGTCTGATTACTCCAGGCCGAGTTTAGGAGATGCATGATTAGTTTAAAATGGAGATTTGAGGTTGGAGTTAAGGTTTCGGCGAGCACCAGAGGCCGGAGCCTCAACTGCTGTGGTGCGGCCAGAGCAAATGCAGGGGGTTCTTTCATCTGCTCACTACAACTGTGGCTGCTGCTTTGTGCCTTGTGCCAGTAGATGCAGAGGGACCTGGAGAGGTTGGAGAGTTGAGCTGATTCCAACAGGATGAGGTTCAACAAGGCCAAGTGCCGGGTCCTGCACTTTGGCCACAACAACCCCCTGCAGCCTCACAGGCTGGGGACAGAGTGGCTGGAGAGCAGCCAAGCAGGAAGGGACCTGGGAGTGTGGATGGACAGGGAGCTGAACAGGAGCCAGAGTGTGCCCAGGTGGCCAAGAAGGCCAATAGATCCTGGTCTGGATCAGGAACAGTGTGGCCAAGAGGTCCAAGGAAGTGATTCTGCCCCTGGACTCAGCACTGGTGAGGCCACCCCTGGAGTGCTGTGTCCAGTTCTGGGCCCTCAGCTCAGGAAGGACATGGAGGGGCTGGAGCAGGTCCAGAGAAGAGCAATGAGGCTGGGGAAGGGACTGGAGCACAAGTGCTGTGAGGAGAGGCTGAGGGAGCTGGGGGGGCTCAGCCTGGAGAAGAGGAGGCTCAGGGGAGACCTCCTCACTCTCTACAACTCCCTGACAGGAGGGGGGAGACAGCTGGGGGTTGGTCTCTTTTCCCAGGTACAATCAGCAAGACAAGAGGGCTGGGTCTTCAGCTGTGCCAGGGGAGGTTTAGGTTAGACATTAGAAAGAATTTCTTTCCAGAGAGGGTGCTCAGCCATTGGAATGGGCTGCCCAGGGAAGTGGTGGATTCTCTGTCCCTGGAGGTTTTTAAGAAGAGACTGGATGTGGCATCAGTGCCATGGGCTGGGAACCACAGCGGGGTTGGATCAAGGGTTGGACTTGATGATCTCAGAGGTCCCTTCCAACCCAGCTGATTCTCTGATTCTGTAAGAAAACTGCTAAGTTTTAACAAAAGCCTTGAGCTGACAGAGAAAAAACCTCCATGCAGAGTCCAGGCAAGGATCCATTGATGTCATGGGTTTGGAATGTCCTGCCCAAGCCCAGAGAAACCATGCCCTGAACTCATCAAACCTGTGCAGAAAACCTTTTGTGTTTTGTCTCTCCCTTTGTGTTACCTGTTCCACCCTGTAAAATCCTCTGAGATAAAATGGGTTTTTCCCCATGAGGTAATTCCTAAGACCCCAAGATGTGTTTTAAGGGTTTTCCACTTACCTCATCTTTGGAAGGTCCCCAATTGTAATAGAATGAACATGCAAGCCCCCTGTTGAATATGCAAACCACGAACCTTTTAAATATGAAGTCGTGAATCCAATAAATGATCCCAGTTTTCTGCCTCCCCTGGGATCATCTTAGCTTCATTGTCCTCCTCAGGACTCCCCTGGTGGGGTTTTGATTTACTGTGTCTGCTTTATTTAGCTAGGTTTGTCTTAGCTTGGACTTGCACAACTGTGACAGTCTGAAGTTGTCTATAAACTTGTGTGGTAGGGTGTCCCATTCTTTAGCTTATTACTTAATCTTACACATTTGTTAGCTTGGCACAGGATCTTGTTTTTCAAAAAAGGAAAATGAAAGCTCCTGAAAAGCCTTGACAATAAATGGTTATTTGTTCAAAACAGCCGAGTCTAATCTTTGTTTATGTTACTAGGCTTCATGTAATGGTGTGGCAATAGAGAAAAATAGCTCTTCAGGATATGCACTGGCTTTTATGTTTTATTTGTAATGAAAGCCATGCACATAGGCAGCAATCTACATAAGTTACAGTGAGGGAGAACATAAGCAGAGATGGTGACTTGCATGTTTATATATTTACTTTTTATTTGTGGCAAAGTGTCTGAATGTCAATTTTTAAAAATGTTAAATTAGGCCGAGGTTTTCATTGGCAGAAATTTACCAGTGGAAGACTAAGAGAAAAGGTGAATTCAGCCTCCACAAGGAGACCACCACAGTTTCTCTCCTGCCCCATCTGTGCAGAGGAGCCACTCCCACAACAATTGTCCTATCTTCTTGCGTTCAGTCCCCAGCTGGGACAGAGTACAGTGATCTTCACTGCCCCTCTTAATGTTATAATGGGTTTTGAGCAACCCCAAAGCTCAAAAGGGCTGAGGACAACAGAGCCTTGGCTCATAGCTTGCATCAGGAGTGTCATGGAGGGCAGGGAGTTATTGCTGCAGTGATCTGTGCATCATATGATGGTCTTCATCGCTGATCTCTGGAACATCAGAGGCCCCAAGGAAACCCCACAGAAACTTTACGTTGTTGGCATGGACTGAAAGAGAAGTCCAGTTAAGCTCTGTGGGCCTAAATAGGAGCTCTGAGCCCTGCTTTGTTCTTTGTGGTGATGGGAAAGGAGTAGGTGGAAAAATGTATTACAGTAAAGGCTGTGCCTTACTTTTTCTCTTTAATAAATCATTTTGGTGGGTAGCATTGATCCTGAGGAAGCTCCACCCTTTCCAAAATCAGGCTGCAAGAAGTTCAGAAGGGAGAGGAAGCTGGAGGCACTCAGATGAACAGTTTCAGACCCTTTGTTCCTATCCAAAATATTCCATTATTTAGAGCTATGATGAAGCATGCATCAATTCATAAATCTGACCCACTGTGCAATATAAAAATGTCAATATTTCTCTCCCATTGTGTAAGAGATATCTGGTGCATACAGAAAGAGTTCCATCTCCTTAGCTACCACAGAGAAAATGGGAAAGGCAAATAGCCTTCAAAAGTGACTTGAAAGCAGAGATGAGGAGAAGTTTCTAAAACTTAACACAGCTTTTCATCTGGGCAGATCAAAATAGAAACTATGCAGGATTTGCAGTTGTAAATGATGCAGAGCTATGATTTGGCTTCTTTTTTTTAATGTTGTCATGCAAATCTTGGTGCACAAAGCTTTTAATCATTCTCAGCTCTGTGGTTAAAACCTGGGAAACCATAGAAAAACTGTCTTCAGAAAACAAGGTCGCTTCAGGGATGCATCATGCAGCATCACTAGTCTCAAATAAGTAAAATATTCGGTCCTTCACGTGTCAGGATGCAGCAGAGGGTCACAGAAGTGTTGAGCTCTGTTTGTATCATTTTGCACGTGAGGTCTGAGGTTTAGGCGGATGTCAAAGGAGAGGCTGGGATAATATTTACACAGCTGTAGGCTGCAGAGAAAGGAACTGTTAGCTGAACTTTTTGTATTTCTTCTTGAAGAAACGGGTGCTATGCTAATACCACCAAAAGCTTCTTGCTGGAGCGGAGAGATGTGCTAAAAAACCTCTGGGCTTTATTCTCTATTCTCAGAGAAAGCTATTGCAGCTTTTATTGGCTGTAAAGTGCACTTGAATTATTACTCACATTTTGGCCCTAGACTGATGAACATTCAGGAAACTTTTAACCTGACAATGCCACATTACCCTCAAGGAATGCCACGCAGACAGGAACATTCCATTTTGAGCTTGATGTTCAATCTAGTCAGGGGTCTGTGCTGCAATATGGACACCTGGCTTCGAGTGCTGCAAGAGAAATCCAGGAGCAGGGCTAGTGCTGCTTTCACTGTCACTGTGGTAAAAATAGACCTGCTGCCTCTGTTCTTGTAGCAGTAAGCAATGACACGAGCATGGAGGAGTACAGTGAGGTATTTTATTATAGTTTCCTGCAGAAGGAGTGATGCTGATGACATTCCTCCGACAGGGAGGTGGGTGACTTACGAGTGAGTCTGGCAAGCCACAATGGCTGTAGGACAAAAAGCCACAGTTAGGGGTGGATTTTCCAAAGAAATATGTGTTCAGCACTGTTGAACTGTCTGGCTCTATCCTAGGTGCCTAAAGGAGGACTGAGCTGTTTCAAAAGAATGCTTCCAGTTGCGGACGCCGAGCAATTGAAAATCTGAAGTGCTTTTTATTTTCCTATCATCTGTTGTCAGTTTGGGCTTTTGATTAATTTATTTCTTTATTTTTAACTCTAAAGACCCTTTAATTAGGGAGAGGAACTATGTGAATGAGCTGGAGCTGCTGGTGGTAGCAGCTCCTTGCCATCAGAGATTCAGTAATTAAATAAGTAGATAATATCCTCCTTATTGAGAAGATTTAGAAAATCATAAGGACTTTGCATTATTACAGTGTTTAACATCCACAAATGGAGTAAAAAAACCCATAATGGCAATTTTCATTAGTTGCAATGCATGTGGAGGGCTCTTTTCTTCCTTCAAACAGCCAAACACTAAACAATTCCTAAATCCCTCCTTGTTACTTATGTTTTCTTCTTGGTGGTTAAAAACCTCATAAAGCAGAAATTGAAGACTTGCTATTAAAATACTTGCTGACAGCTCCATTCAAAACATCCTTCCAAATAGTGCTATATCCCATCACGATTCATTTGCTATTCTGATATAGTTGCTTTAACAAGTACCTTCCTTCTTGGTTAGGGCCCATCTCTTTTTACCAGAAAATTCTTCCTTTAAACACTTTATTGAATCTCTGCTATAAACAAGTCCTTCTCTGGTGTGGTACTGTTTGTGTTACAGAACACGTGTAACCCCTAAAAAAAGCACAGTGACAGGCTTATCAGGGGTGCAAAATGAGAAAATAGCCAGAAAAAGAAACCCTGGCCTTTGTCACCTCCTCACGTGCGGTGTCGGGGTGCGACCGCCCTGTGCAATTAGAGCAAATCGGGATTTCTGGCTCAACATATTGTCCCCACATCCCTCTGTGCCCAGGAGGGCACACTGCCCTGCAGAGTTGGCACACACCAGGGCACTGCTGGGCACTGACTCTGCCAGGGCAGAGGGTGTAAAGCAGCACAGCTCCATCGGCTGCGGCACCAGAATTCCGCTTCCACCAGCCCGAGGCCAAACCCAGGAACATCCTGGGGATTAAGTGGTCCCCAGTGAAGCAGGGTGAATTTGCTGTTGAAGCTTGAAGTTAGAATTATTTACAGTCACTTTAACAGGACAACAGCTGCTCTTTACCTAGAGATGAGCCAAGAGCACTGAAAGAATTTGGATCTGAATTGCAGATGGATGGATTTCAATTTGATTCAAGTAGCTGGACTGCCGTGATTCTGTACTGTGAGCTCTCAAAGTCAGAGCTGGAGAGAAAAATCATTAATTTGGAAGCTGATACTCCGAAAGACTTTTATGAAGCAATATATTTTCATAGCAGACACAGATCAATTTAAAAGTAGTAATCAAGAGCCATGTGCTACGTGTTCATGGACAGAAAATGTAGGGAATCCAGCCAGAGCCAGACACTTAACATTCCGAGCATTCAGACTAGCACTGAAGATATTGCCTCTATGGAAAATAGTGTAGTTCAGAATTAAAGTTATTGTGAATTTGTGAGATAATCACAATGCTGTGCAGATACAAAGATGCTGCCAGATTGCTACCAGAAACTAGCTCAACGTAACTTTTCTAGGCAAATTTGGGTTTAACTTCTGTAGAAATTTTGGCGGAAGGAAATATATTACAGAAAAGATGTGTTCAATTCTTGAGACAAGAGAGAAAACTGTAATATAATATAAAACCTTCAAAACACCTTTTATCATATTTGAAAGACATTCTCTAAATTCAAAGTAACTATACCATCTTTCATCAAATGCAAATGAGATTCAGGCCCAAGGGTTTCTTCCTTACCAGTCCTAAAAATTTTGAGATTCAACGTTCCCTCAAAAAAATAAAGCAGTCACACACTACTGTTTCATATCATGCAAGTAATAGCATTGTACAAAACCAAAATTTGTATTTACTTGGATACCACTACAACCAGATCCCTCCTGGAAATTTTTAACCTTGCTCCCTAAGTAGTCCCTTTGGGAATACTTAAATGACAAAGTTGTAGTCACCAGCAGTGGTAGGTATTTCAAAAGGTTGATTCATTTCCTCTCTTATGGTAATCACTGACAGACTCTGCTCTGTACCATGGTGTGTTTGAAATCAGATCCTCAGACATTCAGGATTTGTACTTGGAGTAGAAATGGTTTTTCACTCCTGTGATGAAGTCGTCCTCTGTCATGACTTGAAGTAACCTGAAGACGCCTCCATGTGTGTTATGTACAAACTCTTAGGTTGATTTTTCTCCAGTTTTCCATGTCAGTCTTTACCAGTCAGGAAAGAAAGTAGGGAATAATGAAGCCTTCTACTTGATATGGTTTTCTCTGTGTCATGGTTCAACTCCAGCCAGCAACTCAGCCCCACACAGCTGCTAGTTTACCTTCCTCAGTGGGATAGGGAAGAGAATCAGAAGGGTAAAAGTAAGAAAACTTATTTGATCAAGCAAAAGACAGTTTTATAAGTAAAGCAAAAGCCGTACACACAAGCAAAGCAAAGCAAGGCCTTCATTCACTATCCACGGGCATGCAGGTACTCAGCCATCCTCAGGACAGCAAGGCTCCACTGTGTGTGACTTGGGAAGACAAAAGCCATCACTCAATGCTCCCCCTTCCTTCTTCTTGCCCCAGCTTTACATGCTGAGCATGATGCCATGTGGCACAGAACATCCCTGTGGGCAGTCAGGGTCAGATGTCCAAGCTGTGTCCCCTCACAACTTCTTGGGCACCCCCAGGGTGGTGTGAGAAGCAGAAAGGCTTTGACTCTGTGCAAGCCCTGCTCAGCAATAACTGAAACATCCCTGTGTTATCAACACAGTTTTCAGGACAAATCCAAAACATAAATCCCCATACTAGCTACCATGAAGAAATGAACTCTATTCCAGCACACTGTGGGAGTGACATCAAAGTGTGATGATCCTCAGTACCTTTTGAACTCTGCTGTCTTCCATTAAAAATAAATAAATAAATAAATAAATAAAAACTCAAATATACTGAAGAATCCATATGGAAGGGTAATTCTGCTTTTGATTGAGCCATGAAAATAACTTAACCTTGGCCTTGCATTTTCCCAGCCACTAAAATCAAACAAACCCAAGACATAAAATGGTGGGAAGCCAGGTTTCAGACATTACAGGTCTTGTGGAATGTTCTGTTTGCTGCTAGTATTCAGAAGTATTTTTTATGTGAGTTGTTCCTTTCCATTTTGCTTGGCTTGATTTTGAGAAATATAGAGTCGAAGTTTTATTTGAACTGAAGAGTCTGAGTAGACTTACAGTCTATTTAGATTTTTCTGCTCCTTGGGCAATAAAGTAGTAGAAAAACACTCTTTATAAATACACACATATATATAGACCATACTGTCTATGTACATTGAAACTATCTGAATTTATTTAACCTATATAAAAGTTCCAAAATCTTGATTCACAAAATTTATATCCATAGCCAATTCGTCATCTGTAATGGATGAGAAACAAATAAAAGTATGCTGTATTTAAGCACTCTGCACATGGTATCACTAAAATGGATTAGGACAATGGCATACCTTCACAGGTGTTTCCATAGCACACAGAGCATAGTGCTCAGAAAAAAATCTTATTTTTCATGAGCAGCCTGATTTAATGAAGTGTCCCTGCCCAGAGCTGAGGGGTTAGAACTAGATCTTTAAGGTCCCTTCAGACCTGAACTGTTCTCTGATGATTCTATGATTCTGTAACACAGGATCTATCAGGCAGCTGCAGAACTTATTTTTACTTTTACACCTCTAAGCAGATTCCATTTGGGTGGATTGGGTTGCTCGTGGAGAGTGAAATTCCTGAAAGAGCTTAGTGACTCTGTGTTAATTTTTACTAATTCTGTTCTCTTTGTGTTAATAGTATACAGGTACAAGGCATACAGTGAAAATGGTGAGATTTTTACCGCTGATTTCTCCTCAAAAATGAGACATAATATATTGCTGTGAAGACAGATGGCTTTGTATTACATTGTTGTCTGCTACTCTGTAGCATGAAACTTCATGTATTTTGTGAAAAATCCCAAACATAGAAATTTATTGAGACCAGAAAATGAGAATTAAGATGTGGGATCTTTGGGGGAAATTTTATCATTAATAATTATCTCCTAGCTGGTTTTGCTGTCATTTCTCTGCTCCAGCCTTTGACAGAGCAGATTTAAATGGCTTTTGTGTGGTGTGTCAGTGGCCTCCCATTATTATCAGCTGAGACATAAAACCCTTCCTCACATATTTGTATAAGTAAATCTGGTCACTGACTCTTGCCATTCCCATCCTCTCTGCTTTCCCTCTGTCCAATATCTCTGTCCTCATTGGTGTTACCAACATCATAGTAATTTAGTATCATCCACGAATTTCATTCTCAGAATGCTCATCTCTTTTTCCAGAGCATTAATAAACGCAGAAAATAAAACTGGGCTTAATATCAGCTCCTGGGGAAACCCAACTGGGTGTCTCTTCACAGCTCAGTGCAGTGCTGCTTGTCACGACCCATTATCCTTTGTTTACATTCCTTCAGCCAGTTTTCAATCCACACGGCAGCACTCTTACCCAAGACATTATGAATTATTTTTCTAATAAGATTTTATGAGCCATCGTATCAAATGCTGTGCTACAGCCTGCATATATTGTATTATCAGCAGTTGCTGGTATTCACACCTAAAGTTTTAAGGCAAAGGGGGTAGGAAATTCCAGCTTTCAGCAGTGGGACATCTCACATGAGCAGTGCCACCAGAAGACAAGGAGTGGTGGAGACATGGGACCAGCTACAGTTTGGGAGATACAGTCAGAAGGAAGGGACAGAAAGGCCTGGTGTGGT
This sequence comes from Manacus candei, assembly GCF_025592945.1. NCBI lineage: Eukaryota > Metazoa > Chordata > Aves > Passeriformes > Pipridae > Manacus > Manacus candei. The sequence goes on from NW_026138092.1 coordinate 2,100,496, forward strand.
GGATAGCAGGGGGAGGAGGGCTGCCATCATGGTCTGAACAGAAGAAAGGAGCAGGAGAAGTCAAAGAGAGTCTCAAAACTGGGAGTCAGTTTGACAGGGGAGTTCTGCAGCTGACAGCTCTAGGGGAGGATCTCTAAGCTGTCATTCATTCAGTGAGTTTGTCTGGTGCTGTTCAAACCAGGAGCCATGCCTTGCTTTCTTTCACAGTAATTCCTGTGGTGCTGTTTGCGTCACACACCACTTGGGGCTTTGGAAAATAATTAGAAAATAATCTGAAAATAATCCAGTTTCTCTGAATAAATTCAGATGTAGGCATCATGGGTGTGCACTGTGCAGTTTAAATCTGTAGCCCATCTCTTCTCATGCCATTTGGGCCATGTAGATTGGTGAGGATAGGAGATTTTGCTCTCATAACCCCATGTCTGGGGCTTGTCCCTTACTCAAACAGAAATACATGGACAGACCTTGCACTGGCTTTACCAAGAGCTGTTCCTGCCTGAGAATGGCAAGATCACACCGAGGATCAAATCCTCTTTGTGAAGGGATTACATTTCCTGCCAAATATGTGACATAGTTCAGTTTCAAGCACACACAAAATAAATCTGTGTCAAGACAGACATTTAGCAGTGGCTTAGTATCCAGGACTGTCATGGGAGACAGCTCTCAGCATCCAGTCTAGCAAGATCTTCTGGCCAATATCTGCATGACCTTGGGATCTATCTCACTTAAATAATTTCTAGGGATGGTATCTAATGAAGCTTTGGTACTAATTTAAATATACTGCACAAGTGTGGATTCAGACATTTAAATTATATTGGGAGACAACCTCTGAGAAGCCATTTCTAAAGAAACTAGCTTTCCTTCCTGTCAACTCTTGTCACTGCTTGCAAATCTTCTCTGTCTTTGTGTTGCTCACCCATGCTTATCCTTGGTCTTCAAAAGGCATTCATCAAAGAGATAACAGATTTCATTTTGTACATCACCAAGGATTATCCTGTGAAAACAATGCTACCCAAAGTACGTGATGGCTGATTTGTAAGGAACGTGGGGACACTCTGTACATATCACAAAAATGTCAGTCCAGCTCCTGGAAAAAATAAGTAATGTGAATTTCCTCAAGAGATTCCTGGTTTTGGCAGTGCTGGGTTCTCGCTTTGAGAGCTCCCAAAAGTCATACTTCCTGTGCTGGGACAATCAGAGGCAGATGCTGTTACTTCCACCCTGGAAATTAACTGCTAATGCAGTTAATACCCTGTTCAGCCTACTCACTTAGGAAACTATGGGTAATACTGTAATGAGATTCATTTTTCTTATGTAAAAATAAAAGAAGAAAGAAAGGAAAATAGAAGGATGTTTTAAACCAAATATGACAGCCTTAAATATTTTGCACCAGCTTTGTCCTCTGGAATTAAAGAATGTTTGAAGCAGACTAACTTGAGGGGTGTTGGCATGGCTATATGACCCCAAGATCCAATCCATAGCTCAAGATTGCACCAATTGGAACAATGCTCTCATGAACAAAACCATGCAGGATAAAGGGTTATTTATGATTTCTTTTCTCAGCAGATTATCTATGTACACCTTGTAACACAGGCTGGCTCTCTGGAATATCAAGCACTTCAAGGAACCTGTTAGAAAATTAATTACGTCATCCAGCCAAAGCAATATGAGAAATGTCCTGGAGTCTACACCATCCTAATGTTGACTTAAAATCATATATTCATATTACCTTTTTATGTCTAGTAAAGCAATGCGATAGAGCCTTTTTTTTTTTTTGCCAAAGTTGTATTATCTCATTTCTCTGAGTTAGGTAAACTGTAATGTGTCTGCTTTACAGATGGGTAGACTTAGCATAAAGAGAAGGAAGCCACAGTTTTCAGTCAAGAGTGCCTAAATGTAAGCACTTCCATCTATACTGGTCAGCCACAGTGACGGTGGCTCCTAAAATGAGCCTTTTTCCATTCATTTATATGACAGATTATTTTACTTTAAACAATTCTTGGATAAAATACATTAGGCATCCCTAGGGCAGGAACCTGAAATCAAGATTATGGCATGAGACATTACCTGCCTGGCTGGAGACATGTGCTCGTGGGCTCAGGGTGATTGAATTGCTCTTGCCAACTGAAGCAGCTTCAGTAGGAAGGATGGGGTGCAGTTCTGCTCAGGTACTGGGTGATTAGGGTGCTTTCCAGGTTTGGTTAGGACTGCCTCTAAACTCCTGCATACTAAAACAGTGCTAATGAAGAGGGTATTGCCACTACCTCCTTGTCTTTCTCTTCTTCTTCTTCCTGTGTTTGAAGAAAAGTGGCTGCAGCTGCACTGATCATAGCACAGGTTCCTGTTGGTGTTTGTAGGACCCCAACCCCTTGGGAAAGAGTTCCCAGTGAAATTGAGGCACCACTGAAAAATAGAGACTGGTCTGCTTACTGCTGGCAGGGTCAAGACAGCCCAGGGCATATCAAGGAGCACAGCACAGGAATTTGTCAAAGTGCTTTTGGTGCCAAAATCTTTTGTCATGTGATTAAAGAAGTGGCCACAGAGCAAGTCAGTAGCCAGTCTTTTCCAGCCAGCATTTTGAGAAATGTCCTATGAATTATAGTATAGCATAAATTATAGGCATATAAATTGCAACTAGTAGTATAGAATATTGGACCTGCTGGGGGTTCTAGCCTGCATGTATGGAATAGTCAACATACTGTTTCCATCATTTTAATAACCTTTATAGAGCAGGTGGTTGATGCAGTTAATGCTGGTATCATTTTTCTTTCCCTATGTGATTTGCTCTGATGACAGGTCTGTCGTTTCATTTAGAGTATTTAAGGATATTGGGAAGCATTTTTAGGCAATCATCTAGTATAGGTATTTTCAAGCATGCCTAAAGCATTATAGGGAGTCACACCTTTCACACTGCATATTTCTAAGTAAGTATATGATGTGTTCTGTGTTAATCTGTGGAAAAACTATGGACAAGATCACCAGCTGTGATAAACTGTCTAGCTTAATTTAGTTAGGTGGAGTTGTGCTCTTTTGTTCCAGATGGAGATCAAGTCCAACATCTTACAATTGCAAAGATTTCAAAGATGTGAGACATTCCTAAGATCACTGAAATGTATATTTTGCATTTCAAAGATAGAATACAGAAACCAATATGTCATCAAACCATTTAATTTTTTTCCAAGTTTGAGAGTGAATTGACAAGAGATCAGCAATTGGCAGGAGAACAAATGAAACATATTGAAAGAGGCAATTTGGGAGTGCCGAGGGAGGCAGATGTGTCAGTTTTACATCTGCTCAAGCAAAGTCCTTGTTGCTGTTTTTTTCCCCCTCCGCCTTTCAAAAAATATTTCATTATCTAAAGGTTTCATTATTAGATAATTGAATAATCCTTTATAAATGGCCAAGGAGCACTCTGTTCATTGAAGGGCCCCTTTCATTGCCCTGCTGTGATTCTGGCAGTTGCAGCTCGTTCGGGGAAGTTTCTGATTTTTTTTTTTCCTCAGAACTCGTCACACCTGACACACACACAGGATTTCAATTGCAGCTGAGTAGTTTCCTGGGCCCCAATGCTCCTGATGCCAATCTACTACCCCTCTCTTGAACTAGCTATTAAAAGGGAAGGAAGTGGAAACAGCATTGAGGTTTCCACTGACAGTCTGTTTTGGGGTGTAGGCAGGCATTATGGCAATGAGCTGCAGCAGCAGGATGAAAAAAAGCAGGAAGGGTAAGTGCCTCCATGTTTTTAAATGCAGACAGCAAGGTGGGACCATCACACAGTTATTTTCTCCCTGAAGCAGGTAGGCAGGTATGAGCTGAGTCTGTCAGTAGGTGTTAGTCAGACCTGCAAGTCTGAAGTGTGGCAGCAGCTGTTGTTTGAAGAAATATGGACAGATAATGAAATGAGTATTTCTCTGCCCTTGACTTTCCCTTGACTGTTTGCTCGTCTCTGTTTTCTTTATTGTTAGTTTATCATATGTCAAATCCTTGTGAGGGGGTTTTCAGAAGTGAATCAGAGGCAGAATTATTTAACTCTTAATATTTTATTAATTTTCAAGAGATCTGATAGGTGGTATGCCCAGGATGTGTCTGCAAAACTGGAAAACCAAAGAATTTCATGAGAGAAGTGGTAGGACCACTGGATTTGCAGAAGCTTCTTTTGCCAAGTTATTTATCTGTGACTCAGATCTCATGTGTACATGTACCCTGCAAACAGAGAAAGTGGAAACATGAAAATATGTGATTTTCTTTTATTTAAAATAGATGCTTTCTGTTGCTAGGAGTCTGATGCTTGGGGTTTGGTTTGGTTTGTATAAGCTTGAAGTATTATAGTTGTTAATGTGATTTCAGGAGTTAAAGCTTTAAGTAAAAAAAATACTGAATATTGTAAAAGCATTCATTTCATACACTGGAGGCATTTCTAAAGACTGAGCACCATAGCCTTGAGGTGCATAAAAATAACAAACAATTCTGCTCAAAATGCACTATTACAACCCTCTTTTTGTCTGCAATTTTTACCTTAAATTCTACACTATAAAAATTTTTCCATAGGAGAGGAGAAACTTTGTTTTAAGTAAGGGTTCAATCTGCCTGAGAAGGTTCCTGCAAGGAGGGCTGGGCTGACTGGGCTGGACGACCTCCCCTCTGTGTCTCCAGATCCTTTCCAGTGCTCAACAGGGGAAACAACACAGGGCTTAGAGACAAGTACGAGCAACGTGTAACTTCTCTGCAGTATCAAAAGGGTATTCAAGGTTAAATCTCCCAACCACTTGAATCCACAACAGAATTTCCTTTTTAACTCTGCTTTTTAATGGGGAAATAAGGTACCTTTCTCACTGTGCAACTTAATCTCGCACCATCCTTCGCTCAAAGTAAAAACATTCCGGAGAGCAGCGTTTGAAAGGAAGTTTCAGTTTGTTTCATTTCTTAAGATTCATTATGTGGTTTAAGCTCACCCCAAACAAGATCAAGGTGCCAAATGAGTTCATATTGCTATCAAAGCAAATGTGACCTTTTGGGGTTTGAGCCTGTTTTGTTTAAATCAAAACAGACGAGGTAAACGAAAGGGTTTTGTAGATGGGGAACCGAGACCAAGGCAGGCTAAGTGTTTCTACATGCTTCCACCCACAGTCTATGGGAATGTCATTAAATGAAAATGAAATCTGTAAGTCTCTCAAGGTCATATATTCAAGGGTGCATCCAGCTCACAACCTCCAGTTGTGGAGGTGGCTTCAGGAGCACGGATGAAGGTGGAAAATCAGGAAAGGAGATTGTTGTGTAAAGGAAGGGACCAACCTTTTGTATCTGGGAGTTACCTGGGGGCTGGGGACAGGGAGGCACAGCAGGGAGAGGTGTCATGTCCAGGCTGATTCGACATCAATGAAAATGCCTTGACTCTCTAGAGACACTTTGCATCTGTAGAACTGTGAAGGTCAACAGAGATGCCACTATTTGCCAGAAGAGTATACACTTGCTTACTTTGCTCTTTGTTATCAGGGGCAACCCCTTGCTGAGCAGCCACCAAAGATGAGATTTCCTGTTGGGCTGATGACTTCTAATTGTGCTGTTCCCGTTATCACCCCGACAACATCCCTCAGCAGAAAGTGCTGTGCTAGAGCCACGGAAGATAGGGACAGTGTTTGTCATGCAGTCCACTGGAGAGCCCGGAGCACTTCCCTGTGTTTAGTATAGATGGGAAGTCTTCAGTAGCAGCTGGCAAATGTTGAATTATTAAATTATGTCTACAGCACTTCATATAATTATTGCCCAAGTGATAGTACAGCGAGATAAGCCCGGTGTCGACAAGCAGACTTTTCCACCTTCACAGTTTGGTTAACAGCCTTGCTTTTTTGAAATTCAAGAAAAGTCCACTCTGTCAGGAGGAATTTAAATAGAAAATTAAATGGGTTTGCATATTGCTCTGCTTGAGATATTTTTTTTTTTTGTTAGCCTTCAAAGTCTGCATGATCTAACCAAGCATGTGGAAGCCAGATACAATATTTCTGATCTCTATAATAGTTGTTATTGTGGAGAATCATTAAATACAAGCAGTTACCCCAAATGTTATTTTAGTTCACTAAATATTCTGTGGATTAATAATACTGTTGTGCAGACAGTAGAACAGGAATAGCTGAAATCATTTTTGGGTGCCTTCTCAGCTGGCTGCTTTCAGAGGGAATTCACTCTGGCAATCTTTTCTTCCTCAAGGAAAAGAATTTAAACAAGAGATGACTCCACAATTTTGCCTCAACCAGAAATAACTGCAGAGGAAACTTTGTTGGCTCTTCTCATTTCTTTCTGATAAAGTGCAATTGGTCCAGCCCTTGCCTGGCTCTGTGAGGTGTTGGGAGGCAGGGGTGTTGTGGGGGAACACAAGCTGCCACCACAGCCCTTCTCTAAACACGCATTGGAACATGACAGCTCTGCCCTGGTGATAGAAAACATCAAAGCAACAAAACACACTGTTTTATCTGATGGGGGTAACAATATCTCAGCTAATAAAATGGCTGTCATCCCTGCCCATTGTACAGATAAGGAAGCTGAGGACGTTTGGATGCTCTTTGTTGGTACGCCAAGTTGCAATTATCCTATGACAGAGCCCTCCTGGTTGATTGATGAAATATTTTGAGGGGGAAAGCGCTTCAATAAGTGAATTTCATTGGATTTTATGATGATATTGCTTGCACAATGGTTGGCAAAAACAAAAACATTTTGAGTGGAACTAGGAAAACATGGCCTTATTTAATCTGCCTGGGATGTCCTTGCCACATTCATTTATTTGTATTTTATGTTGGATGTAAACAAGTCTAATTCTGAAGTTCTTATGTTGACCTTTTCTGGCACTGAGATCAAAGTACTGTCTGCAGTAAAGATGAGAAGACTTTAAAGACTTCAGTGGCTTGTCAGAGTAGGGTATGTTTAAACATAAAATATCACAACAGAGCAGCCTTTGGCTAAAATGAAGTTCTAAAGAGATTCGTTGCTCCTCAAGAAACCCATCATTATCTTGCAGCTTAATGGCCTAAAAGTAGAGCCTGCTTAGAAGACAATTTTTCCTTCTTTCCTGAGCTTTAACTCATGGGGTGACTCTGCCACTTGCCTCTAACAGATGTAACATGGATGTCGCCAGAAAAGAGGAAAGACATGCCTTTTCTTTACTCAAATTCCTAGGTAGATTTGAGGACTGGTAAAACCCTCCTCCAAACAACAGTCAGACCTCTGTAAAATATCAGCCTTTCCAAAGCATGGCATGCTGTTCCATCCCCAACATGCCCTTTTCCCTGGCTCCAGCTGTTTCTTGTCCCAGATCTTTCAGTGGGTCTCTGGAGGAGGTCCTGGAGGTCAACTTTGCAGTGCCTGATCTGGAGCCAAGGCAGCTGGAGTAAGAATTTGAGCTCTAATTCGTTATTTTCTTATTTAACATCTTGACCATTTGAAAACAAATGTCTTTTTAAACACTGCTTTTCTGTGTCCATAGTCTGAACTTAGATTTGAGATGTAAACCTACTCCAAATGAAATGTTTAATGCTTGCTATAATGTAAAGTTTCCAACCAATCCAAGCACAGAGAACCTTTCCCAACAAACAGAAGCTGGCATTTTTCAGTGCTCTGACTGAGCTAGGACTCTCAGAGCAAAACTGAGGATATCCTATAGAACTGCCTGTGCTGGCACGTTCAGAGATGGGTGCAGAGGACAAAAGGCAATGACTTCTTGTGATGAACAATACGTGATGTAATAGTTTTCCTGGATTAAAAACAAAGTAACCATCTTTACTGCAGCTTGCAGCACTTTTCCACTTTCCTAATAAACAGCCCAAATTTCAGGGATACTTAAAATGCTGTGGAAATCTGCCCAATGTTTCTACAAGTTCAGTCTGTTTGATAATCAAAATATTTATCTTGATTGTGTTTTCTTGAACTTAGTTTTAGTGGCTTACTTTGAGAGGTTTATTTCAATAGATGAAGTTATTTTTTGTGGGTTTGAGTGATTTTTCTCAGGAAGCAAGTTTATGCATTTCCAGTTGAGACTTTTGCAGCTGAATGATGCTCAGCAAACGACACTAATGGAAGTTTGTGCAGTGCCTCGCTCTCTGACAGATCCTCAGCATGGCACTCTGTGGAAATCTGTTGTGTTTTATATGCCTTTATTCAGCACCTTATGACAATCCTCCTTTTCTGTGGCTTCTCTCATCTTAGTATCTCCAGTTGCTGAAAGATACACAGCATTTATACAACATATCTACACCCTCCCACCTGTCAGTACTCCCAGGCATAAAATGCACATAATAACACTTTATGTGGCAGGTTGTATTACGGCAGACAAACTTGAAAGTGTTTTCAGGCCTGACTTGTGCCACATTTCAACCTTATTCCCTGTTATAAGTATTACTTCTGTCCAAACTCTAGATATGTTTTTAATGGAACTTTTATATTTTTGCCTGCTAAGTGCGTTTTGTATCTTTGGGATAATAAAGTCCTTAGCCCCTGTACCTAAGAATAAAAACCTTCACTGGAAAATGACAAATTTGTGTAGACAACAGTGATTATGAATAAACAGAATATTTCAACCTAGGATGTAATAACTATTGAACAGGGGAGTTGTTAGTGTAGTCAGCGAGGGAAAAGTCACTTTAGATTGGTTTGGGATGCTATGTACTCCCCTCACTCTCAGAATTCATTAAGGGACCTGAGTAGGTTAACTCATTCTGCCATTTGACATGAAACTAAAGTTTTCCAGATTGTATGTCTTAGAAATAAAGGTCCAGAAAGAGCTATCAAGACCATTTGGCCTGAGGAGACCACAATTTCCATCACTTCGAAGCTGCAGGTTTCAGGAGGGAGAGATGAAAGAGGAAGTGTAGCCTTAAGAACAGTCTGGTTTTTGGAAGACATTTCTACAGAAAGGAGGAGGGCTAGATGCTTTCCAAATTAAAAAATTGCACTAAGATGATACTTGGTTATTATAGAGGAAAATTATTATTATCGCTCAAAAATCTGCAGCCTTTTACCTGAGCAGAGCAGTAGCACAGACCTAACTTCTCCTGAGTTTTATAACCCCTAGTTCCACTTGCATCATTACATTTAGCTTTGATTCACATCAGAAGGAGGAAAAAAGAGGGAGGATGAGGAGGAGTATATGACACTAAACCCTGTATGATTTTATAGTGATTTTTTTTTTTCCAGGAATGATCCACTGGGGTAAGTCTCTGACAGTATCATTGTCAGTAGTTAAGATGTTTTCACCATGGAGTTAAATACTTACAGCATTGACAGTAGCTGGAAATACTTCAGTGGTTATTGTTGTAGTCATTAGTCTAGCTGAAGTAATGCTGGCATGTTTTCCCTCTGGGTAGAATTCCTCAGCCTAATTGTCTCCTCCTTGCCAGACCATATTTGATATCTTCAGGTTTGGAGACTGGATATTTTCCAGCAATTAATGGCTTTTCTCAGTTATAGATTGAAATTATTTCCTTTTGTGATTTAGTCTCCTCTCCAGCAGTGAAGCTATTGAATTCCAGAGCATTTAAATGGGATAACTTACAAATAGACCTAATATGAAAAGCGCAGTCATCAAGCTACATGGAAGCTCTGTGGTCCACTGTAGAAGATGGATAGTTCACATGTAATTTTTGACAAGAATGAAACAGTATTGACTTTAAAATAAAATAAATAAATCCACTATTTACTATTGTGCTATCTTCTTCTAATGAACTAACCTTAATATTAGCTTAGAGCAACATAAGTCCATGTGTCTCACAGAGCAGCATCAGGTAACCTCATCTAACCTCCTGAAGAGTGCTGGCAATCAAATTTCATCAAGCTACTCCTGCCTTTATTCCTTTAACTTGGGTTTGACCAAAGTACAAAGTGAACTCTTTATCTCTGATGCCCAGACTGGACTCCTTGAGGTACTTTGTCCACTCAGAGTATAATTAGCCTGTGGTTTCAGAAATCAATGAATACTGTTCTACAATGGAAAAAGCTTCTGTAGCCACTGTTTTATGGCCTCCCATGTTATTTGAGCTATTACTTCTCTCAAAGCAATTTTACCACATCTTTTATGGTATTCTGCTTTTTAAATCCAAAATGGAAAGTAGTATACAGATCCCAAAAGCAAGAATTTTTTTTTTTTAATACTGCTTCAGATATGTACAGGAAATTATCTTCAATAAACTTTGTCCTTTGAAAACTAATGTGATAGAATGGCAGCTGCACTTCATAATGTACCACCTATTTTTAGGTAGCAGATTCAAAAGTATAAAGAGGGACTTCTAGTTAAACACTGAGCCCATTTGTCCTTTCTACATATGGATCTGCCCTTCTTGACCAAATAAAGACATGAAGTCTTTATTTTGAGCTATTTATTTGGGAGCTAAGGCTCTCAAATCATGATTTAGCAAAACTTTTAGTACAGTTCAGTTCTTCTTTTCCCTTCCAAAAATGCTACTAAATTGGTAAATGTAAATGTCTGTAGGAGACATGTATCTGGTAGCTGTTGGGATTTAGATATGGACAGAGTAATCCTGATATGGCTATATTGTCTTTCTTAAGATGCATTTAACATCTGTTGGATGCAGGTCAGATGGATCACAAGATCTGGTGCATGGAAATGTACAGTTTCTTTGCAAAAGAAAGGTTCTCCTACTGGAGAATTATGTCCTCTATGAGAAGAGTGTTTATGGTTCTGGTTTAACATGCAAAAAAAATGTGTCCTACTGAGTCTGTGTATTTTAGAAAGTTCTGCAAACAGTTTTGAGAAGTTAGTGTTAGAAATAACAAGAACCAGGTGCATTGGGAATTGAAAAACTTTGAGTCTTATTTTCCTGAATACCATTATACAATGTCTAGTAGAGTATCGGAGGGATATGTGTACACAGCATAAATAAATATGCATTATTTAGATGAAACCTCATGTTCTGATACACCTACTTTTATGGATGGTGCTGATTCTATGCCAGCAGTATGGTAAACAGAAAATGCAATGGGAAGTCTGCAGGAAGTTACAGTGCAGATATTTTCTGGCTATAATCTGGTTTGGTTTTGGTTGGATTTTGGTTGGATTTCTGGTTTTGTTTGTTGGTTGTTTTGGGGTTTTCTTTAATTCAGTTCCATTTGCAGTGTCAAAACAGAACTTCTTACTTGGGCTGCCCATTCAGTTCTGCAGGGAGCATAGTTACCTACTGGCATAGTTACCTTCCCTCTCTCAGCAGGGAAGTGCTGTGTTACTTACTTTCCTTTAAGCAAAAATATTCTAATTGTGCATGTGCTGTCTTACTTTTCAGTTCAAGGGTGATTTTCAGTGAAAACAAACAAGTGAGCAGCAAAAAGGAAAGCTGAATTGGGAATTATGTAATTTGATAATGGGGAAGTTTCTAAAAGCCTTCTGCTGGTAGCATTGAGAGAAACACTGACACCTGCACACTGCCAGGAGCTTGAATCCAGCATATCCCCATTCAGCTGCACTTCACCTCGTATTAATTCTGTGTTTTTGAAGGAGGCAAACCAAGAAACTAATGATGTGTCTCAATTACATTCTGTCTAATCCTCGAGTGGTAAACCTGACACAGAGTGTCTGCCAGAATGTTGAGGTCAGGTTTTTGTAATGTGATCAGCGTGGGGTAAAGAAAGGAAGAGCAATGTGATCTTCGTTCTTGACTTCTGCTTGTTTCTGTGCCTTTAACAGCTAGTTCTGTGCCTGAAAAGTTATTTTATGAGTCATGACAGAGCTCCAAGTACTCACCCATTGGTGAGCATAGCTGTGTGCTCCCTGTGTAATGGGCTCACTCCTCCCAGTGCCACTGACATTAAATATGTGACCCTGCCCTTTGTGCTTTGCAGCACGAGTGCATCTGGGTGCTTCCAGCCCTGGCTGTGGGAACACAGTGCTGCTGCTGCCATGTGACATTCAAGACCCCAGGGTGTAATTCTGTTTATCTGAAGGATGACAAGCCCATATCCTGACACAGAACAGCACCATTTCTTATCACAGCCTTTGCTGCATGTGTGCAGTGGGTAGCTGATCAGATCATGCTCAGTGTTCCTCTGCCTCCTTCAAGCTGTGTTGTCTCTCACTTGCACCCTTCTTCACATCTTGTTTACCCATACCATGATGGCACCATGGTGGGTTTCATACATAGTCTGTAAAGTGATGATGCATTTCCTGTCTGTGTTTTCTCAATAAATATCTTTTTTTTGTTTGTTTTGCGATTTGGGAAAGTGTTGCCAGGAAGTTTTTTCTTCCCTCTTAATCAAACTGTTTGCTAAGGTGTTTTCCTTCTGTCTAATCTCTTGCATGGGACCAAAATGTTTAGATTTGAGTGGTGACGTCTTATTCATTCCCATCCTGTCGGATGGGAGCGTTGTGTTGTTTGAGTTCACAGTAGATCCAACTGGGAGCTGTGTGCGACTGGGATTATTTTTCTATCCCATCCTATTCAGTATCTACTTGCCAGTTTTCCAAAGAATTCATCCAGTCATGACTTTTCACCTCCAAAGTCAGTCTTGGAACTCCAGAAGACCATCTTCAGCTTGTCAGGTTGGGGTTTTTTCCATTTTTCTGTCTCTGACATTACTCTGCTGCAGTCTCTCTCCTTCTTCAGCCTTGCATTTTAACAGCTCATCAGGCCAGGTGCTCAGCTGATGAATTAGTGCCATGTTCTTGGGAGAAAGCAGCAATAAGGCCTCCTTGGGGGAAGTGATGGGAGTGTTGATTCTCTCTGCACTGCACACAGTCCCCTGCTCTCCAGAGGTACCAGGGAGGCAGCGCTGGGGAAAAACTGGGACAGGGCCACTCAATATTTATTCCCCCCTTCAATTATTTATTCCCCCTTTTCCTTCTATTTCACTAATTTGAGCACCTTACAGATACTGCTCTGGGTAAATGGTTTGTTTCCAGTCAAGGACTAGTACTTTCAGTGATATATTCCTCACCACAACCCCATTCTTCATATGAGTGATCACAAATTATAGATTTTCTTTTTTTGATATTTCACAAGTGTTGAAAAGGCAGGTTGTTCTGTATGGCTAAACAAATGAGAGTTTCATCACTGGACTTACCCAATAATAAATTCTTTTCATGTTTAATTTATAATGTCTGGAAACACCAGCAAGAGATGAGGGAAATAGTTTAGATAATATATTAACCCGTCTAAACCTTGTCCAGTCTCTGAAACTCAACCTGAGTGTGATTTTAATATGTAGGAAACTTTCCTTTTCTCCTTCTTTTACACTGTTCTGCCCTGTTCCTTAACCTGGGACTAAGAGATTTTTCTTTTGTGAGGACCTTTAGTTCATCCAGACATGAAAGAACTGCTGATCCAAAATCATCTCTGCATACTCACATAGCCTATGAAGACTGTGAGAGAAAATAATTGTTTGCTGTACTAATAACTTTTAGGAGACTACCTAGCTGCGGAGCCACCAAGTTCAAACCAGTTAAAAACTCCTGACAAGCTATAAAAACATCCTGAGAAGGCAATGTGAAAAGCTCTTGCAAGGGGGTAGGGAATTGTGAAATCTTAGCCAGACAGAGCTTGCAGTGGCACGATTTCCTATGCAGCAACTGCATGATTCCCTGCCCTGGTGTAGGACTAAGATGAATCAGGCCCATTATGAAAGAAATTCATATTTAAATGAGATTTTCAGCCCAGTTCTACAGCCTCAAGTGGTTATTCTAAGCGCCTGCTCTTTCATGCTGATTTAGACCAAGCTCAAATGCTGAATCTTTAGAGAATCATAAATAAATTGTGTTAAATTGCCATTAATGGAAACAAATCACAAGAAAGGAGAGGCAAGGTTGTTAATGGTATCGCTGTTCCTAACTCGGCCTTTGATGGCTGGAGATGCACAGTCCTGCAGCACAGCAGTGATGTGTGTGAGCTCACCCACTGCTCTGAGACCTCCAGACAAGCTCAGCACAGCAGGGTGAGCAGCCCTGGAATTTGTTTTACAGGAAGCCTTTCATTTCCTCGCTTTTGAGGGGTTAAGTGAGGCACTTCAAGCACTGTTCTCCCACGAGGGTTGCACTAGGGAAGGGTAGTTCTCCTTTCCCCCAGGGGCTCCATCTCAGCTTTGGCAGCAGAGGCTGCTGTCAGAGGAGAGCAGTCGGATGTGTTGGATCAGTGTATTCCCCAGCCACTCTGGATGCATTTCCTTCCCACCCACTCCTGCCCACTTTTCAGGTTCCTGTGTCCTGAGCTGCCACCACTGATCCTGGCAGACGGTGAACCCGAAAAACCCGGTATAAAGAACTGCCCAGAGGCTTTTGGTCTTTGAGTAGCAAAGGTATTTACTGACAGCACTGGGAGCAAGCCAGCTATTGCTGGAAAACCTTGCTCGAAGGCTTCACACAAAATCAGCATTTTTTATATAATTTTCATGTATGATTAAATGCATATTCAAGTGATTACATCTGTCTATACATATTAATAAGAGGTGGAGTATAGGTGGAGCTCAGGTGGGGCTTGGGGTGGTGCTTCTCTTGGCCCTCAATCTTGGGGGTAGTTCTGTCCTTCCTCCATGGGTCTGGGGGCTTAAACTCATCTTCTTCAGCTTGACCTCCCTTCTCTTCTATTGTTCTCAACCAGCTCACTGAAGCTTGGAAAAGGCCTTGGCTCCCAGCCTGTTTCTTCTATTCAAATGTCTACTTTATCTTACTGCATCTTAATTTATTACCTCTAGGTCTATTCTGTGTTTCTTCTACCATTCTCTTAAGTTTTGGTCCAATAGGTAGAACAGAACTACAGATTTGGATGTTCACAGCTTGTTAGCAGGCCCAGATTTCTTAGTTAACTCTTTTGGGTCTGGCCTTCTGTTTCAACAGGTCTGCCCCAGAGGCAACCCTGGTTTCCACAGACCCAGATTAGGCCAAAATTAATCATTAATGTTTTAATTGCATTGTCTTATGTCATGAGGGGAATGCACTGAATAGAATTATATAAGGGCTGATTCTAGTCCTTATACTGTAACATCAAGTTTCATTATGAAAATCACACCCCTATGTGTGTTCCTGCTTGGCTTTGGGGAAGCTCAGGTGACCAACCTCCAAATTCAATGTTGTTAGTTTTCTCATCGGGTTGTTTGCCAATTAATTAAGACCATCAGCCTGCCTGATTGATTTCATTCCATGCCAGAGATCCCAAAATATATTCTCTACTCACTATTCACATCTACCAAAATCTCATTTTGCATGGACTGGGGAGGGCTGAAAATGCACAAATCATTCTGTTTAACTTTGGGGGTTTCAACCTTGTTTGTTTGTTACTTGAAGTTGAGGAAGAAACAATTCACTTTGAAATTTATAAAGAGGAAAAACTTCTGTGTGGTTGTGAATCAATATGACAAGTTTCACCCCAAAACTAGTTCTTCATATTATATGTCATGATACCATCAAAAGTCTATCACAGATATATGCCCAGTGCAATAAGAATCTTTCATAGCTCTTTGATAAACCCACTACCATAGGACTTTTCCTCGTGACATTTTTCATGCAAAATATGCAAACAGCATTACAAAAATCTTATATCTAAAATTGAAAACTCAAAGCATTTTCTCGTGCTTGTCACAATAATAACATGTTATGTAATTTTGTAGCTGTACCTGCCTTGGTGTTTTCCTACTGTAGGTTATAATCTTATAACCGTCCCATATTAAAATACAATATACAAGAGGGTAAAACTTGTACTTTATTAGGATATGGAATACAACAAAAGAAATTTCCTGTTTGGTTGGTTTGGGGGTTTTTTCTGCCTAAAACCTTATCAGATTCCTGTAGCTTCCAACTGCATCATGACCCTAAAATCCTCAAATGATTCTTCCATTTTGTATTGGTATATTTTAAAATATCTAAAATAGCTTAATGCTCTCTATGCAAAAATGTACTGTATCAATGCTAAACAAAATTCATTCACATTTTACTTAATATTACCTGATTATTAATGTTACCTGATGTGTAAAAGAGTGATTGTTCAAACACTGAATCCAATTTATAGTCTTCTGTGACCAGGGAAGTCTTCCATCAATGCCCAAGCTTCTTAGTAATCCTGCTCAATCCTAAACCAATGGTATTCTCAGGTGTGCAAGTGTTTTAACACAGAATTACGAGCTCAAATCAAAATGGAATTTGAAAGGGGTATATCAGCCTTTCACGTTTTTCTTGCTTTTGATAATCCTTAATACATTTTCAAGAGACCAGTAGAGGCAGATGACATGCAGCTGACAGTCGATTCCATCTAACCACAATTGCATTTATGTACAGTAAAATACATACTACTAGCTGTATTTTTAAGGTAAGAAAGGAAAATTGATTTTAATTCTACAATTATACCGTGTAAGCATCCTACCAATTTTTAGGTACACGCTCCCGTGTGTACAAAAAAACCAACACCAACCAAAAAAAAACGAAAAAAAAAAAATCATGCAAACCCACCATCCCAAAAACCTGCTCCCCACATCCCCACTGGCATTTCTTAAGACAGTGCAGCTATTCAGGAAATGCCTTCTATGTCAAACTTGAATGCAGCATTACCATTTAGCCATAATAATTAACTTTGTCGTTTGACCATCTTGTCTCTAAAGTCTCCAAATTTTTCATCATTTACTGGAGATGAAAAAAAAAAAAAAAAACATATTTAAAGGAATGTGTATTCCTGAGATACTGCCTGCAGTATTCAATGAGTGCCTGTGCACCAGTGAACGCACATGGCACAGTTAAATTAGGTAACAACAAAACAGGTGGATTATATGAGTGCTGTCATTTAAAGTATCCTTTCTTAATAGGCAGAACATTTTGTTTTAAAAAAAAAAGACATTTTTTCATCTATAAATCCCATTATTTTTTTCCTGACATCCTTTAAATTACAAATCCAATAATATTATAAATCATGCAAAATTTGGAAAATTACTTTAAGCCCCTGGGCTTTACATTGGAGTGCTGTCTGAATAAAAAATTCGAGTTGTTTACACAGAGAACTCGATGATATTTTTGCCATCATTTTTGATCTTGTATAATATTTTGTGTGGGGGAAAAAAAACCACGTTTAGATAGACTGTATATGAAACTACCTTTTTTTTCTTTTTTGTTTTTTTAAATTTCTTCTTCACTTGCCTTTCTCATTAACCCAGTAGTTTTCCACAGCCTCCTGACGTCAGCGACTTTTATGTCATTAATTTCAATGGAAACAGGATGTGGTCCAGTAAATTATGCCCCAGCAGGGTCTGCTGAGTATTACATTAGACCATGGGAATAGTGAAAAGAAAGCTTCATATGAACTTAACTCTTTAAAATATTCATTCCTGTGTTTGCAGTGTAAGTTAATGCTGTTCCTTCAATGTTCAAAAGGTTTCTCAAATTATCTGAAAGGCTCTCTCAATAAACAAGCTTACTAAGGGAATATAGTCACCATTAAACCCCTTACAGCCATCATAAATATTGAGCAAAAACACCAATCATCCAGTGAATTTATTTAGGCATAATTGTAGTAAATTTATTGATAACCACTGTATGAGTCATTTTAATATTGTTTATAAATCCTTTGGACCACCTGAAAAAGGTAATATTGTTGGATATTGAGGACTACAGCTGAACTCCTAGGAAAAAAATCCAAAAGAAAAGTTCTTGCATGTCAAAAGTAGCCTCCTTAGCCCTGTTATTCCTCTACTTTGAATCAAGTCCTGCCATAATTGGTGTCCTTCTATTTCTCATCTTCCATGTCTCCTATCCCCTGAGCTTTCCAAAGTCAGCACATGTTGTTTTCTAGGATATGTAATATTTCCCAAGACTAAGTTGACTTGGCAGCTATAACAGGGTAGTCCACTTTTCTTTGTCATTAAATGCTGGGGTCTGGGAGCAAACTTGGGTTGCAAGGGAGTCAAACAGACACACACAAATTATATTAGAAGTGGACCTTGTTGTCAAGGTTTGTAAAGTGTTCTGGGACCTGGTCTCTGCAACACCAGATTTTTTTCAATTTCTTATGCCTTTGTTTTTGAATTTGGATCAACACCACACTTTTTCCTCCCTATCATAATTCCACTTAAGCTAATTTGGTTTTACTTTGGCATTCTTTAAGATCCAAATTATACATGTTCTCTGCTGTATTCTCATGAATACCAAAGCTGTAGAATAAATATTGTTGACGTGTGTTGGCAAAGTGCTTTTATACTTGGATTCCTCATTAAATTACATTCAATTTTAGTTTTAATGAGCATAATCCATTTGATACTGTTGACCCGAATTCCCCCGAGGAAAACTGCAGTTCTGAATTGATATTTGCATGTCTGAGTCGACTGAGTCACATTCAAAATCATGTCAGACTCCAAATCTCAAAAAAAGTCCTGTTCCAGAATTATGCTGGGGGCTGTGGCTAAGTTATGTTCCAGAAATGTATTCCTGCAATGCTTTGTGCCTCTTGCTGTACTTTAATCTTGTCACTGCCCTGGCTTATGTGACATTTTGCTGATCTGCACACTATCTCTGTAAAGATCTTGTGAGAACACTGACCATCAGGAAGCAGGAGCACCTTTCTAAAACTCATCCTCGGGTGCCTTTTCTGAAATCATATTTCTTCTCCCTGTCATGCTCCTTAATCATTTCTCTTCTGCAATAAATCGTTATTTCTCTCCCTGTTAGAATTCTTTCCTGTCATTCATCATGTTATGAGTACCTTTTTCTTGAGAACAGGAAAAAAATCCCAGTAGATTTCAGGGAGCTTTTAACTCTTTTCCTTTCTCACGATGTAGAAAATAGAGAATTCCACTCAGAGTGCTTCTTTGGGAGAGCTTCATTGATTTGTTTGTTTCTTAGTTTTGGGGTGCCTTAAGAGAAATGGGCTATTGGGAAAATGGAATTATCAGTGCCGTGAGTGTTTCAGTTTGATATATAGAGTGCCTGGATAAGAAAGCTTTTGAAACTTTTCTTGAATTTGGTCTGAAAACTATTCAATAGACAACAGGGACCTTGGAAGATTTCTGGAGAGGAAGTGGTTTTATTGAGTCATTGCAGAAGATCAACTCTGTGGTTCAGAGCAGGAGTTTATGATTTTGTTTGACCTTTGGTCAAGCTCTCTGCGTCCTGTGCTCACAGTGACAGCACATGCTGAGGCTCTGCAGAGATGACATAGTCTTCAAACTTGTGTCTATTGTACCACTGGGGGCGTGGGATTAGCCACATAAAATAGGTGATGTAAATTTGCAGGTACAAAAATGATTACTTACACAGCAATTGCTAAGAGGGAAGGATCAAGCCATGAATCTTCCTCATTTCTTTGGTCTTTCACAAAGACCTTAGTCTTTGTGATAACTGAGTAAAAACAATATACTTGAGGACTCAGGTCAGTCAGTAGGATGAATTTGTAAGTTTGTTGTCTGGTACTGCTGAGAAATACCACAAAAGGTCTTTAAAAACAGGCCATAAAAATGTGCATTTAGATATATTGATTCTGCTTTGACGTTAGTGAATGAAGGGGGGGCTTCTTTATATCCTTCTGAGCTCTGCTTTCTATGATTCTAAATTCCCAGGTGCATCCTCAGAGTGACTCTCTACCTGTAGATTCTTGGATAGGAAGAAATGTTATCAAATACAACCATGGCAGAACATATACTTGTCTCAATCCTCTATTCCAAGCGTATATCCAATTAAACCATTCGCTTCAGTATCCCACTGATTTCCTCATTTGTTGATTCACCCAGGAAGAGTGCTGCTGAACACCTGATTACATCCTTGGCAATGGGAAAACTATATAGACAAACACCAAGAGTGCCAGCTCAGCATTCAAAACTTAACACAAATAAAAGACCAGAGCCAAATTAAGCTTATTCAACGCCGCTCTCTTCAATCATCAAATGCAAATATATTTCTCTGTAATTTATGTCTTGACAGATGATAATGAGTGTGAAAATGCTACTCAGCCTTGTGGAGAGCATGCCAACTGCACAAACACGGTGGGAAGTTATTTCTGCATGTGCATGCCTGGTTTCAAATCCAGCAATGGTCAAGAAACTTTTGTACCTAATGATGGAACCTCCTGCGTGGGTAAGTTGTTACTGTCTGCCAGCTCCCTTTACATTGTCACTCTTATTGCTTCTGTTAATTATAGAAATCTAGCAAAATGCTTTCATGTTTGGGAAGTTTGGAGTCTGGGTATAAAATTCCTATAATTTACACTGGTACAGACTTAATATTCCAGTTCAGGCCCACACTTCTCACTGACAACACAGCAGCTGTTTTCAGTAACACTTCCATCTTGACTCTGCTTGCAATATATTTAAATCCACATGTCACAGTTTTAGACAATGAATGTAGAGTTAATACAATACAAAAATTCACCCATTTATGCCACTGTTTCACTGATCTGTGAGCTAGCTGATCATGTTCTTGAAACAAAGCAGAGTGACAAAATATTCTGCATTCAGGTCACTCTGGAGCAGCAAAATTCTCTATACATTTGACCCACTATACTTCAAATATCTTTTGCTTGGAAACTTTGATTGGGATATTTTTGGTAATTTTTCGAGTCTGATCAAAAGTAATGAGCGAGATCAACAGTTATCCTACCTCCTGTGCCTCTGTTTCTGTAGCATTGGATGGAACATGTTCAAGACTAAAGAGGAGGAAAAGTTCTCTGGAAAAATGTTATTTCTGAACAACTATGCAATCCTTTAGGATTTCCTTTGAATGGAAGAACTGTAACTATTTCTCTCTTTTCGAACTCCTGGTAATTTTCTCTGTATGTTGCAAGAGTCCTCAGGGAATGAGAGAATGAGAAATAAATCTATTGCCCTTTACACCTTTATGCTGACTGTGTCTCCTTCTAGGTATGTCTCCTGTGAGCTTGTGAGTGCTGACAACCTCTCTTCTTACTGCTCTTAATATCAGCAGAATGGTTGCATATTAAGCCAGAAAGTGATCTAATCGACCTTTCTTGCCCATTGCTCACATCCATCTAAAAGTGCTCTGCTTTATCCAGCTGCTATGAATCCTTCTTAAATTAGCCTGGATGGAGACTGTTAGCACACTGAGCTGTAAATATTCTCACCATTTCTGGTCCAGGTTTTGATTTTTGCGTTACAACCTTTCCTCAGCTTCAGTAGTTTGTCCTCCAAGTTATTTCTCTGACTGTTTTTGTCTCACTTTAACTTTTTACCATTAGTGTGATAACTCCTTTTTTTCCACCTCTCTTTTCTTTAGTGAGTAGATTGATCTTTTTTTATCCTCTGCTGGGATTTAGTTTAGCACTGTTGTTCTTCCTTTTGAAAATCCATATGGAGGAACCAAGAGCTTCCAAACTCACACTGAAATAAAAAAATTACCTGTGGGCACCTTTTCTGATTAAACAAGTGTACCAATTACTTTACCAAGATGTGAGTCCTAAAGACAACCTTATGATCCACAATTAATTTCCTCCTTTATCCTTTATCATGGAAACAATAATAGGATATTTTGTACCCAATGGATCAGCTACAGGTAGTAGATATGCCTTGCACACAAACTGCTGAGAGTTGTGAATTCAGGGTGTACTAAACACAGCTGGAGCAAACACCAAAGTTGTCACTGTAAATACAGTGCAAGCTATCCAGTACAAATTGCAGAGGTCAATAAAGCTAAGATGATCCCAGGGAGGCAAGAAGCTGGAAAGCTTTATTGGACTTACAAGTTCATGTTTAAAGGGTTTAGGGTCTACATATTCAACAGGGGGTTTGCATATTCATTCTATTAAAATTGAGGGGGTTCACAAGGATAACATCAGGGAAAAACCCAGATTAACAAATTTTTGGGGTCTTAACAATTACTTCATGGGGTAAAAAACCCATCTTATCTTAGGACATTTTACAGAGGGGAACAGGTAACACAAGGGGAGAGATAAAACACAAAAGGTTTTCTGCACAGGTTTGATGAGATCAGGACATGGTTTCTCCAGGCTTGGGCAGGACATTCCAAACCTGTGACATCAATAGATCCTTGTCTGGACTCTAGCTGGAGGTTTTTTCCCAGTCTCTGTCAGCCCAAGGCTTTTGTTTAAACCTAAAATTTTGCTTTTTCTCATATCCAAAATTTGGAATCCAACACAAATCACAGCAAAGAGCTCCCACATATGCATCCTACCCAAGTTTATAGGGCCCCAATATATTTCCAGATTCTTCAAAGTCTTAAATCTTGTTTTAATGTATGTATATATATATATATATATATATGTACCTGGCAGTAACTTTTTAAAAATACAGTGGTTGAATTTTGGAGAGTATGCCATTATAGACCCTGTTTGTTTATGCCATCAAAGCTGTCTGGACTTCCCAGCAGTGCAAGTCTGGTACACCACTGTGTCTGTGCAAAGCCCATTTCAAAGCCCATCTGAACACACTTGTGTTCCTCTCCCTCTCTGGAAACTACAATAAGCTTCTAAGTACAAAGTGATTATCCTTCTCAAAGCAGTAGACAGAAAGAAAGCTTGGGACAGCTGCTTTGAGAAGTGTCACTTCACCCTTAATCCAACCAGAATGCTGAGTTTGGAGTTGAGGGTCGGCAGTTTTTCATCCATGTTATCAGGTAGAGTTGGTGAAGAGATGACAAAGAAACATGCAGCTAGAGGAGGAACTGGAGGGTAGGAGGGGAAAGGGAGGAAAATAGAAGAAAGGAAATGGAGAAGGGAAAAATAAGAATGCAGAGACGTGGTATTTCTGAAGATGATATTTTTCTGATGTCACGAAAGAGAGCTATTAAAATCCATTTTTTGATTTGTGTAAAAGCCATGCTTTCCCTTAGACTTCACATTTTATGGAATGTTCGGCTGCAGATAAAAAAGTGAAATACAAACCTGCTTTTTTCACCCCAACCAACAGAGTAAAAACATGAAAATGGCCCTCTGTGAAATGAAAGTGCCATCCACACCACTCTGCCTGTTCCGGGAACGTGCTATTAGTTTCCTTCAGGTATTTCTGAGAGCACTGGGAAGGCACCCATTCTCCATCCCATCCTCTGCTGTGACGAGGGAGCCATGCAGAGGATGGGATCTGGCATTGTGCCACACTGCTGCCTTTTGCTTTTAGCTGTGCCATTCACAGCCTTTTTCATTCCTACTTTGTGTGTGCCTCTGCCTTCCACAGTGTGGAGACGCGGGGAGGGAACATCCAGTCCTTTGCAACTGGACTTTTCAATCACTTACAAGCTACTAATAAGCAGAAGGTATAATGCAGACATCAAGCTGTCTTGACTGACTGGTGAAGAATCAAAGCCATGTAGGTAAAATCCTGTAATTGGCAAGACTGAACATAATAACTGTTCTCAGTACTTTTAATTTAATTGGAATTTCCTTGCCTGCTGCAGTAAATGAGGAGTGACAAAGCACAGAAATAAAATAAAAGGTTATAAATATATTTTCACACTAGCCTAAGTGGTGCTGGTGATAATATTTTTCTGACTGGAGCTGTTATAAAAGCTTCAAAGTTCAGCTCCAGGATTTGTTTTGAATATTTACTGAAAGGCCAGGGCTTTTTTTTACAGTGCTGTGGCAAATGCTCCTCTGTTTAAAAAGCTGCTGGTCCTCAACCTTTCCTCAGGAATGCTGCTTGTGAAGACTGCTCCTGCAAGCCTTGGCAGCCCCACTCCTGCTCCCACAGCAGATCAAGGAGGACCGTTTGAGATCCTCGCCCCAAAGCCCCACTAAAATCGGGTTGCTGAAAGCACTGACAAGCTGTTTGTCTGCGTGTGGTCCAATTGCCTGTTTGGTTAAAAAGGCATAACTACAAAATGCAAAGGAACAAAAGCCTTACAGCTACTGCACACAGCATTTCAAAGCGGGATCTTAAAAGCTGCATTCTTGTAACTGTCACGAGTTGTTGGCTGCCCCTGACAATCTCATTGATTTAAAAGGGACACGAAGCTGATTAGTACCTTGCAAGATCAGGCATATTGCCTTTTAATTTTGTCATCCAGGAGTTGTTTTTTTTCTTCTGGAAACAGTAAATTAGATAGGCGTGATATGGACTCGTTCCATATGGGCAACTCAACTGCAGAAAGTCTATTTGCATATATTCAACAGAGTGTCTCTATCAGACTTTAAAGAGCTGTCCCACTG
Source organism: Manacus candei (assembly GCF_025592945.1). Taxonomy (NCBI): domain Eukaryota; kingdom Metazoa; phylum Chordata; class Aves; order Passeriformes; family Pipridae; genus Manacus; species Manacus candei. The sequence goes on from NW_026138092.1 coordinate 2,124,561, forward strand.
CCAGAGATGTGCCGTGGTACTTGAGTTTCTGCTGCTGTTTTGGATAATCTTGACTTCTCTCTAAAATCTCCATTACACTTAATGTCTGACATAATTACAAAAAAAAAATTGTAATTCGTGTGACTGCCCACTACTGACAGATAAGTTTTTTACTGAACTAAAGATTTATGAAAAGCAAAAAATATTGTCATAACTTTGAAACATTTGCATCAGTAAAATCCCATAGAAACCTGACGTTTAGCAAACGGTGTTCTGAAAAGCATTCACATAGTTATTCATTTATTTTTAAGTTATTGTAAGTTTTAGCAAGGATTGTTATGAATTGCTAGTGGTTTTGCACTGCATTACATGCTGAATGCATTGTTAAGATGTATGTGTCCTCCATGGAGCTGACAAGGCCAGAGAAACCTTTGGTATGAGGCTGATGTGTGTCCTCCTTATACAAACTGGCATTGTTGTGATTGTCACCTTTGCCACTTCAATTCATTCAAAGTTTCTCTGTCTTGCACAGAGTCACACAACGAGGAACGGACAGGCACCCACTTGTTTTATAAACAAAGCTTTATAATGTACTGATGTGAGAGGTTATTTAAATGCCAAGAGTAAGAACTTCAGCCTTGTGGCTTTAAATGACAGCATTTAATTATAAGGTATCCTGTATGTAGCACTGTATCGCACTTTTTTCCTTCCCATTTGTCAGATTGGTTCATGTATAACATGGTTAGTTCCATGATTATGAATACTGAGGTCACAAAAACCATACCAACATGGATAATGCAAAACTCGGTGGTTTAAAGAGAAACATTTGCAGTTTGGGGTATTAAATATGGAAACAAACTATTGTCCTGATGCAAATAATCGTAATTTAACCTCATACTTTAAAATTCCACGCTGGCACCAAACCATTCCAACACACAGCTTCCTTGCTGGCTGTCCCTGCAGAGCAGTGGTGGTTGTGCCAGGGAGGGCAAATGCACCTCCAGCCCCACAAATCCTTCCTGGCCCTGCAGGAGTTTGAATGCCTTCTCCATGGCAGCTTCTGGAGCTCAGGTTTAAAACACAGCTTGTTGGGAAACACAGATATGTGAAAGTGAGGTGGGACCTCAACCATCACCTTGAATCCCAGGAAGAGCCCTGGAATTGTGAGCAGAAGGAATGCTGGGATACTCTATTAGAAGTTTATATGCATTTAACTGTTCCCCTGTATCAATGAAACAAAGCCCTAAAACAAAAACAAAACCAAAAACAAACATCAAACCACACAACCGTTAGTAAAGAATGTTCTCCAAAGTTACAAAAAATGCTGTCCAAACAGGCAGATGGCCCCCAAATATCCTTCAGGTATTTTTTTGCATTCCCTAGATATACCCATAGACATACACTTCATTTTTTCATTTTTCAATAATACTCTTATTTTACGAGCATTATTGCTCCTTTTCATTTTACTCCTTTTTGAAAACCACCGAGATCCTTGGTATCAAAAGCAGAGTGTGAAACTAGTTCCTACACACTAATGGTGCATTCCCAGCCACCCCATATCTGCTTTCTGTCTGACTATTCCTAACACTCATCTGGTGGGGCAGAGGCTTCCTATCAATTCAAGCAGCTCTTCTCCTCCACTGATCCATTAATCACTTCTCCTTTTTTCACCAATTTCTTCCCAAAATTAAGAGTCATACCAGTTCTTAACTTGGGTTGTCATCCTCTCTGGTTAATCCATTCCCCACACCACCTTTACTTTCCTTCAGTTCAGTTCTCAGGTTGTAACTTTAAACCTGCTCATGTATCACTTCTTCATTTTTCAACTCTTTTCATCAGATATACGTTTCCCAGAGCTGTTCACTTTTTTCTCCTTTCCAGCACAGCACTTCACAGTCCATTACTTCATTCTTCAGAATTATTTGGTGTTGTTCCCAGTTTACTTTCTCCATTGAGTTATTTGATCTTTATCCTCAGCCAACCAAATAATGCAAAATAATCTGTATTCTGGCCAGGGAGTTAGTGCCCAGCTCCCTTAAATTGATCAATTCATGGATTCCCTTACTGGAATTAATTGGTTTTACTCTTGGACTGTGCCCCACCCAGTTAATGAACCTGTCTGCCTAATAGCAAACTATTTAGAAGCACAAAATACAGTTTAGGCAAATGTAATTTAAACATGGATTTAAAAAAAAAAAAAAAAAAAAAAAGAAAAGACATGCCAAGCACTTTAAAGGGCACAGAGTTTAATTCTTAGATTAACGAGATAGAGTGATCTTTTGCTGCATCTTTTCAAAGCTGCAACTTAAAAGAAAAGTCTGCAGGTTTAGGTTTTTTTCTTTTCCTGACTGAATCATAAAGCTGAGAAAATCTATTTAGTCTAATCTCTGAAAAATGGTTTTCAGATGATTTGCATCATGCCAACTACCTTTTTTCTGATAGAATTAATATGGTTTTAAAACATGAGCAATGTAGTATTATATAGTAATAAAAGTAGTGGTATAAAAATATGATCAATTATGATTTATCCTTGTAATCTGTAAGTATTATAATTGGCAGGGGGGGTTGCCATTATTAGCACGCTTTTAGCTTCTGCTTTTTTTATTACATGAAATTTTATTATGAAACTGCTTGTAGTGTGTGGTGCTATTATCAACAAAGCAGCAAGGTGTTAGTCTGTAAATACTTAATAAAAAATTCCATTTCTCATGATATTTGCAGATGTAGATGAGTGCAGCAACGGAGGAACTGTTGCCTGTGGAGATCATGCAAAATGTGAAAACGTGGATGGAGGGTTTAGCTGCTCCTGTAAGGAAGGTTATCAACCATCCACAGGAAAATTGCAGTTTAAGCCAAATGATGGCACTTCCTGCCAAGGTACATGATATTATAAAGGTTTATGTGTTATTATAGAGATACATCTTCTGAGAAACCCACCAGTGCCTATTTATCTTCAGTTAGATTAATCAGCAAGACATGAAAAAGAGGCGAGGCATCTTTTTTTTGCATCTACAATTCCTGAGAATAGAATAATTTTGTAAATGTATTTTTGCTAAACAGTGTAATGAAACCCATTTGAAATAATAGTCACCTCCCCACAATTGTCAGATCTGTGTCCCTTTCTGTAAATTTGAGCTGTCTCTTAACTCCATCTGTCCAAGTCCCCTGGAAGGGGACAGTCCAATCCAGTGCTGTAACTTTGACCAAAATAAAGTCCTTGTAATTGAAATTTGAGAATGGGGTGCTGTGTCTTATGTGCATAAGTTCAGGAATGCAGGTAGTTTGGGGAATGAGCTAAACAAGAGCTTTAACAATTAGATTATACTGAATATTGCATGGACTGTGATGTATAATTAATTTTTTTTTTATTTCTACAGAAAATCCAAAGGCCAAGTGTGAGTTATTCAAAGACTGTGTAACTGAACATATTAATAGAACTTTAACCAGAGTAAGTAGCATTGGTTTATAGATTAATTTCCAAATCTTTTAATTGTTTCTGTTTGAAACTGCTATTTCAATTATAATTGTTCTTAAACAGCTTTTAACAAGGACTTGGAGCATACAATTGAACTTAAGCATGTTTACAGAAGTCTTTTTAATAATTTCAAATTATTTGAACTGGGTTATATGTTCAAATCATGATAATAACTTGCTGGGAATCTGCATGTTCTGTTTCCAGCAAAGTGAATCATGATGCATGAAAAATTCACAAGTGTGGTAATCACTCAGCTGTTTCTGTAATTTCTGAAGTTACACACTGCTGCATTTACTGATGTGCAATTATTTGCTTGTTCAGAAGGAAAGGCAGCAAGATAGCTTGCAAAAGTAATGTCAACAAGTGACTAAATAGAAAAGGGAGCCATAACATCTTGGTGTGCTGGTTTATTTACTCCTCAAAGCATACTGTGTAAAGTGAGACAGAACTTGTAGAAACAAAGACTGCAGGCTCATTTTTTTTTCACAGAAACAGAGATTCCTGATGCAAATTAAAAAATATATTAATTAAAGCACTACTCGTTAGTCTACAGCTACATTAGTGTCTATTTTTAAAGGATAAATGAAGCACAAGCATAAATAATTTAAAACCAATTGTATATGTTTGAATTTGATATTAAGCAGCTTGCTGAAGTTACTGGGTTCAGAAAGATATTAATTTAAAAGCTTTTATTAACCTAGTGTTATATATACATTGTGTTAACATGTTTTCTATGTTTGCCTGCAATGTAGTACTTATATCAAATATAATATATGCTTATCACACTTAGGTGCAAAGGCATGGTAAATGCCACAGTAGGATCTTAGAGTGACTTTTTTTTTAAGTGTATCACTAAACTAAATAAGTCAAAACACTTTAATTTCATGTAAATAACTGTCAGATTTTTAGCCTGTTTTTTAACCTGTGCTCTAGTTCTATTCAGTTGCAGTTAAAGACAAAGCAAGGTCTCTAAATCTGCTTGGCAGCAGAGATTATGGATCATACAAAATCAGATGTTGGGGGTTTTTTTATTAGATTTCAGTATTCTGAAGTAAGAATTTTCTTATTCAGCCATGAGACTGAAACCAGCAAGCTTAATCTTCATCTCACCCTCTCTTGCCTATGCTTTTAAACTAGTTGTTTGATGTAAGTGCATTTAGCATTTCATAAACTGAAGCAGTGAAAGTGAAATAGGCAGTACAGTCCACTCAACTACCTCTTTATAATTTGCACTTAAAAAAAAAAGCACTAAAAAATATACAAATACTGCACATCTGCTCCTACCTCTTCAGTTAAAATGTAATAAAAAAGTCAACAGAATGATCGTATCGCTGATATTTAATTATTTTTGCAGAACATTTACTGATTCACTTCGGGACATCAGGATAAATAAAACTGAGCTGCAGTAGGGAAAAAGAAGTGTAATGATAGCACATGACTTGTTAGGGTTATACTAGGCAGTACTTTATAGGTCAATCTGCTGATTCAAGTAGTGGGGGGTTTATGCACAAGTGCCTTAAAAACCAGAGTGATAATTCACAGAAATCAATCGTTTGCACCGGGTCTATTTTCAACCGCAGAAATACAACTTTCCTTGCTTCATTAATATGTGAGTTCTGGCATTTTGCAGATCAGTCACTTAAAAACACCTCTGGAGATGCTGCAGGAAATTAATAAAAGCACTTTGGGCCCGCTTTCACCCGTGGATGTGGTTTCCTACGTGGAAGCACTGTCGTACCCCCCGTGGGATGCCACGCGTGACTCCGGCAGCGAAGCTCTTCCTAACACCACCATCAATGTGAGTGGGTCAGGCCTTGGCTTTGTGGGCTTTGTCCTTGTTCCACAGGTAGTGCCTGACTCTTCTCAAACACACACTTTTATTTACAGGTTTTGGTCAACACTGTGAACAATTTTCTACAAAAAGACAAACTTACAGTCTGGGAAGCTCTTCCTGCAGACAACCAAAGGAGGAGCCTGACTAAGCTGCTGCACACTGCAGAGCAAGCAACACTCCTCGTGTCACAGAGCTTCAAAAAGGCAACACAGTTAGATGCTAATGCAAGTGACATAGGTAAGATAAAGAAAATTAATCCGAGGTATACTTTAGATGTGGGTTACGCCGAGGAGTTTTTCAGCACAATTATGAAGATTAGAGATGGTGTCGTGTGAAAGGCACGGGTGTTAATTTGTATGATTTTCATAACTAACACCTGACTTTCAGTGTAGGTATCACAATTTTCGAAGGCTGAACATTTGAGTCCACAGCCCAGAAAAAAAATGGAAGTCTGTGGGAAGTTGTTTTCAGATTCTCTTTCAATCTCTCATTATGGCCACACTCACAGTGAATCTGGATCCTTTTTCTAAGCACAGAATTAACCTATGCATAAAAAACACCAGTGGAATGAAAATTGGACTTACTCTATACAGATTTTTTTACTCAGTTCAGTGAAGGTATTATAAGTGAACTTTGAATAAGGACTTTACCTAGTGAGTTCAACCTTGAGTGGCTTTCTGTCAACGGAAATTTCTCATTTTAAGAGGAATTCCACAGGAGGAGAACTGCTTGGTCTCAACTGCACCATTTTGCTCTCCTACCTTCTACCTGTGAGCTGGTGTCTTCCCACCAGTACCTGCTGGCTTTCCTGTGGCAATAATGGTTTTAGCATTCCTTCTCTGGGAGCAGAGTAAGGCTAACACCAGCCACTGTTGAAAATCCTAATAAAGCATTGCTGATTCCTTTGTCAATGGCCACTCTTTCATCTTTATTTTTCTGAATGTCCCCAAACTGTATGTGATCTGATTTCTTACTTCAGATTTAGCACAGTCCTTCAGTGCCTCTTACTGGCTTGCTGTTTTATAAAATGAGTTCATGAGAAAGATTCCTCCCGTGGTTCTGAGACAGGTCAAACCACCTGTTCTTCCCTCACTTCTCTGAAAATAAATTACACAGAGTGATGAAAAAATAGGGGGAATGGGATTTTTTCTGTGGCATAGGCTCTGTAGAATCAGACTTAAGTCTGATTCTGTGCCAGGTGCTGCCTGTGAAGGCCCCCTGCTCCTCACCCCACCTCCCTTGCTTGGAAGCTGAGGCTGGGAAGGTCAGGAGGAGAGGATTCAGGTGCAGGTTCTGGTGGCACTGTGGGTATCAGTCACCAAGGTGACAGAAAGAGCTGATAAAGAGAACGGGGAGGAATTTCCATATTAAAAGGTCAATGATTTTTTCAGTTTATTTTTGTTCTAAAATGGTAAACTGTGTGTGAGCTCATTTCCAAATTGAACCCAAACACTAACATTTTTTGTTATTGTCTTTCAGCATGAATAAATTTTCCACAGGTCTCATGTGCCACACATAACTATTTTGGGACAAGACCTACAACATTATGTCTGTCTCTCTCTCCCCACTGCTTTTTATGGTGCAAGCCCCTGAACTACGAGCTTTTCAAAACTCCAGCCAAATAAAACTATTTCTTATGCCCTGACAAACATTTTCTGACAGCTGGTCTATTGAATAGCTCGTATTATTTTTGTGTGCTGTGCTATAAGCAATGCAGATGGTCTAGCTTAGTGATATTCCTCCATCAGTCAAGTTTTGGATTTGTTTGTTGTTGGTTTTTTTTTGTTTTGTTTTAAAAAAGGAAAAGGCCTGATTGACTTTTTTTTTTTGTTCCCATCCTGGGTGATTGAAACTCAGCACTGTAATGAAGCAAGTAAAGAGCTCAATGGCCTCTAATGTAGTTTTTGTCCTGAGGGGTGATGCTTGTTTGTTTGCTTTCTGACAAGACACATCATTAGTTCATGGTGCAATGTGCATTTGGTAGCATGGATAGATAACTATAAAATATATACTCTTCAAAAATTGGCTTTTATCAAATGTTAGTATTCAGTGGAGAATTTTATGCTTTGCTTTTTATAATTGTGATTTGTGGCTGCTTTCAGAAATGCATTTTTAATAAAGCAATAGCTCTTCCCAAAGTAACCTACATTGTTTTTTTCCAGTACCTAATTTAAGGCAAGGTAAATAAGAGACCATATTTTTCATGAAAAGAGTAAAAAGTATGAGAGCAAAATGTATGCATGAAAATAAAAAAACACAGACGTTTAAACAAACATGTTATACTAATAGCATTTTTCTTGAGATATTTTGCACAATGATATATTCTTCAAATTCACAGTAATTATGCAATCCAATAACACATTTATTAACCTAACTGTAAATTATGGTAGACCATAATGGAGCTGTGATTTGTACTGCATTTTTCTTCTTTTACAGCACTCAAGGTTTTTGCTTTTGATTCACACCACATGAAACACGTTCACCCTCACGTTTACACAGGGGGAGATTACATAAAGATCTCGCCAAAGAAGAGAAAGGAATCTCATCCTAATGGTAAGAAACAAAGGTTAGAGAGCAGGGGGGTTAATAAACACCTTGGATAGACTTGTACCCTCTAGCAATAAACGTGCAGTTTACCAAGACTGAGGTTCAGCACTGCTTAACCACAAAGGAGACAAGGTGTTTTTATCACCATTTCTCCTGCCCCTTTATTGTCTCAAGACCGATATTTCCAACATTTCACGTGGCACAGTGAGCATCCAGGGAGTTTTCACACTGGTACCTGAGCTTTATCCTTCACTCAGCCATGGATCTGCTCTATGACTTTGGAGTGGCCCCTTCAACCCTCTCTGCTACTCCTCCTCCAAAAATTGGTGCATCTTTTCCATTTAGAGAGTAGCTCACTGGGGCAAAAACATGCAATCTTCAGCATCAAAACCAGCAGGACCCAGGTTTGACTTGGACCTCACAGTGCTACAGAAAGGGCTTACAACTACTGTCAGCACTAAAGATAAATAAATGTGTTTAAACAGCTCTGGAATTAAACCACCTAACAATAAACACAGAAAGGATTTTTTAAATCTTCATCTTCTATCTAATCTGTATCTCACCACCTATCAGTATCTAAAATTGTGGTTTACTTTGATACCAGGGAGAAAGTCACTACATTTTTTAAGATCAGCAGTGCGTCCTAAAATACCTTTTTCCTTAGTTGTCTTCCATACTGGGTTCACTATAACGGGAGTCAAAGCAAGCCAGGTGCTTCAGAAAGGTCCAGTATTTACCTCAGGTCTGAGACATTTTAGTTTGTAAGCCCTGACACCATATTTGTAACCAGTTGCAGAACAGCAGCAAGCATATATTATTCTAGGAAAAATATATATGCATATCTCCAATCAGTATTTCCAGTGCCAACACGCAGTTTTATTTCTAATGGCAGTTACATTGTTTTAAATAAAGCTATATTTCATTGTCCCTAAAACATTTTTATAAGTATTCCACATTCCATCTGTTTTGCATGTTTTATGCCACAGCAGCAATAATGTCTATTGTTTATTGTCTCCTTAATGTCTTCAATTTTGTTCCTCTATAAAAAAACCCACAAACTACTGAGCATGGTGTGTTTGATTGATTGATAGGCACGGTCGCAGTTGTCTTTCTGCGGTACAGCAACATTGGTTCCTTGCTTTCTTCGCCTCAAAACCACTCCTCAAAAGACCCTTCAGAGCAGAGACAGACAGTGAGCTCATCAGTTATAGCTGTTGCAATTAGCTCAAACCCACCCACGCTCTATGAGCTCGAGAAAATAACATTTACCTTAAAGTATGCCAAGGTAAGGGTTTGTTTGTTTGTTTTATTTTTATTGTCAGCTTCAAATAAAACAAAGCATTAGATAATCATTTTATGTGATGTAACCACACCTGCAGCGTGTGATAAACTGAGACATGATTCTGTTGTTTGCTGGTGTGAGGTTGCCATTTATTACTCTAATAATATTAATCTCAAATGTGACGTGCTAAGCACAATATATACTAAATATGATACAGAGGAAAATTGCTCTGGGACTAAAACAAGGGCAACAATATCATCTTTGTGGGGTTGTAGTATGGATAAAATGTAGATGCCTGAGTCAGAGAACATTACAGCATCTTGACTGTTCTGTATTTAGGTGGGGTTTTTCCTGAAAGTTTATCAGATATTTACGCATGTATACCAAAAAAGGGAAGAAATGCTTCAAAGTTAACACAAAAAGTTAATCTGCAGTTAGAGGGGAATAGCAGAACCCATGGTTTTGAAACTTTGTTATTTCTGAACACATTCATTTAGAACTGAGAGGTTTACTTCCAGCAAATAAAGATTTTTGCTGGTTTCACTAATATGTGAAGAATCACTTCACATGGCACAAGGAATTATCAGAAACTTACCAAGAAAACAACTCTGTAGGGAGGTGAGCAGAGAGACAAGGTTCTGACCTTGCTTACATAGCTTTTTAATTTGTTACTTGTCTTCTGAGTCAGAAATCACCCATATATAAATTTACATATATTTATAAAACCTATAGTACAGTTGGGACCTTATCTTTGACTGGCTTTAGTGAGCACTAACTGTACTAAATAATACAAATGGTCTTGCTCATCACTGTTGTATGGCAGGTGATACAACAGGTGTGGTATGAGCCTGGCGTTATCCCAGCTTACTTTGTAAAATGAACAGAATTGGTCTCAGTTTTTGGACTGCTCGTTTGGAATGGACCATGAGTAGGACAAGCAATGTGACTGTAACCTTGCAGTCTAGTCCATGTTCAGCAGGTGCAAGTGTACATTTAACAATGTTTTCTGTAGGTAAAAATTCTGACATCTTTGCAAGTGCCAGAAGAGTTCAGTAATCTGATTAGACTACATGTTTGGTGGGGGTTTAGCTGCGTGGATAAAATGTTTCCATCCCCAGCCATGTTTTAATTGCTTGGAACAGGCCTTGCAGAATGTGCCTTTTGTTTCCCAACCTTCCAATGGCAACAAACAATTTTTAATGAATTGCTCTGGCTAGCATAAGTAAGGTCTCTTGATGGGAAATATCCTGCCTTTTGCCATCAGTAAAACATCTTGTTTCTGTTCCAGACTGCAGATAAAGACATTAAATGTGCATTTTGGAACTACTCAGCGGACACAATGAATGGCAACTGGGCTACAGAAGGCTGTGAGCTGACACATTCCAACTCCACTCATATCTCATGCAAATGTAATCATCTGACTCATTTTGCTGTTTTGATGTCCTCAGGTGGCTCTGTTGTAAGTGCTATTTTAATTTAGTGTTTTACCTGATACTTTTCCCTGTTTTCATCCCTTATGTTTTTGTTTTGGTGCAACCCATGTAGTTTACCCCTTTAGGTTGTCTCTTGGTTTTATTCAGCAAACACGCAATTTATTGTGCACAGAGCAAACAAAATTCCTCCCATATGTGTTTGAATTTCCTTATGTCCTTTCTGCAGTATTACAGAGCAGTGATGCAGCAAAGTATCTTGTTCCAAACACACAGTCTGTTGTGCTTATTTTTGGAGCATTGCTTTTCATTTTAAATCCCACTTTAAGACTGCTGTGGGATTTATCTGCCATTCATTGGTGGTCAGCAACCATATGGCCTTGAATTTCTCTCTCACAAAACTTTTGCTACCCATTTGCCTAACTTTGGCATCTAAAAATCTGCTTTAAAGTCTCTCCTGAGAGTTTGCAGCAGCATAATCAATTTGAAGTTTATGACTATTAAACGTGAAACTCACAACCAGCACAAAATTGGGAGAATGACCACTCAATTTATGTCCTTCTTATATTAAGAAGCCCCACAGATTTCCAGGATCTCAGTGGGGATCTGCAGGAGCTTAGGTCCTGCCTCAGGAGGCAGCTTTTTAACAGAACTGACAGCAAGCAGAATATTAGCATGAATATACTCTATTGAGGCAGTTCTCTCACACTGTGAATCTCATGCTGATAGAGGCTGTTTCCTGCTTGCTAAATAGCATCCTAAGTCTCCAGTTCAAATTTAAAACCTTTGCAGGTACTTATATAGTTATTTTGAAAAGAAAGGCTGGGAGGTGAATAATCTCTGATCTTTTATTTAAGAAAAAAATACTTAGAGACATTTTATGGCCAGCTGAATGCTCTCCTTTTGCTGATGTACAGTCACGTATTTCAGATGTTCTTTGTGACAATAGCAAGAGGCAAAAGAAACTGTATTCTTACACAGAAAATACTCACATCCCCTATTAAAATACCCTGTGTTTCTTTGGAGAATGTTCATGTTGTGTATCTGGAATAGCATTTGCTTGAAGTGATTGTTATTTCAGAGTCTTGTTTTGATCATGTTGCAAATTCAGTAAGACAGTTATTCAGTTTTGCTTATCTAAGTCACTGCTGTGATAAGTCCTTTTATATTAGAAAATGTTCATGTCATATTAATATATGTCCCACTGCCAGTGTATTTGTCATTCACTAAAATGATCTGATTTTGAAAATCTTATTAGGAGATACTGATGTTAATAAAAAGTTTTGTTAAGAAATATCAGAAAATGCAAGAGCAGAATATATACAGTTTATTACTAATTTCCCCTAGAATTATATCTGTCTCACCAAACCCCAGTACTTTTTGGATTATCCAAAGTGTTCATTTCCAGTGAAACTCTACAAACAATTTTGATTAATATTTTGTGGAAAAGAATAAAAGAGCTGTATTATAGAATGAGGTCTTTTCTTGAGAAGGTATAAAGCTGTTCTTTTAAATACTATATTATAATTTTCCCCCAGGGTGTTACAAATTATAACATTCTTACAAGAATCACTCAGCTAGGAATAATTATTTCGTTGATTTGCCTCTCCATGTGCATTTTTACATTCTGGTTCTTCAGTGAAATTCAAAGCACTAGAACGACAATCCACAAAAACCTCTGCTGCAGCCTTTTCCTGGCGGAACTTATTTTTCTGATTGGAATTAATATGAACAATAATAAGGTGGGTAGCTTTCACTCGTGTCTTGATTTTGCATTGCACAGGAAATATACAGTATAAGATATGATCTTCTGTCCACTCCCTATATTTCCTACCTACAGCAGTGACCCCAACTTCCCAGCACAGTAACAGGAAATAAAAAATGGTCTTTTAGAGCAGCAGGGCCTTTGTCTGAGCTTTTCAGAAAACCGAGCTGCTGATTTTTGCATCGCAGATTGGTTTTAGGAAATAAAGTTATGCATAAATTATCAAAATACCCCTACTATAAGTGGCTGAATAGGATTTAAAAGTACTTGAAAAAAATATGAGCTGCTGTCCCCGAGGTAGCATTCCAGTACTGATTGATCGAAAAATATCATTTTACAAATGCTCTTTATAACAAAAGTTATTTCAGAAATAATTCCTTGAGATGCAATTACAAGGTGATAACAATGTAACTATTATCAAAATCTTAAAAATGGGCTTTGTATAGATCAGCATGTAGACTACTCAGCTATAACTATAGGATAAACCTTGTCAAATCATTTATACAGTTTTTCTGGGGAGACATATACCAGTTTTAGAAGTTGAACGTAGTCTCTTTATTTTCCACGTTGCTACAGACAACACTAATGACCAAGTGTGCTCATGGGTGTAGGCCCAGATCTTGTCAACCATTACAAATGGGCTGCTAAGTCACCACTTCAGAGTCACTCAGTTGCTGTGTGTGTACTATTATAATATCTTGACAAAGGCATATTAATAGAATTATGACTCTCTTTTCTCTGGTTGAATTTCCAGCTCTTCTGTTCAATTACTGCTGGATTGCTCCATTATTTCCTTCTAGCTGCTTTTGCATGGATGTGCATTGAAGGCATTCACCTCTACCTTATAGTTGTGGGAGTCATCTACAACAAGGGCTTCCTGCACAAGAATTTCTATGTCTTTGGCTACGTCAGCCCAGCCGTGGTGGTTGGAATTTCAGCTGCACTGGGATACAAGTACTACGGCACCACGGAAGTGTAAGTCACTGTTTCTGTGTCCAAGTCATCCTACTTGGCCCCAGATAATCAAAATAGCACGTTTCAAGGCATTTTCTGCTGTTTAATTTTTCAGATGTTGGCTCAGCACTAAGAATAACTTTATATGGAGTTTTATAGGACCGGCATGTCTAATAATTCTTGTAAGTATAATTTTAATTTTTTTATTGTAGTACATAAAACCGATAATAAAAGGTGTTTAATAATCACCCACCCATTGCCAGCATAGCTGTGAGTGCTAATTATAGGGCAGAATTGACTAATTTAGTCCCTTTTATAGTGCCTCTAAATTATTTATATGCTGTACATCTAAATACTTTACTAGTCTGAAAAATGAATGTTTGACAAAAAAAGCTCAGTGTAATATCAGAGGGGTTTTTTTCTTGCTCACTTTCTTTCTTTTATCCCAATGGCTTGAGAAATTCTCTGAAGCATTTCTGGTTTTTACGGAGAAGCATCTTTGTATGTTGCTGGCATCTCAGCATGGCTCAGCAGGAGGTCTGCACAGGCACTATCCTAGCAGACAGATAATCTGGTTTTTCAAACGTTGTGTGACTTAATCTCTTATCAGTGATCGGTCATCTTTGTAAGATTAGACTGTCATCTCTGTGGTTTTATCATTGGCATGTACCCTGTCATCACCAAAGCCATTTTGAACTAAATTGCGACGTCAGAGAAAAGAACCCACTATTTCACACGGGCAGACAAGTCAAGTATTGATAGCCCTATTTCAACTGTGAAGAGGGCCTTTTTAATTCTTATTGGAAGTGGTTTCAAACCTGCGAATTTGGCAGGTATTATATGTTCAATTCTGAATCGAGACATTTTTGGGGCCTTGGGAGCATTTTTAAGTGCTGTAAAGTTTAAGGAACCATTCCAGCTGTGATGGGGCATTATTGTGTATGACTTTGTTGACGGTGATCTGGCAATAGCTGGAGATAACAGAAGGAGAAGGTACAATGGTGAGGCTTCGTGACATCTGTGGTCAAGTCAGTTATAACCCTTTGTTGCTTTTTAAGCTATTTGGTGAGAATGTGAGGATTTGTAAAAAAAAGAAGTGGCAATGCCTAACACGTACAGCTTTGTAGTAAAACAGTTTTCTTTCAAGGCATTAGACATTTCAAAGCTTGATAAAGTATCAGGTATAATTCTGGTCGAATCCCCCTCCAGATTCCTACTGCAGACTGGGGACAGCTGGGAACAGCCTACCAGGTGCAAGTGCAAGGTGATGCCTCCCCATCTCACCCTCCTGGTGAGCACAGCAAATCTGGAGAGGAGTGAAGCACTGTGACCTCCCTTGGCTCAGTGCTTCTGGGTTCAGATAGCCCTGGTGGCCAGCAGGTTACCACAGTAAAACAAAATCATGGGGAGGCATCATCCTTTATTAGGAAGTTCTTAGGATTCTTAGGTTTAAGTTTACAGCTTCCTATTTCCTCCCTGGACCTTATCTCTTCATTCCACGGAGGCAGCGGGGCAAGGATTTTTCTGTTGTTTCTCTCATTCCTGTTCCTCATCTACCTTCAAGTGAAGATTTATGTACTGTGATGTATCCCTGCACAGTTAGCACAAGAAAACTGCATTATCAGAGCACATAAAATGCCCCAAGTGTGTGCATCTGTATCCCTGTTTACAGCTCCAGCCGAGCTGTGCCCGGTGGGGATCTCAGGGACACGGCGCAGAGGCAGAGCAGCTCTGCAGTGGCTTTGCTCTAAGTCTGGCTGGCTGCAGAAGCAAATCCTGCAAGCTGGGCTCTGAGGCCTGTAGCTGTTCTTTGAGCACTCCAGATCTTCCAGCAATCCCTGAAAATTAAAGGAAAAGGGGAGGTGATAGAAGCTGATACAGGCCTGTGTGCCAGTGCATCCTTTGGATGAGGAGAACAGCCAGGTAGTTTCTTCTTTTTCCCTCACTCCTTTGCCTGAGTAAAGCCACACAGAAGAGCTGTAGCTGGACAGCAAAGAATCCTGTGGTTGTTCAGCTACTTTTTGCATGTTATAGAAATATTTTGTGCAAACTTGTTTTCCCAGTATTCGCATACCTTTATTATTGTCTCTTCGTAATCACGCACCACTAGACCCCGGGGGAAAGGCAACCTGCTTTCAGCAAGCTGCTTCAGCTGCTCTGGGGGGGGGGGTTTGAGGGTTTGGACAGCTTGTTTTGATGGAGTGATAGCAAACTGAAGCCTGAAACGCAAGAGGAATGTTTTCAAAGACTGCAGGGAGCTGGGTAATTTGCCCACGCTCCATCCAAGTAATCGTCTAGGTAAAATATGGAAAACCCTATGAAAATAGGCACTGATGCTGGAAGATGAAGTTGGTGTGAGATCTCTTCTCTGTGGAAGGCACATTGCTGTGGTGATTCTGTTTCCATTGTCCAGTCCTGCTGAGCAGACTGCACGGGCACCACCATGGCAAAGATTAAACTCCTTCCAAAGTAGTGCCACTCAGGAAGTCCTTTTAATTCCAGGAACTGATCTTTTTTCCTATATTTTCATTCTGCCCACAGCTAATTAAAGAAAAAGAAGAAAAACGAATACTAATTAAGGACTCTGAAATGAAAATGTCATTTTTGTTCTGGGATAACCAGATAGGACACTGCAACCCTCATATTGAAAGCTGAAAAATCTGGCAGCTTCAAGCTTACCTTTAATCCTGAGCTTCATTTACCAATAGCATTGAATTTGCAGGTTTTCCAAGACAGCCTGGAGAGTGTGGATACCAAATCTCTGGAGAGCTCCTCACCACAAATCTGATTCTTGCACAAAAATATTAAACTCATTGTCAGGACAGATGCCCTTGTACCCAAATGGTATTCTCCATTTCTGTGAGTAGGGGCCCAGGAGATTTGTGGTTTGGATTATGCTGTAATATGCCTTTGAGACAGCATGTAAATGATGAAGAACAGAACCAGTCCTGTACCAATGGGTTATCTGTCTCAGGGCACATTGCTTCAAACACGCTCTTGCACTGTAAATCTGCAGCAATAATGAAGCACAGGGAGCTTAAGTGTTTATCAGGAGTACAAATTAAGTTCTCCTCTGATTGCCTAAGCAGAAACACTACTTCTGAAGGTGTTTGCTTATTAATATTAAGGTTCTATTAGAAGTCTTAAGTGCAAAGCAATGGCCTTATTGATCCCATCTAAAAATTATTATTATTGTTATAAGATTGGTGACTGTACATGAAAAGGAGTGGGTCAAAAGCTCTTTAGATGGAGTTAGCAAAGAAAGGGCATTTTAAACCTTTATAAAGCAAGCTGCAAGCTGAAGATAATTTCTACAACTTATTTTTTCCTCCTAATATTTGTAATCTTTAGAACCACAACCATTTTACCTAAAACTATGCAGTAGATTAGATCAAAGCATACAAGTATGGAGAAATTATTTATAACAAGTATTTAAACTTTTTAATAGAAAAGTGAGTTTATCTCAAGCTTTAAGGGACAAACATTCACACATAGAACAACCCATGTCTGATTCAGGCAAAGACAAATATAAACTTCAGAGATAAAAGGTACAGAAAAAAAAGAAAAAAAAAAGGAGAATAAAAAGAAGCCATAGAACACTTTCTTTTCAATTGTAATGCACTGTTACAATAATAATCTCCCTGTAATAAGAAATGTGTAGAATGGAAATAACTATTTGCTGCCAGGGTAACGTGGCTGTAGTTTCGATGAGCATGTAATGTGAGTCAATAATAAACCCCTTCCCCTTGTGGAGGACTTCAATGTGGCTGTCCCCACCTCTGGTATCAGAGCTTGTTGAGTGGAAGCAGACCTATGTAAGGGCTTTATTCTGCACCACTGGTGTTTTGGAAACTTCATCTTTTAAATTCTGTGGGCACAGCATAAGTCCTTCCACTTAGGATCATAGAATCAGCTGGGTTGGAAGGGACCTTCGAGATCATCAAGTCCAACCCTTGATCCAACCCCACTGTGGTTCCCAGCCCATGGCACTGATGCCACATCCAGTCTGTCCTTAAACACCTCCAGGGATGGAGAATCTACCACTTCCCTGGGCAGCCCATTCCAATGTCTGAGCACCCTCTCTGGAAAGAAATTCTTTCTAATATCTACCCTAAACCTCCCCTGGCACAGCTGAAGACCCAGCCCTCTTGTCTTGCTGAGAGTTGCCTTGAGAAAGAGACCAACCCCCCCCGGCTCCCCCCTCCTGTCAGGGAGTTGCAGAGAGTGAGGAGGTCTCCCCTGAGCCTCCTCTTCTCCAGGCTGAACAGCCCCAGCTCCCTCAACCTCTCCTCACAGCACTTGTGCTCCAGTCCCTTCCCCAGCCTCGTTGCTCTCCTCTGGACCTGCTCCAGCCCCTCAATATCCTTCCTGAGCTGAGGGCCCAGAGCTGGACACAGCACTCCAGGGGTGGCCTCACCAGCGCTGAGTCCAGGGGAAGAATCACTTCCTTGGACCTGTTGGCCAATTTGTACCTATGTACCTATTTGAGGGACAGTTATATATTAGTTATCCCACTGGCAGTAGAAATGATGGTGTTTGGAAGGGTTGGCGAAAGACTCTTAACAGTGCAGTTATGAAAATTTGGAAGAGAACCACTGCAACTCCAAGTGCAGTCATGGCCAACCCTTCTAACATACCTGTCTCCTACAACTTTCTCCCACCAAATCTGTTCAGCTGAGACTGGTGCAGCAAGTTCCAGCTCACCCATGAAAACACGATTTGCACCTTTGCAGTCGTGCAGGCTCTGCTGCTACACCCACTGCCACTGTCACAATAAATTGGCATATCCCTGTGAGGAGCCAGCCCTCAGAGGTGTGACATGTTGTAACATTAATAGGTGCAATTTGCCATTTGACAGTGTAAATCCATCAGTATCATTTGCTGGGATCACCTCTGTAATGACAAAATACCGACTCGCTCTTTGAGGTTGGAGTGTTTCCAAAATTGAACATCATCCAAATAATCCTCTGGATGGCTTTTATCCAAACATCCCAGTGCTGTGCAGTGAGAAGAGAGCTCCTTTACCCTGTTCCTTGTTTTACTCCCCTAATGAGTGTTTTCAGGGACTTTGAAGGTGTCTGGCTTGGCTTCAAGTCCCAGTTTTCTTGAAACAATTGGTAATTGTAGTGTTTGCAACTATAAAAATGGCTTACAAATGAACCCTGCAATTTTCAGAGCATTCTTGTGCACTTGACTCGGAACATACAAGCCAAGAATAATTCTTGGGAGTGCTGTCCTCAGAAAATCCAGGCCCTTTTTAATAAATGTAATGAATAATCAACTGTAAAGCAAAAATATTCTAAAAACTGCAATGATTGATTAACCATACTGTTTTGAACCTTTCTTGTATAAATGAATGGGTAAATGAATAAAATATACAGATTGCAGTTGCAAAATACAAAAAAAAGTGACATATGAGTGATGAAAGCAGGCTAACAGTAGAGTAATGCTTTTCATTAAGGAACTGCCTGCATATTCATTAGAGCCAGTCGATTACTTAAAAAATACATTCATCAGATAATTTATTTGATGAATTTTACCATTATTTGTCAAATAATTTATTCAACAAAAAAAGGTAAAATTAATGGAATCTTGCATTTATCAAATCTTATTGGACAGCTCTAATACTTATTCAGTTCGGTACATTTAGGTTGATTCAGGATTAGTAATACTGCTGCAATGAATGCAGAAAAATTTCCTGGCAAATCCATTACTCTGCTGTTTTCTCATATACTCATAGATTTCATGGACTTAATATAGGCTATTCAAACTGAACATCTCTCTTATTGAGAAATAAATATTCAGAAAATTTAAGATTTTACATTTTCCCAAGCTTCAATATTGAACGTGGTCTGACAGACCACTGTTACCACTTAAAAAAAAACCAAATTAAAATAAAAAATATAATTTTGAAAAAAGCAGCCTGTCTGAGGTCAGTCACATCACACTGGTGCAATCAAATCCACTGTGTCTTTGGGCTTCCTCACTTTATCATCCCCATCCTTCAGTGAAGCATCTTGTATTTGTTACTCTTGCTATTTCTGGATATGCTAAGAATTACTAACAAAAATTTGCTTGACCTCTGACTGCCATCACGACAAAATATAACACCATCTCACATTTTTTTAGTGAATATTTATGCTTTGAAAATTCTGTGGGGTTTTTTTCCAAAGGGTTGTTTGTGATAAATGCCTAGTTATATTTCTTAGATAGATGAGAAAAATATACTCTACCATTTACTGGAGGTTTTTCGGAAAATAGCTGTTTTAAACATTTTTTTATATCCACTGCTGTTCCTCAGTCTGCCTTTTTAGTGGAAATAAATTTCCTACAGGGACTAGCAATGGCTTTATTCTTCTTTATTAAAGAGTAATAGCCCCCTTTTCATTAGCCCCTCTGTGGCTTCAGTTAAAGGTGTCTCCATTGCATTTCCCATGCCATTGTGGATAAAGTGGAGATAATGAATTATATAGTGGCATTAAAGACTGAGTCTGCAACTTTGTTAGAAACATATTAGTTCAAACCACAGTGCTGTTCAGCAACAACAATACCTGCTGTGCTAAATAATAACTGAGTCAGAAAATGCTTGTCCTGCTCAGTGGACAGGATCAGCTAAAATCTCCAAGCCACAGCTTCCATATTTCCACACCCAGTGGATGCAGTTTATCACCAAGACCAGAGCCTGAATTAAGGTTTTTTATTTCCTTCCCTCTGCCACTAAAGCCCCCGTTCTAAGGTTCCTGGAAATACTTGGAAAAAAGAGGCTGTGGCCATTAGTTTAGAACACGAAAATTACTTGATCCTGTGCCATTACATAGGAACAAATTTATCACATGAGGGTGAAAGATCCTCGGAGGGTGTTCAAAGTAGAAGTGTTTTTTTAAAAAATCAGCTTAGTAGTGTTATAAGGAAAAGTACATTAGGTGTTCCAAATAAAAGTGGTTTTTTTAAAAATCAGCTTAGTAGTGTTGTAAGGAAAATTACATTAAGTTGTCCCTCATGTCGATTGAAAGGACATCAGACTTGAGCCTCGAGCATGTCCTCTGTCACCAGGAGTGAAGCAACCAGACCCAGCAGGTGAGGGAATACAGGTGGATGCCAAGGGGAAAGGGAAGAGCACCTGCAGATGCCAGCTGGCTGTGCAGATTTCCTGAGACATTCCCCAGCTCAGTGCAGGGTAATGTCTCTCTTCCCTTCAATTCCAGGAAGATAAACAGTGCCCACACTTTTAATGGATCCATGTATAGTGAGCCACAGTGAATTTTTGTTTCAGGAAAGCCACGTCAAGAGTCTGAAATAGGTTGGCTTTTTTGGGTTTTGTTTCTTGGGGTTTTTTTTTATTGCTTAATATCCTCTTGGGTGATTCTTTACATTGCCTTGCTGTAAGCACAATTGCTATAAACATATAAGCTTACCCCAAATTGTTCATTGAAAGGACACTGTAGGTTTGCTTTAGATAGTTAGTATAGACTGATGATGTCTTTAGGACTTTCTTAGTAATTAAGTAATGACTGCATCCACATGACATTTTCTCACTCAAATCAGATTTTCTTCCACTATTCTACTGCCCCTTTGATTTATCACTGACAGGTACTTAGAGAAGTGAATTTAAATTCACAGTAGGAATTGCACGTGAATACTCTGCTTGGAAATCTCACTTGGTCACTGAAAGAAGTTTTTGTGTCTTTGAATAAGGCACAGCATGGGATTTTGGGACCACATTCACAGCAGAATCATGGATATTTCTGAAAAAGCAAAAGGCCAAATCCTCTGGAGGATTTGGCAAACTGTGGAAGGCATGGACAGCTTTCTGCCAACTACTGACACCTCCAAAATGGCAAATATAGCTTGTTTTCAGACCTGACATCTCAGTCATGCTCCTGATGCTGCCTCCCTCCCAGTAGCTCCTCCACTCACTGAAGAAAGTTGTGCTAAAATATAATATACAACTATTTCACTCCTCTTTGCCAGGTAAAAATCCTGCATAAGGCTCCAAATGCAGCATAACAAAGGTTTCTGTGTATGCAAAGAAACCATAGGAGGGAGGAATGTGTAGTCTGAGGTCTTTGATGCACCTTGAATCAGTTCATTAAACAGCCTGATTTATGTCACTACCAACTCACAAGAAAATGCACCTTCTCAAAAGTTTCTTGGAAAAGGAAAAGAGTAAATCTAGTAATTAATTACACTGTGAGCAAGATAGACCCCAGTCCTACCACCAGATCTAACTGGGCTGATGTTTATAGCTAAGCTCAGCTACAACTCTGTTCGTTCATCCCTTCTTCCCTTGGCTGCAGAACTGAGGGTAAATAAAAATATTTAGGTCAGTATGTGTTTAGCTTTGCAATCCAATAAGAAACAACATGGAATCTATGAGTCTGAGAAGCTGTTTACACTGATGAAAAGCATAGGAAGTTTTTTATTTATTTATTTATTTACAGCTTGTTGTAAGTGTTCTAAAAATATAAAGGAACTACTTAATTGGGTCTAAATCTATAGCTCGAGGTATGTAAAAGAAAACTTTGAAGTATTCATATGCAATCCTATGTGAAAATCTTATATTTCCTGGCAGGGTTTGAAATAAACTCGTTTAGTTATATTTTAACTTTTAAAACAAGCAAAATCATTAAAATCTTAGAACCATAACATTCTAACCCTGCATAATTGAAACTATTTCCCCATAATATAGCCTAAAGGGGGTTCATCAATGTTTTTGTTACATTTTCTACTCCCAGAGAAGACTGCTGTTGTATACTTAAAGCATTTGAGGAGATATATTCACTGGGGACATGGTAATGAGATAAATCAGTCAGGAGACAAACCCAGACTGTTTGACTGCCAGCTTGTGTCCAATTTTATGCAATTAATATAGCATACATTTCCATTTTGAAGCTTAAACTGTTGTATTGTTAAATAGCTTAATTCCATCCTCCCCTGACTGAAATAACGATGACCCACTGGATGTTGTCATTTTACCCAGCCATTAGCCACAGAGCCAGGAAGACAGAAATGTATTGCTCTCCGTGGCAGAACTCAGACCATCACAAGCTCATTAATTCAAACACTCATAATGAGGGTCATTGTACAGACTGATACAGATACAGCTGCTCTGAACTTCAGACATTTTTTGAAAGAGCCAAATTCAATATGATATATGTAAAAAATTCAAGTATATGCCTAAGAGAGCAGCAGGGGAAATTTTCTCATTCTTTTTTGTGAGATCTGACATCAGCATATAGATGGTTTCATCAATTATTGAGATGGAGACCAAGAAAGGGAAAGGGAATGATTTGGGGGTTTCGTTTTTGAAGTTTGAATGTAAAGTGCTCAGACTGAATCAGAACTAGTATGTCTGAGTCTTTAGAATTAGCTGCCTTTTTCTTATACCTTCTCTTCTTTGTAACACTAGAGAGCCTTTAAAGGCTGGTATTTGAAATGTTTTAATAACTTTTGAAAGGCTGGGGTGTATCTTTTACACAGGGATACCATATATGAAATTACCTATTCCTTTTTCATTCTATAAATAATGTGTCTTGGAAGTACCCTCAAAAAACTCAGTCTCATATTAAACAATTACACCGGTGTGAAAAAAACAAACCTGTCTTTAGATAATCCTGGATGAGAAACTGGGGGGTGAGGGAAATCCAGGTCTCCCTGCTCCAGTGAATATTTAATTATTTATATGGCATGGAATAGATCCAGCAGTAGCAGTGAATAACCTGTAGAGAGCCTGGAGAAACCAAGGGTCATAGCCCAGTCTGAATATTAAGTAGAACAGAAAATTGTGCCCATGTCTCCAACATCCCTTATAAATGCCCTGTCCACAGGGATTTTCATTGTTCAGGAGAGTCCTTTCTGGTTTTATTCAGAAAAACTGTCCTAGTCGGGGAGCCTTTCTTGGTGAAAGCACAGTCTAAAACAGTAAATGTCTTTCAGTGCTAATGAACTGACATTTTTCAACAAAAAAAAAAAAGTGTTGGACAAATCTTTTTTGAATGCCCCATCCTGATCCCTTTCCTTTCACCAGGTGCCCAGGTGCTAACTGAGCTACCACCATGAAAGATGGACCATTCCCCTCTGAGCTTTCAAGTGCTCTTTTGTCTTGCTTGGAAATAGGAAAGGGGAAAAGAAGGAAAAAAGATGTCTTGTTGTCAAATTTGACAGCTGTCAGCTATCTTGAAGGGGCAAAATGATGATATATCACTTCACTCAGTAGCTTACAATTTAATTGTAATTAATTATGAAAGAAACTACAGCTCTTCAACATGAGTGCAAATATTTTTATTTGCAGGCAGATGTTTTGCATGTTTTATTAAATCTTGTGTAGTTCATACTATTCAGTGCTCAACTAAAAATAACTATCATTTTGTACCTACACAGAGAGAGCTTCATGCAGTGTGAAGCACTAACATCATATTTACTTGAGGACAGAACATTATGTTACCCTTCCAGTATGTAAAATACGTACATTTAACACTGGAATTAAGGACCTATTTTAAATATAGCAGTTGCTAAGCAATGGGCTATTAGCAGAACTCCAGCGGCTTGGAACATTTAGGAGCTACATGCTCGTTTTTATATTATTACTTGGTTTCCAGAACACAGTTAGCAATCAACAGAGAAGTTTGTAATTCTCTTAGACAACAGATGAGATTGTTCCTCAGTGCTCTCTGCTGTGGCAGCCCCAAGCCTGCCAGGAGCAGAAGCCAGAGCAGCAGCATCCTGGTCCACCCATGCCCACTGTTGGGGTACAATAAAATCCAGCTCATAGAGATTTGTGTCTCCTTAGAGACTATCTGGGGTTATACAATACATAAATGCAGTTTCCCAGGATTCTACAGAATCCTGATTCCATGGGATCCTAATAATTGCCCTTATTCAATGCCTATTTCACATAAATACATTTTAAGTTTTCCATTTGTTCATAAATATACCACAACATTTCTAGAATTTAAGAAAGCTAAAAATCCTTTTACAAATATCTTTAAGGAGACTTGATTCCCCTGAAGATGCTGTGAGTGGAGGCTGTTTCTGTATCAGCTCTTGTCTTTGATTAACCACTTAAAAAAAAAAAGAAAAAAAGGAATAGATTAATTATTAAAATTAGTCCTGTAGTGCACCTGAGCATGAAGAGTGAAACATGATTCCCACTGAATTACAGGGAGGTAGAGCTGAGGATGCTCAGCACTTCACAGAATTGGGCTGGCAGGGAGAAAGCCAGAGGTTTCCTTTGTGAAATAGTAAGGACTGAGGGCACTGACTGCCCACTAGCAGTTTGGAGTGGTTTATTAAAGAAATAAAATTTAAAAAAAAATTCAGTTCTGGGCTTGGAATCAATGCAATTCCCCTTTAGTCTATTAGGCTTGCCGAGGAGCCCTCTCAGGACACGCAGCAGTTTCTGTGACTGCTCAGCCATGTAATAACACCGCAAACAAAGACACGAGGGCTGGCGGCGTCGCACTGTAACATCGTTATTCACTCCATCAAACTGCGGCCACCTCGGGGTTTGCCCAGAGCTGCAGAGCAACTCTGCTCATTACACAGGTACCTGGTCCCTGCAGCTGTCCCCAGGCTGGCCCCTCTCCAGCCCCAGGCCCTGCCTGTCCTGAGCTCGCTTCCTTCCACACTTCCCTGCACATCCCGCTCCGCTCCAGCTCGCTCCCTCTCCGGAGACAGCACGCCTTATGTTTGCCATTTCATTCTCATTCACCTTGCCTGTCACCTCAAGGCAGCCTTAATTATAATGTCATTGAAGGTTTATTCAACGAGATCTGAAGATTGTGCTTTAATTATAAAAATGAAAACACACGATTACAACCGAAGTAAGTATAAAACAATATTTGGCGGCAAGTGGCAGCTGAAACCTTTTTAGATGTTTCAGTGTCTCTCATCCAGAAGTCACTCAGCTTGTTCCAGATGGAAGGTTTGGGGATCTAGGATTCCTTGTGTCTTTTTCTGTATTTTGGATGACTTTTACAGCCTGCTACTTCAATTTCTGCTCACTTGAAACTCAGTTTTGAGTACAAATTCAAATGTCTCGAGCGCTTGTACCTTTGGCCAGGCATTTTAGGTGATTTGATTTGCCATTACATTTGTTGGAATACATATGACTCTTTGGGGATATCAGTTATATTTCCCCTTTAGTCCTTCCAAGTCCAACTTCTCAGTGTTCCTACTCAGCCCAGCCACACAGTATGAACTTTTTACTTTACATTTCCCAGAAATAGTTGAGGCTACTGGTATGTTCATGGCAAAGAACACGCAGAGTATCGGGTTGAAGCAGAATACATTAAGTTTAGAATACCTTTTGGGTTACCAGTTTTCTCTAAAGGCCACAATTGACACATTATTTTCATTAGCTAGTTTTTTTCTCCTGGATGATTTACCCATGAGTTCATGTTGTTGTTTTCCCTCAAGTTTTGCTGCATCTCTGTGTGACGGGACAGTTGCAACTACTTTTTTGCGTCACGTTTTGTCCCCCCCTCAAAGAACAAAATGCAGTTGCCCAGGCCTCTAGCTGAGGTTGAAAAGGGGTGGGGGGAAGAGAAAAAAGAGGAAAAAATGCTGTGTTGCCTAAAAACTCCTGGTTTGAGACACCAAACATTGCGTAAAGGCAGTCTAGGCACTTTCGCTTCGCTATAGGTATTTTTTTTATTAATGGAGTGCTTCAAAACAGGGCAAAGACCGACTTGAGGCTTTAATAAATCTTGGAAATGACCTGGTGCTTCAGAAGTTAAGCTCACCCTCATTACCCTGTAACACTGCCTCCTGCAAGGCTACCTGAGACGTGTGGTGCAGCAGTTGTGCTCTGGCAGCTGGCTCCAGGAGCCTGTGTTAACCTCTCCTGTTCCCCTGAGATGGACAGATTATTCCCATTAGAAGGGATTGATGAATGAAAAGATCGTGGTTAATGGGTATTACTTTAATGCAGAGGGCCAAATCCTATTATCCTGTGCAGTGGACAGTGCAAACAGTGTTTGTGTAAAGGAGCCCCGCTGGGACAGAGAGAAATGGAGCCCAAGTGCTGCCCCAGCCTTGCTCAGCAAAACCTGCCTGGTTCTGCAGCTGCTCATGTGGCTGAAAAATAAGGGGGGTTGGCCCAGGAGCTTCTCCCAGAACCTATTCCTGGTAATAGTTTGACATCAGTGGTCGTGGTGAGGGGCTGGCGGAGGGGAAGGTGGGCCACGCTGGTTTGTGCTGTGAGCTCCATCTCAGCTCCTGAAGAAGTAGCAGTGTGTGTTCTCCTTGCTCGTGGTACTTTGATTTCCAGCTACCTTTTTCAGCTTAATAAGTACATTAGGTGGGTTATGCAGATTACAGTGTGTGCACTGAGTTATTTGATATATTATTCACCAACAAATATAAGATAAAAAGTAAGTCTGCATATAATTACCCACAACTGCTGACTGACTTATAATTAACTTTGAAAAATTGCTGGTTTAGGAGATATCATAGATTACAATTTTAAATATAAGGAGCTTCAGAATAGCTCTCATGATCAGCGCTAGTACAAGGTATTCAGTGAAGGATTAATTCCCTAAACTGCTAATCAGCTCTATCTCCTGTCTTATCAAATTGTAAATATATTATGCTGTATTAAAGTATGAGCATGCAGCTAATTAAAGCAGAGCCTGCTTTAATATCAGATGCTCCCCCCTTGACACAAGAAAAATGTTCTAAGGACATAGCTAACGAGTGTTAACAAATGAAAGTGATACCTTTTACAATGATGCTGTGTCCATACAGCAGTTTTTTGTTTTCTTTTCAGAGGTGAGGGGTTTTGTTGTTTTGTTTTTTATTTAAAGAAAAAGAAGGGGGAAAAATCATACAGTTTTTCCGGAGAAACAAGTTGGGAAGGGCATTAATTCTATTTAGCCTACAGCTAGAAGCCCACAGGAATCAACCAAGAGATTATAACCAAGGATTTACAAATACTATCTGAATGACATCCGGTGAAGTTTTGGTTCATTTCCTAACATTTTAAATAGATTCTGATGTTAAATGCTGAAAAGCAAAATACAATACTTTTTTAAAAAGCAAGAAAGCAACCATCCACATTTTTAAAGGAATGCAGCATAAATTTAAATGAAAGATCAGTGAAGCCTAGCCAAGCAAAGAGAGGATCAGAACTATAATTGAGCATCATTTGCAAAACTGCTTCTTTTAGTTGCTTTTCTCTGTTTCAAACTCAAATAAAGCGATGCCATTATACAGGCAGCAGGGGAAAAAAAATATCAAAATTATTCATCTATGAAACAAACATGAAAAATAAGAGAGAATACACAGCAAGAAGCCTCTCAATTAGTTAGATTTTTTTAAAAATTCTTTGTGTAAACCTCAAAGTTTTTTTGTGCCACTTGAAAGTTTTCACACCCTAAAGACCCCAGAATGTATGATGTTATTAATGTTATTCAGTAACAAAAGACATATATTTGTCAAGATCAACGTGATAGAGAAGAGAAAACCCATGGGATGGAGAGGGTTTGGTGATTTTTCTCCCTTTCCCTTTCCTTTCCCTTTCCCTTTCCCTTTCCCTTTCCCTTTCCCTTTCCCTTTCCCTTTCCCTTTCCCTTTCCCTTTCCCTTCCCTTCCCAAACGTTCCCAAACCTTCCCTTCCCAAACCTTCCCTTCCTAAACCTTCCCTTCCCTTTTTCTTTCCTTTTTCTTTCCTTCCCTTCCCTTTTTCTTTCCTTTTTCTTTCCTTTTCCTCTCCTTTCCTTTCTTTGCCTTGCTTCCGTTTCCTTCCTTTCTCTCCATCGTTCCCTTTTCCCTACATCTATGCTTAGGGAAAATAATCTCAGCAGGAAATCAAAGAGATTTACCAATAAAATCAATGGACATTTGCAGACTGTTAGTAGTGATAAAGTTGAGATAAGGTGGAATTCCATCCCTGTGTGATCAATGTTTATTGCAGGGCCCATATTTTTTAATGGAAGTGGATCAGAACACTTTTTTTCCCCTGGAGGTTTCAGAGACACAGAAACTTTATCTGACTTGTTTCATTAAAATGTTTAACAGTTATTGACATTCAAAAGCGTCCTGGTTTGAACTAAAAGTTCCTTTCTTCATTCCCCACAGGTTAATTTGTTGGCTTTTGGAGTGATTATTTATAAAGTGTTTCGACACACTGCAATGTTAAAGCCAGAAGTTAGTTGCTATGAAAATATAAGGTAAGTTTGCCATTTAACACAAATTCTACCTTCTGTAAGTTTGAATGCAGGCAGAGGTGATAGTGAGTATTCAAAAATAACAGTTTAATCTCCTGAAAGATTTGTAGAAAAAGAAGGATCTTTTTTTTTCCTGTTATCCCCTTATATATAGTTGGAAGTACATTTTGCAATCATGATTCCCATCCAGCTATACCTTGTACAGTAACACTGGGGGGTGTCAGAGGTGCATGAGGAATGCCAGCAGCCCACATCAACCAGAGGGTAAAGGCTGATGGCAAGGTTAAAGAAGGAATTGTCCTTTTTTTTTCTTTCCATAGCTTCTATACAAGCCAAAACAGATCTCAAAACTTATGCCTGAAATGGGACCAAAATATTTGCCTGGAAGTAACAAGTAATTCAGAGATAAGAGGCTGGAGACATTCATGTTCCTTGGAAAAGTCTGCAGTGAGACACTGTGCTCCTGTGGTGTTGGGGGGATGGGGCAGATCCTCTCCAGGATTTTACTTTGCATGCTGCTATGATTTTTCCATCAACTCACTCTCCTTAAAACTGATTTATAGGGACCTTGAAAACCGTTTGTGGAGGAAAAGCTGAAGTGTACTACAGGGAACATTGAAAACAACTCACTGTTTGTGTTGCTTAGGAACACTCCTGCAGTTTCAATGCATTGCACTAGATTTATAGTTAGGATTTAGCAATTGTTTGATTGATTACTTTCTCTTATTCCTCACCCTTCATAGCTTCGTGTGGTGACCTGGTTCTAATGAAGTTGAAAATTATTCATTTTCAGGGGAACAGTGCTAAAAATGTCTGCTGTTCAAAGGAAGTCCTGCAATGACTGAGCTGAGAATGAATAAGAAAGTAATCAGTGGCTTCATTTCCAAGACAACATGCTGTAATTTGCTCAAGTCTGTGAACAGTGCTCTACAGCATCTTGGAACAAAAAAAAAAGACATAGCCAATCAGTTCCTACAATTTTAAAGCATCAATATGCTGACCCAGGAGCTATTTGAGAGTATTTGTGTTCTAAAAACAAAAATAATTTTTTTCTTTTTTTTTTTTTTTTAAAGAGAAAGAATGAAAGAAAGAAAGTCTGGTTTTACAACTGGCACCTCTGCAGTGAACCTGAGAGGCAGCCAGGGAATCCTTTGATGTCATGCACATGCACTGACCTCAGAGCATACTGTACATTTTTTCTGGGTTATTTTTTTGAGGAAGATAAGGGGGAGGAGGAAAAGTGGGGGGAACGCTTCATAACAGGCATATGTTTTTCCTTGGGGAATTACACTAACAGTAGATTTAAATCAAATCATATGGTGCTGCAGTACACCAGAGAGAACACATCTGAAGATTAAAGCAGCCAGTGTTTTAAGGCCCTCCAGTTTTACTCCTTTGCTGTTGCGAAGGGATCCCGTGAGCCCATCCGTGCCACGGTGCTGCAGCACACCCTGAAGAGCAGCCCGTGCACTTGCACTCCTCAGGCCTTTGCAGCTGCCAGCGAATTGCTGACCCGAAGTGGAGAAAGAAGGGAAGTGGTTTGCCCCTGCACGTCGCTCACGATGTTTCTCTCCTGCCCAGGTCCTGTGCCCGAGGTGCCCTCGCCCTCCTGTTCCTCCTCGGGGCCACCTGGATCTTCGGGGTGCTCCACGTGGTCCAGGGATCCGTGGTTACTGCCTACCTTTTTACAATCTTCAATGCATTCCAGGGGATGTTCATCTTCATTTTCCTTTGTGTACTGTCCAGGAAGGTGAGTGTTCCAGTCCCTGTGGGAAGTGACTCAGGCAGTCTCATGTACCTACACAGTCAGGTGCCAGCCCAGAAATTGAGCTTTTGTCTCCAGCAGAGACAGAACCTCTGTCTAGTTTTTACCTGCTCACATATTTCCTCCCAGCTTTAAAACTAAGGTGTTAAACATGCGAAAATGGGGTTTTTTAATTGTAAAACTGGTTATAGTGCCATTAACCTGATGAGATATTCCAATGTGTCCCCACACTTACCCCGGGACGATGGGGTTCATTGTTCTGTCCTAAGGTCAAAACCAGCCCCACCTTAAAACATCTGGAGGCAGGAGCAGTACAAAATGAGTTTAAAGACATCTAGACCTAGCAATAAACCTATTTCATATTTGAATTCAATATTTTTATTTCAGATTCAGGAAGAGTATTACAGGTTGTTCAAAAATGTTCCTTGCTGCTTCGGCTGCTTGAGATAAACGGGAGGAAAACACCCATAAGCATCTCAGTGGAAGAAGGGAGCAACCCACATGTTGTTGTTATGGATATTACGGCAAAATATGGTATTGTGAAAGCATGAAATGACCCAGTGAGCAGGCATATCTCTTAACTGAATTACTGACTGGTTTTGTACATATGTGTGCATTCCTGCAGAACATTTATATTATTCTGTATACAAACAGTATACAAAAAAAAATGGATTATTGCAAAACAAGTATTAATAAAGACCAGGGAAAGAAGCTAATTTCTAAAGGAGCTCAACAATTCAACAATATTAAAAATATCTGCAATTCTTGAAAGCAAAATATCAAAAACCAACTGGCAAGGCAGATTTTAGGAATTGCTTTGCTAGTGGAAACATGTTTCACTGTCCTTTTGTAGTAATGAGCTTCTTACATTAAGTTGCATGTGACCATCTGCAGGGAATGTGTTCCATTAAAGAGTCAATAGATAAAGATCTGCTTCAGCCTAGACTTTTGAAAACATTTCTTTTAATTTAAAGTAGATTAAAAAAGGAATTTGTTTAATAATATTCTCTTATCACTCTGAAATATATATTTGTATATTAATCAATGCTTTATTTTTATAACTTCTAAAGAACTGTTTAGATCTAAAGAGCTGAGGTCAGATCTGATACAAGAATGGTGGGACAGCCATTTTATAAGTGAAAGATTATTTTGTGAATACTTTGAAAAAGATCTGGTTCCTGTTTTATTTAATTGCCAAAAAGGCTGAGATCTGCTAAACTGGCACTATGATTTTGGAGGCTGTGGGAAGAAGATCCTTTCACAGGTTTGTCACTTCAAAGAGATACTTGAAATCCAGGCTTTGTAGGATCAAATTAAAAATAAAGTGGTAGAAATCAGCCATGCAAAAGAATACAGATTTAAATTCAAGGTAATGTGCCCCTGTAAAATTGCAGTTACAACAGCTTTCTCTACTCAGAGCTCCTTTGAGTCAAGCAGTTGTCTTCCTCTGAGGCTCCTGGGTTTGGAACAATCCTGCACTCAACCTTAGGAGTATCCACAGATCTGCTGAAAGCAAAGGGAGCACTTGAAGTGCTCCTTGGCAGATCAGAGCATGAACATGATGCATCAACAGTTCCACCCATGGCATCTTATTTATTTTAAAAGTAGGCTTTAATTTCACCCTCCTAGCACCCAGTTCATGTGAAGTGCTCAGCAATCTCCTGCCCACATTGCCTTCTCAGGAAGTGTCTGGGATCTCAGGCGAAGCCCAATGTTTTTACCAGTGAGGCACTGTAAATATGTAGTTGTTAATAAATCCCACTGCTGTGTTGTCTGTTAAAATAAAGCACCACGCTGAATTTTATTTATATTAAAAGGAACTCTTTTTTTAGTAACGGTCAATTTTGTTTGGTTTTCTTTTCTTTTTTTTCCGTATACACAAGATTTTCATTGTATGCATTGCAGTGACAGGCTTCATTAAGTATATTCCATGTCTCTGTCAAATTTTTTGAAACCACAACAGGAGTCTATTTTTCTGAAAAACTAAAAATCTGCCGGTCCTTTGAATGTAAAATATGTGAATAAACCAAAGTGCTTTGCTTTCACATTTTGACATTTCCATTCATTTAAATAAATACAGCAGTAAAAGTTCTCATTGTTATATATCATTTGCCCTCAATTATTTGCTATATTTCCTTTGCTGTTGTATATGTTCTTCTAGGTTTGGGAAGATGAAGATACATATTACTTAAAAGAGTATTTTTAGAAGGATATCTACTAATACATCATTTTTAATCTCCTGCAGAACTGTAACCTACAGTAAGACTGTCTGGACAAAGCATCTCTAGTAACCATATAATGACTTCAGCATGCTCAGTGAGATTGAAAAAAGTTCCTTGGAAAGAAAATACATCATAAAATGTTTAGGCTACAATAGTCTTTGTAATGAAAGAACATCTTTCATAGGGAAACTGGTCTCCTGTCTCTGGGTCAGATCGTCACTGAAACGCTGTTTTCCTTACATAGAGGATGAGTTTTCATCTTTTAATACAGCACATAAAGAGCAGAAGAATTTTGTTTAGATTCACTGCCTTAGACCCTGAAGGATATTACAATTGTCCTTCCTAATGCATGCAGACATACTGACAAGAAATTAAAGGGTTTATTTGTGACAACCCCTTGGTTACATGAGCCCAAAGCCAAGAGAGAGAGGAGAGACAATGGGCATAAACTGAAAAAAGAGAGGTTTCAGCAAGACATGAGGAGAAACCTTTTCACCATGAGGACAGTAACGTGTTGGAAAGGATCTCCCAGAGAGAGCTTGTGCGGTTGTGTTAAAATCTTTGCAGGTTTTTGAGACTGGACAAAGCCCTCAGCAACCTGATCTCACACCTGACCCTGCTTTGAGCAGGAAGATGGGTGAGGTGACCCCCTGAGATCCCTTCCAGCCTGAATTGTTCTATGAGCCTATGGTGTGAAATATCAAATCAGAAAAATAATAATCGGGCATGAGTTATGATTTTGTTACACAAACTTGCACCCCAAGTGCTAAGGATCAGCTGAACAAACTGTTTTTACAAAAGCAAATTCATCTAATCTATTTATCAGATCAACTAATAACTAGTTGACTGGTTTGAAAAATAAAAATCTGGTTCAACATTTTTTTAATGTAATTATATGTATTAAGAGGCACGTGACACGTCCAGTAGGGCCAACAGGAAAAATTAAAAAAAAAAAAAAAACAAATCAGTGATGGACCAGGCAGATAAAAAGAAATATGTTAAGGTTTCACTCTGAAAGTAAATACTTGATGAAGAACTGTTTCCATGAAAGCAGTCAAACAGAAATTTGTGTTCAGTGTTGCATGTCAAGGTGGGCTTCAGTATATAATAAATAAGGTAAGGACTTGTTTATTGTGAAATAAATATTCCCTCAAAGAATTGAAACATTTAGAAGTTTTAGAAGTATTTAGAAGAAACTGCAATATTATCATCACATCCTTTGGGAGGTTTAAGCTGCTAGAGCTGTGCTGATAAACAGATCTTCTGTGCTCTTTACCTGTTGGAATGAAGCAAGTAGGCATTTAAAACAAGATAAATACTGTGCAAATTTATTTCAGGCTTTTTGTCACTCTCCAGGTGTCACAGACCTTCAACTCAGGTCATGGTGGTACTCTGAAGCCAGGAATTTGCAGACTTGTGCATCTTATTGACCAACCACATGAAACAATGTTGCACATTTTGACATTAAGCAGAATGAAAAAATATTTTCAGGTCTGATTCCTCCAGCTGCTACACCTCCAGCATCGCTCTTCTCACCAATAATACCATTTTTTATGTCTTTATCATGATAGTTCGTTAAAGGCCAGTTCATAATCGCACTCAGTTAATCACAGAATCATAGAATCAGTCAGGTTGTAAAAGCCCTCTGAGACCATCAAGTCCAACTCTTGATCCAACCCCGCCGTGGTTCCCAGACCATGGCACTGATATCACATCCAGTCTCAGTCTTAACTTATTCTTTGAAATCCATACAGGTGAGACAAAAAAGTCAAAACTTAACCCATGAAGAAAGTTTAAACCTTCTTTCCTTTGGGATAAGAGGTGGTGGGAAGAGGGCTCCTGGACAAGACTGTGGTCCAGCTTGTGTTACTCTTTTCACTTTGTGCTCATACATTCAATGCTGTGAGATTACAGAAGTGAAGATGCTCCCTCACCAGTCACACCCCACCCCCGTGCTATCTTTATATAAAATCAAGCCTTTAAGATGGATGCAGACTGGCAAACAGCTGATCACCGAAGCACCCGTGCTCCAGTTAAACCCGACCCAAACTCCGAGTGCCAGCGTGCTGAAGCATTTTCACGAGCTGCCTGGCTCCCTGCCAGCCCAGCCCTCGCCGCCCTGGCTGTGGGCAGCCTGTCCACACACACCCCGCTCCCAGACTCTCCATCTCCATGACAACCCTCCCGAACAAACCTCGTGGAGAACCAAGAGCCCTTGGCACACCCAGGCTTTGCCAGGAGTCGGGTCCATGGCCACGCACAGAACCCGAGGGGCCCCGGAGCTGCCGCTTCGAAACGAGCTGCAAGGTGTGACTAACACAAAGCACAGTAATTACATCAGCTTTGCTGCTGCACAGCTAAATTGACAGCAGCGATGCTGCTGGGTGAGAAGGACAGAAAGTATGAGAAAAAGATCCCTACACACCAAAAAGTAGCAGTAAAAGTGACAGCTGAGAATGTACTCATTTTTTTCAAAGTGTAACCAAAAAAATGCTTAAAAAGCACACAGAAATTATCACGAAACAGAAACATGAATTTTGACTGATTCTGTTTGTGATAACAACTATGTTTTGTAGAGGCCTTGTTTTACATCTCCCCAGTGCGGGGTTGCACTTTTCCCAGAATTCCTTTTCCCGAACTATCCCTTTAAATTTGGCAGAAGCTTTACTTCTACAGATGTTGTTTTACAGCTCTTTGTTTTTTCTTGTCTTGCTGGTAAGTACTCAAATTTTATTGTGTTTCCTCCGTTAGATTACCAAGGAAAAAGCATCTTTTCATCAAATTTCCTAACATAAGGGAGCTCTTCTGTTTTCTGAAGCATTGCCAAATATTCTAATTAAAATTAACTCCAGGACTGACCATCAGTCTTCACTGCAGTGCAATAGGCACCTCCCTCCAATGTAAGCCTTTGTATTTATTGTAACTATTTATATAAATGCTGCAGTCAGCTCTGAATCCACATAAACCTAACACCATTTAAATTAATTTTGTAAGACTTTTGTGAGACACTGCTGAATAATTTAGTCAAATCCAAGTTGATTATAAACAGCTCTTCTTTACAATAACTAAGTTTTAAAACTATGTTTTTAAGAGACAATGCAGTTTATTTTGTAAAATCAGTTATATTTGAATCTAAGCAGGGATATTTTCCTGGCCCACCATTATTTTGTCTAATGGATTGAGTTAAAGGCAGCAATTTTCAAAGTCCCACTCCTCTCTCTCTTTGAATGTTTCTGCACTATGCAGACTTCTGGCACCACCTTGGCTTCTGATGGGTTTCAGAAATAATTGTTGATGATACAGTAAATTTGTTTTCTTTCCCTTGTGTTTAAATCCCAGTCTTACAAACACTCATGTATTTGCTCAGTTTTATGCACGACTAAGTCTCTGGCGTTAATGAGGCTGCTCATGTGCATAAAGTTAAGCATATGTGCAAGTGTTGTATGATCAGGGTCTTAGGATGCCAATTTGCAGTAATAACAGATTTGCATAAACATGATCCCAAGCACTGGGCTTCCTGCTCATTATCAATGGTGGAATTCGTTCGGCTGTTTTTCATTCAGTCGTGTTTATGAGCCTTTTCTTCTTTTTAAAGTGAACTTCAAATTGTTTTTCTTGCCACTCCTCAGCCATTGCTGATTTTGTCTCTGCCTCTTAACATATGGGGGTTTCCACCCCACTTACAAATGCCCACCTTAACCATGTGGGTAGCAGCTCATTTATGTTAGAGAGGAAAGATCAGGTCACACTCCTCAAACTGAAAATGTGCTCCTCCCTGTGTAAGAGAGCTGCAGAAATACCAATTGCAAATGCCCAGCTAGGACTCATCCAAATCCTGTGCACAAGTCACGTGCTCTGTTGTCAAGGGGTTAGGCCCTAAATGAAAATAGTAGCAGCTGTAACCCATGCAGTGCAGATGCCAGCTAAGGAAGAGGCAGCTTGTACCCCTCCTTGGCAGGTGGGTCTCATTGAAGCAGATAAAAGCCAAATATATCCTCATTGAAATTACAGTTCATGTCTTAGTGAAGGATAATCTTCCCTCTGATGCTTAGCTCTGCTTTGGTGCCTATAACACAACTCTTAAAGACTTTGGGGGTTGACTCCTTGTTCTCAGAAGCAGTTCCTGGTGCCTGCACTCCCTCTGGAAATAGATGAGGCAGGAATATGTGTCCTCTGGCAGGTACTGATGAGGACATAAACACCCAAAAACCCTCCCTCTGTGGTGCATCCACACCCTGTCTGCAGTTGCCTTCCAGTCCCCACCCAATCCCCAGCACAGCTGAGAAGACTGGAGCACAACATTTGGATTTGGAGTAAGGGACACCAGTGCTGCAACAAGGATACAAAGGTAAAAACAGGGATGCTTGGTGGGTAACCAAACAAAGGCATGAATGTGTCCTAATTCTAATATGTAAAGTTTTCAAAAAGGGGGAAAAACAGAAAAAAAAATAAATTCTGGGGCAAAAAAGATAGTTGAGTGATGTTGTCTAGAGAACCACACGTTTCCCTACCTGAATAACTGAATTTGTCAAAAGAAAAGGGAAATACTGCTGGAGAAAAGGAGGGTTGGGGTCTGGAGGAAACACAAATAGATTATGGATTATTGGGAAAATGAGAGAAGCATCAAATGGTAAATTTGCAAGGATGTCTCCCCTGCAGGTAAACAAAAGTGAAAAAAAAAATTAACTGAATCTTAAAGCAACTCCCATTTATATCCTGTAAGTTATCTTTTTAATGAATGATTTGTATGCAACATTTCTTGACTAAAAGCATAACAGATTAGTGAATCAGTATAATCTTGCAGGAATAGCAGGAAAAAGAGAGAAAAAGGGAAAGACCCTGTGGCTGGGCACAGCTTTCATGAAACCACATGAGCCTGTGAGATCTGCTTTTACTGTTACATGGCTTGAATGGTCTTGTTTAGTCAGGTTTTGTCCTTGTTTGGTTGGGTTTTTTTCTCCTTTAAAATTATTGTTTTCTTCAGAAAGATTGTGTGCATGGAATACATGGGCTGTGAGCTACAAATGAATAGCATCCTTCTGGATCTGACAACCTCAGCCTGCATCCATTTCTGAGATATTTTCTCTGTGCATGTTGTGTGTCTGTGCAGAGAAGGATGAGCAGAAATGTGCTCTGTGGTCATAGGTAGCGTACAGCAGCTACATAAACCCATGCTTTAAAGTAAGCCATTCTTTCGAGGGGTCAGTGTTATTTAACAAATTGAATGAGCAAAAAGATTCTCCCTACTATGTGCCATCTGCTCCAAGCCCATTCAGAAATGATCCCATGTTTCATGGCTACTTTAGGCCTCATCCCCAGATCAAAATTGAAGCAATACTAATGGAGGATGGTACAAATGTCAGTTCTATGCACAAGAGCTGCTGGTCAAGGGCTGTATGTAATGACAATGAAGCAATAATCTGTTCTCCAAGCCCTGTGTGGTGCCAGTGCCAGCTGACCTCAGAGGCTTTGCTTGTCAGGTTCTGCTTGTGAGTGTTCCAGCCTGCTTAACAAAGTCCTCTCCAGGACTGCAGCCACCTCACAGATCTCCTCTTTCTACATCAGGAAAAGAGGAACAGAACTTGGAACAAAGGCATGCTCTGGAGGTAGCTCTCAAGCACGGAGGTGATGAAAAATTGTGTCCAACTGTCATGACAAAAGCAGTGATTGAGATGTGTTCTGGTTCAGGTTACTTTAGGTGTCAGCTGAAATAAATGTGCTGGAATAACAGGGCTGATTCCAGGGCAGAATTAGCCTGTGGCTCTGGCTGAGGCAGGCTGTGCCCTCGGGATGGTGGTGCCATGTGGGATGCAGCTCAGGAGACGGTGCTGCCAGGCCTGTAAGCAGTGTGCCCACTGCAGTGAGGTGCCAGGCTGAGGGGCTCTGGGGGAGCAGCAAAAGCCAAGCAGGGGGCTCCAAGGGAAGGCTGCACTGGAATTCTGAGATAAAGTGGTGGGGGAGAAGGGAAGTGACGTGGTTGGTAATAAAGCCTCATGTTCAGCTCTATGTGAGAGCGTGTTTCCAGTGATCTGTACCACTGGCACAGTTGGGAGTGCTTCTGGGCATTCCTGGGACTTCTTTATGCTTTACTTTAGGGACCCCAAATTTCAAACTGTAACTCCCACATCTGTCACCGATGAGGGCAGCAAAACTTTGGAGATTTCTGAAAGCCATCTGGAGCCACAGAGGGCAGTATCTCTGGAGGCCAGCCCAGGAGGAAGGCATTAACCCTCTTAGTGTTGGTGGAGAAGCAGGAAAGCCAGTTAGTAGTACTAAATAAATGAGCCTGTGTGTGTCTCAAAGCCTTACTGCAATTATTTGCAGTACAGCATCCTTTCTTTACCAGCACAGGGCCCTTAGACATGTAATCACAAAGGGAGTGCACAGAGAGACTTTGTTGTCTCCTTACAGGTGTTGCAGGCTGGGGGGTGTGGAGATCATGTCTGTGAGGGGCAGAAACAGCAGCAGGGAGCATCCCATCGTGTCCTGCCTTTTGCAAGGCAGGAACTCCTCTTTCTTAAGCAGCTCTGTTCCCCTACCAGGGGCTGTTCTCAGAGGCTGCATCTGATTGTAGCTTCCAAGCTCTGGCTTGGCTCTTGCAGGCGCTGTTCCTGTCACAGATAAGGCTGCTCCTCTGCCACTTATTTGTTTAAACGGGTTCAAAAGTTCTCGGCTTCCTGACAACTTTTTTTTTCCCCCCTTTTGTTTTATACCAATCAGTTAATTTGCTAACATCACCCTCCGTATCTTCTGATCTCGGGCAAGCCGGGTTTGCTGGTGCCTTTATCGCCCGGTTCCAGCCATCAGTGAGGAATGCAGGTCAGGAGGGAAATAAGAAGGGGCGGCTCTTTTGAAACGGGGAGGAGCAAGGTCAGGGTTGTGGGGCAAACAGGAGAGGGTAGAAGTGCAGAAAAGGGATGTACTTTAAAAACAAACTCATGCTGCACTAATCCAACTGCTATTCAGCTTTATCCCCCCTGCTTATACATTACTACAAATCTCTTTTTATCTTCCTTTGTCTCTTTTTCTTATTCTGTCTATTATAAAGTCTTCAGGAAACCACCCTGTTTTTCTTATACATTTTATAAAATGCTCTGCATATTTCACAACACACTTTTATTAACTTCTGATCAAGGAGCCTGTTTCAAATGAAAACATTAGAACCAGTCATAAATGGGAACATTTTTCACAATAGGTGATGAGTTTTGTCTTGAGAACATATAACTTTTTAGTCAGAATTTTGTCCTGGCCAACAAAGAGCTTTTTTAGCTCTTTTCCTGTTATTCCAGATTTGCAAGTGTGAGAATGAAAAGAGACTGTGTAATTTTTGTCATCATTACAAAAGGGACAGAGATTTAGAAGGAAAAGTTTCATTGAAGAATTATATTAGAATAAAATTCTGCTGTTTGACTCTGGTAGCTTTATGCTTGTTTATCTCAGTGGAATGATAAGAGATATTCGTAGCTGTTCTTTTACACTGCTCTGCATGTCCTTGGTGAACAGGACAGTCCTGCTTTACTTCTCACAGTATTCTTCCAGGCCATGGTTGAGCACAGAGGCATGACCATGAGGAAACTTGCCTTTACTTCTGCCAACCACATACCAGTCGATAAAGAGAAATCCATTTTCTTTCTGCCTAGCACTGAAGTGGAAGAAGAAAGAGTCTCTATTCTTTTTTATTTTTTCTTTGTGTGTGTGTGTGTGTGTGCATGCAGCAAAGCAAACAAAAGTTTAAAGTAAACTTTTTCAAATAACTCTTTTTCCTGGCAGAACTTTCTCTGCCTTCTGCTGGCTGAAGGGCATTGTAATTCATGCAATAAAAGGGGAAAAGATCCGCTGGTAGAGATTGCTTACTTTAAACTTCTGTTTGTTTTGCCTCCACTCTAGGAAAGAATGCAATATTTCTATGAAGCTCTGTTAATTTTTTTCTTCCTTTGACTGACTTGAGCACTGGAGAAAGCACCCGATCAACAAACAGGAAACCAAAGGACTTTCAATCCCTGTAGGACTAAGATAGCATGAGCTGTTGCACTGCAAGCTGCTTTTAACTGATCCTCTGTGTGACTCAGTGGATGTTACCTGGGAATAACCCATGCACTTGAGTCAACATTTTCAAACCAGTCTCCTAAGCTCAAACACTCCCACTCAAATCTATGGTGAACTGAACTGCTTCAGATGCTAACCTTAAAATAAAATAAGGTGTAGGAGTGCCAAGCTGTGGGTGTCATCAGTTGGTCACCATTCATGGAAATATTGCCACTTTGAAGAGCTGGGTTTCAGGTCCAGTTTCCACACTGACAGAGCAGATGTGTAGAGCTGGGGGCTGGTCCTCATGTGGGGCCAGAGGCTCATCTGAGGTCGAAGTCCCACAGTTGTCCTGGGCAAACAGCCCTGGGTTGTGGTGCCTCATCCCTTTCTGGGCAGCAGCTCATTAATTGCCCACCCTAAAGCAACTGGAAACTGAGTTTCCAATCCAGGGCTTCCCGTGTCACCTCTGTGGACTGTGTGTGTGTGTGTGTGTGTGTGTGTGTGTGTGTTCCTCCTTACTCAAAGAGATTGAGGAGGAGAATGTGCAAGGGGTCACATGGATAAAATGCTCAGTCCAGAACGATGTCTTCAGGGTGGCATGCTATCTGATATTTTGTATTATTTTCTCATTTACACAACCTAGATAGGAAATGGAGGAGCACAGGGACACTCTGAGCTCTCCATGCAGATGTGAATGCTAGGAAGATCACATGTGCTGGATCCAGCATTTCTGGGAGACATAACCTACATCCAGTTGCTTCATAACAGAGCAAGGGTTGTTTTTTACACTTCTAATTCATAGCCAACAGCAATGGTGACACTGATCCACTCATTCTGAAGTGCCTTGTAGCCAGGAGCAGTGGGTCCAGGGAGCTGGACATGCTCCAGCTGCTGTAAGGGTTCAAAGCTACACTTCTTACTTCCTGGGAGTGATTGCCAGACACCAGCCCACGAGCTGGTACTCAGCACAGTTGGGATATGTTTTCCTGACAAATCTCAGCTGATGAAGCAAAAAATTGTGGGGCCAAGAGGGGCCCAAATGTCTCTCCCTTTGGAAATGCACTGAGGCAGTAGGTGAAAGCCTGTGCTCTGGCAGCTCCTTCCAAAACTTCCCCCCACCCCCATTTGTCACAGCTATGGGTGAGCAGGAAAAGAGCAGGAAGAGTGACAGGACAAAAATAGCCCTGAGACCAGAGACCAGAAGTCAGAGCTCCTTCTTGCTGCTGTCTCAACTGTTCAGCTTTACTGACAGAGTCAGGTGCTCCAGCTTTCTTACCCACAAAGATGTGTCAGGGAAGGGACAAGAAATCCTTCTCTCTCTCTCTTTCTCTTTTGTAGGTGTTCCCTGGCCTCCCCCTTCAAACAGTGCCAGGCAAAGGACTTGAGAGCTCCTCAGGCACTGCCTCGCCACAGATCCCCATGTGCAAAGGCACAGGCAGAGCTGGAGGTGCCTGCACAGCCTGGGTTCAGTCAGGGAGACATTTGGGTTTGCAAGAAAGATGCTGAGAGCAGATTTGGGGGTCCTGATTTTGGTGGTTGGCCTTTAAAAACCTCCTTGATTTGCCTTGAGCTTCTGTAAGATCTGACCCTAAATATTAATGTAGAAAGGATTAGTTTTGTTTCAGCAATGTGAGCTCCATCCCCAGGATGTTCAGGAACATAGATCTTCAGAGCCAGAAAGGATTAAAAATTTCACCTCCTGTGTAATGAAAAACTAAGAACCTTATCTGAAAATGTCTGCCCTGAGCTTGGAGCTTGAGAAAAAATATTGCAAGACCCTCAGAATTCCAGGATCTCAAGATCCCTTGCCCATTCAGCCTCTTTCCTCAGTCTGCTACAGTTCTTGAATAAAAAGCTCCTGAAAATATGTATGTAAGTGCAGGGCATTTTATAACATGCTTGCAAGGCAGTCAAATGGGTCAAGCCTTTGAGGAAGCACAAGTGGGTTAGGATTATAATTCATCGTAATGTCATGGCAAGCTGGAATTTCAAAGGCCTAAGTCCTCCATTTTTTTAGCCAATAAAAAATTTAAAGGGACAAAAACCCAATTTGCCTTGTAGTCAATAAGATGTACAACTTTATCTTATTAGAAGAGGCTGTTGGATGCAGTCAACCATTGTCAACAGGCCGTTTGATCTATCAGTAAAACAAATCATCACAAGGAACACAGAGCTGCTGCTGTGGCTTTTGTGGTGTTTTTAATGAGGACAGGCAATACTTCTATTCCATTACAGGATTTGAAAGTGAATTTGTTGGAGTCACACCCAGGCTTAAGGTAGGAGAGTGGAGTTTAAAAATAATTAACTGCACTGTTCCAAATGACTTAATAGATTAAGGGTTCGTTCAGAATAAAGCAACTCCTGGTTTCTGTGATTGGTATTTAAATCTAGGGTGGCATTACGTGCTGCTCTGCTTCAGCCTGACCTTGGGACTGTGCAGGATTAAAGGGCACACAAGGCTGCTCTCCTGTGGGGTAGCTCAGAGGAATGAAGAGCCTGAGCACTGATACAAAAAGAGACAGGAAGGAGGAGGAAATATGACAGAACTGGAGGGGGCAAGGGGCTGTTTGGCAGTTGTTTCCAACCATGGTTGTGGCAGTCTCTGTATACTGTAGTCCTGAAGCTCCTGCTGGGACCCAGCAGCATTGCATCCCTGTGGCATGTAAGCTGGAAAGGGGACCTCTCCCTGCCAT
Organism: Manacus candei; assembly: GCF_025592945.1. Classification (NCBI taxonomy): domain Eukaryota; kingdom Metazoa; phylum Chordata; class Aves; order Passeriformes; family Pipridae; genus Manacus; species Manacus candei. The sequence continues at coordinate 2,167,702 of NW_026138092.1, forward strand.
GATTGCACTGCTGCCTCAGGTCCTCCACAGCTCTCCTCTATGCTTTCATCCCCTTGGCTGCTGGGCCATATAATAGGGTGATGAAGGTAACCTAGGGCAGGCTGAAGCCATAGATGTGGCTTCTTTGGATGTGTTTCCCCATTAGGAACCCCCCAGCCCCATGGCATCTCTCCTGCAGCACTGTGGCTGCTCACCAAATCCAGCTGCTGGCACGTGAGGGTCAGGACAGGGTTTCCTTCCTTCCAGACACGAGGGAAAACGTGCAGCCTTGAGAGAAGAGATACCCTGGGATTAAATCTGATCTGAGGTTGAGATGATAAATGTGGGACAAAAGCTCCTGTGAAAGGCATCTTCCCCATTCAAAGGTGATGCTAATGGAAGTTATACCCTTAGGTCACATAATTCCTGAAATAAACTACAGAGGAGCCCAGTAAGTCAAGGAGAACTGATTTGCAGCTTGTCCTCCATCTCAGACTGGTTTTTAGGCATTTAGCTCATAAGAAAAAAATCTCATCCACCTGGCAAAATACATAGAGTTGGAAACATCAGCACCTCTGCTGAGTCTCACCTGTATTCTTTGCTTTGGCCTGGGATAGCACTTGGCAGAACAGGCAACTCTGCCCCTGGGAAAGGGTTGTCCTGTTGACTGGGACAGTCAGACATGCCCTGGCCACGTCTTACCGCAGAGCTGGGTTTTGGAGTCCCCTCTGTGACCTTTGGAGATGTTTCAGTAGCTGCTTGAAGCTGGATGGAACCCAGAATTGTCAACAAGCCGAGTAGCCTCTCACAACCCTGCTGTGAACTGATTATCACATCTAACAAAATAATGTGCTGGAACAAATAACACTTCAGGCTCTGTTGTTTCAGGTGAAACTTAGTCCTAGTAAGTATAAATCTATAACAAGTGCCGCAGCATTATGAGTTTCCCAGCAGTCGGGTTTAATTCAAATGCATAATTCAGACCCTTGTGGGGACACTCTCATCTTTGTACGCTGGAATTTGGGGATTTACACACATAACTCCCGTTAGCACTAGTAGGAGTTACAGAATGCATATATATATATATATGTATGTATATATATATATATTCCCCTCTTGATGTAGAGATTTCCCCCTGAGGATAATAAGCTGTGCTTTAAATTCTGCTTCCACGAGGGTTTGCAGCGATGTGTGCTGAGCCACGAGCCTCCCCTGGCTGTAGGAAGGGTGCTGCCGGCCCTGGGGCTGGGACCTCCCCCGCCGAGCGCTCGAGGCAGAGATGCTGATGCTGCTGAGGGCGATTTAAGCCCAGGATTTCAGCCTCTCTGCCCCGTCCCGGCGCTGCAGGGCGCGATCGCAGAGGCCCCGAGGCGCGGAGCCCGAGTGCCACCTGCCGGGAATGCCGCAGCTGGAAACCGCTGGGCACAGCTGGAAAACGCTGGGCACTGAGCGGCCTGGGGGAAACCCATCCCCAGGCGGAGGGGGCATAAGATTTGGGTCTGGAGGCACAAGAGGCTGCCCAAGGCGGTGGAGGTGGGGTAGCACCGCGGGGATGCTTTTTGTGCGAGAGGGAGAAGGAAACACGTATTTGCCTCTTAAGTCCACACGGAACTCATGTGTGTGGAAAAAAAAAATCGGGAATTAGGTTTGTTAGAGTGGTTAGCTGAAAAAAGGGAAGAAAATGAGAACTGACTTTGCTCTCTTTCCTGACAGGTTTTTTTGCAGTCATTAAGTGCACTGCTGCAAAACTTCTATAAGGCACTCCATTTAAAAAGGATTTAACCTGATGTTTAAACAAGCTGCCCAATCAAGGCCTGGAGGGTACTAGAATATCCTCTCTGGAAGTGTACTCATTATACTCTGCTGCATTTGTAATGTTTTGCAAACGCCTGCTTGTCTAACGAGATCCACTCACATAAAGTGCATTTGTAGCATAACTGTAGTGGGGAAGAAATACTGTACCGTGCATGACCAAAATATATTCACTGTGTTCTGTTCCCTTTTTAGTAAGTGGGAAGTTGACTCTGTTGAGTTTAATAGGTTGATGTTTTCACAAAGCATGTGTGACAGACAAACTGGATTGTGTGGAGGTTGACAAGGCAGTTGCTTTTGAGAGAGGTTTTTGGGGTTGTTTTTTGATGCTGATAGCTTCGATGTTATTCAGTGCACTGGTGGCTGCAGTGCTCCTCTCACAGGCCCACTGCAGCAGGCTGGTCCCTGGCTTACACAGCACAGAAGAGCTCAGGGCAGAGTCTCAATGATCCAGACAGCCCTATGTTGTGCCTGGAACTGAGATGCTGACATACCCCCTGAAGCACTCTGATTGCTGAACTACTCTTAACCACAATTCTTCCATGAACTCAGAACTGCAACACTGTTGTATGTATGGATTACAAATAAGAATTTGTCCTCACTCTGTATGTAAAAGGCATGACCCAAATTTTTCTAGCAACAGAATGTGGAATGGCCATATCACCTCTTCTGGCAGTCATGTTTTAACCAAAACTGGACTGTAAACCCACAGCCATTGTGTCAGGTTTTTCCAGCTCCTTCAGAGATCTATCCTCTTAGAACTACCAGGGAGCACATGGAAAAGGTATGTCCCCATGTCCATGCAGAGTTCACCCCTTCTTCCACACTACACTTCACCACTTCATGGAAGCTAAAAATTTGGCCTTCTATATAATTCTCTATCTGCAAACAGAAAATCTTTGATAATAAATCTCTTCTATATGCTGTGAAACACTGGAGGATCTCACAGCTCATTGCACTTATGTGTATTTTAGATCAGAGAAGTGATGGCTTATACTTGGAGGCTCTGCAGAGAGTGTTACATGTTATGCCAGCGACAAAGCTTTGGCTACGGGCCCTGATCCAGAGCCAGTTGCAATCAAATAGTCAAAGGTCATGTCTCCACAACATAAAGAAATTGTAATTGTAGCTTGTCCCAGAATTACCCTTGGTAGTTTAAGCCTGCCAGCGTGAGAAGTAATAACACGAGCAAATGTGTAGTTGAGAGCTACCAGAATACAAAGGTCTGTGATGTGGGTTGGTGGTGCCTCCTGGAATCCACCTCCCTGCACACACAGACACAGTCCAAGCCTGTGACCAGTGCTGGGCCATCAGTGCACCCTGACACCTCCACTCCCCACGTGACAGCCCTGCTCAGAGGGGCACCAGGACTTCCAGCCACTACCCTGCTCCCAGGCCCTGCCTTCTCCCTGCCCTGGCTCCCACTGCAATCCCCGGGAATCACACGAGGCCCTGAGTGCCAGGAGAGGTGTCCCAAGTGCCCTTTGTCCCGCCTGTCCACATACCAGCTAAAAGAGGGCAGGAGCTGGAAAGTGATGATTGGTGCCAGCTACCATTAGAGGGGAGAAAAGCCTAATCTTCATATCATGGGGGAGGGCCAAAGCTTGAGAACGTTAATGAATTTCCAGAAAAAGAGAGAGGAGGTCCTTAAATAGAAGTTTAAAATATATTATTCATATAGAGATAGATATATATGTAATATATTTAGATTTCTCTATAAATACTTTGCAGTACTTGCATGTTTTTTCAAGCTCAATACTTTAGGGCTCTGAATTATAATTTCAAACGTGTACCTTGTCTTAACTGGATGGGATCTCTCCTTGCAATATTGAGAGGTAGAAAGCAAAAGTTGGTGAACTGAACTACTCTCATTCCAGTGTCCAGACTTTTCCTATTGGAATAAACTTTCTAACTGTCATATCTCTAAGTAGTTACTGTTCAGAGTATATTTTATTGTAATATTTTAATTAACTGGCAATGGTTCTTTATATCATTATGCAAAAGCAAGGGGATCTCATGCTACTACTTGAAAAAATACAGAAAAGATCACATATTTCTGCAGTATCTACCTTAGAAGTGATTTGCTGTGAACAAAGTCACTGACTCTTTTAGCTCAATATCTGTAAATGCTGTGGAGTCACCCTGAAATTTCAGAGGGGGAGAGGGAACAAAAGAAAACAAAGGTAGAAGAAAAGAGAAAGAAGCTTTGCATTGCCAACCTTCCTTGAAGGTAGATTTTCAGCAGATCACTTTGACCTGTCTCCTGTCTACCTGTCAAAATGATTATTTGTTCTTTCACAGTGCCTAGAACAATTGCAGGGTAAGGGTTTGTTTACTCTTTTGCATCATATTGAAATCATTTACTTTTATAATTGTGGACAGCTGGAAAAGGAGTTAGGGAGTAAAACAGGAGCAAAAGGTAAGAGAACTGGAGAGAAGATGAAGGATGTTTAGACAGGGAACCAACCAATTTTAATGCTTGAGACAGGTTAACAAACTTATTGAACACCAAAGACTAGCATGTAACTTCTGTAGCTGGAAAGTCTGACTGTCTAAGTCAAATGTCTTTCTCTCAATAGAACAATAATAAATATGAGCAGATATGTTTATTTTTTACCCAAACCCTTAATAGAATCAAAAACTCGGAGCAAGGAAAGTTACTATCATTTCTCCCTGACATAAGACATGTATCTATTTACCAAACATCTGAATAGCTCATTAAGTGCTCTTGTCTCTGCTCTTGGACATTTCATGTCTTCAGTCCCACGTAATCCCTTGCAAAGCAAAACAAGAGCTCTTTTACAAAACCTCCTCTCCATTTCCCAGAGTTGTTTTCTTTCTAAAGCCATTGTTTTTTCTCCTGAGTATACTACCATTGTTTTTATCTTGCTGCGTGTTTTTTAGCAGAAGAATGTTTTAAGAACAATAATGTAACATTTAGGAATAATAACCCCCCTGTCTCACTCTGGCACTGCTATTCTTACAAAGCCACACATCCTGTCTGTAACTGAAAGACAATACCTAAGAATGAACTTCAGACAATAATAAGCATTTATTGTATTTTCTCAGTGTTGCCACCAGGGGCACTTGATCTTTTTTAGGTCCAAGTGGGATAGCTCTGTATCAGCCTCAGTGGCAATTTCTTTCAGTAGTTTTTCAATTAGTCACAGAAATTTTTCAGTAGCCAGGGCACATTGTGCTTAATGACACATTGAATACAGGGGAATCTCCTTTTGCATTGAAACTGCTACTTGCACTTTCCTTTGATTTGTCCCAGTTTTCTTATTAGATTACAAAGTGAGCCATTGTTTCTACTCCATACCTAATCTTTCCATAATTAAAACATAATCAGACTGGTTTATGGTTTTGCTTTTTAAAGGAAAAACCAAAATTCCTCCATAAAATACTTATAATTATCATGCCCAGAGAACTTTTTTTCACAAATTCCTATGCAAATATAGATATAGCTGGGATATATGCTTATATTTGAACAGCTGTCTATAATGTTTCTTTATTTTAATCAGAATTACACGCTCATTAGGGTCCAGCATCAGAGAGTGCAACACTGACTTATGCCAAATTAATCTTTCAAGATTTTTTTTCTAAGTGCTTATTCATATTTCAGTTGATTTTCCTTTTCCTCTGCCCAGAAGGGAGGACTTTGCAGTTCCTGTGCAGGCAATGATGCTTGTCAGCAGCCCCCTCCTTAGAGCTCCTGACACGTTCCAATTCCTGGTCAGGCCTTTAAAAAAAAAAAAAAAAATCCCTGAAGTCTGCACAAATATTTCATTTGCTTTATTCAGGGAGCAGGTATATGAGAACACCAAAGCTACGTGCCCTTATCGATTGGGGTTTAGTGAAATCAGAGTAAAAATTCACATCCCAGATGATTTTCAGACAGCCCCTACCACGGAGCATTTCACTGACGGATGTCACCAAGCAGGAGGTCACCCCCCAGCACAGGCACTGGGCTGTGCTGAGCAGTGACTTCATTTGTATGCAGCAAGGACAGCGAGCCACGGGGCTGCCTCTGGAGGGAACAGTCAATTCTGCAAACATTTATGACACTGCAGACTAGTCCAGGGAAGTTTACCTTGCCCTTGTCCATGTAAAATGTTTTGTCAATCAAGGTTATCTGGTCAGAGCTTTCCCAGGGTCTCAGCACAACCGGCTGCAGGAGCAGAGGGGCGGAGGGACATCAGAGAGAGTCTTTGTGGTGTTTCTTATGGAATGGTTTTCAGAAAAGCCACTGAACCAAGGCTTGGGATTTCTGACCCCGCTTTCCAGGGATTGCTTTGGACAAACAAGAAACCTTTAGTCTTTCTGTGTATGGCCACAGGATGCAGATCTTCTCTCCCCACCGTGTGCAGTGAGGTCATCTCACTGATGCTCTCTGGTGTACGTGGGACCCTGATCTCAGCTGGGGTCTACAGACATTGTTTTGTAACGTGTTGAAAAGGGAACATGTGAACAAACCCTTATTGAATGTTTGTCTGAATAAATTATGTGAGGATAGGAAAGGAGAAATAGATTAATGTCTGCACTGCAGCTTTGGGAGAGGTGAAATCTAAGCCTAAATTTTCCACATCTCAGACCTTGTTCCTGCTCTGTTTTGTGAAAGGTGCCATCATTACTTGTTCTCCTCTTTCTTCAATTTTAGTTGTGATGCTTAAGTCCCTATTAGTCAATCCTTTTATTTTCAAGTGCTTCTTATTTTAATTTTTAATGTCTTTTCTTTGAGGAAATACCTCAAATCAAAGTTAAAAAAATAATTCAGATAAAATTCAACACTTTTATTTGTTTAATATTTGTTTAAATTGTGTATAAGTCCAGGAAAAGAGAATTAGGTTCAGATGGACATGAAATTCCTCAGGAACTTCTAAGAAATGTCAGTGGTGAATCAGAAAAATCAATTATTTTCCACAGGACTTTTCTTAGCATTTTATTCATACAACCTGCACATCTTTCATTCCTTTCTCTACCTCTTTCATTTTTTATTTTTTTTCTTTTCTGGTACCTGTTCCTCTTCTTCTAAGATCATTTGTAAGAAGTCATTTCAGATTTGTATTTTCAGATATTCTGCTTGTTATCTTACGAAAGATTATTTGTTTGCAGATTGTATCTCCTCTGTGCCATTGAGGTCAAAAGAACTGAAGCCACAGCAGCTACTCTTAAATACAGTTTCAATGGCAAAGGGGGATCTACTTATTTGCATCCTCATTTATTGTTTTCCTGAAAACAATGAGTAACTGTTCATTGGGGTTTGTTTTATTTTTTTTTTTTTGGGGGGGGGGTGTAAACCAGCAGTATTAATATTTTTTTTTTGCTGTATGAAGTGCTATTTTGGGCATTTGGATGTCTGCCTGCTCAACGCTGTGCGTTTATTCCTCATCTGGGAATGGAAGCACTGGGTTTGCTCATGGAAAGAAGTGAATGAACTCATTTGCAGGTGCAATCTTAGTGTATCCTTAAAGTGCTGGCCTCTTTGCCTTTCTCAGTTCAGTTTTATAGTGCTGGGTTGGGGGTGGGTTATTTTAAAAATTAAGTGGTCCAAAATGTCCCCTCACTGAGATCTCTTTCATGTCCCAGAATCTCTTTAACTGGACTGGCCCAATGCTTAACAGTGACTGAGAGAGGAGCAGAGAAGAGAAGAAAGGTGCTCAAGGATCATTTGACCTTTGGCATTTGGTTCTGAACCTCAGAGTAAGTGTCTGTATTCTTTCTAATAACGTAACTTTCCGATCGGGTAAAGTACAGCACAGCAGAAAACTTTGTAACAGTTCATTCATTTTTGTGGAGTTCCCCACTGCCAGAAGTCAAGGGAGCAAACAAGAACACAGTGTAAGCCACAGTTCACATGGTTGTGCTACAGATCACCGAGACAGTTGATGGATGCAGTGTGAGTTTACCCTCCAGGATACAGCTGAGGTTATTGGTGGGACAAGCAACCGAAGATTGTGTTGCAGCTATTGGCTTCATTCATGAATTGTTAATGTAGAAGAATAAAAGAATTCACTCAAGGCAATCAACTTCCCCTTAAAAATACAACTATTCACCCCAAAAGCGTGAAAGAAGGCTTAAGTGATAAATTGCAGGAATATTACTTTCACATTTGACACCCATTAGCCCTGTTTTATATTGGGAAAGTAGTATCATTAAGCAAAGTAGACAGTGCTTTACAACTATTAGCTTATGAAAAGATCCAGCTACTACATAAAGATAACTGTTTTTAAATAAGAACATTTTGCAAACCTTTAAAGGATAAGAAGCAAGAAAAGTTGTCTTTGGTAGTGTGGGTCTTTTCCTACAGGCTTTCACAAAAGAAAGCACACACCACATCTTTAAGACAGAACAATCAGAGCTATTTGAGTTGAGAGGCACTTAATGGAAAGCTCCATTCCCTTAGCAATAAATGCATGTGCCTGTATAAACCTAAGGAAGTTGCTGTCCTCCTCCAAAAACATCAGAGTGAAATAATTACTGTGTGTTGAATTCCTGCTGTGAAATGGCAGCGACTTCTCTTCCGCCCCAGGAGGAGCCACGGAGCAGATGTAGAGTGGTCAGTGTCCGGTTCTCCAGGGTTAAGGGCCAAACTAAATAGTGCCTCCTTCATCCTTGCCAGCTTTTCAGGCATAAGTTGAAAACATTCAGCAGCAACTTTCATCCCGTAGTCCTTTTCCAACACAGATCATAAACACTCACTCAATCTTACAATACACTATCTTGTAAGCTGTTAAACAAAAAATATGTGACCGAGTTTCAAACCCCCTGCCAAGTAAACCTTACTCCTAATGTCTAGAAACTGCTGTCCTTTCTGTCTCCATGTCTAATTTGAGGCAGATAAAACCAACTTCTCACCATGTTTTATCCATCTGTGACACGTCTTCCCACCACATTATACCCCAAATGTCCCTCAGAGAAGTGAGAGTAGAACACTGACAGAGAGGGGGCAGTTCCTTTTCTAACCTAGGCCACCTCCCTTCAGAACAAAAAGCAGATATGTCCACTGAAGCCATTAGCCCTCATCCCACGTGCCAGGTTATGGCCCAGAAGCAAGGCACAGCAATATTGCAGGAGCAGGGATTTTTGAAAGGAAAGGATGTGAGAAGTAGGATGGTGAGGACTGCATGAAGAATCAAACACAGGAACAAGGTGAAAGGAATTCAGAGCAAGGGTTAATTTTTTCACTGAGTGCTGGCTAGAAAAAAAGAGACTTAGAGCTCTCATCCTTGCTGTTTCTTATGCTTTCTACTTGCTTTCTGAACTCTGGATACTTGACTACATAATCAGGTTTTTTCCCCTTAATCATTAGCCCTATATTTGGGTTATTTTGGAGGTGAAAACAACACATTCTAGTTCCCTGAGAACTTTCTCTTCTAACTAGTGCTAGATGGTGAAGTGGAAATTGCTTGGGATAAGCCCTTCACAATCTGCAGACCAGAATATCTTCACCAGCTCATTTTCTTCCATCAGCTCCTCCTTCTTTCTGTTTTCCCTCACATCTCTGGTTCATTTTCTTCTTTGCCAGCCTTCTTGATCTTGATCAGCAATCAGAAGCTGTCTGCCTCCAGCATCACAACAAAGCTAAGTGCAGGAGAAAATCTGTGTACCCAATCTCACATCCGAGATAAGCTCCAGCAGCCAGGGGAGGCTGGGAAAAGACAGCAATATTTGTTTTTGTTATTGATCAGTATTTCTAATACAGAAATACCTCAGCCTTTCAGTCAAGACAGATATTTCTTTGAGGCAGATGCTGAGGCTTCACCTAGTGAGAGGTTTTCCCTTCCTTGAAACATTTATAGTCCAACAGGCATGACATACTATCCACAATTTGTATTAAGTGTGATTTGCTCCAAGACCAGCATGGATCCATAAATTGAAACCAGTTCTTCTCAGGCTTAACCCACTGTCTCAACCACAAAACTAAGTTTTAAGACTCCTGCAGGTCATTTAGTACTCGGAACTCAGAAATATTTCACAGTTTCTTTTTCTTAGTAGCTGTAAATTGGGCCTTCCTGAAGCCAAGGTGGTTTCATTCTAGTGTATTCATTCATTTTGTAACTTTGCAGTGTTTCACCATGTTTGAATTAAAATTTATATACCACTACAGCTTTTCTGTGCTGTAAACAAGAGAGCCATTTTTCATCAGTACTAAGCTATTAAAAATGTTTAAAAAATCAGATCCAGAAGTGCACTCCTTAAAGTGTACTGCACCAAGTAACTCCAACATACTTTGTCACCTCTTCAAATCTACATCAGAAAAGTTAGTATATTGTACATTGTGATTGCTGACAGGTATTTTCAAGCATGTCCCTGTTTTGTACGAAGCTTTTTAGTGGAGCTTCTGGGTGATCAGGAAAGGTGCTACTTGGACTTTCAGATGCCTGTCATATGTATATCTAAGTGATCCACATTGCACCTCTGTATACTACAATTATGCTTAATGTCACCATTCTACCCCACATATTTCATTCTGCTCTGAAGTGAATGAGCAGCACTTTTTCCCCAGCCAAGCATTCCTATAGCTGTGCTGTAAATTTGAACTCATACCTGTACCATTCTCTTCCACACCTTGCCCAGGTTTTATTCAAGTTATCCATCGTTCTCTTTTTCCCATATCAAGGGCATATATTATATTTGCAGTTGCCATTTGACTGACAGCAAGGGTACTATTATGTGTTGAGCAATCTGCAAAAGTAGGTCACATAAATTTGCAGAGTGTAGTTTGCTGAAAACCTGGGGAGATTTACATAGAGCATATTGTATGGATTTCCTGTGAGCATCCTTTGCCCATGTTGTGCTTTAGAATGATGTGGTGGGTGGGAATGTTCTTCTAGCCAAACACCCTTCATACTTTCTATAGGATTATCCTGAGGTGGAACTAGTGAGCCCTGACATTTGAGAGTAAGTATAAATGGAATAAAGTAATTTGAGGGCCAATAATATAATAAATGGAATTAAATAAATAATTATGGAAATATAAACCAAAAAAAGCAGGGATTTCAGACTTAATTTATGCAAATTTTTAACAAATGTAATTAAATGGAAGTCAAGAGAAAACTCATCCTCTAAACACTTCTGTAGCTCTCAAAGCATCAATGTGACCAATATAGAGCTTATATATATATGTGAGCAATGTAGAGCCTCAGCCTTACCCCATTGATGTAACTCTGAATTATCAGGGTAGATAGAGGCAAAACTGTGCAAAAATCTATAGCCTGTGTTATTGAGGCCTCCAGTTTAGGTACCATAATGATTTCTTTTGGCCTGTGAACCTTTGAAATCATCATCCTGCTTTTTAAAGAAGACTCTTAAGCATCTAGAGGTCATTGCACTGGGTTACAATTGCAGCTATGAAATGACCAGTAACAAACCAAACACATTTCTTTTCTCTTTTCTGAAGCATCCTTCTTATGCTGCAGACACTGCTTCTCTCACTCATTATAGTGAGATCCCTTATTGCCCAGCATTGTACTAACTCTGTCTGGTCTATTGTATTGTGATGACACTCCTTTGCCCATTGTATTAGGTTAGCACCTCCTTGGCTATAATAAGTATGAAAAAAAAATTCAAGGTTTGACTTGTCAAATGGAACTTTTCAGTGACTTATTAAAAGAACCCCTGCGGTATTTCAAAATGCAGGTTTTCTGTCATCTAACTAAAAGATCCCTTTAGAAACCTTCATTTTTTTTATATGTGCAAAGACAATTTCTTCTAGTGAAACTCTTTGATTCTTCCCTGAATGAAATCAAGTGTTTTAAAACTTTTTGAGGTGCCCCAAAGGCTCCCTTCTATACTGTGGAACGTGAAAGACTGTGTGAACCTCTCACATAATCGTCACACAGACATTTTGCAGTGTGCTCCTGGCAGCAATCCTTCATTACATACTGCGGGCTTTCATAAAAAAAAAAAACACCCCAACAAACAGAAGAAAATCAGGGAAGAGAAAACTGTGAACTGCCTCTTTCTTGACTGTGAGAACTGAGGGAAAGCAAAGCTGGAGAAAAAGCAGTTGTCAGAGATTGCTAATGAGGTTGTGATAAATTGTTGCTGGACAGTTTTTACCTGGTGAAATAGAGTCAGAAACAGAACTGTGAAGAGAGATGGCATCCCTGTTAACCTCCTTCAAGCAGATACACCTAAAGTGTTGTTGTCTCTTGTACTTTACAAGCAGCAGTATCATGTATTTGTGGGATTTGCTGTCCCACTACAGTACGGGAATTGCTGCCAGCGAACTCAGTTGCTGCAAGTGAATCAGGTCCTTGGACTGTCTTCTTACATATTTGTTGTTCCTACCTTTCCCTTTATGCCTTGTGTTGTAATGCTGAGGTGAAGTTGGGGGTTTTTTACCTTTTAGCATCCCTGTGGCAGCCATTAACATCTGTGCTAATCAACACAGCATGCACACAAGGAAGGTAGCTCTGCTTTTTGGGGTCTTTTTGGGGGTTCTTCGGCTGGGTTTTTTGGGTTTGGTTTTGAGGGGGTTTGTTAGGATTTTTTTGCTTATTTGTTTATCAGCAATGCCTGTGGGGAACACAAGACCAGTTTTGTGAGCAGTCTGGAAAGTCAGGGGCTCCCACATCTTGTGTGGGTCCCAAAGTGAGGTCAGTGACCAACTGTGTCACAGTGGCATAGTCAGAGCACCACAGGAGGAGGTAGGAGCACCTAAGGGTGGCTTAAATGGAGCTCCCCTTCCATTCTGGAAAGGTAACAGGAATACTCATCTCTCTCCAGTTTTACTCAGTCTTCCTTGAAGGCCCCGTGAAACAATGTAAATTAGTGAGAGGTTTAGAGAACTGCATTTTGGGCTGTTTAAGAGATCAAAAAGCCATCTGAGGGATATTGTTGCTCTCTTTCAACTGTGAGTTTGAGACAGTCACTGTGTCTATAATGCCACAAAACAAGGGACAGACTAAAAATGGTGAGAGATGTTAGAATAAATTTTCTAGATAAGAAAGAAAAGCCAACTGGGAAAAACAGAATATGTGAAATTCAAAGGTCTTCCAGAAGTGCAAGACTAAGAGAAAGAAAATGTCTGAAGCTCTCTTATATTGTCCTGAAGGATCCGTGAACGGATCAAAGAGAAAAATAAAGGGGTTTTTTTGGTTCCTTTTTTTTCTGCATTGTACATTTGCTCCTGGTTTCAGATAAGAGACTGAAGTAGACACCTTTTCCCAGCCTTCTAAATGGACTTCAAAATGAAAAAGTAGAATTTTTTCTATATCTCTATTTTTTTATTATGTAGCTTCAAATCATTCTCATTTGTTTCCAGAGTAATTTTTACTGTGTATTTATTTAAACCGTTTAAAATTTCTCTATCTTCTTTTACTTAAAAGGACAAATCCAAATCATTTTTCCCCAAGACAGAGAGACAAAAATAAACTACTTAATGCTGAGGTAATAACATGGACAAAATGTCACCCGTGTCTTTCAGTTTAAATCCCTTTTTCCCTCACGTTATTTCGATCCGCCTATTGAGGAGAACTAAGAGTCTCTCTGTAAAAACAAAAGGTTTCCAATTAAGTGTCATTAGTGGGACAAAACCACCTGTTTTGGGTTAAAGATCTTCTGAGGCTCCAGAGCAAAATGAGTGACAGGGAGGGCAAAGTGCTCTGACGAGAAATCGAACAGCTCCTTCCCTGGGAAGTCCATCGGCTCTTCCCGCTCCCCCGATCAATCTGAAGCTGTTGGCAGCATCTTGCTGTGTCTTGTGCTTTTTAGCAAGGTACACTCCCCTTATCTCACAGGGTTGGGGAATACTCTCTGGAAAATCCTGGCTGCTTCTCCGAACCTGCACTTTTATACAGTTGTCAAAAGCCTTCTCCTCACCCCTTGCGCCGCCTTCCAAGGCAGGCAGTTCAAGCCTGCTTCAGGGATTGTTCTTCCCACTGTTTCTGAAGGACACTCCTCACTTTACCTTTGGTTGTGGTCCTTGGCACCTTATTTCTCACAGCTGGAGGTTCATGGGTTCAGCCCAGGTCCATCGTGAAGGCCTGTCCACAGGTCTGACTGTGCTCGGGAGAAAGAGGAAATTTGCCCATTAAATGGCAATAACCTCTTGTTTGCCCTAACTTCAGGATGGAAAGACAGACTGTTTCAAACCCATTACTGAGTTGCTCATTGGAGTCAGAAAAATGCCTCTAGAAATGACTATGAAGGTCTTCATTTCAATATACTTTGAACCTCCTGCTCCAGTAATCTTCTTCAGTGCTAAGGTTGGCTCACAAGCCTGTTGTTCCACATGTGGTGTAGACAATTCTATCATTTTAGAGGCTATTAACCACTAACTTACTGGTCTGTGGTAGTTTTAGAGGCTTAGGCTGATAGCCTATTTTCTTGGTTTGCCTTTTTTCTTGTTTCCCAGGTGACTGGCCTGGCTTTTCAAGCTGTACTGTGAGATTGGTTTCCTTTCCATGCTTCACTAAAACAGAGCATTTGTTACCACCTTGTCAGATGTTACCTAAGTCTTGTTGCTTGCACTGTTGTCACTCCCTTTTATCTTTTTCTGTACATGTTCCAGCGTGTTGAGTGAGTGAAAATTTACAGATGGAGCTGTTGATGTGCTTTCATGTAGAGCATATATTTTCTTTTACAGCTGTATGTCTCTTATTTTAATTTTCCTTTGTCGATACCAGCAGTTACTTTTATGCCTGGAAGATAAGCCATTCCCACACTCCTCCATGGTTTCTCCTAGCAACATTTCTTTGTAGATTGGTTGGTGAGGAGAACTGAAAGGTTATAGGGCTGCTACCTTCCAGAAAGACACTGAATTATTTAGCATCAACACTTCTACCTAAAACAATAGCATCTCTTGACTCCAAGTTCAACAGTGGCACTGCCATCATCTGCTGGAGCACAATGCTGCTACAGAAAGCCCAGGAGTTGCCTGGAGAACCTTAACATGGGCACATTTCAAAAAAGTCTTTAGTGCTTATAAACAATAGTTACCCTGAGAAAGACATTTGAGTTTTATAAACACAAAAATGCTGTGTAAAGGGTCTTGGCTGTGTTAACAGGCAGTTCTGCTGTGACTCTGGGTGAGGTGGCAGCCACCAGCACCTGCACTGAAGAGTAGAGGCCTGTGGTGGCTGGACCAAGAACACAAGAGGTACAAAATGTTTGTATAACTAGTTAGGAGGTAAAATGAATATATGTGTTTAAATGCATGCATTTATTACACCTCATAGTGGTATATGCTGCATATATTTAGAAGTGCACAAGTGCAGACCAGAGTAGTAAAGTTGACATTCATTTTGGAAAACTCACACATGTATGGATCCAAATAGATTTATTTTCTGTAGGTAAGACTTTAAATCAATCTTTAAATCAAGGGGAAGACAAATTTCGAATTACTTTTACTTCCAGTCTTCATTTTAATTGTCACAGTCTCTAGAAATTCTGGGCAGATGAATAGGAATGCCTGGATCATGTAGTAGAACTTATGGTTCTTTGAGTTTTGCAGTATAAGTCCTCAGAGAGGGTTTATGCACTAACAATCAATTCAAAGGAACTTAGTTTGTTGTTAGAAAGTCTCTAGGAAAAGAAGAAGTTGGCATCAAGCAACATCTTCCTATGTTAAAAAGTGTAAAATACCAAATACACAGCTGGAGTAAACTGACCCAATTCTATGTAATTTGACTGAGCTAGAGGAGATTATTCCAGAAGAAATTCAGCCAGTGAATTAATTACAACTAAATTGTCAGAGGGGAAAGGAAAGCCAACAAGACTGCAGAAAATTTTGATGGAATCTCTTTGGCTTCATTCCATTGCCTTCTCTGAAGAATTAAAAAATGGATAACTATGTCAACACTGTTTGTTGATCAGCACAAGCATTCCTTGAAAATTAAATTCAGAATTCACTTTCCCAGTCATTTGCTTTCAAAAACCAAGAAAATAACAATCTTCCTAATGTTTACACAGAATCACAGAATATGCTGAGTTGGAAGAGACCCACAAGGATCATCCAGTCCAACCCTCAGCCCTGCACCCCAAGAGGCACACCATGTGCCTGTGAGGATAATCCAAATATTCCTTGAGCTCTGGCAGCCTTGGGGCTGTGCCCACTGCCCTGGGGAGCCTGGTCAGTGCCCAACCACTCTCTGGGGGAAGGACCTTTTTCTAATATCCAACCTAAACCTCCCCTGATACAACTCCAGGCCATTCCCTGGGTTCCTGTCCCTGGTCCCCACAGAGAAAAGATCAGTGTCTGTCCCTCTTCTTCCCCTCACAAGGAAGTTGTAGACTGCAGAGATTAACAGAAGGAAATTAATGTAGATATTATTATTAAAAAATAATTGTTACAAAATTGGATGGTTTCTGACATAAAGTATTATAGATTTTTTTTAATGTTCTGAGCAGTACCTCTGTTGGAAGAGATTTTTAAGCCCTTTTCATATTAAGAACTATTTTATACCTTGAGTGTTTGCACTGAAGTTATAGCGAAATCTCAAAGAGCAAATTAGTGTCAGCAGACAATAGATAGAGCTCCAGTTAAACTCCATGAACAGATACCATTAACTTCAGTGCAGGGTAGAGAGAGTAGAGACCAAGGGCCTGCCTTTAACTTTCACCTATTTTCATACTAAAAAGCCTTGAAAATAGAATTTGAACAGTTACACATTAAGGCTGCACATACCACACTAGAGAACAGCATTTGTAGTGTTCTGGCCATGTTAAATTCTTCTTGCAGGAAAAGACAGTCTTTATATAAGTGTTAGAATGGTTCCCAGTCAAATGGTGAGGAGATTTTCTGCAAGATGGGAGAAAATGTGGTTGTGTAAGAGTGTGAGATATCAGTCAGCTGAAAATTGCAGGCCTGGATCTGCATCTAGATACCACTTCTCCTGGATGTGCAAATCTGTTCAGCCTTCATTCTTCACACTAGGGGGATAAAATTAAATCTTTATAGTCTTAGCCAAAGGTATGTTCAAGAGTTAGTTTGCCCTCTGAAGTTTCTGGGCAATGTCAAATCCTAGTGCTGCAGTACTTGATAAGCAGATATGAACATCAGTGCTCCATTTAATATTTTAAACTGTAACTGCCTTGTACAGAAAATACTATGATTAATACATATTGTAGTGGGAATAATCATGTAGCAAATGTTTTTCAAAGTAATGAAACAGGGTGCCCAATTAATTACTGAACTGACTTTCACACTAAATTAAAAACAGAAGCTTGCTTTTATTTTTATGTGGTTAGGCCTTTTACACTTTGGAAGTCATAGTCATTCATTAAATACTGGTAGGTGATTTTACCTTCTTTTCTTTTTTTGTGAGGGTAAAGTCAATGCCTGTTGTTTGAACTGGCAGGGTATTATCTGCTCCTTCCTTAGGAATAATACACTGCTTATCTTATCTGACCCACGACCTGATGTCACAGTGACCCAGTGCTGTGAAACTAAGGTATCACACACCTCATATATCCTGTACTGAGAGTGAGTTCATACTGAGCTTCCTCCTGACACCACAAACCTACCTGATACTCTGACACCAGAGTGGGATGATCCAGATCCATCCTGTTCTTGTAGTGGTTCTGTGATATGAAGGAATAAGTTACTAAGATGAAGGTCCATGAAACCATAAAATAATCATCATTATACCTGAGAATATTGGCTTCTAAGGAAAAAAAACTCAGTCCTTTCCCCTTCATTCTTAAAGAACTTTGCACATTTTGGGTGGAACCACAACATAAGTAGAGTTTTGAGAATTCATTATACATCTGTGCAACTCCACAGTTTGAAAAACAAAAAAAAAAAAAAAAGAAACAATAAGTCCAATTCCCTTCTTAGGAGAGTCTGAAGTTTTGCAGCCCTAGTACACTTGGGCTGATGTAAAGACAAAAGACTTGAGAATTTTCTTCTTTCTAAAATTCTTCCACCAATGACTCTGGCATTATTGCTCCAAGGACAGAAAGGTACCCTCATAAAGGATGACAGGGGATCATGGGTCATTTTCTGAAGTGGTGACTGTTTTATGTGTTCACAGTGCCTCCTGAAAAAGGGTTGTGATGCTGAGTCTGCTCAACCAGGTGTGCTCACTTCCTGCCATCCCTCCTGAGGCACATGGGATGCTCTGGGATCTTCTCACCTTCCTCGCAGCAGCACCCCAATTTTCCTCACCACAGACATTACAGGAGGATTTTTCCCTCCCAGGTAAGTTCCCAGCCATGATAGCTCTAACCAAGCATGCAATTCCAAGCAGTGCCTCAGCCTCTAAACCAAGGCCTACAGCCTATTGATGCACTGCACAGAGCTCCCTATGTCCTATATAAGTTTCATCCCCAAAGTGACTGAGCTGGAGTCATGACACTGCTAAATTTCAGGGCTACCTGATCTCCTGTCAGCACCAATGCCACAGCAGCTAATCACTCTGTGACCATGAAGTCGAAGTCAGGGTTAAGATAAACTTGGAGAAGTTATCTTCCAGTGCAATGGAATTACACAGCAAACACCAGTCCTCAAATATGACGTGACTCAAACCTCAGATGGCAAGTTGTCTAACATTTAACCCCACTGGAGCGACTTGGGAAACAGTATATACTGAGAGGGGAGGGGAAATCCTGAAGCCACTTACTCAGTGTGCTGGCTGATGAGCCAATGATGTCAGGCTTCAGAATGTCTTTGTCATATTTGAATAAAAATAAAACCCTTTTAGCTTCTTAGTAAAGCTGAGTTGTACCAAAACAATCTGTTTTCAGGTTGAGGATGTCAAAGTTAGGTTCCATGCTCCTCTTCTTAATTTCATTCTTTTGTCTGGAAGCGACAGGCAAGTCCATGCCAGGCATCAGGAACAGTCCCACTGGCTAGCCCAGGAAAAGCACGAAGATGGGGCTCTATTTTAACTGCATGTGTTAGCAAAAAGGAAATCTATCAAAATAAAACTCTGCAACTATTCTATAAATCTAGACCAACAGCATCTTTGAAAAATAAAAGAGGTAGAAATGCTATTTGCGTACTGTCTAGCTTTTGGTATATGTGTGGTTTCAAAGCTTGTATCCAATTCCCACAGTTATCATTCCACTGGTGGTGCACCAGCATCAAACTGGGAATTGGGGCCTGTTGGTTTCTTTCTAGTAAAGGGAATGGAAGTCAAAAAAAACCAAAAAGCACCTTTTAAAGCAATCTGATGTAACAAAATCCCTTTGTGAATGTCCTAGAATCAGCATACGGCAATTTAGCCCAACCTAGAACACATTCTTATTCATTAGACAATGTCTCTGGAGAGAATATCAAACATTATCTCGGAGGGTTATGCTACACAAACAAATGCTGAATGTTTTGAGAGAAAAAAAAACAAAGCATGAATGTTAAACATGAAATAGGTGTGAAATTTTCTTTCAGAAATCTTTAGAAATCAGGAAAGCTGAAGGCTAAAAATCACTTTGCTTAGCCAACTGATTATATCTATTTTAACCTGCTGTGGTTGTTTGGGAGCTGTTCTGCTAATCCCTGCTTTGTCTTTAGGCCATATATTAGCAGGGTGGAAATGGCACCACTGCACCATAATTCAGCAATGTGAATACAGAACAAGGAGAGTGCAGAGCTATCACTGGCAGTACAACAGCAGATAATAAGACTCTGTTACTCAAGCAGAATGTGTTATGTAAAGACAATTGCAGTGTAGAAGCAATAGCTCTAATCAGGTTAATTAGGCTGTGTTCATGTTTCATTTATGGTGCAAGTGCCCTGTAAATTCAAAGCACTCTACCTCATCTTACTGCACTCCTTATAGAGCCATCACGTTCTCTGTAACACTCGACACTGTATATTCTCTTCCTTTAAAAGAAAAAAATTCCCAAGATATTTCCCATTGCTTTTCAACAATTCCTTTTCTTCACTGTTTATGGCTAAAAGAAGAAAAAAAGGAAAAGATACAGGTTGTGTATAAAACCTATGCCCACATGAAATTTCCTTCCTCTGCAGCCAAATTAGGCACTTGGAAGTTTTTTTGTGTTTGTGTTTTATTTATTTTTCATGTATTTTCTTGCTCAATAACATGACCTGTTGAATGTTTAAGAAAAATTGTATTGACTTTAAAAAGTATGGCTCTCACCTTTCTTCCTTTTATTCATTTCCTTAAAGTGATAGATCTCCTCTTTATTCCCTCAGAACTCTCTGGAACGATGTGTCTACTTTGAAGATAGGATTAGAGCCCAGTGCTCTGACCCTCAAACTCTGGCTGTGTCTCCTCTCCACTTACTGCATCTATTAGATTGTTCCTTTACAGTGATAATAGGTACAAAAATTCTGAGATCACTTGCTCTTCTCCCCCAAGAAAACAAACCTGGGCAGGGAGAATCTATTAAAAAGAGAGAGAACATGCTGCAAATTAAGAGAACATTGCAGCCTGCACCATCTTAATTGTTACAGCTGTTATTTTAGCAGTCAGGTATCTAGATTCTGATTGTGAGCTTAGACTCAGTGTGCTTCATTAAAAAAAAGAAATGCAGTATTTTCACTACCCATCTAGAACAAATCTATTCATATTACACCTTAATTATGAAACCTTTTATTAAACTTGAAAAATGTTATAGCTCCATTTTAATGCGTGTGTGTTCCTCACGTGGTATTTCAATATTCCATTAATAACAATGCATAGATAAATATTCTCCCCTATATAGTTCTATATATACCACAAATTTTTTCTTATACATTCTGTCCTGTGGAACTGAGCTTGTTGAGCACGATAGCACAATATTACTGCAGAGGTCAAGCCGTGGCACTGATGAACAGTGACCAAAGCAGGAGAGTTTTGCATGTCACCACTTACAGGATTACATTGCTTCCATGCATTTACTTCCATCCTGGCTGCAAAAAAAAATGTGACTGTTTGTAAGGAATTTCTAACTCCATTTGACAGCACACACCTGCCAAGGTGTGCAGCTGAATTCCACAAGGCTCACAAACATGCTGTCTCTTGTCACACCTCACAGCACTTAGCACCCTGGAAGAAAACATTGAGGAAAACCCATGTGCACCTAATTTTTCACTATCTGAGCCCACAATGAACCAACAACACAATTATTAATCCCTTGTAATGGTTCATATGTCTGTGGTATATTTAAATATTTTACCAGACAGATTTCATTTCAGGGAAGGTCTGACTAGCCATCCAATTCTGTATCCTTCCCTTTTTGAAGGCAAGCTGAGATATTAAAATCCTCAAGGTTTCAGCAGTGAAGGAGCCCAAAGGAGACAGCCCTCACTTGCCTTCTGCTGGAGCAGAGGGACCAGGCAGCTGCATCCCTGGCTCCAGCTCAGGTGCCCTGGCACCACAATAATGAACTTCATTATTCCTCACTCAGGTGGCATCACTCCAAAAAAATGAAGTAATCATGTAAAGGGACTGTTTGATGGGGCCTGTAGCAAATATATCTTCAGGCCTGGTGGTGAAGACCTCAGGACTCATTCTCAGGTTTCACCTTTCTCCTCCCTGATGAATAGTAGCAGCAGAGAAAGCCTTGTTCTCTTCCTGGAGGACAAACTCTGGCTGCCTGCCTATATGCAAGTGTGTTGTACCTTTCATAGCCTCAAGGAAATACCAGCTATGCATTCCTGAGCTCTCCTTCCTGCCCCCCCAAGTAACCCTTGTACCCAGGTGGGTTTTTACGTGATATTTAATTTACCATTTGACCAAAAGACAAGCTTAAATTCAAAGTAAATATTAAACACTTGCAAAAAATATGTATAACCGAAGTCAGGGAGCAAACTCCCTACTGATGTAGTTTTGCTAAGGATTGATCTAAATGTTATTGCTACAAGTGGGAAATTCTGGGTATATCCTCCCAAGAGTGGCAGCAAAAGCCTCATGAGAACCCACTGAGAAGCACCCAATGCTCCCAACTCACTGGGGTCCGCCTGGAATGTAACTCACTTTTTATCAGGTTCTTCTTCGAAACAAAGAAATTAATTTCTCTCTTGTTTTCATAGCATAAATTTTCACTACTAGCCAGAAGCTGGTGTGGTGGTTGTACTCAGAAGATTTGTCTTCATGAGTAACGATGTGTTTGCAAAGACAGACGTGGTAAATACCGTGGAAAGACAATTTCTCATCCCGTGCCTATGAGCTGTAAGGTGTCTCGAGCCTAAATCTGTGCAACCAACCACAAATTCTCCTCTAAAAGTAGAGTTTCAATGTGGCAGAGCAAGATGTGTCTCCAAAGCTGTGACCCTAATCAAGAGTAAATTACCAGGAGATTAAAGACACGGCTGCAGAAAAGCTAAATTATTTCAGTTATGATGAAGGAACTGTGTTTACTTAACTTAAAATTTGTTATTTTACTGTGTAACTACAATGTAGAGAAATGAGGGGAAAATAGCAAGCAAGATACATTGAAAATTTAATCTCTTTTTCACATAGAAAGTAAGGTAGTTGAAATCGAGAGGTGATTTGAAATTGTCAGCATTCATGACCTCAGAAATGTTTGTTTTTTGATTGATCAATATGCATTCTAAAATACACTTATTTGTCAAACTAACATGCCAAAAGAAACATGTGATATCACATGCCTTTATAAAAGAGAAACCCATCACATTCACCTTTACTTTGTCCCCATCATGAGGGGCTTGATATTAGCCCTGGTTTTAACCCTGGTGGGTAAGTAAATAACTTATTTACTTGGATGAATTTAAAAATAATATTTTAAGGAAAAGGTTTCAGAATCTAAATGCAGTTCACTAGCAAACAAAAACTTTGTTATAGAAAAAAATATTTTATGATTTTTTTGTTGTTTAGGGAAAAAATAAGGCTTTTGGATGGTTCTGAAACAGAAGTTAATTAGAAAGGGTTATGCTATATGTACAAGATGAGATATAGCCCTTTATACTAAAATACATTAACATTTTGTGGTGGGTTTTCTTTTGCTTTGTCACTTCATTACTCTTTTATTTTTTCTCTTTCAGGGAGCCAGCATCTTAATTACCGTAAGTAATTTTCCTATCAGCTAATATAATTATAATGAGTGAAATTAAAAATAGAATCTGAAAAGTATATCAATGTTTAATATAGTTTTACAACAGCTAATTTTGTTCAGGTGCATTGCAAAAATGAACAAATTCATATTTTTTTTTTGTTCCATACATTCTAATAGAGGTGTTTTAACATGTTCTGTACAGTGTCTATAATATTTCATGGGAACCATTTCTTTACAGAACCCGATTTCAGTGAAAACAAGGTTTATACATTTGATTATGAAAGCACGCTTCTCAGTGGACTTCCAGAGAAAGGACTTGCAAGAGCTGGAATAAGAATAAAAAGTAAAGTGGAAATTAGTGGTATTGGGCCAAAACTTTGTCTTATTAGGGTAAGAAAACGTGTTCAATTTGGAAGGTAAAATTCTCGTCATACTTGACTTCTTTTTTTAAACTTTTGGGAAGTAATTAAGTTTCCTCGTGTGTTGTGCTTACTCAGGGAGAATGTAACTGATACTGTTATTTTTTTTATGCCCTAAATTCTATTTGCACTTTGCCAGGTAATTCTCAGCTCAAGCCAACCTTGGGCTTGAAGGATTTCTTCTACTTTGTGGTCAGGGAGACAATGGAATGTAATTTGAAATGCACAATAATTTATTACCGTATCAATCCAATTGTTCCAAACTGTACAACCTAGGATTATTTAATCAGCTGATTTCATAACCAGCAGACAAAAGGCTATAAAACATGTGACAGTAGTTGGATGTGATTCAATATTTAGCATAATTAATGTCATCTGGTAGCTTCTTTTACTGAAGGGTCCCAAGTGACATTCTTTGTCATCCTCAACCGTATATTTTTACTGCATGCTGAGTAATTACCAAGACTTTTGATTATGTGACAAACACTTTTGCCTTTAACAGAAGCCTATACATGCCTATAATGAGTGTTAGAAATGCACACTTCAACTTCTTTACACCAACTCCACTTAGTGTCCTGTACATGGGGAAGAAAAATTTTTTTAAGAGATTTAATTTGGCAAATTGAAAACTGCAGGTTAAAAAAGACTGGTGAGTGTCTGATAAATGCTTGTAAATGCTGTAGCCTTCCAGCTTGAATTACCCTTCTGTTACTAAGTACTTTTATAAATCCAGATTACAATAGATCTAGATGGGAAACATTACTTTTCCATGACCTCTGCAAGGGGACAGATTTTTTTTGAAAAAACAAACAAACGAGGAAATAAGAGCCACACATGTGCAATGGTGAGTGGAAGGCTTCCCTGGCAGAAAGGAGGCAGAAGCAGTCATGTCCTCACCCCACATCCTCCCTCCTTCCTGCTGAGAAAGCCCTTGGTGTGCCAGGGTGAGTCTTAACCGAAAATTGACTCCTGTTCCCGAAAGCCTCCCAGCACAATTTCACTGGCCCTGGTGTATTTGTGTCAGAAATAAATACAGAAATAATTTCAGGTAAGAAAAAGAGAAAAAAAAAAAAGATATTTAGGGGGCAAATTTTAAGCTAAAGATAATGGTGCATTTATTCCCTTCTGCTACAGGAAAAGTTTATTTTGCTGCTGTTATATTTAAATTAGGCAGTTTGGAGGGATGGTTCAGGGAATTAAACTTTCATCTGCAGCCTCCTAGTTCACATTCAGCCCAAACAAAAAGCCGCGTTCCCCGGGCAATTTCCAGCTGACAATTTTTTCATCACAAACCTGCAAGTAAGAATTGCCAGCTGTGTTCAAACCTGAGCAGACAGTGTAAGTCCTGACTGGGCCCTCAGGGCTGGGGAAAACTACCTCACCCTGACCCTGCAGAGCAGTCCCAAACCTGCCCGTACGCAGAATGCCAGGAGCATGTCCGAGAGGCAGCACGAGGGATTTGCTCCGTAACAGCCTCCCCTGTAAGCTTCAGTTACTGAGGCTGGCAGTGATCTCCACCAACAATAACAAAAATAAATATGAAAGCTCAGTCTCCAGCGGTTTGCTGTGTGAGGGTTTAGTTTTGTGTAGCTTTTGGAGAAATTAATCCCAGTCTTGCGTCACATCGCCCGCCTGAGGTGTCAGAGAAAAGTCTCTTCAAATTGTCAAAATATATAGAAGGGAAGGGTCCTCTGAGAAACTAAGCTAAACATGGCCGTTCCCATGGGGTAGGAATTATTCCAGTTAAGCATAGTTTAGCACAACTTTCTACTTGCTTGGATGTGCCCCAGGTTGAGGCTGGAGCGTGAAGTGCAGAGCACGGTTGGAGCCAGTGCCTGAGTTCTACAGCAAAACATGTAGGGAATGACAATTTCTGTAATCTGCTGTCCGCTGCTCAGACAAATTCTGACTATCTGGCTGGCCCAGCAGCCATGCTGTTATTAGTTTCAGACTGCTGCCTGCGCTCTGTGACCCCAGCGAGGGAAATGACAGAGTTCACAACAGGAGTTAATGATGCTTTATGCAACATTAACTTCCTCCTGCAATTTCCTGCAGACCTTCCATACTGCTTTTGGGTAGCAACCTGCTTCATGTGGCTCTTCTCTGGCTCATTTCTTCGTACAAGCCAAACTTTGGCAATATGGATTCTCTATGTAATAGAACAGAGTGCAGTGGCTGCAGAAGTATCACAATCATTTGCATTGCTCTCTTTTCTGTATGGAAATACGTGTATCCAGTAGCTATGCTAAATTACAGCTTCTCAGGTTTCCCTTTGAAGAGGCTTTGCATCACTTAAAAGTGTATTTTCGATGTGAGTAAAGCTCTAGATGCTTATGTGTATTAAGAAAAGAGTTGACTGGAAAAAAAATATTAAAGAGTAATTCCATTCCCTCTTTGTTCCAGATTCATTCCATCGAGGCAGGAGAGTACAATGGGGTCTGGCCCACGAGCTCATTCTCTCGGTCACTCAAACTGACCCAGGTGCTGACTGGGCAGCTCAGTAACCCCGTCAAGTTTGAGTACAGCAGTGGCCACGTTGGGAATGTCATGGCTCCCGATTCCATCTCGGACGACGGGCTGAACGTCTACAGAGGGGTCATGAACGTGCTGGAGCTGAGCATAAAGAAGATGC
This sequence comes from Manacus candei, assembly GCF_025592945.1. Lineage (NCBI taxonomy): Eukaryota > Metazoa > Chordata > Aves > Passeriformes > Pipridae > Manacus > Manacus candei. Next base: position 2,193,454 of record NW_026138092.1, read on the forward strand.
AGCACTCCTACAGCTTACAGGAGGTGAGATTTTTGGTTTGGCCGTTGTGGTGGCTTTGTAAATAAATAAGCCTTCTCTTCAGAGTCTTCTCCCGCGTTTTCTGAATTCATCCTTGGCATAAACCTCACTAATAAGAAACACCAAAGCCTGGGAAATCATGATTAAGTTGCTCTTATGGGATGACTTTTGATGGAGATATATTCAAACAGGACAACAGAAGAGCAGATTTTTAATCTGGTTGATGAAAGTATTTCAGAAATTGCACTTGCAGTATTAAATCTTTAGAAAACCAGGGTTATTATTTAAAGAAAGTAAACTCCTGTGAAAGCTGAAGCCTACATAAAATGTGAATACTGTATTAAAGCAAGCTTAAACATACAGCTTAATAGTAAAGCGAAAATAACAGTAATTTGACTTTTTTCACCAATCTTATACACTTTAATCTCTTCTAGCTCCTCTTTTAGGAGAAAAACAGTATATATGTCATGACATTACTGTAATAGCTTTGACAGTTGCAGTTGATGCTCTGTTGGAATTTCCACTGTTTTTCAGGTTTTAATATATTAGTCCAGGTAAATCATCTGATATTGCTGTTCACCACAGAAATTGCAATGTGTTTAGTTTTTGTGAAACCATATTTACATTGATTAGAATACATTCAATTCAGAGATCAGCAAAAACCTTGAAATTATTATACTTTCATGTTATTTTTTATTGAAAATGTAGACCAGAGTAACTTTAATTTTCTTAAAATTTATTTTTATGTAAGTAGAGTTGTTTCTGGGAAAGGAACTACATGATTTAATAGTTTCACACTGTTTGTTTTACATAAAAATCCGTGTGGTGGAGTTGCATATTCTGCATCACCATTTTCCTCAAATCTAATTTCACATCTTAATTCTTTCTAATTCAGTTAGCACTATGTCCAATTCTCTCTGCTAGGCAACAGATGTGACTTCACCTCCTAGAATCATTTCCAAGTTTCCTTTGCTTTTCTCAGAGAACAAATGATTAATGAGCTTTGGCATCCTTGCTTGACAATCTCGAGTCACCCTGTAAAGGAAGATAAGAGTTGTTAGTTCCAAAATCTGAGCTGCAGAGAGGTTTAAAGGACTAATCTGGGAAAGTCTACATCCCATCCTGGGGGTGCAGGGTGAGGGTGTCTGAGCTGGCCATGAGCTGCACACAGCCAGAAAGTCCAGATGGACAGCAGTCTAATTCCTCCCACTGAACTCTCCGAGCAGGACGTTCCCATTTAAAGTCTGGATGTCTCTACCTTACCCTGCAGTCTGCAGAGGAGCCCCACACCTGTATCTGCAGGGCACAAGTCTTTCAGAAAGCTTGGGCAATTCTTATTTCTAGCCCTTTCCAAAGCCACAGTGTCACCAGGAATTCTGTTAAGCTAAAGATGAAGTGGGTATGTCTTGCCTCCCAACCACCACATGACTATTTTGCTGTTCTGACATAGCCCAGAGCTGCTCTCTGCACTGGCTATGCTATAAATAACAGTGAAAAACAAAATCATGAAAATAACTCTTCCTCCTAAAATGCAATCAAATATTTTTCCTCTCAAAAAAAATCTCACTGACTGAGGAAATTTAAGAGCTCTTATAAATGTATATGCTCAAAATATTATTGAAGAGCTCAGCTAAAACTGTAAACTCAAGAAAAGCCACAATCAAAACTCTGTTATCCTGAAATTCTTTTTAATTATTGCTGTTCATGCTGTGACAGATCATCTGATATTGCAAGGCTCGTTCCATAGGCATTTATAAGCTGTCTATAAAAGCAAGTTTTAAGGGCAGAATGTCATCTCCAACCTTGAAAGACTTTGCTGTTGAAATATCATTCTGACTGATCAAATTATTTTGACACTTTTTGTTAATATTCCTCAAACCTTATTTCATAATCAGCAGCTCTAACTGAAAATCGCTACTCCCTTTTCCTGAGGCTCCAAGTGAAACTTTGGGAATTTTAGTTCTCTCAGTGCAACTCTGATTTGGCTCACTGGAAACCTGTACATGTAAAAAAGAGATGAAAGTAATCATCACCCTAATTTTGCTTCTGGAGTGTATAATGAAAAAAAGAAGAGTAATTTTAAAAACACAGAATTAAACAGGAAATTCCATGTGGCGAGTTGAAGCTTTGCATGAAAGTGAACTTCTCTGATCCTCTTCTCATTTTTGCCAGGCTGGGATTGGAGGTATTTGCAACACAACGTATGCAATTCAGGAAAACAAGAGGGCAAACCTACTCTATGTGACCAAATCCAAGGACCTGAACAGCTGTGAGGAGAAAGTTCAGCTTGTCACAGGTTCAGCAAACACTCAGCCATGCCAGGCCTGCCAGAAGGTAAATTAGAGAGGTGTTATGTATATGTGCTTCATATTCTTATGCTGAGCACCATTTGGTATCTGTTGCTTTGAAACACTCGAAATGAGGGAAGGGTCAGGTCTGCTGTATGCAGTTGTCAGTATTTTCTTTCTGTCTGAAAATCAGCCCACAGAGAAGCAGAGGTCTGTGCTGCAGGCTGTCATGCAGGCACACTTCAACCAGCTCAAACTAGCTGGCTTGGAAACCATTAATTATCAGCATGAGTTAATTCACCTGTTCTGGTGAGTAAAAAAATAGCCACGATGTCCACTTTCTGCTGCTCAAGACAGGTACTGCTGCATTTTATTGCAATCCTCTCTTTGAAATAAGAAATTGTGTGGTTTAGGCAGCTGCTCTCCTCAGAAAATGTGTCTCCTTCTCGAGGGAATGACCAATTACCTCTATTTGGGAAAAAGAAAAAACAACTAACACTTCTTAGCAGTAAAAGTAATGGAGCCAGGCAGCGTGTCTGACCTCTCCCGTGGAAGTGAGTGCACAGAATTCACATCAACTGCTCTTATGGCCAATGAACAAAACAGCCCCGGAAAACGAGTGGGTTGAAGGGGGTGATGTAATAACTCCTAGTCACAGAATTCAGAAGTTCGATGACTTTTTATTTTCTTTGTTTCTTTGCTTTTTCTTTCGTATTTTAAAGAGAAACAAGAATTCCCGGGCGACCGCTACTTACAATTACAAAATTAAATATACGCGCAGTGAAGCTGTAATTACACAAGCTGATGTCGAGGAAATCCACCAGTTTGCACCCTTCAATGAGATAACAGGAGGAAATGCTATAGTACAAGCCAGGTACTGTACATATGCCTTTAATTCAGCAACTAACTCAGCGACTCCATAATCTGGTCAAATTCCGTAAGTGAAATAAATCCTTTACTTCCACAGCCCATTGTTTGCCAGTATTTAATTACATAAAATCCCAAACAGTTCATAAAAACAACCTTCACTGCTAGTTGTAAATCTGAAGCGTGCACATCACTATCCAAATTTCGTTAGCTAAACTTGGCAGGGTCTGACTATTTTATTTCTCGGGGATATTTGATTTATGTCATAAAAGCCAAAACAAATGTAATTTCATCTGAAAAATTGTGAACTAATATATTTGAAGTAAAATACTTTGAAAGACAGTTATTCACAGAAAGAGAGTTCCCTGGAAAATAATAATGCAGTAAGAGACCCTTTGAGACTAGTTCACAAGAAACGTAGATAGGACTTTGGATTCCTAAATACACTGGGCTGCTTACAAATCTCCCATCAAAACTGTTTCTAAATAGGAAATTGGGTTTTATTGCAGAACAATTTGGCACAAGGCATGTAAAATGCATTTGCTTTTCCACAGCAAGTTTTGCATATTTCTTTAACAATATTGGGGCAAAACAAAAATGTGGCTGTGTAAGAAATTACGCCCCTGCTCACCATTAGCTCTAGCTCACAAACTCTCAGTGTTTGAAAGTGATTTCATCTATCAAAATCATCTATTGAAAAACTTTTTAGCTACCTAGTTGATTATGGGCTCTGTATACAGGAGTGCCCTACTGAAGGGAGAGGCTTTTTGCATGAAGGTAGCTGTGCAGAAATTATACCTCAATCCCACTCCTCAACTGCTGTAATCTTGCATTGCTGCCTTAGCTCCTGCAAGAATCTATTGGTATAATATACAGTTTTGGAAACTGCAGCATCAGAAAATTCACATCAATAATTCACCAATTAACTTCATTTCTGTAATGAACATGTTCAACTTGGCTAATCAAAAAAAAAAAAAAACAGAACAGTAAAGGTGAAAGTAGCTTTACTATCCCTATGGAATCAAGGTGTAGATAGGCACAACTGCAGTGCTTTTATCAGATTATAGATTGTTGTGAGTCAGCATCAGCCTGGAGACAATGGACTTACAGTGCTTTACACTCTCATTCTGCAGAGATTGTCTTCTGCAAAGAAGATGTTCTTCCTCAGCCCTCAGAAGGGTAGTGCCTCTACCTTCCCCATTTTCTCTGAATTTTTAGCATTGCCCAGCAGAAGGGGACAAATATAAGATAGCTGGGAAGATGTGGATATCTCACTCGAGTCTTCAGAAGTTATTTCTACAATACACTATCTGTTTAAAAAAAAAAAAAAAAAAAACTATCAAGGACTTAAAACACCCAGAGCTGAGTTTTCTGACCTGTTCAGCATAAGATTCTTGCAGCATCTCTCAAAACCAAGAGAGGTTTTACTGGTTTTCCACCTTTTTAATCCTATCTTTAATATTCATTTGCTCTTCTCTTCTGAGTATATTTTCCCCTCTATTCTAGGCAGATATATCTCTTTCCAAAACAAGGAAGATGAAGATATAATAGATTCATCATGATCTGGAAGGGAGAATTAACTCTGTCCAAGTGTACCTGATTTTCTGATTTCTGACCCAAACGCCCTTTCAATAATATTGTATAAAATTTCAAGAGAGAACAAATCTCTGCTGATTCTGTAGTGGTTTCTATTCACATTCCAGAAGCTTGTCTGCAAAGCAGTTATGCACTATTTCTGCAGCAGTTCTCTGCAATCCATATGGAAGGAGTGAATAGAAATGCTGCAGAAGATCATAGAGATTTCAAAATAAACACGCCAATTTTCTACGGAGATTTTGAGGTACTGAGTAGCACAGGAATATTGCTTTTGAAATGTTTTCAATTGTTCACTACAAATGCCTAACTTTATTATGGTGTCCTAAATGGCCCATTTTAAGCATAATTGGTAGGATAGCTCACGTCTAGCTGAAAATGTAGCAAAGATAGCAAATGTTTACAAAGACAGTCTCTCATTGGAATTATTCTTAATAACAAAGGATGAAGGTTGGTTGCTTCTTGAAAAGTTTCCAAAAGCTTCAGCACTGTTCCAAAGACTAATTCTGAATTTATCTGGCCGTTTTTGTTTGGTAAATCCAATTTGAGACTTCATAAGAACCTTTTTTTGCAGTTCCCAGGATATTCAGCTTACCAGACAAAATGGGGAGGGCAAGTAAAAAAATTTCAATTCCTTTTGAAGCTTCCAGGAGACACAGGCATGCAACAGCTTTTATGAACTTCTTAAAAGGTTTAAATTAAATGATAACTAATGAGCAAGTTTCCCATCTGTGTTTTCCTATAATCCTTAATTTACTCCTCAAGACACAACACAACACACAGTTCCTGTGATCATCAGGCTGCAGCTTCTCACCTCCTTCTTCTTCCTTAAATTCTCAAGCCAGGTTATTCCCAATGGCAGGCAAAGACTGGCTCTGATCTGAACCCTGCTGTGCAAGTGCACAGCTTCTCAGAGTGCAGTTCTGAGCATCATGTCCAAATGCATCTGTTTGTAAATATCTTTTCCCCTTGATAACAAAACCCTTCCGAAACAATTGTAGCTGCACTGTAACGCAGGGAGGCAGAATTACTGAGGTTTTTTTTAGTTTGTACCCTGCATCTTGTGATGTTTTCTTCCTGGGGTTCTCCATTCCAGGCAGAAACTTACTCTGACTGATGTGCAGAAGCAGAGGACAGAGGTCCCACCAAAGGAATATCAGAATCGTGGGTCACTTCGGTACGAGTTTGGCAGTGAATTGCTTCAGCTTCCTGTCCACTTATTCAAAATAAAAGATGTGGAAAGCCAGGTAAAGTTCAGACACTGGGCAGACTCTTTGTTGGACACTGGAATCTGTGCATGCGGGACACAATGCATGTGAGCTTCCTGCATTTTCATCTTCCTGCAGATAGAGGAAAGCCTGCAGGACCTAGTAGAGGCCACCTCTGACCAGCTTCCCAGCGATGCACCAGCAAAAGCCCTCAAGCTCATGCACCTCTTTCGTGCAGCAAACGAGGAGGATTACGAGTCGGTGTGGAAGCAGTTCTCCGGTCGGCCAGCGTACAGGTACGAGCAACAGAGGTGATGCTGCTTCTGCTGAGAAACTCTGCTGGAGACCCTTATGCTCAGAGGCAGACCTGGAAAATGCTCCTTGCCTTTCCCATTGCAGGCGCTACATTCTGGACATAATCCCCGCGGTGTCCAGTCACCGCGCGCTCCGGTTCCTGCGGCGCAGGATGGAAAGGCAGGAGCTCTCCAGCTGGGAAGCAACTCAGACGCTGCTGGTGGCTCTGCACTCCAGCACACCAACCCAGGACGTGATGGAGGAAGCAACAGTAGGGTTCTCTAAACACTCTCAAATCACTCTTGGCTGATTCCAGCATCTGTTGTATTTATTCCTTTGACGAGATGTTAAAGGCTTTGAAAATATGAAGGTTTTATGTCCTCTGGTGAGACTGAAAGGACTTTGTTTCCTGACTATCTTAAGGGGAGGAGAATGCAAATCAAAAGGGCAAAAATGAGTCCACAATGAAACAGGAAAGAAAGAGTAAAATACCCCCCAGGGACAAAGGTTATTGCTGCAAACAGTGGTTTCTAGTCTTCCTTTTTCCAAATGTACTTCGTAGTTACATCAGATTAGATCTCTAACTGACTGTCTACAAAGACAAAGGAGCAAGAAATACATATTTGTTATATCCATGTATTTGTCCTGATTGACCTAGAAGGATGGGTATAAATTTGAGATCTATCCAGATCAAGGCAATTATGCCAATGTGAAGGCCACGCAGGAGAAAGTCCAATTATTTTTACAATTTTTTCTTTATCTGCAGGGTTTAATTCCAGCCTCAGATGCAAGAACCTAGAGACAGGCAGAGACAACAAACCTCAGACTAGAGGTTTGTTCTCAATGAAAGCCTGTGCAGAGATGCTCTGCTTCTCACACAAGAAAGCAGTGGCTGATGCCTCCTGACAGCTCTTACATTTATAGAAAATATTCCTGCCTGCCCAAAATACTGAGGTCCCTTCCCAAGGAATCTCCAGTTTGTTGTACCTATGGCTGAGGCGATCACAAAACCTGACGGATGTTGCTAGGATAATGTGTTTTTCCATTCCATAACTGGGTGATTTCCTCCCTTTGGATTATAGCCCATGCCAAATTTAAATCTGAAACACCATAAAAGCAATAGATCTGCCTTCCAGATATTACTCAGAATTACTTTACAATTGTGTTGTCCAGTACAGTGCTATCCACTGATTACCTGAAAATCCACCCATACAAAAATATCAAAAGCTTGGTTTTGTCTTGCGTTGGGCAGGAAGTTATTTTTTTAATATTGTTTCTTTTCGTTAATGGTTGGTAACGAGCCACTGCTTTCTCCCCAGCTGATTGTCAGAAAGCATTGCCCACGCTCCAGCACTGTGCTGGGGAAGGTTTGCCACCTCAGCTACGCGTCGCTGTGCCACAAACAGTGTTCTTCAGCAGACTCCTGCTCCGAGTGTCTCCAGGTAATCGCGTCGTTATTTATCGCTCAAAAGAAAAATTAAGCCCTGAGTTCTTCCTTCGTTATTCAGAAAGCTGTATTTCACTTCACTACAGAGTTTCCTTTGGGGAAAGGAACCCCAGTTGGTTAAATGCAGCGTTTTTATCTTTAAATTAGCACACAAAAGGGAGGGAGAGGAAGAAGCACATAATTCATAACACTTTCTATCCGAGCATCTCCAAGTGCTTTATTGCCAATTATTAATGAAGTCCCATGGCGTTGCTCAAAAACACTTTAAATATAGGTACTTATCTATACTTATAAATCAACTAAGTGACACAAAAGCCTAGGTTTTTCCTGAAGTCATGTGTCCCTTCCATTCCTGAGCCAGAAGCAGAGCCCAGTCATCCACACAGGCTGTAAGCTCTTCATGAGAGTAACACCCTCCCTGTTTTGTACTGCTTTTAATCAGCAGGCCTCAAAACAATTTCAGTAGTCACTAAGTAGCATTTCCCAGTTCTGAAAATGCATGTTGTGGTTTACAGAGGCCAATCCCTCATCCAGAAACAGAGAAGCAAAGAGAAATAGGTGTTTTCAGCCTTTGGTGCTGGTCAGTTCACCATCCCCAGTACGAGCAGGGTGTTCCAAATACACTGTGTGCTTGACAGGATTGTTTTTCCTGTAGCACACAGGTATGGCCAACATTCCTACGCAGGTCTCATGTGTTACAATTGCCACCAATGCTCTTGAACTAATTAAATCTGAGAAGCCCTGTGTCAGAGAGTGAAAATTCTTCCCCAAAGCAAATGACTGTACAGGGTTATTCAATGCATTTCAAATGTCTATGCATTTAATTAGTGATATCAGTAGGCTGTTTCTGCACCATTAGAGGGATTTCAAATGTGTTATTTTAAACTACAGAAACTGTATTGAAATTATTCTCTGACATCTCTGTTTCTTTTTTAGAGCCACTTGTTAGTGTTAAAAACAGATATCTAATAGGATTTAGTTCTTTTCTCTTATTCAGCCTTCAGACAACTACCTCTAATCTTGACACACTAATGCAAGTGTGATCCAGTTGCTTAAAACAAAGACTGTAAAATGACCTGATTTTTTGCCAATGATCTCATTTGCCACCTGCTAATCCACCTCTAAAAAGAGGCTGTCATAGCTGGTTAAGGGCAAGACCACCAGCCATATCTTCAGGAATCTTATCTAAGGGTCTAAAGGTTTAACTGTACCTGTATTTTTGCACCTGTCTTCAACCATGAGACAGAGATGTTCAAGCAGAACTATTTCAAGGTTCCCAGCTTGCCCTGAAAGCAGTGGGAACTAGCTCCTAGCCATTATTTTTGCCTTTAAAAATCTTACTTGGTAACTTTAAGGCATAGTGATGAAGAAGCTGTTCATTGCAGCTTTCTTGGCTATACTTGTTCTATGAATAAAATGTTCTATTCATGAGGACAGAAAAGAATTTGAAAATATTTAAAATAAATGAATTGGACAGACTGAAATTATGAGAGTCAAACCACAGAATAGGCTGGGGGACGGAATAGAGATAAGAGCTGGAATTGAACTCAACAGAATTTGTTTTCTTTTTTCAGCTTCTTCATGGTTTTGCAGGAGAGGCATTGAGCAAGTCCAGCACGGAAGAAATTTCCCTGGCTCTGAAAGCCCTTGGGAATGTAGGACACCCAGCCAGCATCAAGCACATCAAGAAGTTTTTGCCAGGATATGCAGCTGGTGCCTCAGATTTGCCACTCAAGGTCCATGCAACTGCTGTGATGGCCCTGAAAAACATAGGCCTGAAAGACCCAAAAATGGTAAGGAAACAAAGCTGCCTTCTTTGCACTTGCAAGGCTGTTAACAGATCATGGGTGATGAGGGGAAAACAGATCGTTTTCTCAAAAACGGCACAATTTATTTCTTTTAAGTACTTAGCCATTCCTTAGCTGGCATGTCTTATTCCTTTTGACATTAACCTCCATTATTTCAGACAGCAACAAAAATCCCATTAAAAGGATACATTCGTTGTTGAAGACAAATCAGTATTTCCATTGCAAACATTTGATTTCCAAGGACATTAAACAGAAAACTAAATTATTGACCCAAATGTGTTTAGTACTACTTCACCTTTGGTGTGTGAGAGAACCACAGAACAAGGTTTTCAGAGAATCAACATTTAATGCCGAGTGTCACATCTGATCGTAATTCAAGACCAGGTCTTATTGTAAATAGATACTGGGGGTTTGCATCCTAATTACAAATTTACAGACATTGTGTGGGCTTAAGTCATAAACAGAGCATTTACCAAATGTGACTTTTGTCCCTGACTGAGATAATCTCACATACAATGGCTACACCAGCATGCTCTGCTCCACCACAGATATCACTTTACAATCATTTTCACCTTAAAGCAATTTGCCTATAAAAGGAAACCTTTTCAAGGTTTTCAAGATCTTTTTTTTCCCCTGATGTCGGAATTTTTTGTTTTATATACATCAATTCTTAATATAAGAAGTAAAATAAAAGCTTTCATTAACGATTCACCTACTAATCTGTATCAGTTTTTCCATTATACTCCTTTTTTTGCATGTGACTCCCAGTTTGAGTGCACGTATTGATTCATGGACAATAGTGTGCCAGGGTATGCTTTTAAGGAAAAGAATAAAGAAACAATTTACTGGAGTGCAGGAGCTGGATGGGGAAAAGCAGGGGGGGGAGGAGAGAATAGCAAGGGTAGGAGTTAGGGTATTTGTTGGGGAAGAAAAAAAAACCAATTTTGCTTGAAAACAACACTGTGTCTCTGATTGCTCTTTGGCCTGGCTTTCCACATGTGACCCAGACCACTCTTTAGTTCCATTTTCTATGCATTTTCTTTGGAGAAATATGATCTGGAGTGAGTTAATGATTGTGACCACTTTTTTCATTGTTCAAAAAACAGTTTAATGCCTGGTTTGCAGCTAGATACTCACCTATATTTGCATTAAACAGACTTAATTCATGTCCTGTCTTTTTTATTGTTTAATTTGAAAAGGCAGCTGCATTTAGGAAGAGGCTACTGCCTCTTTTATGTTGTCACCTCTTTTATGTTGGTCTTTGATATTCAACATATTCAAATTAATAAAGCCAGTCAGGGTCTTTCCAAATTTTAAGTTTCCTGGATCACTTTTCCCTCCAGTGCATAGATGTGCACTTTCCCAGGCAGGACGGGGCTGTGCAGAGGGGTTGCCAGAACAGTGGCACACCACCCACAGCCATTTCAAATTTATGGCTTTGGTGCCACTCATGGAAACTGCAAAGGTTCCAGTACAAAATTAGTCTTGGTGCTGAATATTGCTGAGGTCAAACACGTTGGTCACAGGTACTACTGTGGAAATTACATCTGTTGCATAAAATTTTGGTTTAAGCTGCCTACACAGCATAGAGATTTCTGGTAATAAATTTGGGTTTATTTGTTTCATTTCTATTCTGTTATTTAGCAGAAAGGACCCAGATTAAGATCAAATTATTCAAAGTAAGTCATAGCTTTGTGAGTAGAGATAAGTGATCACTGAAATCACTTCTCAGGTGTGTAATAGGTTACTGAAATCTCCTTTACATAGGGTGGGATAGTTCAAAAAAGGGATGATAGACCTGATGCAGAAATTACCCAGTGAAGTTCCTTGGCTTTGATTGTCTAGGAAGTCAGACTAGATTACCATAATGCCCCTTCCAACCCTTGGACTGTGAAACCAGGAACAGTGTTGCCATAATTATTAAACAATATAAATTTTTTACTGTGCCAGTGGTGAACAGATCATTCACTGCTGTTGAATGGTTATTAGCAGAACATTCAAACACACAGTGAAATTGAATATACCTATTTTTTTCAGGTCCAGGCTATTACCCTTGAGCTTTTCCTGAATCACAAAATTCACCCTCGGGTCCGAATGCTGGCTGTGGTGGTTCTGCTTGAAACCAAGCCAGGTCTCCCAATAGTGATGACATTAGCTGATGCTGTGCTGAAGGAACCCAGCATGCAAGTGGCAAGTTTCATCTACTCACACTTGAGGGCCCTGGGCAGAAGCACATCCCCAGATCTCCAAGTGATGTAAGGAAAATCTGCATCCCTTTCCTGGCAGAAAAACTTATTGCAAACTAATCGATGTGTTAACGTGCTCACCCAACTTTTCCAGGGCTTCTGCTTGCAGAATGGCCATCAGAGCCTTAAGTCCCAAATTTGACAGGTCTGGATATCAGTTCAGCAAGGTTTTCCGCTTCAGTATCTTTAAAGGTAAGATTCAGAAGGTTTTGTAGAGAAATGTATACAGGGGAATGTGTGAAAAAAAAAAAATTGTACAGCATGAGAACCCAATTTTCCTAGCCAGCTGTTAGCTGCACATTGTTCCTCTGTATTCTCCTATGTTTAGTGGGGGAAAAAAAAAAAAAAAAAAAAAAACCAACAACAACAACAAAATAAGAGTGTCAGGCTCTCCATTTGGAGAGTATTTAGGTCCCTGTGTGGTTTGCATTGTACACTGCCAGCATGAAATTACCACGGGGCTTGTGGGGCTCTAACCCTCTGTTTTCATTAGTCTGGGAGGCACATGCTCCTGTAGCAAATGCTGTAGTCTCAGTGGTGCTTAACAATTTCATACCATTGTTCAGCACCAAACAAACAGAAGGGACCTAAATTACTGCTGAAGTGGATTAATTTCCACTGGTGTTGAACACCTACAACTCCTGCTGAATTCAAATGTGATGCTAAGTATTCTTCACCCCAACAGTTGTGCCCAGCAAAACAGAAAACTCTGAAAACACTTACATGTGACAATTCATTGCACCCAGGAGCAGCTACCTCAGGCTTTTCATCTAAAGATCTTTCTTGCATCTTGCTACCAGGATTCTTTGCTGGAATGAGCAGATCCATGCACAGGATCTGGAGACTGACCAGTCACATCAAAGGGAGTAGCACATAAAAATGCAGTCAAAGCAGGGACGACCAGATTAGAAGACAGGTCCTGATGGGCCAAAGTGTAGCTGTTGTTATTTTCCATATATGTTATTTTTCTCAGTAGGTTTTTTAAGCAACTGCCCTATGTAAATGGCCGTGGCAACCTCATGATTGGGCATATGTAGCCGGCAGAGTAGGGAGATTATATCTCCAAACACAGCCTCCTTATACATGCTTTTTATCTATCAGGAGTTGGATGGTTTTAGCACTTTTGTTATTCACTAGTACATGATAACATTTTTTTGAAAGTAATCAGTGTCAGACTCTGAAATATCTGAAATCCACTGTCTGAGTGCATGAGTACTTCTGCCTTCTTTTTTGCGGCAAGGATGTGGTTTGAAGGACTTTTGTAGATCTTATTAGTGTCCTGTCCCAGTTTTGTGGGTTTTACATGACCATTTAATCTGCTCCATAGCAGAAATAAATGTAATACATACAGCAACAATCACAGTAATATACCATACACTGCTTGCTGTGTATAGTATATCCATCCCCATCCTCAGTGATGGAGACAGAGAGTGCCCAAAGAAATACAGTCACTAATACATGTGAATGAATGTGAATTTTTTACTATTTAAAATGCATTTAGGGATAGATACATTTTTCTATTAATTTGCAGATGTGTTTCCTGTTTCAGGCACTCGTTTTGCCTTCCTATCTTTGCTTTTAAAGTTAAGCTATTTGAATTTTCACACAGTGAGAAAGAAGGGTGCAGTATGCATGAGGGATGCTGGCAAGGGGCTATGTGAAATGGAATCTTTTATTCTGGCTGTAGCCTGGAAATGCAGCACATCAGGGAATTGCTGTTACTTCCCGGTAAAGAACACTGTCAGAAATTTGGTTACAATCTAAGCCTCTCATCCTTGAAGAACAAAGAGCAAGCTCCTTTTCTCACACATGCTAGTCTGAGAGTTGGATAACTCAGCTAAATTAAGTCAATCTCTTCCTACACCGGCATGGGAAGAGGATCCATCCTCCAGCTTTCTGATTTGATTTGTCACCACCAGGCACAGGTGCACTGTGTCTCAGTGAGTCCATCCTGGAGGAGTTACCATAGTGACAGCTCTAATGCACTACCTGTTTCCTTGATAAAAACAAAACTCTGCCCTCAGCACCGCAGATCTTTGTGGTGCTCGATGCTGAATTTTTAACGACAGGCAATAGTGTCAGCTGAATCTATCTCTAATCTGGAATCTGTCACACATGGCCACCACAGATGGTGCTTCATGCTCCACACACTGCTACTGAAATCATAGGGGTGACACAGGTTCTGCTCAATGTGAGGACTGAGAGAACCTGACTCTCAGATTCATATAATTAATATGTGTACTAATGTTAATAGGTACCAAAGATTCCTTTCTCTGATCACTAATTTTTCTTTCCCTCATCTTTGGGGCAAGGCATTCAGTTAGATCTATGCAGGTGTCATCACACTGTCACAGTAAAGTGGCAAATATTTTCTTAGAGCATTAGCACTATGTAAAGCCTGAGGAATGGAAAATATTCCTGCTCTCTTCAAGTTAATGAATTCTATATAATCATTCAATCATTTATAAGCAACACTTCTTATTAAGTATTGGGAAGTACTGCAGAGTTTTTAACTAATAGTTTTCATGGGTTAGAACATGAAAAAGAGCTTTAACAAATTCAGTAAAATACTGTGCCTTATTTCTAATGTCCAGTCTATGTAACACCTAGGATTGCTCTGGCTAAGCTCATTCAGAGAAAAATTAGCCTTCATATTTCCAAGTCTCATGTCAACTCATCAGTAATGTCCCAGTATGGCATCACTTTGCTTTTCATTCTCTAGAGGATCAGCATTCAAATGTGAGCTTTTGTCTCCTTACTATCTGCTGAAGGTTCTCCTCTTATTTTTCTGACCACAGTGGGGTGACATAAAAACTGTGTTTTGACTGCAGGAGCTGTTACTGAACCTCACACGTTGTAGGTAAATAGTGTCCAGCACTTTAAATAGCATAGAAGCTTCATACAGCAAAACAGTGAAGGCAGGGTAGTAAAATTCTAGTTCATACATAATTGCCTGTCCTCCAAGTGGTGTAGAAAGAGAAGAGAGAAGAGGGTTGGAAGAAAGGAAGCACAACAAGGATGCCTATGCATCCTGTCAGCCTTACTCCTTTTGAAACTTAGGGAAACTTGAAAAAGCCTCAGGATTACTTTAACTCATAAAACAGGACAGGGTATAACTGTCATGAAGAATATATGACTGTGTTCTGCACTGATTAGCTGTCTCTAAAAACATAGTAGATGATAAATCTAAATAGAGGAAATAAATAGAAACAAATTATGTTTGCTCAAAGTTCACTCAGTAGTTAACTATAACTTAACAATTGTTGCATTCCATGTAAGGATTACAGCATTTGGAACTAGATGTATTAAATTGCCTCTGAGTCATTTGAGAGACAAATCTATAGCTCACCATCTGTCCTTACAGGACATCTGTATCACTTTCCCTAAACTATTAACAAAGGATGGCAAATCTGTTTTCATTTCTGATCCCCTTTGTCAGGGTGCCCTAAATGATGTCTCATAAAAGCATTTCATAAGCTGACACTACAGAATCTGACTGGATGGAAAGGATAGGAGCAGGTGGATTTTCCACACTCGGACAAGTTGGGCCCATAGGAATCCCCTGGGGTTCAACAAGACCAAATTCCAGGTGCTGCACCTGGGTTGGGGCAACCCCTTGTATCAACACAGTCTGAGGGACAAACAGATCAAGAGCAGCTCTGCCAGGAAGGACTGGGGGGTGCTGGTTGATGAGAGCCTGGACATGAGCTGGCAACCTGTGCTTGCAGCCCAGAAAACCAATTGTAGCTTGGACTGCATCAAAACAGCGTGGCCAGCAGGTCAAGGGAGGTGATTCTGCTCCTCTACTCTGCTCTTGTGAGACCCCACCTTGAGTGTTGCATCCAGCTCTGGGGTTTCCAGCAGAGGAACAACATCAACCTGCTGGAGTGAGTACAAAGGAGGACCACCAAGATGATGAGGTGGATGGAGCTCCTCTCCTATGAGGGAAGGCTCAGAGAATTGGGATTGTTCAGCCTGGAGAAGAGAAGGCTTTGGGGCAACCTCATTGTGGCCTTTCGGTACCTGAAGGGAGACTACAAGAGAGCTGGAGAGGGACTTTACACAAGGGTGTAAAGGGGAGTGATAGGACAAAGGGGAATGGCTTCAAACTGACAGAGAATAGGTTTATATCAGATATTAGGAAGAAATTCTTTACTGTGAGGGTGACAAGACACTGGAACAGGTTGCCCAGAGAAGCTGTGGATGTCTCATCCCTGGAAGTGTCCAAGGCCAGGTTGGATGGGGCTTTGAGCAAACTGGTCTAGTGGAAGGTGTCCCTGCCCACAGCAGGAGGGTTGGAATCCTTGAGTTCCCTTTCAACACTGAGCTCCCATTCTGTGATTCTAGGATACAGAAACAACTGGGAAAAAAAGCATAACCACCATGCAGTGATCAGGAGGCTTATAACTTTGCCCATTATTAGCTGAAAAAATGCAAAATATTCTGTTTATAACTGTTTTATTACATCAGTTTTATAGCTGGGTTTTCTGACCTTGCTCATATCATGCTGTAGTGGTTGAATTACAAAATTAGTAAATACATACAATCTGCACACTGTGACTTAAAAACTAACTGTGCTGTGTCTTACTCTCTGTTTCTCTTCAGAGTTCCTTATGAGTGGGCTGGCAGCTAAATATTTGGTATTGAATAATGCAGGCAGCTCAATTCCAACGATGGTAATGTCCCAGCTGCGGACACATTTCCTTGGAAGAGTGGCTGATCCCTTGGAGGTAATTTGGTCTGCCCACAGTTCACCTTCTAATCCCTTCTTACAACCACCATCCAATTGACATTTACACTCCACTTCTTCCCACAGGTGGGAATAACAGTTGAAGGACTGCAGGAAATGTTTGCTAAAGGTTACTCTCCTGACAGGGACTGGGAGAATGACTACGACTTCAAGAAAATCCTGAAAACGGTAAATTCTGGGGGGAAAGAGGATCTCTGAGATATCACTTCCTCAAATGTTATGAAGAATTAGACTTTTTTCATCTTCTTGTGCAGCTCTCTGACTGGAAGGCATTCTCCAGTGACAAACCTTTTGCATCAGGTTACTTGAAGATGTTTGGCCAGGAGTTGTTCTTTGGTGGACTTGATAAAAACGCCATCCAAAATGCACTGCAGGTATTGTTTTGAAAATACCACCAGCCAAGAATCAAAAGCTCTAAAATTCTGCTTCTCTCACACATTCTCTCCCTTTTTCTAACTTTTTAATTCAAGGTTGGTGGATTTTTTTTTTGTCTTCAATATTAATCAAGGTAATTAAGGTCAAGCTCTGATCAGGATTAGTTACAATCATTGCTGGCAGAATTTCCCCTGAGGCACAGTTAATGACACAGATCATGATATTCAAGTTCTGCTTATTCAGGTGTGTTGAACTCTGTAATTTCAGGCATGGTACGGATCTGATGAAAAAACCCCTTCACTAAGGAGAATAATCAGTAGCCTTCAGAGTGGTGTAGGGAGGCAGTGGACCAAGGCTCTCCTGTCCTCTGAGATCCGTCGCATCGTGCCCACCTGCACGGGGTTCCCAACTGAGACCAGCTTCTATTACTCTTCCATCACAAAAGCAGCAGGAAATGGTAATATATCTCATTACTTGAGCAATCCAAACGTGCTTGCCAGGATTGGAGGGCATTTTTAACACTTTCTTTGCTTTCTCTGTAATAGTTCAAGCGCAGATTACACCTTCTCCAAAGTCTGATTTCAGACTGACTGAGTTGCTAAATGCCAACATCAGGCTGAGATCCAAAATGAGTCTAAGGTAAATATTTAGTATAAAGTAAAAGAATAATATTTTCGAGTGACAGAGGCCATAAAAATGCACCAGCTGCTTGCTGCCTGAACATAATTATACCCTCACTCTACCTTTTCAGCATGGCCAAGGAGATGACCTTTGTGATGGGAATCAACACACGCACGATCCAGGCAGGGCTGGAAGCACGTGCCAAAGTGGATGCTCATGTACCTGTGAATGTCGTTGCCACTGTCAATATGAAGGAAAAATACATCAAAATTGAAATTCCACCATGTAAAGATGAGACTGACATAATTAGCGTAAGGTAAGACACGGCACTTGGCACCTTTCTATGTAGCAAAGCACAGTCTTCGAAATAAACCAGAATATTTGCTTGGGGATCTTGGGTTTGACTTACAACTTGGATAACTGATGCTATGTGATGATTGGTGTGGTTTATGGTTATTTTAAATGAAGTGGCATGCCCCAAAGCTTTGCTTGCAAATACGTGTTGCTGCCTGTGGTCTTCACCTGGAAATCCTCCTTACAACTGTATCTCAATTGTTGAGATCCATAAGCTACTTGAAACTTAAATGACATAAAATTTCTATCTCGTTACAAATGTTTGAACTGGGGACAGTAGGTAAGATATAAGCCAGCTGAATCCTATCAGTTAGAACAGATAACCCATCTATATTTGCATTTTATGCCTTGAAGCATAGAGGATTTGATGTTTCTTGTGTTTTTACCTTGTTTTCCTGTGGCTGCCATTTGGTTTTCTTACCTGTTAGGTCTACTTGATTTATTATCAGTGCATGCAATTACAATACACTCTGGAAAACTGTTGTAGCCAGATGCCCAAACAAATGAAAACAGATGGAAATACAAGCACAAAGAGAGAGAGGAAACAGAAAGAGTATGTCCAAGGAATCAAAGCAGTAGACCAAACTTAGAAAACCTTCACACACATACATGAAAAACAACTGAGACAGACAAGCTGAAAAGTCATCACAAAGGAAAAAGCATCACTGACAAGAGAAGTCGGCTATTATACAATCCATTGAAATGTTAACAAGTTTCTGCTCTAGGAATGCAGCCATAACAAAAGAGCTCAGTGGCTTGATCCAGCTGCAATTAGCATCTGCAATTAGCATCCGTGGCTGCTGGCCCAGAGACGCTCTACAGGTCTCCTCAGTTTAGCCACCACTTGGGCTGATCATTGTTCTCCCTTGCCCTCCAACAGTCACAGACCATTCGACGGGTATTTGACATCACATCTTCCTCCCTAAGACAAGTCCTGCACTCCATCAGGTGTGACTGTAATAAGGCTCTCTGGGCAAAGCAGGGAGGGTCTCAGCATTTCATGCAACAAGAGTTAGCTGCAGGTTTTGTTTGGTTCAGTTTCTTGAGGAGGCCAGGACAGTCTGCTCCCAAGGTCATCAGGGAAGCAGGCACCCACTCTTACTAACCCTCACTGTTAAAGAGGGTGAGGAGGATATTAATGAACTCAGTAAGGATGCTGAACTGAAATGAGAATATTGAACACCAATACAGAGTTTAGAGCCTCAAGCAGAGCTACAAATATTAGCAGAAACCCCCCTGCAAAGCAAAACAAAAAATATTTTCCTCCTTTGACTTAAGGGGAAATCAAAGAAGGCACAAAGTAGGGTTAAATGCCTTGCCAGAAAGCAGAAAGCAAGTCAGTATCAGAAACATGGGATTGCAGCAGAGGAGCCCATGAGTTCCAGCCCAAGCCCTGCTCCAGACCCTGCAGCATTGCTATTTATAAAGTGAAGTAGTCACCTGGAAATAGCTCTATAATGCCAAGTATATGAGAAACCTAATACTCACTAGCTAACTTTTAGCACCATCGATTCCTCTCCAAAAAGCATTCCTGTTCATTGTTACAAAACAAATGGTCAGTACAAACCACACAGAGCAATGAAACAGCAGTGAGTGCAAGTAAAGGTGAAGCAATAACTAGAGAATATAACACTGAACCACATCACTGAGGGTGTCAAAGACCAAGCAAAGTAAAATCTTAAAGGTGTGAAGAGAAACAAGCAGCATGGTAGAGAGAAAAAGGATATATAGAGAGAGATATAGTCTACATAGAATGAGTCAAAAATTTTAGTTCAATATAGTCTTTCTCTTCCTTTTACATAGATCCATTAAATCATTAAAGAGTAAAGAACCAACTGAAGTCAATATTTTAGGGATATTGTGACACCTTCCTTTGTTAGCTTTCAGTCCCCCATCTAAAGAAATAGTTCTAGAAAACTATTGATCTTTCATTTGTTTGTGAGCTCTGTTCCAAATATTGCAGTGTTGGGCACTGTCTCAATGGTCAGCAGGTTACCTTCTACAGTACCATGTCATTAAAGCTAGGCAGGATGTGAGAGTATTTTCCCCTCCATCTCACATCCAGACACAGGAAAAAAACAGTCTTCAATAGCATTAACTTCATTTATATCCTACACACCATACAGGTGTCACAGCAGTGGGATTTATATAAATTTTCAGGAGCCTAAGAGAAATTCAGGCAAGCAATCACAGACTCTAAGTAAAAAAAAGTAATGAAAACTTTGGTCATAGAGAGATTGCATTCCCAAGACAAATCAGCACATTACGGACTCGACTCTCTCTATAGCAGAAATCAGAGCAAAATAATTAATCATGCTATGGGGCGAATATATAACATGTGTTTCAATTCAATCTTATCAAAGTTAAATTTAATTAAAAATAATGGTTATTTTTAAGGCTCTTTTAACATAATTGTTTAGTATACTACAGATGGCTACTTCAACATACTTTTAAACAAAATTTACAAGAAAAAGTAAAAATCAAATAAATTTCAGGGGAAATTAGAGCCCTGTGATTAAAGTATAAATATGGAGAGCTGCCAGAAAATGCACTTTGCTAATATATCACATATTCATAATAACAGGCTACTGAAGTATGTACACAATCTTGAATAGAGCTTGCATCATATGGCTTTTTTGCTTGTTTTAACTGTAGGATAAGCAGAAATTCCTTCACACGGGCATCTTTTTTATAAGATGAATTAGGAAATCACAACACTTTGCCCAACGTGCCACACCATGAGTAGCAGAAAATGCAGAGGAGCCAGAGCGCGCTGTGAGCTCGCGAGGCAGCGCCGTGTGTTTGGGGACAGGAGAGGGAAACAGCTCCAACTCTCTGTTTTTGTATCACTTTTGTACCAAGGTCAGGAGGAAGATGCGTAGGAAAGGCAGAAATTTTTGTTTCACCACAGCAGAAAGAGAGATAAAGGCCTGGCTGGGTGATTGCCTCCCGCTTCTCATTTATTCAGATGTGATGTCACGCTGAGCTTTAAAACCTGAGAAAATTTTTGGTTTGTTGATTGGGGTTTTTTTGTTTTAAGCAGACATTAAGTTTTTCTGTCCCCGTGTTAGGGATGTATGCAAGGCCACACTCTCTGAAACATCAGTGGGCCCAACATAGCTGAATTGCTTGTCCCTTACCCCTGCAGCGAGTTTGGCTTATATTACAGCACAGCTTCTTCTCTCATCCAAAAAATGCGCTAATACATATTGGAAAATCTCCTTTTTATTTTTTCTCCCTTGTGTGGGATCAGAGAGAACAGATTCTTTCATACCATAGCTTTAGGCCTTCTTTGTGACTGTTTTTTCTTGTTAAAGCACCGGAGCTGGCTCTTGTAGCCTATTTTTACCGTGCCGTGTGATTCTGCAGACATTGACATGTGTCACCTGTGATGCAGCTACATTTGTCGGCTCTCTGTGCTCAACAGGGAGGAATCGATCCTTCGCTTTCATTAGGTGGCAGGAGTAGACTATTGGCATAAAAATACTAAAAAAAAAAAAAAAAATTGGAAAAGAAACCCCAGGGCTTTCTGCTTGGAGATCCAGCCTGCAGTTCAGTGGTCATTTGAATTATTGAATGGGATTAAAATAAAACCGTGTCCCCTTTTTGTCTCTTTACCCAGATGAGCCATCTGAAATGCAAGTTGATTTGTATTTTCTTTTATCCCCTCAGCTTGTTAGGGAGAATATTTTATTTCAGATTCCATTCTTCAAGGTTCTCCTATCACCCAGCGTGGAGCGTTGCTGTCATGTCCTTATCTAAAAAAGGAGAGAAATGGAAAAGAAAACAAAGCCCACAGGTGACACACGTTTTATTGAGGTGTTCCACATGAAGAGCAATTGTGTGCTTTACACTGCACACAGCACGGTAGGAGCCTTCAAGAGGAAGAGAGGGCTATCAAATGAATACAAATTCATCTTTCAAATGGGTTAGATTGGAATTGCTCAGGCTAGTACAGTGTGGACCGTATTAAAATAGAGACCATTCTGAGACCATCTTTCCATTCACTGTCACAGCAGCCTCCTCCATGGGCAGACCACAAAAGCCCAAGGGCAAACAGACCAGCTCCATCCTTGACAAACAGCACGTGGGGACTTTTGAGCCGGATGTTAGTGCTGATAAATGGCTAATAAGGTAGAGTTAGCCCAGTGCTAATAGCTCTCTCAAAAGTGTTCAGCATTCCAGATGTTTCTCTGACTGAAAACAAAACTCATAATTATCACGGCGCTGTTACAAAGTCCGTAAAGAAGTGGGCTATGGAGCCAGGGGGTCAGGATATTCAGCCATGGGAACCTCAGCCTCGTTCTGCACCTTATATCACTTCTCCTGGATCCTGGCTAAGATACTTAGAGTTCACAACGCTGGAAACAAAGTACTGAACACATTTACATGAATAAGCTCTTAACCTTCCTACACATCTCTCTGTGATGTCTTGCCAAACCATGGCCAAGATCTGAGTACCAGTGAATTTAAATCCAGATGGAGACACTTTGATGATTTCAGGCTCCTTTCTTCAATTCTACTTTAATAAAAATTGCACAGGAAACAGTATTTAGTAGCCACCAGTCCCCAGGTTGTTTTTTGAAGTTATGGAAGTATTTTCCCTAATATAATGTCAAAAGAAATTAGAACTAAGCCTAGTGTAGTGAAGTCAAAGAAAATTAGTTTAAAAATTTAGAAGTCCAGATCAAAACAGGAGACTCAAAAAAGTAGTAATCCACAACCAGGCTCCTAAGTAGGTGCACTGTTGTTCCAGGAGTCAGGCTATGGAGATCTGACCAGCTGCAATGCTTTTAACCTGGACTAGTGATTCTAAAAGCCTGACTGAGCTATCTGCTCCTGAGATTGGTCTGTGTCTTTATTTACTCTTAGCAGTCCTTGAAAACACAACTAACAGGAAGGATGCTGTAAATATCTGTAAAGCAATTTGCAAGGTATGATACTTGCTGCTGAGTACGTGCTACAAGGCATTATTCAGGCCTTTTCCTCAGCAGTGCTTTATCAATACAGGTTTCCTCTAATGTTTATTCTGCAGGTCTAAGACATTTGCTGTCACACGAAATATTGGGGATTTGGCTGCTAGTAAGATGACTCCAGTTCTTCTACCTGAAGCAGTGCCTGACATAATGAAGATGTCCTTCGATTCAGACTCTGCGTCAGGCGAGACCGATAACATCAGGGTAAATGATGTAGTGTCTGACTATTCTTTTTTTGGCTTTTAATCAGTAGGGGACCATTTCTTTTCTCCATAGGAAAAGGCACAATTCATCTCCGTGAAGCAGTGCTGCTTCACTCAAACTAAGTCAGGTTCAATCTAATAACACAAATAGCCCTGTAGTAACATTATTTTAAAATCTGGAGTGTAATACATCAGGCTTGCAACACTTTTTCTAAAGCAAAAGCACTTCCTTTGGTAATTAATTTTACACTGCCATCTACAGGATAGGCCCACAATCTTTAAAATACTTTGCAACCATTATGCAAACATCACATTCCTGGGGTAGTCACAAATGTTCCTCAAGATGCTCCACTACTCAACCTGTAGAGATAAATTTAATGCTTTACAAGCATCCTGATTCGAGGAGGGATGGAAGCTTGTGTGTCAAGTCTGATGACTTCCTGAGCCTTGTTTCCATAAAAGCCAGTACAGGCTTTCTGAGATAGGCAGCACTGTGATGGCATTGCTGTGACAATTCATTCCATGGAAGACTGACAGAGGCGAGGAATGCACTGTCCTGTTCTGGTTTCATTGATGTCGTGCGACTCTGAAGGGTTTTCAGATAAAATAAGAGATGAACAGAGGACAAGTACAGCACTTTCCCATGGAGAAGTCAATAGACAAACGTGCCATCAGCGAGAGTAGTTTCCAATATCCTGGAACAAGCTACATTCTTGTGCTTTGTGCCTCTGTGCTGCCCTTCCTGAAAACTCAGCGTTCCGCTGAGCTCATTCTTAAATGAACAGCAACTGAACAATGGCACTAACCAGAGCATTTCCCAGCATCATTAGAAATTTCATTTTTTTGGTGGGGTTCATGCAAGTTTGGAATCTTGTGAGACATGATAAACTGAGTAAAAAAATTAATTGCCAACTTGAATTACATGAGAAGTCAAAGCTTATGATTATGTGTCTTTGCGTATTTGTTTCATTGCTTCAGGAAGTCATAGCTTTCATTTCATGGATTTGATTCCAATTTTAATTAATTTTAACTTGTTCTTCAGCAAGCATTGCTTAGTACATGTAAATTACATAGTTTTTAGTGGAAATATCTAATATATGATATGTTTTGACCATCTAATTGATATAGTATTATGTCAGACCTCAACTGACAGAATTTTCGTGGACATAGTTGAAAATTCTTGTCTCACCCAATCAGAAATCAAAGGAAAAAACTCCAGTCAGCCTAGAGCTCACTCGGTTTTATCAAGAACCTGTTAACACTAATACACCAGGAAAACAAAATTAAATATTTAGAATTAATTTGTAATATAATTTTCCATTCCTACAACCTGAAGCTCTTTTTACAGGAGATGGTCTAATCAACCGATTGAGATGATAATCTTCTCCAATTTAAAACCAAGTTGTCCCATGTCACGACCTTGCTGTCTTGAATAAACTGCTTCATTCCTCATGCACAGTACATGTAACTATTACCAAAACAGGATGCATAACATGCAAGTATTCCTCTTACTGTTGCCCAGTTTAACTTGACTTGTGTGCTACCTAATAGGACAGACAGTCTGCAGAGGATGTTTCATCAGGAAATCCCTTCTCTTTCGGACGCTCTTCTTCCCGAAAAAATCCGTTTGTTCAGTCCATGTGTTCCAATGCAAGTACATTTGGGGTTCAAATGTGCCTTGAGAGGAAAAGTGTGCATGCAGCATTTATCAAAAACGTGCCTCTTTATTACCTCGTTGGAGAGCATGCCCTGAGAATGAGCCTCAAGCCAGGTAAGTACGACTGCGCACAGAACAGAAAACAGTGGGTGAGTGGGTGTGTGTATACACACATACATGGTTTTTTCCTCCTTAGTACCACTAAAACTACCATTAGAAGTAGCAGGTCTGCCAGTGTTGGCAGCGGGCTCTGCTGGCAGCAGGAATCCAGTTCTCCTGATCGCCCGAGCAGCGATTTCCCGGCTCTCCCAGCAGTGCCACTCAGCATGGCCAGCCTCAAGCAGGGCTGATCTGTGCCTGCAGAGTGTGTCTGATGCATCCTGAATCATTGGATTTGGGATGCAAGCACGAAGCAATTGGACATGGGCAACAGATCTGATGCAGTGTCCTGTAGCTACATTCTAAAAACCCAGACTCTTAAAGGGAATTATGGATTAACTCTGCCAGGATCTAGTCCTTAATGTCTTAATCCACAATCATAAGAAATAAAAGCACAGCAGGCCACTGAATCTAGGTCTCCTAAGTATCAAACGAATGGCCTAGCCATTGGACCATTCTTTATGATTCAAGAATTGAGCCTCAACTCCTCTCTGATGCCTAATTCCCTAACCCATAGTGTTATCTTGTTAAGCAACCCAATTCATTTGACTTAAATCTGTTGATTACTCTGTTTATTGACTTGAAAAGAATCCAGTATCATAAGAATATTTTAAAATTTTGCTGCCAGTATGTGCTTTAGCTGTTAGAGAAAATTTTTAACAAAATTACTGAATACCGGTAATAATCATTAGGCATTCATATTTAAGACAAAAAAAGGCTAACTAAATTATGGGAAAATTGGGTTATTCTCTCATTTGGTTCCTAATACTAACAGTAATACTAATTGTCATGTAATTTCAGTTTACACAGAGGCACCTATTGAAAAAATACAAGTCACAATTCAAGCAGGAGACCAAGCTCCTACAAAAATGGTACGTCTGGTAAAATTTGAAGATCCAGAGGCACAAGCATCTTCCAGAAAAGAAGCAATTAAAAGATTGAAAAAAATCCTTGGTGACACCGATGACCAGGTACTGCTGTAAAATTCTAAATTTGTGGGAGACACTACACAAAGTTTAGTTATTTATATTTCTTTTACTAAATATCTTCCTTTGTTTAGACAATATTCAGAAATTGAAAAATATAAAGACAGGCTTTTGGGTACACTAGTCTTTCTGCAGGTCTTTTGTTTGCACTCATCTCTTCTGCAGGTGAAGAACATTAGAAAGAGCAGGTTGGTTTTGTAGGCTTTTCTGAAAACCTCTTGTAAGACATAAAATAGCTGTTGTGTGCCCGAGGGGTAGTCTGCTCTTTCCTGCTACTGCAACTGCACCAAAAGAGTCTGACACCCACCCTCACAACCTGCCACGAGATAGTAGGACAGTTACATGTAATTGTGTGGCCAACAACTCCTGCACATGTTGGTTATCAGAAGAGTGTTTTGGGTATTGTTCTGCCTACATGTGGTTTTAACACATTATTATGAATTTGCCTTTGAATTGTTGTGACGTGCTGCAGAGATGCTACCAGGAGTACACATTGTCTTCTAAGCAGAGATTCAGAAATCTCTGCATCTGATTTGACTCACGGTGTTTTGCAAGAACACAGCAAAGTAATTTTGTTTTGCCAATGCTACCACTGACCAGGGGACAAGAAAAGACAGAAGCTCATCGTCCAGTGCCAGCAGCACCAGCGGGAGCGCGGAGAGCACAACGAGCAGCCCCTCCAGCAGCGACTCTGACGGGAGAGCACCACAGGGAGGCACCCAGATGAATCTGAAAACAAGGCAGTCCAAAACCAAAGAAAAGAAATTCTACCCATTTGGGGACAGCAGCAGTAGCAGCAGCAGCAGTGGTAGCAGTAGCAGCAGCAGTAGTAGCAGCAGCAGTGGCAGTAGTAGTGATAGTAGTAGCAGCAAAAGCAGTAGTAGTAGCAGCAAAAGCAGTAGCAGCAGCAGTAGTAGCAAAAGCAGTAGTAGTAGCAGCAAAAACAGTAGTAGTAGTAGTAGCAAGAGCAGTAGTAGTAGCAGTAGCAAAAACAGTAGTAGTAGCAAGAGCAGTAGTAATAGCAAGAGCAGTAGTAGCAGTAGCAAAAGTAGTAGCAGTAGTAGCAGTAGCAGCAGCAAGGACAGCAGCAGTAGTAGCAGCAGCAAGGACAGCAGCAGTAGTAGCAGCAGCAAGGGCCGTAGCAGCAGAAGCAGTAGTAGCAGCAGCAAAGGCAGCACCAGAGGCAGCAGCAGCAGCAGCAGTAGCAAAGCATCTGGTATAAAGCATAAGGCTAAGAAGCAGTCCAAGAGCACACCATTTGCACGTGCCAGCGCTGCTGAAGGAGAGGGAAGTGTCCGTGAGCAGAAGCCCAAGCCAGGGAGTAGCAGCAGAAGCAGCAGCAGTGGCATCGGCAGCAGCAGCAGCAGCGAAAGCTCCGGTGCTTCCCGTGGTCACGGCACATCTGACAAACGAGCTGAGAGGGAACGTGTCCAGTCCCAAATTAACAGTCTCAGCAGTTATGACATGTCTACAGAACGGGTAAAATTTCTAATACTTTGACTTCTGCTAGGAGGTGATCTTGACTGAGCTGTACAGGTAATAACTTCTTTTGGAATTTTGCAGGAATTGCACCTTCCAAAAGTATACCGTCTCCGCTTCAGGTCTGCTCACATCCATTGGGTAGGTCCTTAATTCACTGCACATTGCTATGGTAGCCACAGTTGATATGATCAAGCACTTTACTGAAGGGCTTTGTTTGGGCCATTTCACTTGACCATTCCATACTGTCCAATAACAATACTGACAATGGCCAAAATCAGCAGATTTATTACAAAAATGCTGTTATACTACATCCTTTTGTTATTGCAGCACTTGCAGTCCTCAAATTTGGGTTAAGACACCTTTGCAGTAGATGATGTATAATGTAGCCAAAGCTGGATTAACAAAGACCATGGGGGAATTATAAACCAGCAGGATCTTCCTATGGGAATAGTTAGGTTCACAGTTTTTAGGCAATCATGGGCAAAATCATTAGGTATGTGGATTTTTTCAGAAACCAGATTCAGTATGCATTATGACACAAAGGTATTTTTAGTATATATTAGAAGGGTGATAATGTAGTGGTTTTGTAGATGTTACCTGTACAGTTATTATGTATCCTGCTTGTGAAAGAGGAAGATGATTTACAGTGTTTTTCATTAAATTGTAATATCTTTTTTTTTTCTGCATATGGATACATTTGACCACTTATTAAATGTCACTTTTCATTTTCCCTAGCATTAGACCTGAACAGTGTGACATTGCCATTTGCAAGCACTGTCTATGCAGCCTTCCTTTCAGCAGAGAGGCCCAGGTGGATCCAAGGCACATTCCTACCCAACGTACTTCATGTCTGTGTATGATAATAAAAATAACGCTCTAGATATGTCTGTTACCTATAAAGGGAATCTGAGATCTCTGGTTTTGATACTTACACTATAAAACTAGAGGCCATATCACAGATTTTTAACCTATTTTTATTTCACAGCATCCAGACCATAAGGGATCAAGCAGCTCATCATCATCTTCCTCTGAGTCGGGAAGCACCCACAGAAACAGCAGCAGCAGTAGCAGCAGCAGCAGGAGCAGGAGCAGTCATCTGAGCAGCAGCAGCAGCAGCAGCAGCAGCCACCACCATGGAGAAAATTCTGCCCACAGCTCAAGGAGAAGCAGAAGAGTCAGCAGCCACCAGCACAGCCACAGCTCCAGCCTGGGGCGGGAGGTACGACCACGTGTGCGGCTGCTGAGCAGCAGCTGGAGATGGGGTGGCACTGACCAGCTCAGGGCTGGGACACTAAAAGTCAAGTCTATAAACTGAAAATCAAAGTCCACTGAGATATTCTTCCCCCCCCCCAAAAAATATTTTTTTTCCAAATTCTCTTGCGTTCAGGCTTTTGTTTCCTGGTTTCTTTGGTTTATGACGCTTCATTTCTGAGGGCGTTTGCAGTATGGGGAAGCGTGGATTTGGAAATTATAAAAGTTGAAGGGAAGGGAGTTGTAAGTTAAAGGGGAGAGAATTTTATTTTCCCTATGAAAGCCCAGAATGCAAAATCAGCTGCATTCAGGTAAAAATGAGGAGGAAATAAATAACTCTGCCTAATTATTTTTTAGATGTAGACCGGAGGTCATGAGTTCATGCATTGTATAACTAAAATCAGACTTTCCATGGGCATTACTGACTGGTAAATGTGAAGACCCATTAAGCACAGATCATCTTTATTATGCACTTAGTATTCTATAATTGTACTACATAAAGGTATCTACATAATAATAGAACAAATATCTCTGCAAATGCAGGCAATGTCTAGGGGAGTTCTGCTACTGGGAAGGATTTGAAAATATTTGAGTGGCTTGAAGAAACTGTAGTATAGTGCAATAAGTTGTGAATGTGTATAATGCTCTCAACATCTTTGGGATGTGTTGTAGGCAGCTATTCGAAATATTACAATAATGAACAAAATCTTATTATATGCATAAAGATAATTTGGAAGAGTCTTGGATCCCTCATCAAAACAATCACGCCTTTGAAAATTTATGAATAATCAAGTTTCCCACAAAATTTATCCTTGCCTGTTGGGGATATAGAAATACATGCTGCAAACTAAAGTGATGAAGGACAAGGGGGGCTTCCTGCTATCAGCACACATAAACTGGACCGTAGGTTCTCCAGTAAACACACAGAAATACTTAAGCACAGATGGTTGGGGGTTGTTTTTCAGCGCAACTTCCTGGGAGACGTGATTCCACCTGGCATTACCATTGTGGCACAGGCAGTAAGGAGTGACAACAGAAATCAAGGTTATCAAGCTACAGCATATGTTCGTTCTGATGCTGCCAAAGTTGATGTGCAACTAGTTGTGGTTCAGCTGGCTGAAACCAATTGGAAAGCGTGTGCTGATGCTGTGATACTGCCTCTGAAAGCCCAGGTAAGCACACAGGCAGCCTCGCCCAGAGAGGCATCTACAAAGCCCAGAGTAAGCACAAGAGAACTGCTGATCAGGAGAATTAAGCAGGAAAGGCGTACTTATTTTGAAATGTTTCACAACGTTAGTGAAGTCTCAGAAAACGTTCCTATCTTTCGCCATTCTTTTCGACTAAAAAATTAATAATAATAGCAATAGACTCAGACACTTCAAAATCTGGCAAAAAAAAATATTGATTTTCAAGAGATATCAAAGTATGACCAGTAGAAGCACAAAAAATGTTTGAAAAATTGACTACTTCATTACTATCTATTTATTATCTGCTCTATTATGAGTTTTCTTCTCTGGGAATCTACTTGCTTTTCTATACATAATTCATTTCAGAAGACTCATAACCCAAATGCATTTGCAACGTTGTATTTCTTAGGATTTATATGAAAAGACGGAACAAGCAAAGTTGGTTAATGGGCTGATGCCTGAGAGAGCATCATAAAACAGGTCTTCCTTTTTTTTCAGTCTCCCTGTGCCATGCTTCCCATACACCTTTTAAAGCAAGAGCTCTTTGCATAACAATTTACAAACCTCTGCTTTCGGCAGCTGCAATTGAAAAATTCAGCATGATATCCAGTACTGAAAAAAGTGGGGTGGGTTCATATCAGAAGGTCCTGGGGAAGGCTAATAGAAATTATAATGCAGTCATCTTTTAGAAAAAAATACATATTGATTATGAACTCACAAAGTCTAAGGAAATCTCAGGATGTTTCAGTGGCTGCTTTGAGACAGGAAACATGTATATTTAGCTCTGCACAGACCAGCAAACCTTTTTCCTACTGTGCCCCAGATTTTGCCAGAGGTAGTCAAAATTTCTCCATGAGCCCGTTTAGAGCTGAAAGAAACATTGGAAATGTAAGGATCGATGCAAAATTTTGTGAAAGAAAATCTTGCCTTTTGAAACGGTCAAGGTTAGTTTTGTCCTTCCTTTCTGAATTTTGGGTGACTTGTTTCCCTGTTTTTAAAGGCCAGACTGAGATGGGGCACGGAGTGCCAAGACTACAGGATAGCAGCCGTCGCAACCACAGGGCGGCTGGCAAGGAAACCAGCAGCACAGCTGAAGGTGCAATGGGGAAAGCTTCCATCCTGGATAAAAAAGACAACCATGGTGTATGTAATTCACTCTTTCCTAAGTTGTTATTTTCCCTTTTTTTTTTTTTTTACCCCAATTGGCTTTTGAAAAACGCTGAAGGAATTGAATGAAATTTTTCTACGCAAACGGGTTTGGGTGGGCAGTGATGGAAACCACCAGTTCAGTGGCACAGAAGGTGTTCTACTTTCTCCACGTGTTTCATATTAAAAGATAACCCCCAAATATTTAAAAGTTTAGCATGGTTGATTTGACTTTCCATATTAAATTATTTGATATTTCAGTTCAAAATGCATTTTTGTTTGGAAATGTTCTTCTATTGAGTCTCAAAAAACACCCAGTTTAAATGGGCAAAATAAACCCAGCGTGTTTCTTCTGGATAAAATCAACCATTTAGCTTGACCCAAAGTATTACTCCCTTGGTTTTTCAGTCCTTTCATTTTTTCCAGATTTTTCAGGTCTGCCAGTAGTCCTCACCCTCCTATGTGTGCTTTTGCTCCTGTACCTGAGTTTGTCACATCTTGTTTATCTCCAGATTCATGCGATACGTTCCTGGTGCAGCACTTATGTTGGGTTTCTCAGAAGCACATCAGAGAAATCCATCTCATGAACTCATAGTAAGGGCAGCTGCAACCTCTCCACGAACAATTGATACAGTAATTAAAGTTCCTGAGGTACGTTAAGTTTTTATTTTCCTCTTCCTTACCTTGCAAGACTTTCAACTTATAACATTTTGATGCTTAATGTAAAGAAACAAAAGCAAAACATTCCTCTTGAGAGAAGCTGCCATATACATCAGATGGGTGTTGAAATACAGCATTTCTCTTGATTTTGTGCTGCTTTGGTCCAGTGCAGTGGTAAGTTGAAAA
Organism: Manacus candei; assembly: GCF_025592945.1. Lineage (NCBI taxonomy): Eukaryota > Metazoa > Chordata > Aves > Passeriformes > Pipridae > Manacus > Manacus candei. The sequence continues at coordinate 2,225,216 of NW_026138092.1, forward strand.
TCAGGCTCTGTAGTCAAATACCTTATTTACATGCTGAGAACTGCAGTGAGACCCAAATTGTTTCAGTTATGACCTCTCTTCACTCAATTCTTTATTCATTTTACCCAGTGTGACAAGTTCTTGAATGGGGGTCTCAGAGCAGATAGTGGGGGCCTTGAGAACATTTTGCACTCTGCTGCAGCCATGAACAGCATCTGTCTGTGCTGGCACTCAAGTCCCTGCAGTAACCCTGCTTGATGTGACTGGTCTGAGCAAGTCACAACAGCCACAAACACAACTCTGCCCTAACCAAACTGGAGCAGTTAGTCACCCTCTCAGAGCAGCTTGCACAGGCATGGTCTGCAGAATCCCACTGATTAATTGGTCCTTGTCCACCAAATCCCCATGCACCGCTTTGATAAATTCCCCCTATGGATCTCCAGCAAATTAATAACAGCTAGCTATCCATGCACAGAGAAATCAGTGTGTCTTTAACTTTCCATGGTGCTTCAGTAGTGTAGGCTCTTTAATACTTGATAATGAAGAAATAGGCGCACTAGGCGTTAATTTGGTTCTCTTGGTAAATATAATTTTTAGTTACAGTGAAGGATCTTACCCCAGTGCTACTCATGCCAGTTTTTCCAGACACATCCATCAGTTAACTGATGTAAGTTAAGTAACAAGTTACTTGTTACCTTATTTTTTAAGAAGTTTTTAAGAAGTCACTTAATTAATGCTTAAACTTCATCTGTGTCAGCTACTTTCCAACGTCCTTAACAATTTTTCAAAAAGCCAAGTATATGACTCGAAGAGAGACGACAATGATTCCTCACAAAAGCCGAAGGTTTGGGTGCATCCTGGAGAGACCAACACAACTGCAATCATACAAAAGCATCCTCGAGATTTTTTTTTTTTCCGAGATAAGAGCATATGGTTCAATTCATCTTAATGTATTTTTCATTTCTGCTTTTTCAGGTAACACTTTACTGCCAGGCACTCCGACTGCCATTCACTCTGCCCTTAGGCCCGTCTCCAGCTTACGAGACTCGAGATATCACTGCCTGGAACTTATTGCCTCAAATAGCTTCACAAATAGCACAAGAAGATCAATGTAAATGTTACTTATATGTTTGTCTCGTGAATAAGCAATGTGCGTAGATCCATCCCCTGCCATGGCTGGGCTTTGCCTTTCCTTGTAGAGGTCTTGTAGGGAAGCAGAGCATTTCTAGCCCTGCTTTCTCAACAGCTCATTCCCTCACAGAGAAGGATGTTTGCTGGGAGGTGAATGAAGAGACTTCAATCTGCTGTAAACATTCAGAGTTTGGGAATCACTCCTGTCTGCAAGGACTAGAGGTTGTCTTTTACCCCTCCTGAGAAGGTGCCAACTCTGCCCTGAGAGGCAACAGATGATGGATAAAAGACACTCCATGTATTTTCTGCCCTGTGTATTGGATTCAAAAAGGAGCCATGTGAATCTAATTGGTTGGTGCCTAGCACTTCTGGGGAAAATGTGGAGGTTTTACCCCAGTTTATTACACAATTCTGTACATTTTATCCCCTGTTAGCTTGAGTTTTGTGTTTGGCATGTAATGAAAACCAATACTAGTATAGTCCATACTGAGTAGTTATTCTGTGGTACTCTCCTGTCCTTACAGACTCCTTACTCTCAAGGAGATGAGGAAGTTTCTTTCCTGTTTGCTGGGTAGTTCAATCTCACAGAGGTGTCTTTCCACGCTTTGCACCAAATGACCATGATCACATCTGCCATTTCTTTTCTGCTTTTGTTTTGCAGCCACGTGTGAAGTCAGGGAGCGAGATTTCAAAACATTTGATGGCGTGAGCCATTCCTACTCTTTCAATAAAAGCTGCAACCTGGTGGTGGCTCAGGACTGTACTGAGCACCCGAAATTCATCGTTACCACCAGAAAGGTTGATCCTCAGTCTTTCTCCAGAGAGGTTCACATAAACACAACACTGGCGTAAGTGTGGTTTACACTGCGGGCTCAGCAACGAGCTATAAAGTTTCAGGGAGTTGTCAAGTTCCCAGGTGAAAATGGTGAATTTCCCCCAAATGAGATATTTGGGGAAAGACAGAATTTCCAGAAGGAATCCTCATCTGCAACTTTTTGGTGTAGTTTCTCCTCTTGAATTTCACAGCCACAGGTATCTGATACCATGCTCATTAAGTCCCTGTGCTGTCTTTTCTTTAAAGGTTGAATCTCAAAGCCCAAAGTCCCAATGAATTTTGCACTTTGGAAAGAAAAACTGCTCGTTCATTCATTCAAAGTTCAGATATTCAAATTGGTTCTCTGCTGGCTTTGGTCACAAATATCTGTACTTTTCATGTCTTAAATTAACCACGAGCTTCTTCTCTTTGATTTTTGCTTCTCCTGAAGGAACATCACAATCTGTCCTGCCGCAAATTCATCTCTCCTCGTGGCATGCAATGAAGAACGAGTTCTATCACACAGTGGAGTTTCTGAGTATGAAAAAGGTAAGCTGTGATACCCAGCTTTCCAGGACTGACCTAGGAACTAAATATCAGGAAGTTTTTATAAATCCCATAGAAAAATCTTAGTGTAAAGAAAACATGAGTGAGATTAATACAAAATAAAACTAGAGGCTACTTTCTTAAGATTTGTATTGACTTACGTTCATGTTTCCTATTGTATATACACTCTTACTTTCCTCCAGCATAACTAACAAATGAATAAAGCCCTTTCCTATAGATATCATATAGCCAGGTTGGTGACTGTTCAGGAAAAAAATTCTTATTACAGTCACAGATAGATGCCTTGACTCAGACATTTAGCTGGAGCACCACCAATGTCATTATCATCTCAAGATTCAGCAGATACAAAATACTGGATACAAAAGTCAGGTTCAACTACATGTAACAGCATGACAATATTTTTGAAAATAAAGGAATTATTTCCTCTCGCTTTTCTTTCCCTCTCCACATAAATATACATATGTAAATATATATAACTGGAGCGGCAAAACTATCATTGTGAAGGAAAATACATCGTGGCGTATTTTGTGCCGCACAGTTTCTCCGTTCATTCCAAATTAAGAAGATCACCATCTTATGACTCACCATCTTTTTACAGGTGATGTTAAAATTTATAAAAGCGGGACAGCAGTTATCGTGGAAGTTCCAACACTTGGACTGACGAGGGTGACTTTTGACGGTGGGAATCTTAAGGTACTGGGCTCACTTTCACAGTCACTGTTTGCTTTCTGCCTACTGCCTTGCCAATGTAACAGACCATCACTTTGGTATTCCCTACAAAGATGTGCTGCTTTACAGGTCACCGTTGCTTCGTGGATGAGAGGAAGGACCTGTGGAGTTTGCAGTAATAATGACAGAGAAAAGCACAATGAACTCCTCATGCCAAACCATAGGCTGGCACACAGCTGCTCTGCATTTGTTCACTCATGGGTATTGCTAGAAGAAACCTGCTCGGGGGGTGAGTAGGTCTGGAAACACTTTATGCTTGGGGAGAATACAATTTCATTTCTCCTCTGCCGACAGCTAGAAAATAATTTAAAAAAAAAAAAAAAAAGGCAGCAGATATCTTTTACTTAGAAATTGCAATAGCAATATATATCCATTTTAACTTTATTAACCACTGACTATTTAAAACATTGCTTGTGAATATAGAGAATATATAGTCCAGCAACAGTCTTCGTCTCGTGTGCAGTTCAATGTTAAATAATTGATTCTGATTTCTTACACTGAGTAGCTTTTTTACTGAGAGGCAAAATCAGGCCTAATCTTGCTCCCACTGAAAAAAAAGTGTCATTTTCACCATTGAATCGAGACAGTTTCAGCTGTTGTCTGCAGACTTAATTTAACCAAACAAGTTGCAGACTACGAATGCAGTGTCAGATCCCACATTAGTGTAAATTTCCAAAGTGCAAAAAAAATCATTTTTGTTCTGCACCATCTGAGAGTGCAGTCTCAGTAAAATATTTAGAAATAATTCCGCAGTAAAGAGCTTCATCTCACATGTAGCTGGACAAATAATGATCATCTCCCATAACATCAATACAGTTTTGTTTGGTAGATCTCCATTTGCCTTGGACCTGAGACAACTTTATTGAAGTTAATGGTTGTTTTCTCCTTGACTTCAGTGGCAGTGGAATTGTACCTATCTGTGTGTCAGGAAACGGAGTCATAGCTGGGATCCTGTTAAGTTACATTATACCTTTCTAGTGAGATAATTGCAGCATTATAAAAATCATCCAATACAAAAATTATCCTTGATGTTATTATATAAATGCTGCCTTTTTTCTAATCCATTCACTACAGTTGACATTTTTCCTAATGCAATGAAGTAGCCATTGTACCTTGCAGTATCTATTCTTAATAGCTTTCAGACATGAGAGGTTATTTTCTGTGTATTATGTAGTTCTAAAAAACTGAGTATACATGATTCCATTTGGGTTATATTGTGCAATTAGATTTTAAAAATAGCTCCCCTTTCAGACTCTTTCCTCAACTTATTATTGTCCTATCTCGATAACTTCGCTGCCGTGAAAACGGTTTGACAGATACCTGTGTTTTAATAAAAGCTGAAGAGAAAATATGGACCTTTATTATTGCAAGGATCGATTGGGATTTATTTCTACAATTTTAACCACCTTTCCTTTTCCTCTTAGGGTGCAAGCTGCAGCGCAGTTACGTGAAGCTGAATCGAAATCCCACTATTGATGGCGAGGAATCTACGTGCTACTCTGTCGACCCCGTACTGAAATGTATGAAAGACTGTACTCCAATCGAAAAAACTTCAGTAAAGGTTGGCTTCCACTGCTTCCCAAAAGGTATGGTATTTTTCTCCCTCTGTGTGTCATGTACTGCAGGAGCTGTCAGAGCACTGGAAAGAACAAAACACAGCACAGCCACGCACAGACCTGTGTTGCTCCGGCTCCTCTCCGAGCTGCGGGTTTTAATCCCATTAGTATTTGCTAGAACTGCTGACAGTGCTGGCCAGCTAAAAGCTGGTTTAGACAATGGCAGGTAGCATCATCTGAGAAAAACATCTGAGGTGGTGAAAGGGGCAGCGACGATCAATAAAATCACAAAAATAAAATTTGTCGTGTCTTCAGGATCTCCGTAAACCCGAGGTAAGAAACACTGAGTCCTTTTATGCACGTTGCAGCCTGCAATTTTGTGTAGAGCAGGGCAAGCAAGGCAATTGAAAGTCGCTCAAGTAGTGTGACATGACTGCTGTGATTAGACTGCCATGCTATGCCACGGTGCAATACATCAGCAAAAACACATTGCTGGAAGGTTCTCTAGATTGTTCCAAATAGTGGTTTGTTTTTGAAGGTAGTTTATACACACACACTCATGCCCTAGGCTCGGGGGGTGGGGGGGGAAGGCAAACAAAAAAAGTGGGCCTTTTTTTCCTTTGATTTATACCAATTTGTCATGGATGTGATGCACTGTCTAAGACAGGTTCACACTGAAATTATATAAGCATGAGACAAGAATACAACCTGGAACATACAGATATTTCTGGTGTATTCCTTCCTCAATCTTTTAATCAATTAAACATATATACCTTAGAGGGAAACCTACCATTAGGGAGCATCTACTGGAATGGTCTGTTCACTGTGTTAGCCATTGTTGGCCAAATCCATTGTTAGCTGGGATAATCCAGTGTGGTTTCACTGAAGCCAATGGACCCCTGTGTTGAGCAGTACTGGAGAGGGACAGAGTATTTTATGTTTGAATTTAAACAACAGCTGTGTAGAACTTTGTTCGTGTTATTAATATCTGCAATGTGCTGAATCAGCCCATAAAAGCAGAGAGTATCTCTCTGTGACAGTCAACTATCTGCAACAGCCTATTCAACAAGTAGCACAGAGAGAGTGTTAATAGTTGGCTCCCTGAGACGAGAATAGATGCATTCTTTCATGAATAGAAAAACCCACCCGCAACAAAAAAAACCCTTCCAAAATCTTGTTATATCCGTGTTTCACAGATTTCTTTTGTGTATCCAAGTCTGTATCTCTGAAGTGTCATAACCCCAGGCCACTCACTGCCTCAGAATATTAGGCTATAATAAAGCTGTCTCATTCTCTCACAAAACTGTTTGAGAAAAGAGGAAAATCAGAAAAAAAGCTACTGTAGTTGTTGCAGCCACTGCTGCTTTTACAGCAACTGCAGTATTCTCTGGTTCATTTACTGAGGCAGGGACTGGAAAGTCTACTAGCAGCAGTCCTAATCAAGGCTTTAGCTAGTTAGTAAGTTAGTTAATTATCCTGAGGAGGAGGAGGAAGAAAAAAGATTCCATGTCATTCTCTAGCAAGACAAATGCTTTCCTTAGGCTGAAGATCAATAGGAATACGAGGCCAGCCCTTAAAACTGTTCTTTTTCTTCCTTTGTTCAATGACTTGGAGAATCAGTAGAAACAAAATCCTCATCTTTCTCAACCCAGGAATACATATTTGCATACACTGGACAAAGATCTTTTCTCAGCTCTTTGTAGGGGAACTCAGACATGATAGTCTGCTCTTTCAAAAGAGAAAGATCCCATCACTGTCACCAGTGGAGAAAGGCTAAAATGAAGTACAGGAACGCAGAATTTCCCCTGTTGTCCTCAAATCAGCAAGACTGTAGCCTTAGGACCTTGACTGAGGCAGGCATCACTCCAAGTTTAAATCCACATATCAGTTTACATTTCAAACATGCCACAAGGCCAACCCATAGGGATAATAGTTACTCAGCCATGATCCAGTTTGCCAAGGAAACTATTTCCTACATGGATATGAATGTGATCAGACCCACAATATGCCCAAGAGCAAGAGACGTAATGTATATAAAAAACAGAATTCAGAAATTTTATAGCATTTCTCATTTCACAGCCTGAAAACATTATATATATATATATATATATATATATATATACATATTTAAAAGCATCTCCAGCACCTTTGTGGGAAATATTTATTATCCAGTTTATTATGTAAAACCTGTACTTCACATTGGACAGTAATTTAGCCAAGGAGAGTGTTAGCCTTGCAGAAGATAAGTGTTTGATACAACCTGAACCCATAGAGCAGTCTCCAGATTTCCCTGTGACGAGAGATGGCATTTTATAAAAGTACTGTCCAGCTGAGGGATAAAACAAATAGAAGTAAAATTATGAAAGCTCTACCCATTCTCATTATACAAACTTAATCTAAATGGATGTCCTAATATTCTTCCAGATGCAATGATAAACCTCCAACTAGCTAAGAATATTTATTGGGAGGATGAATATCATTATTGCATTTAGATTATTTCAGCATTAAGGGATATGGCTTATTCAAGCTGCTGTTGAGGAAGCAGTGTGGTAAGGTTAATACTGCTACTGACAATGCTCTGCCAGATTTCACAAGATATGGGAAACTTTAATTAGAAGTTTATGAACCTCTGAAAATTCTCCAAAGGGCTTATCCTTCGGGATGAACTTTGACAAACAGTGAGCTGAAATACCCAGTGATATGCAGCACTAACACAAAAAGAGATTGCTGATGTGGATTGGTACGTGGTGGTCTTACACTGACAGCGGCTACCTCCAGCACTTTTACAGCCTGCTGCCTGTTGTCTTTGTGCTTCATGAAATGTAATTCATTTTGGTTTTAGGGGAGTATTAGAGTAATTATATCATGGATGAAAATCCCGCTCCAAGTCAATGAGTCAGTTAGATGTCAGCCGTGAGGGCAGGACTTCATTCTTCACTTGATGAGGGAGTTGACAGCCATCAAAACAGCATTTCACTGAAATGTGTTAATTTGCTTGATGTTAGTTAACAATGGCTTCACTCTTCTGACAGAAACTGCTGTAAGCCTGCTGGAATGGCAGAGGAGCAGCGATAAGAAATCTGCATCTGAGGATGTTGTGGAGTCTGTGGATGCTGACATCGATTGTACCTGCACTGGCGACTGTAGTTAAGCTAAACACTTTACCGTTGTGCTATAGACATACCACACAAATAATTGAATAGCTGGACAGATAAGAAGGGAACGTAATAGCTGTAGTAAAATATTAAGAGAGGTGCTTGAAGGAAATAACCCTACTGCAAAGTCAAATGCATTAGGTACAGTCTGCACTGCTTAATAAATATGTTGTTCATTAAATAAGTATTCATGTGGTCTCTCTTTATTTTTCCCTATCAACAAAACAATCAGGCCAACGATAATATTATACAGAAATTCCGCTGGCTTTTATCTGCGATATAATTACAGCAGTCCTCTCTTAAAATTATATTCACTAGGTGATGAAAGGAAAACATGATTACGGCTACTACTAACATTCCATTGTGCAAAGAATTTCATATTTAGCATACTAAAGACACAGTAAGCATTTGTTTTCTTTTATGTTTTCTGGTAAAGAGCAGAGTCTGTTCTTGGAACCGTTCTGCAAAAAAATACATTTTACTCCCAGCAAGACCATTAGCCTTAGTACATTCTACAAAGGAATGAATTGGACTGCTAGACTCCCACTGTAGCTTTCCAGAGAGCTATAGTGTGTGACACAGTCTCCATTTTCATTTAAATTTCAATGGATGTTCTGTTGCTTCATGAGCTAAAAGTGTGAATAGGAACTTTTCTTTTTTTTTGCTTTACCATCTCCTATTGTATATTTATGAAAATGGTGGCTTCAAAAACTTCAGGGAACAATAATACATCAAGTAGCATTCCAAATACACCAAAAAGTAACATATAGAAAAGTAGGTAAGATAATAGCATCATAAAGCTAAAATAAAGTACAAGCAGGATAGTTAGACTGTGTTTAACCAGTGAAGAGTCAATCTGCTGGCTTTCATTGTGCAGAAAAGGTAATTCCCTCCCACCCCAGGGCACCAGGAATAGGTGACACCTTCAAACTCCAAGCAGTGGCACAACCTCTCTTCACCCCGTGTCACAAATCAGCCGTGCAGTGAACCATGGTATGTTTTCCACAGCAGCCAACATGCTCTTCCAAGAGAAGCCTTAGCGTGAGCAAGGTACTGCTGAACCCAAACGCTGTCAGGAAACTGTCATCAAAGACAATACTTTTCCTTCTACCTAAAAACTGATCTATCAGAAAGATGATTGAAGACTAAATAGTTGAACAATTACAGAATAAGGTTTCACCGTGCTTTTCCCTCAAGAGCAGAAACATGAGTAATGTACAGTACTCCTTTTACTCTCTCTCGGGTTGCAGCTTGCCACCAACTTGGAGTTAGTTAGAAAAGGCCTGGTTGTTCTCCATGTGCAGTGCACACTTCATTACTTCCAGAAGTAAGCCATATTGAGTTTGTTCAAACCAGATGCCTAGTGCATACTTGGGGCAAGCACATTTGCCTCAGTCCCTAAGAATCTCTCCTGAGGATATTACAAAGGGCAAAAGGTGGTTACCTGGCTCTTTTCCTTCTCCCAGCCTTATTTTGGTCTACACGTTGTTGCATCTGAGAACCTTCATGTGTAGTGCCTGGTCTATATGCAAATAGACAGTGCTCTATTCAACAGCTTTTTTTTTCATGCATGTCTCTCCCAGACCAGCAACACGAATTCTTGCCCTGTGTGTTTATTTGTAATAAAGCATTCACAAATACCCCGTACAAAAGCTGTGTTTACTAACTCATCAGAAGTGCTACAGTGCAAAACAGGTAGCCCCAAACAAGAAGGGAGACAAAGAATATTAGAATATTGCATTCCACTTTCCTTTAAAATCACACTAATATTACGCCTGGAGAGCCCTTTTCTTCCTGGTATTGTTTTCACTGTGGCTTATGGGAGATTTGACATTGACATTCATAGGATCAGACTGTCATCTTTAATCCAACACCTTTCTCCTTAATCCTCTTGTTTACAAAAGAGAAACTTTTGCCAGTCAACCACTCCAGATAAGACAAAGGTAGTGAAGAGATGTAGGAGGGAAGAAAAATGAAGTTTCATGCTCAACTACCAGAACAGGAATTTAGTAACAGCAAAGAGAAGCAATTCTGTTCTCAGTAAAACACAGTCCTCTACACAGAAGCACGACACTAATTAACAACGATCAAGCTGGGATGTGCAGCACAAAAGATACAAGCAGCTTAGAAAGGCAAACACCTTCTCCCAGAAACCATTTACAGACTTTTAAAGGCATTGGAAAAAAAACTTAGAAGGCAGAGACTGATCAGCAGTCCCAAATCAGTTTATTCTACAGTGATGATATATAATAATAGTAGATGCTGTACAGCATTAAAAAAGGAATAAGTGTGCCAGGCCAGGTCTGTCCCCACTGAAGGCCCACTTTGGATTTTGCACCAACGAGAAGGTACCTCCAGCACCCCAGCTGAAAGGAGCCACCAGAACTGTTACTGCTAAATCATCATGCCTGGCCAGAGGTATCCTGCCCATGCCAAAACACACGTAAGTCTTCTCCTTAGCAGGAGCTTCTCTCTTAACACTTCCCACTGACTGTGGTGTTCTTGGGCAGTAAAGCCAAGATGCTGCACTTGAGCCCAAAAGACCTAACGAAACTCCTGGCTCGTGCCCTGTCCCACACAGGAGGAAAGAAAGGTGAAAATGCCCCACAGTGCCAGCCCACGGGCAGGGAATTCACTCACCATGACCCCTCCAGTGACACAGGCTGGGCTGGGCTGGGCTGAGCCAGAGGGGAAAGCAGCACTGGCAAAACCCGGGCACACGCCCGTCACTGCCCATGCAGACACAGCTCCTATGAGCTCCATTTCCAAGGGGCAGCTCTCCTTTGTGCCCAGCTCCTGTTCCTTTGTGCCCAGCTCCTGTTCCTTAGTGCCCTCTTGCTGAGACAGCTGAATGTCTTGGACTGACTGAAAGGCTTCAGGGACACCACAGCTGTAAAACCACAGTATAACGAGCGTCAGGAAAGCCCGAGGTTGGCAGTGTGCATGGCAAAGCAAAAGACTTAGAACCGGCTGGTTTTGCCAAAGGAATTAAGGACATTAGCAGTACAAGTGTGAAAAAGCCCTTCTGGAATTTCTAATGCACCACACAGACGTTTCCAACCCATCTGGGAGGATATCTGCAGTCCATATTTAGACTTCATTTGGAAATCATGCCTGTCCTTTCTTATAAAGCAAACCAAAGCTATACACCCAACCCACTATTAAAATATGTGCTACATAGGCTGAGCTTTTATGCATTCTAATTTTCATTCCCACTGCTTCTCAATGACATGAATTAATGAATTCTGGACTTTATTGCAGTAACCAAGTAATATAATCTTGCCATTATGGTACTCTAGTACTGTTAAAAAAAAAAAAGGAGTGTCAGAAAAAAACGCAGGCCTAAGCATAAGCCAGGCTTGAGTCCTAATCCTGCCCTTGCAGCTCTGTAATGTGGTTTTGCATGAGGCTGGGGACTTCTGCATCTCATTTTCTGCATCAGAAAGATATGACTACTTACCTACTTGATGGAGTCAGAAATGCTTATGAATTTATAGTCCCATATGTCTTTTGCGAGTTCTTCAATGATCCTGGAGTTGAAAAGTAAATTTTTCCACTAGATCTCCAAACCACATGAGTATATTTTATTGCTAAGTTGAAGGTTTTCATTTCCAGATTCATCCAACTGTAAAATAACCATACATTTGGAAAAAATCAAAACAATATACTTAATTTGTTCACGGTCAGCTTTGGTTAAACCTTAGTGGATTATTCATAAAAGCCTAGAATTGGATGCTGCTATTACAGAGGGATAAGAAAAAGGCTATTGGAGACACAGCCTTTTGTATCCTAGACAAAGACAACAAACCTTTTGTCCATCAGAACTGGTTCTTTTGATTCACTAATTTTAAATGACACAGTGACTCTCAGGAAAACATGGTCATTCTGCTCCAGAGGAAGGAGCTGCAGTGTGATAGGAAAGGACAAAAAATACTACTATCAAACCCCTCCTGGAAATGAAATGCTTGCTCCACAGCATGAGCATTAAAAAAAAATAACATCTACAGTTCTAACCCCACTGAAGCCAATGGTTAAACTTAACAGAGCTAGGCTTTTACTCAGCATGTTTGAATGAGTTATTAAATGAACTTTAGTTGTCCCTAAAAATAAATGTACTGTGTGGATCTAAGTGCAGCTGATGAATAAGAAACCTCAGGAATCTAGCAAATACAGTAGTTAGGGCTAAAACCAGAGACAGCACAGAAGGTTGCAGAAGAGAGTAGCTATTAGTGGTCATTTGAGCTTTATGTCAAATCTCAAGGTCTCTCGTGCCATCTACTGGCTTTTTTGTTTACTTACAATGGTTTCAACCTTTTTCCTCTAGGTTTATTTATAGGTCTGATAAATTCCAGGTAGTTTTAGATAAATTCTAATCAAGGTTTGGGAGGTGGGTTTTTTCCCTCTAACCTCCACACTTGATTACTATGTGGGGTGGGTTTTTTTCTGTAAGTATATTACAGTTTGGTACCTTTCTGAATACCATTTCACATTGTCCCCAGAGGAAAAAGACATTGCCTAAGACATTCTTATTTCTTTGTTGCTGGATAGGCAGTAATTACACTGCAAGCAGGACTGGAGGAACAGTTTGCTAAGAAAATCCAAAGCTGTTTAAAAATAGTACTTACGGTTCATCCTCAATCAGTGTGAGAAGGTTGTCATTTTGGTACCTGAAAATGCTTAATGTACAAAAAAAAAAAAATCTGGTTATGCCTCTTTTTTCCCTTGCAGTTCATTTAGCTATAATTCCCAGGGAACACTTCTATGTCCAAATATTTTTAAATATGCTTTCAGATGGGATTTGGGAAGCAGAATTATCTATACAGATAGATCTGATCACAAGCTTTCCCTTCATTAGTAGATGTACAGGTGATGTTGTTGATGACAGGCAAGGTTGGAGTTCAGGCCCCAGAAGTGTGAACATCCAAGACCTCTGTGGATTATTTTGGATGACTCCAATTGCCACCTGCATACTGTAGGCAAAGTCAAAACCTTTACAGTAGCAGCAAACTGTGCATCTGATTATCCACAAATACTTGGGTCCTCTTACTGAAGAGCCACATTCTCCACCACCTTTGATGCATTTTATCTTTAGCTAAATTGTGAGTCCTTTGGAGCAAAATACTAGTTGGAGATTTGTACCATCAAACCCCAAGTCCTGCATAAACTCTGCAAGGTCACTATAACAAATACAGTGCTAAACTAGGGTGCTGAAATAATAACCCTCAGGCTTTTGCCATGTCTTTGTTTTGTCTCACTTGGAAAACAGATCACAGTTTCTTTTCATACTGAAGCTTCAGGGCATTCACATGACTCTTAAAATCTTCATGGTAATGATATTAATTTCAAAACAGAGTAAATGGTGACAAGCCATGAAATGTGACTAGCTCCCCTCAAACCTATTTCCATTATTTTTTTACATTTTTTCTTCCATATAGCATCTTAACTTTCGTAAGTAGAAGTAACTCAACATCCCTTATTGACATTATATGAAACAATATTTAAATGCCTTGTGTAAAAGTGGTCATATCTGTCTCTTACATGGTTGAGAATTTACTCTAGCTAGAGCTGCTTTGATGCTTTGTTTTTTACCAGCTGAGAAAAAGGTGATTATAGCAAAAGAAACAGAGCCAAGAATTTGGGCTGAACAAGCTAACACGGTAGAATTCTACTTAAATTTCCTGCTTCTGTTGTCAAAACAAAACTATTAATATTCAAGATCTGTTCATGATTTGGGGGATGATATACAGATTAGATTCACTATGGGCATAAGAGATTAACACGGGTTCAGGCTGGGGCTGGAATTGGCAGACAAATGTTTGTCTCACCATGACATTAACCTGTCTACATTATTGCAGGCTCAGTGCAGATACCTCAGGATCTCTGAATGTTGTTTCACCTTTGTGAAATAACACCATTTCCTTTTGATCTACACCGTGAGCCACAGTGCCCCCATTGTCTCTGGTATGACCACTTGCTGTATTACAAGACCTGACTTCCATGTCTCTGAAGTCAGAGTACAGCGTTCCCCCCGGAGTGATGCACTGAATTCCATCTATTAAGGAGAGCTAAGCACTTAAGGTGTGATATAAGGTATCCTCCCCCTCCAGCCCAACAGCTATCTAGACTATTCAATGGGAAATGCTGCAGAGGTCATCATACACACCTCATTTCACAGGGCCCTGGGTTCCCTGGGAACAGGTTTCCATACCTGAAACCACCTTCTAGGTTTTGACCATTCTGAAACACAGCTGGGGGTACAGTGGGCTGGGGACAGAGTCTTACATCTCAGGTGATTGCTCAACCCATTAAATCATTGTCAGAATATAGGCAGAGAACTGAATGAACATAATCACAGATGCTGTGCTTTTGTGGGGTTCACTGACACAGATTAAGGGGTGTAGAGGGAAGAGCAACTTGTGTGACATTTTTCATGTCTTACATGTGAGAAGGGGCTGAGCCCTGCAGATTTTCCAGCATTTTTGAGCAGAGGCAAGGCTGCCTTTTAGGATGCTGGAGAGCTTTACAGATGATAGACTTTGCTATTTAAAGGTATAGAAGGGAGTATTAAGGATTTTAGTCTTGACTATAAGCACCTGCATTGTACCTAAGTCTTTTTCTTTCCTTTCCTCTGTGAAGCTGGGCATCAGTCTCTGCAACACTACAGCTTCACATTGGAAAATCCTGATGCAACCAAACTGAAACGCTCCAGAGGAATTAATTGGTGACCTTGCCTGACAAATCAAAATAAATCTGGCAGGCAGGTCCCCCCCTTTGCCAAGTGCTCAGCTCCCCAGCTGCAGCCATACGGATAACACCGCTCCCTGGGCCGGGTAAGGTTGCCAGCTCCAAGTCCAGCAACCAGCCAACTCCCCAGCGCTGCCTCCTGCCTTCAGCTTGGCTCTGCAGGCTCCTGAGCGTGCCCAGGGCCAGCTGGTTAGCACCAGGCAGACAGGGAACCTGGCACTGCCCCCACCCTTCGGCCAGCTGGTGGATCGACAAAATGGATTGCTCCACTCATGAGAAACGCTGGGATGCCAACACCCCCTCCTGCACGGAGCCAGGCACCATGTGACAGCCCCAAACTTCCCTGGGACAGCCCCAAACTTCCCTGGGACGTGGATTCTTCCTGCAGCACCTGCGGGCTGCTCTCTGCCTCACCTTCTTCGCTCGGCCAGGGGACACACACAGGAGCTTTTCAGGGGCACTGTGACCAAGTTACTTCATTTATATTGCTGAAAGGACCTGAAGCTCAAAGCATTAACTTTTTGTGCATCATTTGGTATTCCATTCCAGCTTTCCCTCAGTGAGTAGGCACAGACCAGCTGAATTAAAGGTCACAGTTTAGGTTATAGGCACAGGCAAAGCTCTGTGCTTTGTGCTCGACCAAATCTGCAGCTTTACATCAACAAACACCTAGAGAGAGAACCCTGGCCTGACCAAGCAGAGTCATAGCTCAGACTGTAGTAGTGCTTTATATCATGTCAATATAAATATAATTAAGAAGGATTTCTCATTTTGTTCAAAGCTTCTACCACCAACTCTAAGGGCAAATCCTTTATAGTACGAACATTTGAATGTCACCTTCACTCACCTGCTGCACATTTTCAACGTGGTGCTGAACAGTGTTTGAAATGTGTAAGGTTTTGCTCCTCCTGAACTTGTTCCTCTCTTAAAAGTCTTGTTTTAAAGGTGTTTTTTTAATGATTTACATATGCAACTGATTTGTTTTGCGCTTAGATGATCAGAACTCTATGCCTGAATGACCCCACAATAGCAATATAAATATTTTCTGTAATTGTGTCCACCTCTTCACCATTGTTCCAGTCATCAAGTCCCCTTTTAACTGCAGCTCCATATGGAGCAGAAGAGACAAGCAGTGCCACAACAGCTTACATTTGCATAACCTCTGTGCTGCAGACAGTGTGAGATTTTTCACAACTGCTAGCTGGGAATGTATTTGCTTAGCCAAGCTGCCAAAACTCATATTTTAGCTTGGG
The DNA here is from genome assembly GCF_025592945.1 of Manacus candei. Lineage (NCBI taxonomy): Eukaryota > Metazoa > Chordata > Aves > Passeriformes > Pipridae > Manacus > Manacus candei. The sequence continues at coordinate 2,241,144 of NW_026138092.1, forward strand.
AAGTCCTTCATCCACTGTACTTCCCTGTTCCACGAGCACTTCATCCTAAGGCAATCAAGATGGTAATAAATAGTACCTTTTAAAAACCAACAGCCCCAAGTCATGGGTGTTTGGAATACAGATGAAGTGGGATCACCCAAAGTCAGCCCCCTCAGGAAGATACCTGGTAATTTCCGCATTACATCATTCTTGAATTTCATCCTTTTCCTCGACAGTTGCACAAACAGCACGGAAAATATTGAACCTTGCTGTTTTCCTCCACATCAACATGAACTCTGGAAAAAAAAGAAAAACAAGTTTCTTCCGCCACAAAAATGCTGATAGATCTTTTAAAACATCGTATGAGAAATAAAATACATGGCATAGTCTGCCTTACTTTTCTAATGACTCAAGTCTGAAAGCTGCAATAATTTTTCTGAATGACAGACTGAGAGGTTTTCTTGCCTGGTGATCACACAGCAATTTCACAGCTACTGGGTTTCATTACCCCCTTCCCTCCCCAAAAGATTTCCTTCATATGAAAAGACCTTTCCTACTTTAAGTTCTTCTCTTTGCCTGAATTCTTCATTATGCTATTTGTAGGGCTTATTTTTCCCTCGTTAGGCAGTAAGCAGGGTTGTCATGAAAGCACTACATAATCAAGTGTGTCTCAACAAGCTGCACAGATTCCCACAGCAAACCCCCAGGAAACCCAACTGCAGCCCCCTCTGCTCTTACCAGCTGCTGCTGTGCTTGTCTTCCAGATAAGAGACTTGATGATCTCTTCTATGGCCTTGCTCTTGAGGGAATGGAGCAGCAGGAAAGCAGGTTTACTCACACTTCACCCTGACTTCTAGGGGAGAGGAAGCCTTCCCTGTGCAGTTATATGCTCGCAGTAGAGGCTGATAAATAAACCAAACCATAAATCAAACAACAGAATTAAATAAAATCCATTAGTGGTGTTTTCTGCAGAGGCCCCTCTTGGCTGGCTCCTGGGGGCCCATCAGCTGCAAACTCGCTGCCACTAGAGGGCAAACGTGACCAAGCCATTTAACAAAATTAATCCCTCTGCATTAATACATAATCAGGTTTAATTATGGCTAATTTTGTGAGAGGAAGCCTCTTTGTCTAACTGCAACTTCAGAAAAGATAGAGTAATGGCATCTTCTACCAGAGACGTCGATGTCAGACGCACTAAAAATATTCACAGTTGGAGCTCTGCCAAAGCACATTGCCACTTCATTACACATGTCCCTAAAAACTTTATAACTGAGCATGTCAAACGCTTTTCTCAAAAATTGAAGTAAAAACATGGTATCTGTATTGATGTTATTCAAACCAATACCGATGAAAACAAATTAGACATTGTTCACCTTGTGGAAAAGAATTATTTTGAAAAAAATACATTCACAGGAACCAGTCAGAAGGTTTCCAGAAAACTGTTGAGATCCTGCTCTAGGTGTCTGCTATTAAGGGAGGAGGTGATACAATGAGACATCTAGACTGACTCCCTCTAAAAGGCACTTGCCTGGCTTTCATCTCCTTCTGAATGAGCACATAGGCAGCTCAAGTCTCACTCAATAACTCTTCATAATGGCTTCAGGGTCTGTATGAGGAGTTAGTCATTATCACATAATATGGGCATTTAGCTATTCAACTATTCGAGATACAGAGGGTAGTTTCCAGTGTAACAAAGTGAAAGGAAGAAAGTAAAGAGCGCTGTAACTGAAGATGTAATTTAAACTGTGAGGACGAAACAGTATTTGTTTGATAATTTCTGGAGAGATTTGTGCAGGTGATTTTCCTAATGGAAAGAAATTATGGGTTTAGAAAGATCCTGCAGTCGTACAAGCCTGCAGAATTGGTATCAAAGTTCAGAAGCTGGTGAGTTTGTTCTCCCTTTAATGTAAGCAAGGCAATATTTTTCTATAAAGGGAGGTCCAGCTTCCTAACTGCAATGAGATGCAGTCTCTGGAGCTGCATTTGCCTCTGGTATCAGGAAGTGTGACGCCCCAGCATCAGGATTTTACAAAGATTAGCCCAGCAAGCACATAAAATGTCAAAAGCTACAGGAAATTTTCAGCATTTTCCTTCAGCTCCTCAGAAGGAAAGTTGTCAAAGTAGCTGTCTGCTAAACATATCATCTGACTCACTATAGAAAGAAGGATGTCAACACTGCATGTCAAATCCAACACTGAGATATATTTTTTAATGGGCAGGATCTGACTTAGACAGATCCCAAATCTCTCTGCAATTACCTACATCTGTAGGAAAGGCACAAAAGGATTTATCTTAAAGAGCTCTCAAACTGTTTTCCAGCCTTGCTTTTTGTGACAGAAGCAAAGTAAAAATCTTGGGAAAATATTTCCAGAGGCATTGTTTGAGGAGACTGTAAGTGTTAGTTGCTTCCACGCCTTCACACCAGTGACAGTGCCACTTGGGTGCAGTTTGGACAATGACATTTGCTCTCAACCTTTCCTAGGGGTTCTCACATGAGGTCCAGCCCTCTGTCAGCACTCAGACACCACGACACACAGCAGCTCTCAGGACAGGCTAATCTCATCTGCTACTACAGCCTATCACCTTCAGAGAAAGTGTTTGGGATAATGCAATGTGAAGTACAGCAGTATCATCCTTTTTTTGTGTGTGTGTCATCTTTACACCTACACAAGGTATGTACAGAGCCCTGGTGTGCCTTTTTACAAAAATTTCATGAATGTCCAAAGAGGAGGGAAAAAAAAAAAAAAAAAGGAGACCCAAGCCTTTATGATTCAAGCAAATTTTTTTGCCTTTGCAACTATTCTCTGCTGGGTTAGATTCACCAAACCTTCAAAAATGTGCTTTGGTGGCCCAGGGAACCAAAATTCTGGACTGGTTTCACAAGTACTCTTTGTGGAATCTTACATGGAACACTGAGGAACTGCTCCCAGTAAAGCCAGCAGAGTGAAAGTGTTAGGAAACAAGACTTAGTGTTGTGCTTAGCCAGCACAGCTCACTTCTTTTCTCCTTCTTTCCCTAATTAGACATGAACATTCAAAATAAAAAAAATAACATCTCAGGGGGGTTTGTAGAAGGTGATTGTCTGAAAACGTATGAACAAGATTTTCTTCCTTCTAGGGGAATCCTCAGCTGGGTGGGTAAACTCCTGCCCTTCTGGACTGGGCTGGATGCAGCAAGTCATGCTGGCCCTTACTTTTCCTAAGCTTCTTTTCTCCTTCTCTGCTATCATCAGACAATTTTTTCTTTAAGGAATATTTACAATTTCAGCATATCTTGATTTTTTAGAAGGGAAAAAAGACTTTGAAGTGTCACATGCCTTATGGCTTCAGAGTATGGTGGGACAAAAGGATGGCAGAAATGGAGTACAACTGCATTCTGCTTCTCAGTTGATGTGCTTGGGTACATGGCCTGAGCACCTTCCTCAAGAAAAGGGAATGTTTTCCTCGTTCTACAGGAAGGGATAATCTGGTGCCAAACAAATGGGCAACCTTCTAGGAACTGCTCCCCAAGCAGCCTCCCTGCAATTGCTTCTGGTTGAAGACCGCACAAGGATTCAGTTTTTCACAAAGGCATTAGGTAGAAAAGCTTTAATTATTAAAAGAGTGTGAATTAAGCAGACACTGTGCTGCACCTACAGTGCCTTGGTGAGAAGGCGCTCTGTAAACAGAATTATTATTTCATCAACACAGTAGACTCCTCACTTAATGGCTCACTAACTGGGCCAGAGATGAGATTCGATGTGAAGAAATCAATGACTCAAAGCAAGAGATTCAGCAAATATGAAACACCTAGTGCTTAGCTCTTAGGATTGCATATTGTCTCCTGTGGAAGTGACTCGTATCATGCAGGGAGAAAATAACACTCCTGCTGCTGCGTCCAGCTGTATCCATAGGAGATAAGACTGAACTGGTGCTTGCCAGCACTAGAGTCCCATACTTTAGGGGGGCTTTATTTGCTTTTTGGTGTTCTCCTTCTGTGCTATATCTTCTAAATTAATAAGCATTGCTACTTCACGTTTCCAAAATGGTCTTACCGGTATCTTTTTTTCTTTTTGTAATTCACGACACGAAAGTCAGTATTTCTCAGTAATGGTAGCCTTGTTTTGGTGTCCACCAGATGTACCCATCAATCAGAATGACTCTGCTGTACCGCAGAGCAGGAGCACCAAAGGGCATCCTGCAAAATTAAATGGGGAGAATAATGAAGTCCTTCACAATTCCTCTCTGTTCTAACCATTATAACAACTCAGGAGAGCAGAGAAGATATTTTCAACATGTGGCTATAGGTGCATGACTCTTCTTCAGACAGCTGGCTAGAGGGTAAATGGCAAGAGCAATAAGTATCTATCTCTCCTCCCTGGGAGCGAACATGATTCATGGATGAAGAATACTTTATTTTCCTACTCACCAGCATGCTGAGGCTTTACTGTGAAATTACTTCTCAAGTTTTCCCCTTCTCTTCAGTGTTAATTTAGGGATATAAAACTCACCACACTGGCTCACTTTTTACTGAAGTGATTTCAGCTTCGCTTCCAGATTCTCAGGGAAAAATCTCAGCTTTACATTCATCAGCTCCTAATGAAAAACAGCGAACCCGACTCTGCAAAGAAAGGTTCTGGTGTAGTCAGGAGTGTCTGTGGAAAGAGGGAGAGGTGAGTTAAACTGCAGAGGAAATCCTTCATTAATAGTGCCAAAGGACTGTACAAAACCTAACTAATTCTCTGAACGAAGGAAGGATTAATATCCCATTTTATGGGGAGGAAAGTGAGATAACAGAGCAAACACCCAGGAAAATTAACAGAGCGGATCGCTGCAGCTTCAGTTCCACATCCATTCCCACGGATGGAGAGCCAAATGCGGGCAGAATCTCTTCTGTTGGAATGGCAGTTTGTTTATTTGTTGCAATAGAAGGAACAGCCCAGCAAAATTTCACACAAGCAATTTTCCTCAGAATATCCCATCATTTCTCATTTGGATTTTTTTCCTCTCAACATGCACCTTTACCAAACAGGACAGTCAACAGTTAACGTGACAGAGAACAATTATAAATTGCACAGAACTGTGTGGAAACCAGACTGACACCTTTCATATGCTTTTAAAGGTGATCTGTCTTTCTGACACACCTTTCTGGCTGCTTTTTGTAGGGTGGAATAATGCAGCACAGAAACACAGCTTTGAAAAATGGCAGCTTACAGTGCCTTCCTCGAAAAAAGCAATAACCTTTTTCTACATGTAATTGCACTAAATTCACCAAGAGCACATAATGGACAGGAATACAAAATGAATCACAGCATTTCTATATGAAACAGCTGTTCCATGAACTGGCCATGATGATTTTTGACTATACGACTGCATCTGTAGTTTGGAAACAATTAGCCAGAAGCAATTATTTATCTTGGGTTGTCACACTTGTTTTATCAGCTCTTTAGGGGGTTCTCTTGTAATCATAGAACTTGCAGAGCTGAAAAAGCAGGATTTTCCTACTCCAGTTGGACCAAGAAATAAAACGCAAATCAATGACAGCATGTTTAAATAAAATTTGTGCGATCCAATTTCATCCATCATTCTCTTCCTCTCCTTGTTAAGACAAAAACACTACATTCTCTCAAAGACTCAGGAGATCTCAAAATATATTTAGTAGTCACACCAGTATACTGGAATCAGGAGAATGCAAATAAATCCCATTCTTCATTGCCTCATACTTTCCACTCCTCTAATTTGCAGTGGTAAATTTGAAATCCGAATAGTCTCATTTTTCAGAAAGCTCTGAGCACTCCCGGGTGCCTTTTGCAGCCACTGGGACGTGCAGCTGTGACATCCAACACCTATGCAAATCTGGGCCGAGTTATCTGCAGTGACACAACTAATGCAGCTGAGAAAAAGAGTTGCTTTGCCATCTCACCAGGGAATGAAATCTCTGTAGTGAGCTGCTGGCTCTGTTAGAGGTAACTCCACCACATTACAATAATGTAAGCAGCCTTAGGAGCAGGCTAAAAGTTATTAGGAGGTTGATTTTCAGAGCATATCAGGAGAGGATATATGGCACCGCTGTGCATTCAGGAAATCATGTTCAGGTTTTATAAACCACAAATGCAAATAAGGCCTGGCAATCCTTATACTAGGAACACATAAATAGATTTAGCATGTGCAAACCATTGTGTAGCTCAACTGGAGAATTAATACCATCCAGGAACAGATATGCCAGAGGAGTAGGAAGTTTCTCAGTGCCCAGGACAGTCATATCAGGCTTTCTAATTTCACATGGCTGAAACAAGAACCAAGACACAAATGTTGTTGACATTAGACATCATTTTGCAGGACATCCTGAGCAGTTAGCCAAGTGCAGCATAGCTGCACAAAAGAACTTGTTGTCACTTGTTATTAAGTTATCTGGCTGCTTAGGTACGGACCACAGCCTCTGGACAGTTGCTCTGAGTGCTCAGTTTGCAAGCTATAAGCATCATTTTTCGGGGAAACTAGTAAGAGCGAGACTGCTCAAGTATGTATTAAAAGGCTGTTTCCTTTCAGAGCTGAATTCAAATTTGGGCTCACGCAGTTCTTTCAAAATTAACTCATTTGTTTTATCTATAACCTTTTTTCTCCTTTTTTTTTAAGAAGCATTTTTTGAACATGTAAGCAGACTAGGGATCTGATCATGTTTTCCCTGCTGACATATTCACCAGCCTCCTGTGCTGAATCCTGATTCACTGGGTGCTGCCCCCACTGCCAGGCTTGTGCCCCTAAACGGTGCCAAGCACTGCTCCTGCTCTCACTGTGCTCCTGCTCTCTGGGCACAAATCCTGTTACAGGAAAGGGGCTCTGGGTGCAGCTGCCATAGGTGCACAGGACAGGCAAAGAGCTGAAGTGCACCTCATCCTGAATGCTGAACACGAATACTCTGCCTCACAGCTCGGGGGGTAATGAAAACTGAAGACACAAAGGGATTTTGCACTAGATTTCTGAAAAATCCAAGCTGAGCTGACAATCTAAGCACTTCTCTGTCAACAAAGGCTGCTTGGGATTTACAAACTAGCTGTCCCTCCTGAAGAGTCTGATTTATTTGGTATGCTTTGAGCAGTCTTAATGTATGCCAAGTCTTTATTCACAGACATGGCCTTTTGCATAATACCCGAGTAGAGTATTTGCTCAGGAAGTGGTAGACCTGAATTCCAGGCTTTTCTCTGCAGAGGGGGGCTGAAAGCCCGGCTTCCACCTCCTGCAGGAAAATGCAGAGCCCACAAAGAAGCACAAACCTGGATCCGATAGAAGAGACCTGGGACCCGGATTCTGCTCCCTGGGATGTTCGAATATCTAACATTAGATGGCATCTGGATTAAAAAACAAATACAAGCCAGAAATAATCAAGGACACAGAGGCTGGGACCAGGAATACATCAGTCTTGGCCAAGCTCCATAATCACTAGGTTAGATAATGATGCCAGTCCTCTTGGCAGATCTTATTTGCAACGTGCTAGTGCAATTATATTGCTTCAGTTCTGCAGCAGCTTGAATGTCTCTGCACTGCCCCTCCATGGCACAGTGCAGTCACACTTTCTTCTCTTTTCCTGAATTAGTTTGGTACAAGCTACCTTTCCATTCCCTGGGTCAGAGACAAGTTATCTGTAATCGTAACATTAATGTAACTACTACTGCTTCACTATTATTATACATTTCTAAATTGGGATTGTACATATCCTTGTATCCATGGCATTGCTTGCACCTGAAACAAGAATCTTCCCCATTTAATTCCAAAGATGTTCCATGATTACAACAGTCAACCATTCAATTTGGGCATCATCCCCTGTTTCAAAAAATATTTAAATAGGTTGCACCTAAAGAAGAGCAAAATCGAGAATCTCCTATCCAGGAAAAATAACATAGAGTATTTTAGAATAAATATCCTCAAGATTTTAGAGTAAAGATGATTTGACAAGGAATAGTATGTTATAATTCATCTGCCCTTGTCTTTATTAACACATCTTACCCTCCCTACAATGGGAATGAGATTTTCTGACAGCAGCCCAAGATCAGGGAGCATGCAAGAGGCACTGCTTCATTCCTCCTCCATGGATGGAGCTTTTGCTGTACAAAGCTTTCTGCCTCGTGCCCAAAGTGCCTGTGTGATGGAAAGGACATTTCCCCTGGCCTGAAGTGGCTCTGAGTTTTCAAGAATCCCACACCAGCTTTCAAGAATCCCACCCCTGACTCTACTGATCCTATGGGGTATCAGGACACCCAAGACTTAAATACCTTTACTGCAGGCATAAAACATCTTCCATCCCCTCAGAGAACGAGCCCTCAGCTCCTCTCTGTGCAATATCCCATCTAACTGAAGCACTTTGGGCATAGGTGCACTCAGACCTGCAAGGCACTTGGATTTCACAGGCATGCACAAGTACCTAAAATTCAAGTATCAAAGACACCTAGATAACCTCCTAGGAGAACATGAGTCCACTTTAGTCAGTTCTCAAGACAAGCCACTTGCCCAACCACAGTCATAAGTGGTTGTTGCAGGGTCTGACTGCCACACAAGTTATCTCAGTGTCAGACACTTGCAAAGAGCCAGGAGTTACAGCAGTGCAACACTAAAAGTGGGTCACCAGAGTTTTTTGACATTACCCTGCCTTTGACTCACAGCCCACAAGATTTAGATCATTTCCAAGGAAGTCTGCCACACTGAATGTGCAGTTTTTAAAACCTGATGTTAAGGCTGGGCTATTATTGTGCAGCATGTGCTGCTTGCACAGCAAGATGAGAGACTCGTTTCCAGAATGAGGGTCAAATTTATAAACCTGCACACAGTGCAGTGTCTCTAATAGGATTTTTTCCTTCACACCTTCTCCTGTTTAATGCAAAGTGAAATTCCATTTCATCTTTAGTAAACCTTTCAGCTGGAATATAATTTTGGCTAATAAAACCTCCATAAACACCGTCATTTTTATTATCTATGACTGCAACAGTCAGACCTTGATAACAACACTTGGCATGACTGGCAGCAGCAAGGTAACCATGGACACTGCTCTTATTAAGAAGAGATAAAAAATTGCATTTCAGTAATTTAGAAATACTTCTTTTCTCTTCAAAGGGAAAGTGGAAAAAAAACCATTTACAGATATATTCCCATGTCAGATACCTTGCCTATTATTAATAACATTAATATTGTTATAGTTTTAAATGTGGTGTTTGGAAACACCAGTCTAAGGTCAGGGTTACTGAAGTCAGACAGAAAGGATGGTCCTTGTCGCTCAAGAGTTGGAACAAACAAGACAAACGAGTAGAAGAAAATTGGGTTTATTTCCATTTTTAAGATAAAGGGAAAGAAGCACAAGAAGACAGATCTTTAACTAGTCTCATGGACTTTGTCACCTCTGAAAATACTTCTTCTGTATCCATTAAGCATAACAAAGGCTTCAAAAAGTACTGGACTAGTCAGTCCTGCACAAGTAAAATCATATCCATGTCCTCACTAATCTTTTGCATTACTTATAAACTTTTTATAGTCGTATTTTAAATAACAGTTTCTATAAAAACTGATCACAGAGCAGACTCTTGTGTTGACATTTTTATGGTCTACAAAAACATCTCAAGTTCTGGAATTTCAGCAAACTGCAGCCCTTAGAGAGCACATTAATTTTATCTGTGCATTTTCCTGGCCAACTTGCCTTTTCCTCATTGTGCATGGGTGTCAAAAACGGGTATTTGGGTTGACCCAAATCAAACCAGCTGTTGGTTTTCTTGTTTGAATTATTTTTCTATCACACACTGCTTTTGCCCTTTGCCCTTCTCCATACTGACAGCTTTGCCAGAATAAATCTTTGCTGTTCAGCCAGATGCAAAAACAAGCCACAAACAAGGTTATTGTCCTTTTTTGGCTAGGTATGTGTAGCCCAGACTGCAAAGTCCTGACTGGTGTGTCAGGCTGTTTTCATATCTCTTATTCTGTATTCCAAAAGGTATCTCTGAATCATTAGGTCATCTACCTGTAAATAAGCCAAAATTTTTATAATGATGCTAAAAAATAAATCTTCGTGTGGCAGGATGCATACACTTTGCCTCAAATATGTACGACATCACCTCCTCTCAGTCCCAGACAATTTAAAAGATTTCCTGAGCAATCTAAATCCGGGCAGAATAAATATGATACAAAAGATATAAAAGGCAATAAGCCTGTAATTCATGGTAGGCCATGAAGTGCTCCCTAACACTGGTTGTTTTGAAATTACTTCTGTCGCGGGGGCGAGCAAGTGTCTGTGCTCTCACCTGGAAACAAAGACTGAATTATTGTCTCTGATGTCGGGGGAATGTTTTAATTTCTTGTGTTACTGTCACTTGAAAGTGTGTCCCCCAGGCTGCAGATGGAGAGACAGGGCTAGGGTTACATTCCCCATGGAGTTATGTGCCTGAACTCTATCTCAAACTCATCACTGGGGGTCTCACAGATGACTTCTTAAATACCAAGAGTTGGGTTCAGCTGTTCAGTGATAGATATCATTGTGTGTTTCTTGAAAATATTGTGTATAAGGGCTACTTCTTTGGAAAATTAGGTTTCTTCACACAATATTTGCTTCTAAAGGAGGGTCTTTTTCCACTCTGCACAAACTGGGATATATCAGGTTCATTATGTCCCATCCCTTCTTAACACTACTACTGGAGAAAGAATGGGATTTTCACTAAGATTTTAGCTGATCAGAGAATGGGATGTAGAAAAACCCTCCCTGAGATGGCTGAAAATGTCAGACATTCCCTATGGTCACTAAGTTTCAATAGGGAAATGAAAACACCAGCAGCTTGAAGAGGCAGAAAATCACAGAATGAAAAAGAGATTCCCAAAATGAGATGGCTTTCACTGTTACTGGTTGCACAGGAAGAAGATACATTATCCTGCTTCATCAGCTTGGTAGCTGGGTGACAGTGTGTTTACATCCAGCCCAGTCTAGACAGGTAACATGATAAATGTTCTAGAGGGTTACACCTTGTTTCAGTAGCTCAAACCTAGTAAAAATCCACCTTCACAGTATGTTTAGGCTTCAGAAGCACGAGAGGGTGACTGAATGTTTGCACTGACTTTTTCTGGCACGATGCTATTGCATAGCTGGGGCTTTTCTGAATAGAGATCAATATTACTTGTACAGTCATTTTATAATAAACTATGCAACATGGCAAATCTTCTCAGGTTGTATAAGAAAATATTAAATTACATTACTTAAGAACACGTGGTGCTAAGTAACACCTGGTTTCTTCTCAGCAACACTGTTAAATATATATAGAACGCAGTTCTTTACATGTTCGTTAACACCTCACTCACAAGTAAGTAGCTGTGTAAGCACAGGTAGCAAAGTACTAACACCTCAAAAGTCAAGAGACCCTCAGGAGGACGGAGAGAGAAGCCCCATCCATTCAGACCCCATCTCTCCCCACCAGAGGGGACAGCACATGGACAACAGCATAATACTTAGAGCTTCACTTTTTTGATTCTTATTAATTAAAAAAAACCCTACATTAAAAATGGGGAAAATAAACATATTAAAATATCTTTATTGTCTTCAAGGTACTGTAATTTTTAGATAATGTTAGTCTCCTAAACTTTAGGTCGTGCTAAGTTTTTTCTCTCTACTTCCATATTTTTCTCCTCAGCTACAGATCATGCATTTCCCCCATCTTTTGCTTCTACTTCAAGTTTGATTTTTCCTAGGGATGAGTTTGTTCAGCAGCAAGCAGGCAGTCATTTTAGCTTCTTTATTCCCATTATCCCCCATTCTCTTCTGTGGATTTAAAGGATACACCTAAGGTGAGTTGAGACACTATTCATAAGATCTTTCTGTCCACCCCCACCCCAATAACAATAATCAGAGACAAGGTGTCCTTGTTCTTTCCTTGCTACCAGAACATTCAGGATTGACAACTCTATACCGAGATGCTCAGTTAATCATACATGTTCTGCTGGAAATTATTACCTTTATTGCAAAGCTGTGTATAGATGGAATTAACTGCTCATCTTTGCAATAAAGAATGTGCTCTTCTGTAAAATAATTACTCCATTATCAGGTCTGCTTTAAGTATTGTGAAGTTGCTAGTCATTTTTTCCCATTCTGTGAGGTTTATAAAGAGAACCTGAATTTCCAAAGTATGGGATTTAAGACTATCAATTATTTCCCTCGTGGATCCCTCCCTTTCCAAAAGAAAATAATCCCTTCTGAAGGAGGTGTCATTCTTATGACAACAGAAGGATTGCAATATCACACTTTCAATGAGAATGCTAGACCTGATTCAAAGTCCAAAAATTTGAAGTACATGAAAAGTATCCTATTAACATCAGCGAGCTGCACTTCAGCTCTACTGAACAAAAGCTTCCCCTCACTTAAAGTCCTGCTGATAGCTGTCAGGTCCTTGAAAGTTTTGACATCCTGGTTCCAGTTACATCAGCTCCCACAGTAAGATTTATGCAGGGTTTCTGCTCATCTTCACTGGTTAGGTCTATTCAAGCCCTTCTTCCTTACTTCAGAAACAAAAAAAAAAAAAGCTTATCTTTTAAGAGTGTGGTAAAATGACAAGGATTATAAGGATGGTGCCACCAGTAATACCCAAACAAAGTCATAGCCCTTTTAAGATACATAGATTTTTTTTTAAACCACAGACTTTCCCTCACACCTTGCAATCCACGTGATACTAAAACTTGAAAGAAATTACCGTTGTATAATTACCATTTCCTGCAAAAAAACCCCCACCACCGAAATAACTTACAATTCTGAGTGTTAGATGTAGCTGAGCTCATTTACGCCTTCAGAAACATCAGGAAGTTTTTTTTTTATTCAATGAACACTCTTGAGAACTGATGGGCTAAACACAGCTTCCCTGCCAGGTGTACTCTTTTATGAAATAAAGCATCACAGGAGCATGTCAAGAAAAAACAAAATTAAGACGCTTACGAGTGCCGAGTGCAGACAGAAGAGAAATAAATGCTTTGGGACAAGGACACAAAACAGGAAATCCAGCCAGGAAAATGACAGTTAGGTAACAGGCCGTACAAATAAGGCAGATAAAGGAAAGAAAATAACATATGTACATTGTCAGGGAAGGTGTCAGATATCCAATCCCCCACAATCCAACCACTTCCATTCTTTTGCATCCAGAATCGTTATTGAAAAATTGTTTCATTTAGACATGGAAGCTAAAACGGAAATCATGCTGAAAACAGAACTGCATTGGAAATCGTCCCAGTCCAACTGAGTACTGAATATCTATCCCCTAGAGGAGAAAAAAGGCCTCAATCAAGGCTAGTCCCAAAACCACAAACTTTCAACTCTCTCTGCTCAAAGGCAGCAAACAGCAATAACTCAACCCACATTACCCAAAGCTGAAATATTTTCTCCGCCTGTGCCCAGAAAGAAGAATCACGGTAAGAGATACCCGGCGCTTTCCACAGAGGGTTGATTTTTGGCTCGCTGTGATCCATAAGTTACAGTGCCCCAGGCTTCCCCCCACCACAGCAGGCAGGGCCAGGACAAAACCAGCTGAAGCCAGAAAAGCCAAGCTGCAAAAGCAGCAGCAGCTGCAGCACTAAACCCCCCAGCCAGGCCCACTGACCTCGCCAGCGCGGGGGCTGAGCCCACACAGTCACACCTCGACCACCTCCAGCTCCCGTGGTCCTGGTGCTGCAGAGAGGGAGCAGCAACAAGGCTGGGGAAGGGACTGGAGCACAAGTCCTATGAGGAGAGGCTGAGGGAGCTGGGGCTGTTCAGCCTGGAGAAGAGGAGGCTCAGGGGAGACCTCCTCACTCTCTGCAACTCCCTGACAGGAGGGGGAAGCCAGGTGGGGGTTGGTCTCTTTTCCCAGGCAACCATCAGCAAGACAAGAGGGTTGGGTCTGCAGCTGTGCCAGGGGAGGTTTAGGTTGGAGATTAGAAAGAATTTCTTGCCAGAGAGAGTGCTCAGCCATTGGAATGGGCTACCCAGGGAAGTGGTGGATTCTCTGTCCCTGGAGGTGTTGAAGGTGAAACTGGATGTGGCATCAGTGCCATGGGCTGGGAACCACAGTGGGGTTGGATCAAGGGTTGGACTTGATGATCTCAGAGGTCCCTTCCAACCCAGCTGATTCTGTGATTCTGTGTTGGGATGACATTGCAGCCAGCAAGGAACACCCCCATGCTTTGGAGCAAGGGGTCTTTCTGGACATGTTGGCCACGGCGTTTTCCGGACAGTCACCATCACTTTGAAGGACACGCTGTTACCTGATCCCAGGTGGATGCCTCCTGCTCCTCCAGCTCATTAATGCCAATCTCCTGTACAATAAATAAGCCTGGTAGCTGGTCTTCTCTGGACTCTCCTGGATGATTTATGCCACCAGCTTGCAATAAGTCATGCTGAAGTTTCTCTGACCTAGATTCACTCCAACGTTGTAACTAGTTTGGTGACTTCTTTCCAGTCTTTCAAATCCATTATTCAGCAAGCAGGTGCTGATGATGCACTTTCAGCCAGGTTGCTTTCATCTTTCATTTTATTAAATGCAAATTGGATTTGAAAATGAAGGCGGACACTGCCTGTAATCATACTGGCAGGTAACAGTGTTACTCAGCTGTCAACAGAATTCAGCCTAAATAGATCATGGCACAAGAAAGAAATTGTATCAATGACTTTGCTTGTATTTAAATATTACATCAAACCCATACTGTCACAGGGGACAAAAAAGTGAGCACAAGTTGCAAACATAGCACTCATTCTATATCCTTCCTCTTTTCCCTTCCTCTTGCTCCTTAGCTAATCCAAGGGGAGTTATTACAGCATGAAATCTGTGCATTGTTTGCCAAAAAGGTGGCAGGATGATAATAAACCAGACAGCACCAATGCCACGGGGTCCCACTTTATATTAGTGGTTTAGATAAACTAATTAATTAAAATGTTAAAAGCATGCTTTATACATAGATACTTCTCAGTTCCTGAGAGCTAAAAGTAAATCAATATAAACCACTAGGTACAGACATAGATTGTTGATACTGATTTGCTTGTCTGTATGTTATTTGTAATAAATAACACTACCGTCTGCTTTTGTAAAAGCAACTATTAATAATTAATCAATTCCAATAACCATTTCTGAACTACATCCTTACTTAAAATATAAGCCAGCTGTGGCACAATCAAAAATGTCAGTGAGTATTAACCAGATTTCAGCAATTAATTTGATGAGGTCTCATTCGTGCATTGGACAGCGTTAATTTTTCTCTACCTTTGCTAACATTTTAATACCAAGGAACAATGCTCAATGGTTTTTGCTATTAATATGAAAATATGCTGAGGCTTTTGTTAGAGAGTGTAGTAGATATTATTAGATGGATGTTTAACTGTATTGTTTTGCAAAGGGGAAATTATTCCCTACAAGGAGGAAGGTAGTGCAGCTACAATCCCTCCAAAGAACAGACCAAACCCTCTGAAATATTTCAGCACAGGACACAGCATTTAGCACAGTCACGGGCTGAAAAATCTTGTATTTTCTTTAAGTGGGGACATTTTATTAACAAGTGGCAATGTCATAAGAAGATGGGAGGGTTAAACATCTGGCCTGAGATCTGGCAAGATTCACCCAAAGCTTTGGGTGTGGAGTCAGAATCATTCCTGACATGTCTCATTTATTCTGTTCTCCTGTGCAAGCACCAAAGTCTGTAGTCAAGTGTCTAATTGTCTCACTTCAATTGCAGCAAGCAGCTTTCTCACCCACTAGAGCTGCAATTTTATGTGCTCACCACTTACTACAAATGCTGTCAGAAATGGAAATGATCAAGTGGGAAAAATACTTACATTCTGCCACCCTCCCAGTCAAATGAAAAAGCAGAAGGGAGTAGATAATCCCAGGGGATTAGAAAGAAAGGGGACTCAGCCTCTTGCCTTGCCTCTCTCCCAGTCAAGACACAAAACTCAGCAGCACAGTCCAGTCACATCAAGCTCCCCTCATACCCAAAGGATTTCAGAGGTGGCTGCTGCCCTACCCAGGGCCACTGAGTCCTCATCCCTCAGCACAGGTGTCCTGAGAGAACTGCAACCAGCTTCCTCCATCTGCAGGGGAAAAGTCCAACTAGACGGACAAAAGTCACCACGAAGCCAAGTCCTGCAAATTGAACTCACACTCAAGGATCTTTACCCCTCCAAAAGCTGCAGAAGTACGACAAAATGCCCGCTCAAGGTCTCACACACACCTATGCTGACAGAGTCCCGAGCAAGTTTGGACCCAGGTGTTCTGCAGTTGAAGAATGTTGATTGTTGCAGGGGGAAGAAGTCAATTAACTTTGCACATATGCATATCTATCTATCTATCTTGATATGTGTGCTTTCATCTAGAGAAAAATATTTATTTGAACTAATTCTAATCTCAGTTTCTTAAGGGTTTCTTTTTATTACTTTTATTCCTTACCAGGCAATTCAAGAACATAAGAAAATGTGCTGTGTACACTAATAATATACCTATATCCAGTGTGCTTTCTACATGGCTGTGTACTCCACCTCTAACAGAGAGCCTCAGTGACTCAGCACCACAAGAAAGCTCACCAATATCTCTAATTACGTTCAAATATTTGCGTGATCTGCCAGATAGACGCAAGAAAGCCTTTCGTTTTTTTAAAATTACAAATTCTTAAATACATTTAAACGCCACAACTCAGCTCACAATCCTTCTACTGTGTCAGGGACACACTTCAGTGCTGAGGTCTGGCCCACTGAGCAGCACCTACTTTCCCAACTGATGCAGAGCAGCCAAAGGGCTCTACCGTGATTCAAACCACGAGCACGCAGCAGAGGGCACTGTGAAAGCACCACGGCTGCAGCCCTGCACAGAAAGAGCTAGAAAGTGTCACACACGTACACACACATGCCCAGGAGACACGTGTGCCACCCTCACTGATGCTGCTCTCTCATTTCCTCTCCTGGAAAGGTGACGGTGCTTCCCCCTGGGAGCAGACATCCAGGAGCCAGGCTGGTTTATCCCACCACGCTCCCAACAACGCAGCCAGCTGAGTTGTTACTGATGACGCCATAAGGTCCATCTGTTTTTTTCTTATTTTTCTAATTTTATAAGCTTTATAAGTAGTTGTATAAGTAGAAGTAGATTTTAGAAGCAGCAGCCCTTATTCCTCACCCTTTAGCACAGTAGTTTACACATTCCCTACCCCATCACCCCTTTCTATGTTCCCCATATCAATTCCACCCCTGAATTCCAGGAGAAAATGTTTAATCTCTTGTCAAGGCAAGGCCTATGCTGTCTAGAGAACACTCATATCTTGGCCTGAACCACAGAACACTGTCAGAAACCAGGTGACCGTGTACCCTTTGTGCTCTGAAGAAGATGAAGATGATGAAGAAAAGCCCCCAGACCCAACTCCCAGGGGGTGGGCCAGGGGGTGGACCAGGGCAAAAGCTACAGGATGGACAAAACTTGGATTGGTCGGGCAGTATCATAAATTGTAACATCTCAGGCACAGAAGGTGCGTGCATCTTGTGATCTTTATGCCTAGACACAAACTAAACCCTTTCCTTATCTCACCTCCAAAACTAACTTGCCTCGGACGTTTTTTTTCCCCCTGCGTTTTCTTTAGGCATCACTGAGGAGCTGCTGCTGCTGCTGACACCTCTTTCCCAGTGAGGTGTCTCCTGGGCTGGCTCCCGGCCGGGCTGGACAGCCCGTGTCTCCAGAGCAGGCACTGGGAGCGCTGCTGAGGAGATGGACGGGAAGCTGTAAAACCGGGACTCTGGGAACCAGCACACACACTGCCAGGGAATGACAACCTGTACGACCTGTGGGTATGCCTGGGCCATCAAATCTGCCTGGGACTTTGCTGGCTTAACTGTCAAATATTCCTGGGAGAGACAATGCCATTAAAATACGGGGTTTATGATCAGTCATTTTCATTTGGAAGCTGAAGGCAGCTCTGCCCAGTTCTGCTTTTACATCCTGCACTATCAGATATTCCCAAACACCCCACAAAGAGGAAAAGGCTGCAGAGCTGAGATAGTGAATATTTACAGCAGTGCTCAGCAGCCAGCATCTCTGAATCTATCAACAGCTCCTTGCAGGAGGAATCAACCCTGCATTTCCCCATCTGCACAAGTACTTTAAAGAATAATTTTAGACAGCAAATGAACCATTGCAGAGCCATTAAAAGAATTAAATAATCCATAAGTAGCAGTAAAACGGTACAATAAGGAACACTTAATGTTATTAGGAAAGTCAGTTGTGTGTGGACAAAGGCTGGCTGACAAATGAGAAAAATATTTCTTCACTGTGAGTGATCTACAGCAGACATACAGCCAATGGTACCAGATGGTGGGACTGGTTTTTCATAAACACACCTCTTTTAGAACCAAAAAAGCCTGGTTAATAGACCATGGATCATGGTCCCATAAACTAAGCAAAGCTATGCCTGCCCAGCACTGCTGGCAGACAGTTCCCATTAAAGAAGCAGTAAAGAAAAGTTCCTGGGTTCTTCGGGAGGCATCTGGATTCACTGGGAAACACAAAAAAAAAGTAAAAGGGACATGGAGTAATTCTGACTGTGGATCAGGTGACACAGGAAAGATCACATTCAACTTTCCATGTCTGTGTTGGATAACACATTTAATTTGAATGGACAGGCTTCATTTTAATTCAGTATTTTTAGTCTTTCACATAGAACACAGGGATGTAGAACTAAAGAGCTGCACAGCTGAGGAATCTGTCTCACACAGAGTGTTGTATGATAACCATGAAAAGGATGTTGATTCTTGGTTTGAACTGTTACTTGACAATAACTAATAGCATTCTTAACTCTAGTGCTGTGGTGGTATTTAATCTATGGATTTCAAAAAGCTTTCATACAATGTAGAGGATGAAAGAAATTTCCAAAGCAAACAGGCATAAAAAATTCATCAAGGGAAAACTCTGACTCCAGTTATTAGTCTACAGCAGCCTTCCAACCCCTGGAACACAGTATTTTGTTTATTGGCACAGGATCACAGCTAACCCTGCTGTCAGCCACTTGAGGATTAATGACCTGATTAATGACAAGCAGCAGAGCAGCTCCATTCATTAAAACCCATCAGCACCAATTTCTAATTTCGACACGCTGGAGGGAAGGGATGCCATCCAGGGGGAGCTTGGCATGCTTGAGAGGTGGGCCTGTGCAAAACTCAAGTTCAACAAGGCCAAGAGTAAGGTGCTAGATCTGGGACAGGGTGATCCCAAACCAAAATACAGATGGGGCAGACAATGGATCGAGTGCAGCCCTGGGGAGAAGGACTTGGGATTCTTGGTGGCTGAGAAGCTCAACATGACCCAGCACTGTGCTCTTGCAGCCCAGAAAGCCAATTGTCTCCTGGACTGCACAAAAGCATGTGACCAGCAGGTCAGGGAAGGTTCTGCCCCTCTACTCTGCTCTCAGGAAACCCCACCTGGAGCGTTGCATCCAGCTCTGGGGCTCCCAGCACAAGGGCAACACGGACCTGCTGGAGAGTCCTGAGGAGGCCACCAAGATGCTCAGAGGGCTGGAGCTCCTCTCCCAGGAGGACAGGCTGAGAGAGCTGGGATCGTTCAGCCTGGAGAAGAGAAGGCTCCAAGGAGACCTTAACATCAGTTTCCAGTAGATAAATGAGGCTCCAAGAGAGCTGGAGAGGGACTTCTCACAAGGGCATGGAGTGATAGAATAAGGGGGAATGGCTTTACACTGAAAGAGTAGGTTTAGAGATTAGAAAGAAATTCTTAGCTGTGAGGGTAGGGAGGCCCTGGCACAGGTTGTCCAGAGAAGCTGTGGATGCCCCTGGATCCCTGGAAGTGTCCAAGGCCAGGCTGGATGGGGCTTGGAGCAACCTGGTCTAGTGGGAGGTGTCCCTGCCCATGGCAGGGGAGTCAAAGCCAGGTGACCTTTAAGGTCCCTTCCTACCCAAACCATTCTGTGGTTCTAAGAACTATGATGTAGCTGACAGTATCTTCAGGTATAGGATAAATTTCTGAGATTTTTTTTCCTGTGCTCACAGAGTATAAACTTTCTCTGACCACAAGATGGCCCTCATGGTATATTGTCTGTGCTATGGTACACAATATCCCTGACTTATTTATGATGCACAGCTTGCAATATTCTGGTTTCACTTTATTTTATATATTTTTATATACATATATATATATAGCCTATTTGTCCTCTGTTAGCAGAAGATAAAGTAAAAATCCTGAATCTGTCAAATTAATTCACAGGCTCTGGGGGGGCCTCATTGCTTCAGGCTCAGTCTGTGGCACAGGACCCAGCACACCTGTGGCACTGTAAAAAAGTCAGTTGTATCAGGAGAAAAGTCTTTTCCCCATCACAAGGGCTGGCTGCCACCAGGTCAGATGCCAGGAGAGCAGAGCTCCTCCTCGCTCTCCCATCAGGGTGTTTTGCATCTCTTCTTGTCTTTGTTTTTTCAAGGATTCTTGGTATTGCTTCTGCAGGCATATTTGACCTGGTAATGTTTCATTTCCTGTGTTTTCTACCCAAAAGCTGCATGATCAGGCACAGGGATGTCAAGCAAGGAAACCGAATTGTTTCTTTCAGCCTCTGGCTTCCACAGGACCCTCTGCAGCCTTCAGCTCTAGTGACAGGGCTCGGGTGTCTCTCTTTTTAGGGCTTCTGCTGGTCTAGAATTGGGGGCTTTCTGTAAGAGCCCTTCCTGAAAAGGTTAGCTCAAGATGATTCAAAGCACGCCAAAGAATTAAAGATCTACATAGTCTTCTGCCTAGAAACCTCCTAGTTTCCTGACCAAACATGTTCAAAGTTTTAAAAGGCCACAACAAGGAGTACCAGCAGGAGGAAGGACAGTCCTGTCTCAGCCCAGCTGAGATGGAATCATTTCATGGCAATGTGATGCTGATTTGCTGCAACACAGAACTACCCTAGAACAGGACAGGGTACCAATCACACTTCAAATGTGTCTCTTAAATAAAAGAGCAGCAACAATTTGTGGTCCACGTATTAGTCAGTTATGCCTATTTCCTGAGGGCTTCCAGTGCTCCAAAATGATGACAACAAGCACAGTTGGGGGAGAAAGAAAAAGAAAAAAAGAGAAATCATTACAAATTTCAGTTGAGAATGTTTGGTTGTTTCTAATTCCACACTGTGGGGGGCAAACTTCAGGTCTTCTCTGTTTTCCATGGCAAGAAAAGAAAGTGCAGGTCTTTTCATCCTTTTTAGACATGTAGAGCTTAACAGGGGAAATGGACCTGAGCGCTGAAGTTTTGGGGATGCCAAACCTGCCAGTTCCACCCTCTCCAACTCCAGCCTGTAACTCATCTCTGATCATTTTAGCCTGCAGCTAAAATGCAGATAATTCAACCAGCAATGCTAATCTTTAGCAATATATTTGTTAGCAACATCTGTGTGGCTGATTACTGATCATAAATCATTCAGTACAATGAAAAGCTTATGTGAGGTATGAGAAAAGGCCCAATAATACAGCAGTTCTTTAAAGGATGAAAGATGCATCCTTGAGCAGCTCCAGAGAACTCAGCAGAAGTATTGAAGACACACTGAAACAATTATATCTTGATTATCACTCCAACACATAATTTGAATGCAAAAGGAAAGCACTGTATCACATTAAAGAGCAATGAATTTTAGATCTGTAAAACCAGAAATAATTCTTTGTAGACAGATAACCTGCCAAAACCAGTTATAGCTAAACAGCAGTTATCATTTAATGCAATCAGTGTAGTTTTTCATCCCCTTTAAACTGCTGGAGATGTTGACTGATGCCAATAATGCAAATTAAGAGTTTTCTATGAGGAATGAAATCTAATTCCCTCCTTCTCTAAGAAACAAAAATTGTACAACTCCTAGGAACCAAAACATGATATTGTCATGGCACAACAGCTCTTAAATTTCTGACCTATAAAAGAGTTTGGAATACCAAAAGAAGCACAAGCATTAAACAATGTCCATATATCAGACCAAAGTCGATTTAGCTCTGTATTCTTCCTTGACTTAGTGACTATCCAGCAAAGGGTAGAATGGAGGAAGCATCCTCTCCTGCAGTTCTCTCCTGGCACTGTTACTGCAGCTACTGGACCTACTGAGCTCTGCCAGTACTGAATTCAAACCCAAAGGCTGCACATTTTCCTTAGCATTTTAGTTCACAAACACACACACACCAGCAGCATGCTTCTCCAGCCCTCAGCAGAGGATGGCCTTTGATTGATAAAGTGCAAGTCTCCTAGGAAATCCCAGAACATGCTGAGTTGGAGGGGACCCACAAGGATCATCCAGTCCAACCCTCAGCCCTGCACAGGCCCATCCCCAAGAGTCACCCCCTGTGCCCCAGAGGATCAGCCAAACCCTCCTGGAGCTCTGGCAGCCTTGGGGCTGTGCCCACTGCCCTGGGGAGCCTGGGCAGTGCCCAACCACCCTCTGGGGGAAGAACCTTTTGCTGAGATCCACCCTGAGCCTGCCCTGACACAGCTCCAGCCATTCCCTGGCTGCTGTCCCTGGTCCCCCCAGAGCAGAGCTCAGTCCCTGCCCCTCCTCTGCCCCTGCCCAGGCAGCTGGAACTGCAGTGAGGTCTCCCCTCAGTCTCCTCTGCTCCAGCTGAACACACCAAGTGCCCTCAGTGTCCTCACACGGCTTCAAATCAAGGCCCTTCCCCATCCTCATTGCCTCCTTTGGACACTCTCTCTGATGGCTTCAGATCTTCCTTCCATTGTGACCCCCCAAACTGCCCCAGTGTTGAGGTGAGGCCGCCCCAGGGCAGAGCAGAGCGGGACAATCCCCTCCCTGATGCCCCAGGACAGGGTTGTCCCCCCTGGCTGCCAGGGCACTGCTGACTCAGGGACAACTGGCACCCACCAGGACACCCCCAGGGCCCTTTCCCAGCACTGCTCTCCAGCATCTCATTCCCAAGTCTCTGTCTAAAAGACATTTTCCTGGATTTCACGGCAAATCTGAAAATTAGCCTCGGGTTTTTTCATTGTTTTTCTTTCTCCTTTTTTTTCTTTTTTTTTTTTTTTTAAAAAAAGGGTTCTTGAAGCTCTTCCATGGATTTGTAAGTCACAATGAGTCAAGCTGTGTGTTTGCATGAACTCAGAGTACACTCAGCACCCCCATATGCTTACAATCAATAACCTGGCTCCCTGGCTCCTCTGGTTTGTCAGAGTCTGAGTTGGAGCTTTTGGATCACTCTGAATGCAAACCACAGAGGGGGGGAAAATTCAAAGCAAAAAACAAATCAGCAATTCCCCACAGAAGCTGTGCTTCAATGAAGCAATGGTTCCTTCATATGTCAGCACAACATGTCTGGCTCTAGATCTGAACTGGGCTTATTCACTGCAGCAAAGAAAATTTACTGGTGACACTTCCTCACTGCCTCCTGAAATCCTCCTTTTTCTATACCCCATGCACCACTCTGCTTCTCCTCTCTAAATTACTTTTTCTCTAAAATAGTCTCCCCACTTATTCTTCCTTCACCCTCTCAACAGTAGTGCCCTTGAGCAGGTTGAAGTTTTCTATCCTGCAAGTTCTCCAGGTTTTAATTTGCAGATATAGATATGTAAAATAATGCTTTTAGCATTGCTCTCCATCTGATTTCTTTAAAATATACTTCCAGCATTGCTCTCCATCTGATTTCTTTAGAACTAACTGCTAAGCAAACTCTTTGGTGATAGACTTCATGTAACCTTGAAAGCAGGTTTTACAGAGGAAAAAAGGTTTAGGTATGAACAGCAAGAAGAGTCCTTGCACAGTGACATTTCAAGGAGCCAACAGGCTGTGAAGCAGCAGGGCAGACAGGGCCATACTTCTTCTGGTAACCCAGGTGGGACAGGAGGAGAAAGGAGGGAAAGGCTGTCCAGCAGCTTTAAGAATCATTTTTTTTTTTATTATTTTTCCTGAGAGAAATGAATATGTAGAAGCTTTTCCTGGAAACCATTCATCACACTGAAAAAAACTGGTTGACAGCTCTTCAACGGGAGAAAAAAAGAACCTTACATGGGACTGTGTATCTTCTGCCCAGAATGGGACCAAAGAAATGAGACTGAAAATCAGGAAAATCTTCACAGGGAAAGATTTCCACTCTTCAAACCACTCACAGGTTGGATGCAGAAATCAAGGTGTTTTTTTTAATTTTGATGTCAAGGGACCAACATTGCAGTGTCCATACAGCAGAAGCTTAGATGTCCCTGCAAAACCATCTGCCTGCTGCTCACTTCCCTGGTGCTCTCATGCCCAACAAGTCACTGAAATATATCCTGACCAATTTATGTCACTCTGCTGCTTGGCTGCAGAGGCAGGTGTGGCGCAGACAGAACTTTGGCTTTATGTGCTCTTCAGTAGTTCCCAGCCATCTGTTAAGAGGCAAAATAAATGGGCCCGGTCTCTGCATGCAAAATGAAGCAATAGGGATGGGAAGGATAATTTTATATACAAGTATTTGACCAAGTTTAAAGTATGCATGAGTCTGTCTCTCTGTGAGCTGTGGTGGCCAGACTGGACAATAAACCAAAGGCAGCTACAGAAAAGTGTAAAACAAAAATTGAAATGGTGCCATGTAATTTTTAAATTACTTAAGAAAGTAAAGATGCAATTAAATTAATTCAAGCTTTTTTTGAGAATAGTATCCATAAAAGTCCCAGTAATAGGAAATATACCTCCATTCTTTAAAATCCATTATTTTTTCTTTGAAAGAAACAAATAGTTTCAAATTTAAGTTGATTCTGAGTTTTAATTTTCAACGGGAAAGTGGGTTGACCTGAAAGAACTTGTTTAGAGAACCTATGACATTATTTTCGACCTGTTTTAAGAGATGAGTTTCAATCATAAATTAAATTCCATTCTCAGGAATTTTTATTTTAAAAATAAAACCCAGAAATCTCTAAGACAGCCTCTATCACTCCTAGCAGCTTTCAGCATCCCAGCTCCTGCATCTTTCTTCTACTGCTGAGATAAGACCATTATTCAAAATTATTGTCTAATATTGGCAACTAGAGCTAACATTTCATTGAAACTACTGAAACTAATTGCTTTTCATGATGTCTTGAATGATATAAGACACTGTATTATATTCCACACATCAATATTTTGCAGATTATTTCTTTTAATTATGATGTTTTTGTCACAGGTCTTCCAGTCAGAGAAGAGTCTCTCAACACACAATCTCTCTCCACACTGACAGAGAACAAAAGCACAAGGGAGAATCTGGGAGAAAGGAGGTTGGAATGTGCTCTGGATAAACACCTTGCAGGAGACTACCATGGCATAGTGTAGGACACTCTCATCCTTGATCAGCATTAAATGAAGACACTTTTTCACTGAACCATTATTTTTAACACACTATCTCTCCTTATGATAGCACAAATCAAGAGTAATGCCACTAAAATTAACATAAGCACATAACCAAGAAATTAGCATAAGTTAGTGAAAATCAGAGTGAAAATTAAGTGGCTTGACTGAATCTTCAGTGAAGGTCAGCCTGTCAAAATATTATATAAAATCTATTACTATTGCCTTGGTGTGCTGTGATTATTGTACTTTCCTGAGAAAAATATCACAGCTTTTCAGAAACACTGAAACGTGTTAAAACTACAGTCTGCCATCTAAAAAGCCACATCTTCAAAGTTTTACTTGTTCAATCAGCCAGCTTAAAACAATATGTCTTTATGAACACCCTTAAGGTCAGGTCTTGTAAAATGACAAGCTGTTTAGGGAATTCTCCTTGAAAATTATTTGCACTGTTATTCCCACATTCACTTCTCTGAATAAATGTTACATATATATATATATATATATGAGTATATATATGTGTGTGTATATATATATATACTCATATGCATATGTACATATATATTTATATAAACATCCTCATGCTCTGGCTTTGTATGATGGTCTTTTGTGGCTTGTGTCCACGGAAATGAACAGTTGCATTCATTCCAGCAACATCCATCATAGAAATCCTTCTTGATGCTGGGAACAAATAAACCAGGAGCAGCTCCCGGTTCCTCTGCCCCTGCACCTGGCACAGCTGTGGGAAGCAGCTGACAGTAGCATTTATGTGATTTACACACTCTGGACAGGGGCCATGAAAGCCTCCTCAGAACCTGCAGTGCAAGCAAGCAGAGTTTAGCAACTGCTGGGCTACTTAGATTTGAGGGTTTTGAACTAAACAGAAATGTCCCTTTGAGACACTCATCCCTTGGAGCTGCCAGTCAGGAGCCCTTGCACCAACTGTTAGCTTATGGCATGTTAAGAGTCAAAAATAAAACCTTGGAGATATATGCATCTCTGTATGAAATATTCCTGCAGCATCCATACTCATCAGTTATTTCCCTAACCTTTGCCTTAAAAAACACAGCCATACAATTTCACTGTAGCCCTGAGACCATTTCCCATTTCACTGAGTATCAGCCTTTTGCTCCTCCAGGGAATCTCTTACCCTGCAGTGCTACCAGAGATGGTGCCTGGTGATAGCCCAGTTTTGCTCCTGCTTTGATGCTACCAGACCATCAGAACAGATTATGCACTTTTGTGGGAGCATAATTTGACCTGATGACCACTTGTTATTGGTAATGAAAAAGAAATAAAGAGCATGATTTGACTTTCAGGGCCAAAAATTAATTTGCTAGGCTGGCAGTTACAGGAAAAAAAAAAAGCCTTTCCTTTTATGTACTGAAGATTTTTGTCTTAAGTTCCTGGCACACAATTTTAATAGACCCCTGAAACACATCTGAGATTAAAATAGGCCTTTCATGTTGATAGAATATGGGAGGCAGGGAACCCTCTGGCTTCAATATTTCAAAGATGTCCTTCCTAAATTGCAATAAATGTCCTTACCCTCTTCCCAGACTCTCTTTTCTCAGTGTTCTCACATTAACCTATTTAGCTGCCTGTCTGACCGTGATTAGATAAAAGGCATCATTTTTGGTGAATGTTTGATTCAACAGACATCTTGCCATCTCCTTTGACAAGCACTTTAAGAAAGGTGAGAGTAAAACCCTG
This sequence comes from Manacus candei, assembly GCF_025592945.1. Taxonomy (NCBI): domain Eukaryota; kingdom Metazoa; phylum Chordata; class Aves; order Passeriformes; family Pipridae; genus Manacus; species Manacus candei. The sequence goes on from NW_026138092.1 coordinate 2,268,083, forward strand.
CAGAGCTCCGGGTGCAAGGACAACACACTGCTCCTCACAGCAGGTCCTCCTAGGGGGTGCTAAGCATTTCTTCACTGCAGCTGAGGGAACCAAAGTATCACTGTAGATCACTATGCAATTTTGAGTGCCAGAGCTGAGAAGTAAGAAGATGAACCAGCCCAGTTTCAGAAATAAAGAAAACACGTCAAAAGTGGGCTCATGGTGTCTTCTTGGAGACTCTCAACTGGTGTGGCTGAGCCACGATGCTTGAAATTCATTTCTAGTGCCAGATCTGTTTGATGTGGCTGTGTGAAGTGCCTGGATCTATCTGTATAAAACAGCACTATTTGCTCATCTCTGGAGACTGGAGGTGAAGATTAATTGACAGGAAGGAGGGAGAGATTAATAGAAAAATTATTTCCCTTGCCAAACATGAGGTTCAGCCTCAGACTGCTTTTTGTTCTGTCCAATAAATCCATAGTCAGGAAGATTGAAAGAAACTGAACTTCAAAAAGACATCAGAGAATCCCAGCATACTAATGCCACTAATAAGAAAGGATCTGATTCTATGAGTTGTGTTAGCAAAGCTTAGTGGAAACCCCAGTACTGCCGTGATTTCCTTTTCTGGGATCCAGTATTCACAGTAAAATGTACAGCACTTCACTGTGTGATTCCTCTTTAGAAAGGAAGCTTCTCACCTGTTTAGAAATGTGACTTAATTGTGCCAGAAAAACAAAAAGCACTTTGAAAATCCAGTAGCCTGAAACACACAGTTGCTGTTTCCAGTTCTAGCTTCCTTATAGCCAGAGACCAGAGTTTTAATGAGAAATATTTTGGGGTCAATATTTGGAGAAGCGCATGCCTCTGCTCCTGGTTCATTTTTCAAGTGTATTCTGTACCATTCCTCAGAGCTAAACAGCTGCCCAAGAAGGATCATCATTACACCAATTTAATAATTACTTTCAAAAACATGCACTTTCCAGATATCTTATGGAATGAAGAATTTCAGAACATTGCTAAGTTTTCAAAGTCTCTTCTCAGTCCTTCCATTTATATCACTGAATGCTAATTCCACAGATTCCTTCCTTAACTCCCCAAACTACCCAAGAGCAAACCTTTTTTATAAAGGCTAGCCTAGACAGACTGCAGCCTTGGACCCAGTTCCTCCTCACCTCCTCAAGGATTCGTGGATTTTCTAGTGGAAGAAAACAGAGGTCTCCAGAACAGAAGTAGAATTTTTAGGGCATTTCCCTACTGAGGGCTCCCAGGAACTTTGGACAAGAGACTCATTCAATTATCCATTACCTAGAACAGCAGACAACTGTATATCCCGATTTAAACACAGAGCTCTTAAGCCTTTACACTAAATTGTGTGACCTGCAGCTTTGCCCAAGGCAGTGCTGGATACCAGAGCAATCCAGCTGGCATCCTGCTTTCAGGGTCAACACTGCTTTTACCACCCGGCACTGGAACTGTGCAAGAGGTGACACTGCTCTGCAGACACTGTCTCTTCCTTTATGGCAACACAGAAGTGGCACAGCAACATTTCTAATGTGTTATCATTTGCCTTAGTTCTTCTATAAAAGATATGTTCTCATAGCATTGTATACATTAATGGAAATTTACAGTAACTTAGTAGACATAGACTTATTAAATCCAAATATTCTGTATGCATCTTCCATCTGGCTACATGGGCAATTCAATGGTTTCATCTATGGCATAAAATCTCGGGGTTTCAAATGAAACTCTGTCTAATTCTGGGTGTACACTTTTAGCTTTAGTCCTTTTTAATTATTTCTGCATAAAACAAGTTGAAATTTTTACAGTGTCACTTACTTTGCCCGAACCCCTCACACGAGCTATCTTTTGGAAGAGTGTTCAAGCAGAGCAGCAACTCCTCACTTGCCTCAGGTGTTTTAGGCAATCCTTTTCCTTTGTGCCCTGACCAGTGAGCGTTACAATGCCAGTCCCAGCAAGCTCCTTTTTTCCCCCTCTTTACCTTCCTTTTCCTAGTTGTACTTTTTTTGTGGCAAGTTCCTTGATGTCGACCAACGTGTCTCACATCACACGTGAGGGGGAAATTCGTCCCTCCTCCCTGCTCAGTGGACATTTTTCCACTACAATAAATACCACTGGGTTCTCACCCAGAGGTGACACAAAGAGCCCATTCACCCTTTCTCCTCGAGGTGCAGAGAGAAAGTGCTTCATGAGCACATCTCAGCCCTAAACATTTTCAAGATGACAGGAGTTCATGGTTCCTTTTTTCTCATTTAAACATTTTAAGAAGGGTGATAGGTCAGATTCACATTAAGGGCTTTTTTCTCTGGAAATGCTTCAGTTCCTACAGGAAGGACAGTGGCTCATATGACTTAATTCTACCTTAAAAACTAACAAGTAATGATCAGAGAATACCTGAATAGCTTTTCAGTGATCAAATCAAGACCAGACAGGGTCTAACTTATGCAGCTTTCTTTTGTGTGTGAAAAATCCCATTTTCCTTTGCTCATTTAACGGTGAAAGTCACCAGTTCCAGGCTGTTCCTGAGGCACTTATTACCTGCTTTGGGTTTAAAGCAGTGCTCTTAACAACACTGTGAAGCTGAACTACCTCAAAAAAGCTTTTCTGTTTTCCTAGGAAGGGCCAAACAAATTATGGGGGAGAAGGAGGGAAAAATAAGCACAGCTGGTGAGGGACAAGAGCATCATTCACTATGGATTTTATCTTTATTAATGTCAAATCCCTTCTCCTAAAAGAGAGAGATTCCTGATAAGGCAGATTTATATATTCCACGTGGTAATTTGTTCATCTAGAGTGGAAGAGATCCACATTTAAGGCCCTGCTCTGCTCTTTAGGACTGGAATCTTGTTCTTGCATAAACTCCATAGCTGTCCCATTAGAGGAACTTTGGCATCTCCCTCTACTCTCTAAAAAATATGAACTATGAACTATTCCTATCAAGCCTTTACACGGAAAATATTCTCAAATATTTATGTGTGTATGCATAAAGTGAGGCTATACAAGTACAAAAATATTGCAAACAGCAAAAATGTTATAAATATTAAATTAAAAAAAAGAAGGGGGAGCGGAGAGGGGAAGCAGGTTTCTTGGCTTGCTGAACACTTTTAATTGAAAATTTGGCAAAAACAAGAATGACAAAAAAAAAGTACATTTCCAGATGAATCTACTCTTCCTAAATCAGGTTTGGGAGGAAGCCAGCAGGAAAGAGAAATTAGGAAAGCAAGATGACTACACATTTCCCACAATACAGGTCACAGTAAAATTGAATGGGTTTCCTGATGTTGGATGCTCAGCCCCACTCCTCACTGCACCCTGATGATGTAAAACTCTCCCAGGAGGGAAAATGTTGAGAAATAAGATTGTTTCCACAGAACCCTGCCCACTGGTAAAAAGAGCACTGAAAACAAAGAACTCCAAAACAGACATGAGAAAGTAAAATTTGTGTTTTACAAACAAAAATGTTTTACCTGTCCTGTGCTTTTGAAAGAACAAAGATCTCACAAAAATATATATATTATTAACTTTTTTAAAAATTAGATTCTGTGTCTGAAGTTATTCTGCCATCTCTTCTTTTATGGTAACAGAATTGGCATAGCAACATTTCCAATGTGTTATCATTTACCTTAGTTCTTCTATAAAAGATATATTATCATAGCTTAGTTTAGGGGAACTGTATGCATTAATGAAAATTTATGGTAACTTAGTAGAAAAAGACTTATTAAATCTAAATATCCTATATGCATCTTCCATATATATTAGTACTTATATAGCTAAAATGTGTGTTAAAACAATTTCAGATGTGTAAATTCAGCCAGTAGAAATAAACTCTTAATAAAGTATTCATCTGGGCTAAAATATTCTTTTCAGGAAGTAAAATAACTGCACTGAAATCCTTACAGACATGCACAACAAGCATACATTCTACCAAAAGTAAAAAAGAAATAAAAAGGGCACATCCTAAAGGGTTTTACTTTTACAGTATTATATGGTAGAGTCCTGTTATTCAATACATTTAACCTTATTTTTGAAGTTAATTTCTGCCAGTAAAAGGACAGAGACACGAGGATGCTCTTCAAAGTTACAACAATATCCCATTGAAACTGAAGTCACCAAAGTTCAAACACGAAATAGAACTGTTGTACTGAGATTTGCATCAAAACTGGCTGGTCACAATAATCTGGTATCAGTGGATTACACAGCAATACTGGTGAACTATTTATTAGTGATGAACTGATTCAATCCTGATTGTTCCTTTACAGGAAAACATCCCTTGTTTGAGTCCTGAGTGCTGTTTGAGGCTACACAGCTACGAAAATCCAACTTCTTTTTGAGGTCTACTCCAAGCCACAGATTTGCCACAGAAAACCCAACTTTGGTAACCATCTGAATGCTGAGTTCAGGCTAAAATACCTTCAGCCCAACACCACAGAAATCAAAGAGCATTTTACACTATTTACAATTTCCATCCTTGAGGATGATCCGAATTGGACTGTGCAAGGCCCTAAGCAACCTGATATAAAGTTAGACCTACTTAGACTCGTAGTTTGGATCAAGCAACTTCCTGAGGTCTCTTCCTACCTACATTATTCTGTGATTCCCAAAGAAAAAAAAACCAGTAGGTAAAATGAAAAGTTGCAGAAGCAGAATGTGAGAGGTATTCACAGCGACTACAACAGAACTGTAGAATAATATTGCTAGAAATAACATTTTGAAGTGAAGAGACAGAAATAACAGCTGGAAAATATTTTGTTGAAATGTTACTCAAGTGTTACTTAAAATGGTCAAGTGAGCCTTTCAAGGCACATGATAGCACAAGCTTTATATACATAAATCCCTCTCCTTCTCCAGCATGTTAAAACAGATGTTTGAATGTTCTACTTCTTCTCTTTTCCACAGACATGGGAGAAAAAACTGCTCAGGTTAGCTGACTGGGTAAACTTCTTTTTTTCTTCTGTTTGAATCAAACAGCAAACATCTAAAAGGTAACATCTAAAGGGTACATCACGGATGCTGTTTCTAAAGATCAAGCTTGGCAATATCACCCCAAAGAGAAAATTCACAGAAAATTCAGATTAAACCTATTCCATCAGGATCCTAAAAGGCAGAGTTCATGGCAATATGTTTGTTTACCCTTGGTCCCTCACAGCTGTTGCCACATCTTGCTCTATCTGCTCCTGAACACAACATATGGACTACAGCATTCCCTGGTTCCATTGCAGGGAGCATTCCAAAGCCTTCAGCAGGACAGCAGGAAATCCTAGCAGCACACTGGTTATTTTTTCCACCTTACACCCGAGGGATTTTACACAGAGAGAGAGAGAGACTCCACAGGCACAGTCTCTGACCTGTAGCTGAATCTGTATTTATAGACTGCTGCTTCCTGGGAAGCACAATAAAGAGTCAACTCATTGAAAAATCCTGTGTTAGCCACTGGCCCAGCTTCTGCACAGACATAAGGAAGTCACCAAGAGAGCAGGAAAGAAGTGATCTGTGTCTGTCCACACCATGTGACTCATAAGTGAGATTATTTTAACAGTCTTTGCTTTAAAATCGCACATATTCATAAACAGCAGGTTCCCACCCAAATTTATGAGAGAAATATCACGTACCTTGTTTGAATGAAGCAGTCAGGAAAAAATCCCCGTGCACTTCATTTGTAAACAGGGTTTTTCCAGAGGAACACTCCCATCCAAGGAGGGCAGAGCTCTCCCTCTGTCCCAGGTCCCACCGTGGCTCCCGTTGACTTCACAAGAGCTGAGAGAGGTTGCAAAGTTTCCTGCTTTGGGTCTTGTGTGGATCATCAAAAACCACCACCACAACTGCAGGTTTAGTGCTCTCCTCCACCACACCTGTGTGGAAATTCCAGCTTGTTGTTTGCTGAGCATGGCATGCAAGGGTGTCACAGCACACAGAGTTGGGTAAAAATAAATAAATAAATAAATTCTTAAAAAAGACATCTTTGCAGAAATTAAAGTCAGCATTTCCTGACTATTGTCTTAATTTTTGAGACCATATTTTGCTAAGCTGTTTTTGCAGTTCCCCTTATATGTATTTAAGAGAGGATATGAAGAAGGCAAATTATCTGATTTACTCTGAGAGGTTTGATACGGGATTTAATAGTTGGTTTCTTCAAGATCTTCCTAAGGCTCTGCACAGATGCCTAAAAACTGCTCATCTTTTTATATAAATTACAGCCTGGAAGAGAACTGGGGAATGTTCTGTTATCCTCCTTCCAGAGGATGCACATCAAACAAGATAACTTTCCTGTTCAAAATCTATTTCTCAATTTTCAGAATTAAAAACATCTGGGTTTCCCATGTCAACTCGTGACATCTTGAAACTATTCTGAAATAAATGAAAGATCATTTTTCCACTGCTGAATATTCTGACCAAGGCTGAACAGTAATTTTACAGTCATTGGAAACAAAACGTTATTGATTGAAAAAAAAAAAAAAAAAAGAATTCAAAATGGAATAGTTTTATTAAGTCAAAACGTTTTTTGCAGCAGCGATCCATAAGATTAGTTTCAGTAATGTTCCTAGAAAAGTTCACAGTGTAATTGGGCTATTTCTGCCCAGGGCACAGGACTGAGCCCCAGCAGAATCGTGTTTTATTTCCCATTTAATGCTACCGACCTTCAGCACAGCAGTGTCTCCCTCAGGAACAGCGATGCCAGTTTACAGAGGGCGTCGTGATAAGCAGGTGAAAAGCACTTTATCACCTCTTAGTCTAATCCTTACTAATTAATGACATAATAATTGGTTTGGTCTTGTTGCTCGTTAGGCTTTGAGGTGTTAATTGGTTTATTGAATAGACCACTTCCATGAGATGAATTTCCAGGCAATGAATAATCCACAAACAGTTTTCTCACAGCCATTTACAGCAGGTGGGTCAGGCTGTACAGCTCAGGCTCTGTGAATGCAGTCTGAAGTACCAGAAAGATTAATTCCATCTGCATCCAGTTACTTCTTTCAGAGACGAGATGTGTGAACCTCGTTATCTCAATTCATTGACAGAGTGGAGGTTTCTCCAGCCATGACAAATCCTATCCTCCACTTCTCAGGCCAGTAATAAGGCACAGAATTCAGTAAATGAGCCCAGTTTTTTTACTGTGAGTCCTTTGAATCTTTCTTGAAATTCTACCGTTTTAAAATTGTCCTCCCGCGTAAATGATCCTAAATCAACGTTATGCAAAGATTCCCTTCACAATGTGTAATAGGAAATACCTGTCAGGTGCACAGACTGTTATTTTACTAATAAATTAATAGCACTTCTCCCAAAAAAACCTACTTATTTAGAACTACTGCTCTGATCCTAAGAAAGGGAATATAAAACATGAAAAATTGCATCCTCCAGCTGAACTTCCTTTCTGAAATGATTCCCTATCTTTAAGTGGACATCAGATATGACTCCCAGTATTATGATATACTGTTTGTCTGAGACTTGGAGGAACAAGAGGGATCATTAATTTCTCCTCAGACTGAGATTATATGTACAGGGATTTGTGTGTGAGAAATAGAAACTGCTTCTTCAGTCTCAAGCAAAGAGAAGGGGTTACTTGGAGACGTTCTGAAGCAATTTTCAATCATTTCAGAAGTATCTGCTCTAACATATTGAACCACTGCCAGGTCAGAGCATTGAGATCAAAGATAAAAAAAACCAAAATAATTTATGGGTTTTTCACAATTAGAAGGAACCAGGTGTTTGCATTGTTTCAGGACATTATTTCAGCATAGCACCATATTGCTTCATATTTTCTATTACAGCAGTACCCTAAACTCTGTAACTATCCATAATGTCTCTTAGAAATAACAAATACATCAGTAGCTAATTAATCATAGTCAATATATTATTAATTCTAACGTGTAATACGTAAAAATTATGCCCAAATAACACGAAAAAATGAATGCCAAGACCGAGTGTGCAATAACACCCAGGGAAACATGGATTTGAATCAGAGCAGAGTGAGAACTGGCCATCAAGCTCCCACCTTTATCATGAGGAAGATGGTATCTGAGCAGAGTGTAGGTATTAAATACAAACATGGTATCAAGCTACTGAAAACCCACTATATCTTATGTATCTATGTAATATATATATATATCACTTTTTTTTATTCTGCTCAGATCTCCGAGGAAATGGAAAAAGCAAAAAATTAAAAATTTATATGTATATTTATGTGTGTAAATATAAATATTTATGTGTCTGTTCTTTGGTTCTGAAGGACAACACCTTCATATCTTCTACTGTAACACCTAAGAGGAAACGAAAATGAAATAGGGAGGAGGTGAGAGAGAGAACATCATGGAAGAGGAGAAAAGACAAAGAAGAGAGAAAGTTAAATGGAAGGGGAAAATAGTTTGTCTTGATGTTTTTATCACTGCAATTTCATGTCATCCTGCTCCTTAGCACAAATGAGAGAGCTGCCAGCTGAGGACAGCATGTTCACAGCTGATTGGAAAGAGCCAGTTTGAGTTTACAAAAAGGAGCAAATATGCTTCTTGAACCAGCCACACCAAACATGTGCTATTGAGAAAAGGCACACAGTGCAACTGCTGGCACAGAGAAGCTCTCAAGAGAGATCTATGAAAGTTCTTGCACAAAATACAAATCCTGTCACCATAACAAAGCAAGCAAAGGGCAATTGTTCCAAACACCTGCGTTCAGCTCATCAGTTGGCTGATCACACCCTCTTCAGTCTGTTAGAAATCTGATGATCTCCATGACAGCCTTTGATTAAGCAGTAAAACCTCCACACCCAAACGTGGTGAAGTGTTGTATTCGTGCATTAGAAAACATAACAGCACAAATTTGTAATTTGAGTATCGTGCCTTTGCTGTCAGAGGCCACCTTTCTCCTCTAACCTGAGACGGAGACAAGAATGAAATACAAACTCAGTGTTTTCCTGCTGGGTTTGCCTTGTTATGTTTTCTCTAATTTATTCTGTCATGTAAATACTTTCACAGATGTGTCTGACGACCTCCTCTAGTTCTGTTCCGTGCCTCTTCTCAGCAGAGGATTCCTTGTGCTGAGGATGCCTTGCCTGGGGTGAACGTTTGCTCCTTTTTGCACAGGGCACTCTCGGATGTTGAGGCTGGAGTAAATTTGTATCCTAAAGGCCAAGATCTCTCCCCATCTGCCAACCCACACCACCCCATCTCCTGGGCGTGCAAAAAGAAAATCACAGGCAGAAAACAAAGCAGAAGAAAGCAGAGGAAGACTGAAACAGGAATAACAAAGGGTCATTGTTCGTGGAGTAGCAGAAGTTCAGGGAAGTGAAAGGCAAGCTCTAAGTTTACTTCTTAGATGGCACCGTGATGAGGAAATTAAGATAGGGCTAAACTCCAACTCCTGTCCCTGCTACACCACCAGGCAACTGCATCTCATTTTGTCATGAGCTGATGAAACCTGGCAAAAGAGCATTACCCAGTTCCTTGTAGTTTATTCTGCTTATTTATTCTTGAAAATAAAGGACGGCCTATGGTCCATCTGATCAAATTACCATTCATTGGTTATAAGAGGATGCAACTAGAATCCAATATTTTACTTATTCCTTCCACATAAAGCTTCTGTGAGAAGGGAAATTGAGAGGTAGCTTTTCCTGCAGAATGATCATTATCACTTATTTAGATAAATATGGACAAATTAGCAGTAACAAAAGACTGTCTCTACATCAGGCATCACACCATAGACGTGAGAATGACATATTTCATCCTGCTAAAGTGATGAGCCAGATGTTCATCTTTTCTGTTCAGAGAACTTACTTAAGATTGATGAAAGCCAGTGTCATGAGGCAGCTGGGACTGATTATGAAGAAGACTTTGTTGCTCAAGTGATATCAAAACTAAAAGAAGCAAGTCTCCATCAGACCTGAGTGAAACTACAGAAAAACAGTAGGCAAAAGCAAAATAAGTTATTTTTTTAAAAAAAAGTCCCAATAGCATTAAAGTACCATGAAATAGGGGAACACAGAAGCAGAGATTGTATCAGCAAGCAATGGAAGTGAGCACAAAAGACAAGCAGAAGGTGGTTTTATTTCTGAATATTGCTAGTTCTGAAACTGTTTTCCACAGGCCTTGGTTGGGCTAGACAAGTCACTATGACACTGTGCTCTGACATATGGCATCTTCCACACTCAGACTTACAAGAGATCTTTTAAAAAGTGTCAAATGGAAGTAAACTGTGACTATTTTAAAAGCAAAAACTCAGACAGTTTGGGTCTACCATAGGACATCCAGAAGGACGAGAAATCTTACGAATTACTTGTTGGCAAGCAAAGGTTAGCCAAGTTTGAAGGCTGAATGGTATCTTGACACCAAGGATGAGAAAGAATTCAAAATAATGTGGGAGATAAAGAGAGAAATTTGAACTTCAATCTTCAAGACTGCAAAACAAAACAGAAGGGTAAAAAAATCTCTAAACAAATCGCTGTATTTGGGGAAAGATGCAAAAACTTCAAAGGATTCTATCACTTTGCAAGTATTTGGGAATATCAACAGAGTTTTCACAGCATAAACAGAAAGGATAACAAGAGTAACAGTAACTCCAAGGAATTTTTTTACAGTAACTAATGAATAATATTACAGCAGAAGACAAATGACCTATATCTGAAAGGCAGCACAACATTTAAATTTAAAGGCTTACATTCTTGGCTTCACATTAAGCAGACTCAAATGCCCAATCCAAAGGAATACTCCAAAGCTCCAAAAAGCTTCCACATCATGACTGATCTTTGCAGATTTCTACAACCTCTCATGATCTGGAATTTTTAGTTTGTTCCTGCACAAAAAATAAATAAACAATTAAGTTGTCCACCAATGCATTTTAGCAGGTGGTTTTTAAAACACTTTACAGCCTCAGTTAAAAACAGATTCAAACCTGGGAGAAGCTACAAAGAAGTGTTTGCCAGATCAGATCTGATAGCACCCTGTCATGGAGTGGCATGAATTTAAGGCATTCTCAGCACAGTGTCATTTGAGATGTGTTACTCCAGCTCTCTGACAGAATTAGTGGAACCATCTTTATTAACGTTTTACAAACTGCAAAAGCTGCAAAGCTCTGTGCCAAAGCAAACAATGTCTGTAACTAAAGTCTTATTTAACTGAAAACTTAAAACAGAAATACACTGTTTGAGATGTGCAGTCACATTAGTGAGAAAATGCAAATACAGAGGAAAAGGAATGCAAAAATAAAATCCACATAATGGGGGTCTGCACTTAAAGCTAATACTTAAAGCTAATACTACTGGAGTGAATCTACAACACCAAGCTCTGCCAAGGCAGACAGAACTGAGATGAAAGGAGGGAATGGATGCAGACTGAGAGGTGGTGATTTCAAAGTGAGAACAGGCGTCTTTAAACACCTAGCAAAAGATTTTGCCTTCTCCTGACAGCTCTGAGGCTCTTTTAGGAACATCACAGCTCCTCCTTTGAGGCAAGGCAACCGTAAGAGTGCATTAACTGGGAATTTAGGTAATGAAGTTCTTGTAAAAATTTGAAATTGTGCCTTTAATTGCTAGCATTATGTGTACTTAGAAAACAAAGAGGTGGGAATAAGTCCTTTAAAGGACTGCTGGTGGAAAGCTGTGGGGCTGGCTATGGTGGGAGAACCTGCAAAAAAGCAGAGTTCAAATCCATATTGTTTCTGAGTTATTTACTGAACCCCATCCACCAGAATTACTCACTAGAAAAGGTGCAAGAGAGGAGAACAAGCTGCATTTTTAAAGCACTCCCAAGAACATTTTTTACAGGTAACATCTGCAAAGGAAAGAAGTACCACTTGAAAACAGAAACAAAAGTCTGAAACTATTCCTTAGAATGCCACGGATCTTCGTTAAATTCACAATGTTTTAGGAGGGTAAAAGTACACGCAGGAGTTCCAAGTGAAATATTCCAGCTTATGTTTCATATTCTTCAAACTCGAAAAAATGATGTCTTTGGTTGTGGTAAACTATTTGCTTTACAAGCATATCACACATCTTTCCTACTTATGGACCTTATTATTCTTAAAAGATGAAAAGGTATTGAAAGTCAGTAACACCACATGGTCTTTCCAAACTCTTACTACCAGTATCCAGAAATGTCATATCCTGAACCACATGAATTATACAGGGAGACATGGTGATCATAATTCTTTGCTCTGTTTCATATTTACTTTTCATTCTTGTTCTTTATAGTCCTTTAGGAAATTAAAGCTACTATAAGTGAAACTTCATCATTAAAATGTATCGGGTTTAAGTAGAAATTAATTTTAATCACAGTTTTTGCTGTGTTTTCTTTGCTAGTAAAAAATTCAAACTTTTTCTCCCTCTACTCCTCACATACAATCTTATGTCAAAAACCCATGATAAAACTGTTTCTTTTAAGAACACCAACAATTAAAGTTACACATTTATAGACACATAACAAATTAGGAAAACAAAAGCTATTTGTACAGCACTACAGGTACACTGGTAGATCAATGTAATGGACTGTGTTGGCCCAGTATTTTCTGATATACCTACTAATATACTCCTTGATCTTTAAATTCACCCTTAAAAGTTTAAGCTACCTTGTTTGTCAAGAAAATCAAGTAGGTATCTCCCAGATGATAACAGTTCCATGTGCTGTTGCATGTCAACGACTGGGGGATACCTGCATATGCTTCAAAAAAATGATTTAAAAAAAAAATGATTTCACAAATCATTATAGATACTACATTGAAGTTCAGCTGCAGAGCATTTCCAAATGCCTACCAATGCCCCTGTACTTCACCTACCACAGAGGAAATGCACATTCAAGAAATTAGAGAGGCAAAAATAAGAAAAGACGTGTGACATCTCCCAGTCAGATTTACTCAATAACCTTTTGTAACCGGAATTATCCTCTAAAATGTGAAAATTGAAGAGGTATGCACTCAGTAAAGCTTTAGGTCTTACATGCCTACCCACACCCTACCTGGTTAGTATTTGTCAGGAACATAATCATACAGACACTACACAAAGACAGCATTATATTGGATCCATAGTTTCCAGACAACGCAAAAGAATCCCAAAATAAAATTAGCAATTTCATACTGGATTTTCCCGTTCTCTTTCGAAGAGCTTGAAGAAAGTATTTCCTTACAGCTGCCCTGGTACAGCTCTGTTTACATATCATGTCAAATTTCCAAACCTTCCTTTATTTCATTTGTTGACACAGCGTCCAGTAAAATATTTTGGATCACTAACCAGGCCTAAATATTTTTTTTTCTGTTTTGTTTTACATAAACATGTGGTTGGTTGGTTGGTTGGTTGGTTGGTTTCACTTAATGCAGAATTTCTCAGTCATCCTAAAAGTGATATAATATGCTCAAGGCATACTTGAGAATAATTTCATGAAAAAGGGGATTTTCCTGTTTTACGCATTAAACCTGTGGGTCAGATGGAAAGTATGACCAACAGTTTGTTTTCTTGTTCTCTCCTAGACCTTTTCAGGACTTCAGAAAAAGAAGCTGATTTTCTCTTTTCCAGTATCTGAGGCACAGAGCACATCTCCAGCTGCTCGTGGCATCACTTCGGCTGCTCCTCTCCACCAGAGGAATTTTCTCACTGAAGCAAAACAAACAAGATGAACTGATGGCCCCACAAGAGCAGCAATTTGTGATTCCATCTTCCTTCACGGGTAACAAGTTTTCACTGCCTCTCTACAGTCACCCATCGGGCTCTGGCTTCATAAGTGCTTGTGTCTTGTCTGGGCTTTAAGCACCCTGTCATCATTTCAAAAGCTAACAGATATAGTGATAATTTGTAGTGACTCCATCTGTTCAGCTATGAACTTCATCCTGCTGGGATTGTAAATGCAGATGGGAAAGAAAATCACACTTCATTGTTTTGGGTTTGGGATGGGGTTTTTTATCTGTACAATCTCCTGAAAGCTGATACACAAGCCAAGAACAAATGAAACAAACAAACAAACAAAATCTGAAGCAAACAGACATAGTAAAATTATTGCCATGGGGGTCAAAACAAATCTAAGCAGATAATCCACTTATAATAGCCTTGTGATGTAGAATCTGAAAGAGAAAATAGTGTGGGCCATTAGTAGATGAAAGCTATAACAAATATATAGTAAGCAAAATGGATCAACCGAAAGATATCATCTCTCATAAACCTATGCACTAATAGCTTTTTTCTGTGCTACCTCGTGTCTTTAGACAAAATCCTTTAGATTTCACAAACAAAGTTTTGACATTGATAAAAATAATGAAATTACTAGTTGGACAAGTCCATTACTAAGACAGCTCAGTTAATGTGTAACTCATAGGAATTCCACTTCCTCACTCAGCGAGAAGAACTTTAAAATATGTTAATAAATCTGACTAAATCCCTTAAATAACTGACCAACTCTTATAATTTTAGAAACTCTAAAAAAAGTACTACTGAAAATCATTAATAATTCTACACCCTCATGAGCACAAAGCCATTTCAGTCAGAACATGAAGCACGGGAATATACTTGGTAACACATTTTGCTGTGCAACACTATTAAAACTTACATATGCCACCATATAAACATAAGCTGGTTCTTCACTAGCCCACACTCCATCCCCCAAACACACCCCCAGTGCAGCTTCCACCTCAGGTGAGGAAAATCCATCTTCACTCCCTCCTGCCTCAGCAGACCCAAACATTTCTCCTGGTGAAATAAATGGGTGCTCTTTGGGAAGGCAGAGGAATGAAGTTGGAAGCCTCTCAAAAAAAAAAAGCACAGAATGAATTCCAAGTCCTTTTTCTCAAAGAAAGCTCTCAAAAATTTAGCAATTACCACCTAAAATACTAAACACTGCCTAGCTTGAAGGCAGCTCCATCTTTTCTCCTGCTGTATTTTAGAACAGTAATTCTGCTCAGAAGTCTGGATAAAGATAGGAGCATCGATTTTCTAAAGAGTGGCCTGGCAGAAGAAAAAAAATCCCTTTTCTGTGGAAAGCACCTGTCCTTAATGGAGGGATGGTCTGAGTACAAGCTCTGACCGTGGCAAGTGCAGTCCCATCAAGGTCCTTTGGGACACCACAATGGAGAGCTGGACACACCAGTACCCTGTTAGCTGGTCCTAATGTCTGAGGCCACCTCTCACAAATTTAAAAGGCAAACTAGTTTTTTCCCTGGTTAGAGGTGCAGGGAAATTTATCACATCAGAAAATGCTGATTCAGAGAGAAGAAAAAAAGCCAATAACTTTAATAAAATATTTTTCAGGGGGGAAAAAAAAAGCAGCTGAAATCATGATTGCTTTTGTCTCAAGAAGAGGCAACACACATTCAAACTTGCTGCTCCTCAGTGAAAGTTATTTGCACATGGGCTTACCTGTAAACCAACATTTACCTGAAGGAATTAGAGAATTACACACAACAAATCAAAATGAACCAAAATTCCAATAAGGCAAAGGTTTGGGGTTTTCAGCTGCAGCATTTCAGTGTTCTTCGTTTTTTTTCTGACTGAAACTGAAAACAAACAACTTTATTTAGAAACAACAATAAAAAAAATTAATAGAGATCAGATTGCAGGAAAGAAGAAATATATTATCATTTTTTCCTCTGTTTTAAGCTGACTTAGAACATGGTACTGCCTTGCACCACTATAGGCAATCAATTTAGTGTGTTACTTTATAACTGTAAAGTATCACATTTTTCCAAGTCATTTCCCAGTTATAAATGCGTAAAAAGATGGTCAATCTTGCACACAATTAAATGATTTATTAGGTAAATTGAAACCATTGCAGAGTCAAAACAACCTTCCAAGATGAACTTACAACATAAGTAATAAAAGTATTTCAGATGAGGATAATAACATGTCAGGCTAAAATGATGCAAATGAGAATCCTTTTTACAGAGGACAGAAATGCTTTGTTCTTCCCTCTGCAGCAATAAAAGTACCAGGGTGACTTTTATATTGATGTATTTTATATACACAGGAAGGTTTTAAAATGAAGCACTCAGAAGTTAGAAAATTCCTAATAATTTAGGCAGCCTGTGCAGCCAAATTTTACCCTGCATGTCCATGTGCACCACGAAACAGCCCTTGGCTTTTTTTCCCACCGGCTGTGAGCCAAATAACATATCATTCCCCAGCCCCATCTCCACAGGCAGCTGAACTGCTGCAGTTGAATTTTTCCCAAAAAGACTCCCCTCAGAAGGCCATCCAACAGGACTTTTTCAAGCAAGAGGTCAGCGTTTCAAACTTCAGCAAGTGCAACTGGTCGTGCTTGGAGTTCTCACGGGGTCTCACAGCTGGGCCCACAGACAAGGCTGCCACCTCCTTGCAAACATGGACATGGACAATGAATATCCTCTGTGAGGATTCAGGGACACAGAATTCCTTGTCAGACAAAAGGACCCAGCTCACTCACCGTCCCCTGCCACACAAGGAGCAGGAAAGGGATGGAGTGGGTGATTATGAACATCACACTTGGGCCACGGAGTTTCTTCAGGACTGAGATGGCATTGCCTGAACTTGATCCAGGCAGCTGCTCACGACACCACCTGGAATGACTGTGACCCACCAGCCCATTTTGAGATCTGCCTCAGATGCTCTGAACCCTCACTCAGTTGTGCTGACCTATCCCACAGTGTCCTGTTTCCTGCCTGATCTCAAGACAGAACACATATATCTGCTCAGCAAGCCTGCCTGCCACTGGTTTATAATCCCTGTTTCTGCTTGTTCTTTCCCTCCAGGCCAACATTTCACTGCTATTTCATATTCATAGAAAAGAAATAATCAAAGACAGGTGGGTTTCTTCTGCCATTTGAGCTAATTCCTACCCCACATAACACAGCCTAACAAGAGGTCTGTATTAGATTACATGAAAAGGACT
The DNA here is from genome assembly GCF_025592945.1 of Manacus candei. Lineage (NCBI taxonomy): Eukaryota > Metazoa > Chordata > Aves > Passeriformes > Pipridae > Manacus > Manacus candei. The sequence continues at coordinate 2,284,906 of NW_026138092.1, forward strand.
TGCAAGCAAATCTTATCTCTCTTGCAACTATTAAATCTACTCCTAAGTAATATGATTGTGTATCATTTGTATGATAAGGCTTAGATGTGTGATTACGTACAGGCTTCATCATTTTAATTCAGCTAAAACATAGAACCAAAGTGGTCAATTTTACAGTATTCTTATTTCTTTCATGTTCATTTGAACCATGTACATTCATTATGAGCCAATTTCCTGCAAGGCCATCTCTTAGATTCCATTACAACAGGCCTGCCTGCCTTACAAGGCTTTGTATGGCACAGACACTGTTCCTGATACTCCTGCTCCATTATTTGAAGTTAGATAAGGTATCACTCCACAGCACACTGGAGCATGAAACGTTGGCATATCCATAAATTGTTTGGTGTGGTTTTCTTTTTCCATTAAATGCTTTTTATTTACATCACTGTGAGAACAGAATCCAATCCAAAACTGAATCTTTCTGCAGATCTAAACGTGCTTCCCTCGCTTTAATGGCAATTTAAAAGCATATTAATACCTATCTCCATACCTATCTTTATTGTACCAGCTCAAATTAAGTAATTTCTTGCCTTCAACAAATTATTCCAAAGCAGATGAAAAAAAGTTTAAGTCAATGCTTTAGAAAGTGTGGCTGAGTTGTGTGCACACTGCTGGCAGCAGTCAGACAGAATTCTGCTAAGGACATACAGATCAGGGCTTCTCTTCTAGCTCCTGATTGTTCAGATTGGACTCTGAACTTTTATAATCTGCTGTTACCCAAACTGTGCTCTCCCTCCCAAGTAACCACAACTTAAGCAACGGAGACCAAGGTCTCCTTTGTTTTGCTTTCAGGTTGTTTTTACTTTCAAGTTGTTTTACTTTCAAGGCACGAGAAATAAATACTGTTCTGTTCACCACACGGACTCACTGCAGAGCACACGATTGCCTGTGATGGTAACAAGGAAACGAGCTCACTTGGATTGAAGCTGGATGTCAAAGGAGTTCTCTGGCCTTCAGAGCCTTAAAAATACTGCTCTGCATTTTCTGAGAACTTTTGCCTTTCAACTGTAAAAGCTCATAGGGCTTTTTGTGGCTGAGTTTGAATCATATTTAAAAAATGAAAACCACGTGAACCTCTTTGCCTATTTTTACTGCTGTATCATTAAACATCTTTAGATTTACTGGCACATAACTGAAAGCAAATCCTTTTATCTTCTCATTGAGAATAGTGACATTAGGAATGAGGTGATCATCATTAAAAAACATCTCCACGGCTTCAGTACCCAAATATATTCCTGAACGTTCAAGAAAATCAAAAGCCACATTTTTTTACACATTAAAAAAAAAAAAAAAAAAAAAAAGAGAAAGAGAAAAGGAAAAAAGCAAACATGGCATCAACACAGAGGACAGCCCTTGAATTTACACACCAAATAATAAGCGAAAAAGTAAAATTGTATTTAGTGTTTCAGCCATCTTTGGCTTCTGAACTGTCATGGGAAGTCAGACTTCACATAAATCTGTATCATACCTTTCAGGTAATGTCAGGAAACTTTTTTCTGTTACAATAGAATGCAAATAAATTAGAACTAGGTGTTAGTAAAAGGAATTCTCACTAGTGCCTTCAGAACTCACCCAGGCCCTCCTTTCCTCCTGATGGCAAAATTTGAACACGCTGTCTTCAGCACAAGAGACACGACTGGACATCATTGTTTTAAGGCTACTCACACATTTATTTTTATCTTAGGCAGGCTGTGCAGTTGTGGACTGTCATGTTTACTTGAGGCATTAAAGCAGGGCGAGCAGACACAAGGCACTCATGAAAAATTGTGATGTGAGTAATCACAGCTTAGCAGCAGTGGAATCATTCACCACAGTTCACAGTAAGCATAACTCATCCCCAAATCAGAACAAGCCATTCTAAACTGGTGGCAGAGTTCATGGCAACTTGAAAAGACATTGGAGAATCCATTTTTAGAGTGTGACCGCTATCATTTCTCATTTTATCTGCAAGCAGTAATAAATGTTTGTTAGTTTTGCAGAGGAAGAGGAAAAAAAAAGAATTAGCAAGCACAGCTCATAAAAGTCATTTAATCAGTAGCACAGTCCTGAGTTCCCCTCGTGCTCTCACTGCTGTTCTTTTTGGAAAAAGCAGGTAAAATGCAGCAAAGCTGGCTGGTTTCCCTTGGCCAAGCAGACCCTTCCAGTAAGAGGATGGGACTCAGGTGCTGTTCATGCCCTACCAGCAGAGACTTAATTCTGTTCAGCATTGTGCCCTGCAACCAGAAATGTTCTGAAAAGGTGACAGTCACAACACTTGTCCTCATACTCCTTGATCTGCACAGTAGAGAGGACAGCAACAGTGAATTTGCAGAACTAAGAACACAGTGTATTGTGTTACACTCAGCCTTCTGCCACGTGCATTTGACTGATAGTGGTTCTCAGTCGGCTTATTCTGTCAGAACTCTGTAGTTTTGCATCACTTCTTATCCTGAAAGACACTGTACATTGATTTTGCTGGTAGCTGCTTCTGAAGAAAACAGTGGAGGAGACGAGCATTTCATCATCCCAACAATAAGCAGTAGGGATGGAGAGCAGGAGGAAGGAACTAGGATGCAGAAGTGTACCAGAAGGGTGACAGTGTCAGTCTTCATCACCCCTACCATAAATCCCCCCAGCAACACCAAAAACACAAAGGAATTAGAATGGAGAAGAAAGAGGCATAAAAAATAAAGATGAAAAATAGAAATTACAAGATAATCTGGCAATAAGAGTGCTGATTAAAGTGCTGGGGTAGCTTTTCCTCCTTCTAACGGATTGTTTTCCTAGTAGTTTCTTCTGCAGTAGGCTGTGATTACAGATTACACTGTTTTTCCATGTGAGTAAAAATAATTGGTTCAGCCTCAATATGGGCACCATTTTCATTTAGTAAATCTGAATTTGAAGGGGCACTCTTACTACATAGGGATTTATAGAACCTGAGATCTCCTCAGAAATGAGTCATGCTTTCATAACAAACAAAATGAAAATTTCTCCCATATCAGGCAGCAGAACGTAAGAAACACCATCACAAAATCCCCCAGACCTGCTTTAATTTTTCTTCAAATTCACAGAAGTAGCAGTACTGCTTTCCATAGAAAATACTAATATCCCTTGAATTTATGTAGACTTTTTACTCCTGTTTCCTCACCTCTCTCTGAGACTGAGACACACCAGTTGAACCCCTCGACAAGGAATTACTGACCACATTGCAGGCTGATTTTAAGTCACCTGGGGCGAGGAACCCAAGTGTCTGAATAAATGAGGAATTCCTGTCTGCTCCCAAGAGCTGTCCCTACCTTCCACACAGGCTTGTTTGAGAAATTTCCTTGCTCTGACTGCACATAGTAAGACTTGAGGTGAGAAAATTTATAATTAGTTATTATTCTTGGGTGGCCTCAGTCTCCCTGAGGACCGAATGCACCACTAGTGCTGCCCTCTGGGTAGCATGTTCTAACAGAACTGTACTTCAAGTGAAATGGTTTTATTATTATTAAAAAAAAAAAATCTACTACAAGGCTGATTTTTTTTCCCCTCCTTTTTCGTCTCACCATCCTGGCTTCAGACCAACACTTCTCATACTGGCCAGAGTACAAATAAGAGATTTCACCCACCAGGGAAATTGCAGAGTGGATCTGCAGATGCTGGAGGCCGGCAGGGCTTTGGGCTGCTCCACCCGGCCTCCCGAGGACACTCCCACGTCACAGCAGAGGGATCAGCCACACACCTCCAAAAGGGCTCCCTTGGGCCACTCCTGCCACTGCTGATGCATCACATCCCAACCACTGCAGCATCACCCACCGAGGGCTGACAAGTGGGATTTATTTGGGGTCTCCCTGGAACAACCTGCAGCGCACAAAGGACGGGAAACACTCCCACATCACCGTTGTCTCCTGGCAGGAGCAGGAGCACAAAGAGGGACTCTTCTGGCTGGGATTCTGCCAGCACGAGTATGACACTGTCATTTAACTCCCTTTACACCATTTCCCCTGCCTCCAGCCAAGTTTTTGCCCTGTTTGGAGACAACAGACTAAGACACGGAGACACGGACCACGCTCATCCGTTCAGGCCACGGCACTGGGCTCTGTCCAAAGCTAGCCTGAAATCCAAGAGGGCTACAGCTGTAACTTTCCCCATCTGCTCTTTGCATAATTTTTCTGACAACACCACACTCGAGGTTCTTTAACCTTTTATGAAGTTATATTGGCTTGGTTTTGTCATCCAGGATTTTTCCAGATGTTCTGTGATCTCACTTACAATTAACAGGATCCAAGTCTCGCACTGGCACCGAGATCAGACTCAGACATGTACTTTCAATAGTCTGACATCATTCTTGATTTGATTTACATTTCCTAAGCCTTTCCTATGGAATAAAATAACAAATGCACCAAATAATAACTCTGAATATCATCAGCAACTCCTAATCATCTATTTCACTGCTGAACCTTTACACTACAAAAATTACTGTAATTCTGTATTTCTGTGTTGAACATGTGGGGCACAGACACACACATCCTGGGCTGAGTCTCCTGTTACTCACTTCACAGCTCTGAAATTAAAATGGCCTTTTTAATTTTTATATCTGAGAAAGAAAAATTAACTAAGCAAAACGTGGCAGTATCTACGACAGAACAACACTAATTATTACACTGGCAGGAGCTACCAGCACTCACATATAACTTAAGCAAGGCTTTGACTCAGAATGTTAATTTTTCTACCTACTACCACCCTAAAGTCAGTCCATTATTGTGAACTACTGACATTTTAGCACCAGCATGACAACACACAGCACAAATTGCTGGCCAAAAATAGTTTTTTGACGTAGTAGGTGATATTTTGTTATTGGGATATCCCTGTTACAATAATTCATTTAGGTCTTTTTTTTTCCCCTTTGATAAAAATATCACCCTCTTATTTACAGTGAGTTGGATAATTCTTAATAAGGAAGAAGTACACAAGTTGGAAGAATCATCCCTGCTTAATTACAGCAAAAAGCATCGTTTCTGCTCAATGATCCAAAGTGTTTCAAGAACGAAAATAACTTTTTAAATATGAATGATGCTCACTTTCACTCGACAATTTTTGTTTTACTTTATTTGAAATCAGAACTTTTTGAGATAGCTTACAAAGGTTCAGGGGAGAAACCTGGCTGTCCTATATGTGTTTGCAAATCATATTCCTTTCAGCCCCCTGAAGGCATATAAACTATTTCTTGGGAAATAAACTGTTTTCCAAGATGACACCTGTGGGAGCAGAAACACACCAGCCAAACATGGTGAAATGTGAACGTTTATTTGGGAGGGAAATGAAGCAGTAAGTGATATTTTGTGGGAGCTGCAAGTTATTGGGTAGAAGGAAGCAATTTAAAAACATATCAGTACTTCTTCAAGCAGTGAATGTTTTGCTCCAGCTCTGTCAAGTCTGGAACTGAAAACTGTTCCATAAAAGTCAGTGTGAATATAAGTGAATATAAGTGAATATAAGTGACAGTGAATATAAGAGGAATAGGTTTGCAGTAAGCATACCAAATAATCCTAAACATTGCAAACACTTTTAAAATCATTTTAAGGGTTCCGTGGTACTGACCCAATTAAACACCACAGCAAACACTTCAGCCTCTCACTAAAGTGGATTAATGTTTCCTTGGAAGAGAAGATCAGTTTTATACAGACAAAGACTGACATGTCTGTATAAAAATATAAACAATTCTAACACACATGGAATATTTTATCCAGCTTTGCAGGTTAAATCATCCAAACCACTGCCTTTCCTTCTGGCCATCAGCTTCTACTCACCCTAGATGGGTTATCCAGAGAGGAGGTGCCAAGGAGCTGTGGCTATGGCACAATCCATAACTCCTCTGGGCAACCTGTGCCAGTGCCTCAGCACCTTCACTGCAAAGAATTTCTTCCCACTATCTAACCAAAATCTACCCTCTTTCAGTTTAAAGACAAAAGAGATTCTCTTCAACGGAGGTGACAAATTTCAAATTACTGTTTTAGGAAGCTGTGGTTGAATTGCTTCAGGCAATCATGGATTAAAGTTCTCCTTTCTTCATCTCCCTCCTGTGCCCGGGTAACACAGAGCAGCAGGAGCAGCAGACAGCACGTGGGTTTTCAGGCATCTGGGGCAACTTCATGGGTGAAAATTAAGGCACCCCAGAAACTACTGAAAATCTCTGCTTGTCAGGGATTGTAAAAACAAAACGTTTGAGTCCTGAAATTAAATTTAGACTTTCTCAGTCATCCAGGTGTCCTTGCAAAAGTTTCACTCCAGGCTCCTGGAGTGGACTGTTCTAAATTCTCCTGCTGGAGCCCTCTCTTCCACACAGCTCTGCCTTCAGCATGTCAAGCAGAAATAGGACAGAAACATGCAATCCAATGAAGAAATTGTTTCAGATTACAAATTACAAATAGCTTATTTATAATTTACAGCACAATTTAAAGGATTTTTCTGTTGCTGCCTTCAGAAGAAAGTAAATACACACACACACACATAAACTTTTGCTGGGAATGGCAGCTGCTTGGTAGAGCTCTTTTACTGATAACAATTTTTTGCCTCAAGAATTCAACCTCCTACTGGAAGTAGATTTTTTAAAAAAAATAAGAAATGGATTTATCTCTGTAAACTTCTGCAGCGAGTATTTATTTTGCAACCATGGTGCTGAAATTAAACAGCTAGATAGATACATGTTTATATTCCTGCAACCACAGGACTTTTTTCTAAAGACTCCATGAATGTGTTGCTAAGAAACAAAGTCCTTCATGTATCTATGTCACTCTTTAACTTATCCTAATTATAAACACATTTTTAAAATTGCTTCTGAAATTATATTTTTAATGTTTAACCATTGTCCAATCACTTCAGACGTCACGTTGTTTACAGGAGGCAGCAGAAAAAAGGGCCAAATGAAGTAAATAGATTTGTTCTTAAAGCATCATCATTTGGAGTTGCTGGAATGTTTACAGGAAGCCTTTTCCCCCCACACGAGGAGGGTCAGACCTATTACAGCAAACAGTTGTGACTGACCAGACCTTTGGCACTTTTGTGTTATTAATTCTTCCTGTAACTTGCCGCAAATAGTATGCTTATTTTCTTCTTTCTTATGAAGAAATTGCACTAATGTTTTAGGCTTTGCACAGTTTTCAGGCTCTCTGATCAAACCCCCATGTTTCTCCCAATAGATATATTCCTCAATTGCACTGCCTACCCCTACAAAACATAAATCACCTCTAAAAAGTCATCAGACTACTACATTTCTTCAGAGCTGCATGGAATTTTTCCTATGGCATTCCTCTGAAAAAAAAAAAAAAAAAAAAAAGAAAGAAAGAAAAAAAAAGCAGAGTACCAGCTACATAAAGGTCAGATTGCAAATCTGTTTTGATTTCTCCAACAGTATTAAAGTGAAGTGAAAACCAGAAAGAGTATGGATTCCTACTCACCAAGGAAGAACCAGGAACAGATGAGAAAGATTTACAACTGTCCTTGTCTTTCAGCCTTCACCAAAAGAATTATTTGTGACCTAATTAGTTTGAATAACTAGGAAAGCTTGGGAAAGCCTGCAGAAGGTATGAGTTAATGAATCTGTGAGTTACATTTAAGAATCCTATAATAATCAGCAAGTGTGGATCCTGCTCACCAGCCTGACCTCCTCCCACCAAGGGCATGGGTTCACAAAACAGCTGAGTAAAATCAACAGCAAACAAACATTTTGGTGCAGAAGAAGCCATTTACTTGATAGTCTGAATTGCTACATTTACAACAGAAAAAGGTCTCTGTCCAAATCATCCAACTGGATGCATTAATGACCATCAGAAACCAAGCTCTGATAGTGGCTGTTCTCTGCAGAGAATCAAATATGGCATTTCCCCCATTGTTTACCCAGCTCCAGAGTTGAAGACAAGAATGTGTGAGACACACAACACCTGTCATCACCGTTCCCCACAACACTGCATCCACTGGTTAAGGAGCAACACACCTCTGAAAAGTCATTTTTATGAGAATACAAAGCATGTTGTTACTGAACCAATCAACGCAGCATTAATGTGCAACATTTTCCATCTGAGATAGACACTCAATACTAGCTGGCCAGGGGGCGTTGGAACTCCTAATTGTTTTTCTTCCTTGCAGCTACTCCTCATCACATAGTAGTAAACTCGGTGTTATCTCCAGAACACAAAATGCAACTGCTCATATTGAACAGCCCCTCTTTTATCTCACTTTTTACACAGCATTACACTACCAGTATTTAAAAATTTCCCAGAGAGTATCAAAATTAACTCACATTCAGCAGCAAAACAATGTCTGTTCAAGGATTAAATACTTCCCTCAGTATAATGCAGCAACACTTAATTGAAAGTCACTGCTTGCTGAAGTGCAAGAGCAGCTTTGCCATTTTTAATGGTGACAGGTTGCAGAAGTTTGAATTGAAAAGCATCTGGGTTTTCTTTAGGATGCAACAGAAGTCACAACAGGTGTTGCAAATCCCCTTGGATTTGTGCACTTTTCCCAGGACCCAAGTTTTGAGCATTAAATCTCACGCCAATCTATGCTGCTACTCAGCAGAGTGCTGTGTTACCAGGAACATCCTGGAGCAGTGTATTGGCACATCCAAAAGGTCCCAACATCTTGTTCTAAAGGATCTCCATGGCTACAAAACTGGCACGTACTGCCATTCCTGAAATTGTTCCCAACACATCAGACTAAGCTAATAAAAACACACAAGGTGGACACTTTGTCTCAAGAATCAGATCTAAAAGGCCTTGAACCTTGCTCTCTATCTTTGTATCCAGGTAACAAACTACAGATATTTGCATAATCCCTGTGATGAGCAACTGGTTACTGATGGTTTCTTTGCTTCAGTACGTTTATTGAGCCCAGGCTAGGACCTCATTTTAGGATAATGTGCTCCCTCATACAGCCTGCCATTGCTTAAGATCCCAATTAGGTTAAAATATTCTCCCACCCCGAGGATTTCTTTGGTCATTAGTCAGAAATGAGATTCACTTTCTTCCCACCAGAGCACTTATTGCCCCTGCCTGCTCTGGAGGCACTAATTATTGCCAGCAGTAAATAGGCAGCTCATGACTGCTCACATCGTTACCCAGATCATCAGCACACTGCTAAGCAGACTGTCCTTTGCTCCCTGCCTGGGCAGCACTCAGATCCTAATGTGAAGCCATCCCACAGGTTTTTTTTTTTATAATCTCATATTCCATAAAATCTATAACTAATCCTCCAGCCCAGCACGTTGTTGGCTCTCCTGTGAGTGGAATACAGGGATAATCCAATGGCTTTCTGGGGTAACAGATCCTCGGGTGGCTGCACCCTGAGCTGCCTCTGCAGGCTGTCACACCACAGAGCAAGACAAAATATTAACAGCAAAACTCCCATTTTTTCCAGGATTCACAGCGTATGTGAAACATGTTGGCAGGTATTTGGATAAAAATACTTTTGTCCCAAACACCGAACTCCCTCAGCTCCGCTTCTATTTGCATTTTCTGAGAATGGGTCATCAGAACTTGACCTGTCCGGCCTCAGACAGCAAAGTGTTCAAACACTAGCACCTCCTATCACCTCTTGTCTTGAATCCAGTGTGAGGTTTTTTGTCATAAGTATTATTTTTAACAACTCTGGATCTCTTTTGTTACACAAAAATATCGTAACACTCACGATACAGTTTGATAACTTTAATGAGGCTTTACAATTTACATTCAATATGTATTAGTACACAAAATATAAGAAATCACATATACATATAAACTTCTGTTTGCTTTGCAAGTCAACCAGTCTGAACTACACAAGCTACATTTATTCACACAACAAAATGGAACATTGTCGAGCTTCATTCACCGATCAAACATCTCAACAACTTACAGACCAACATTTTTTTTTTGCAGCTGCTAAAACAACAATCTCCCATAAGGAACAAATAATTTACATCAACAGATACACTGACATCACACTCTACAAAATGAAAAAGCCAAACTGAGCACTGAGTGAATGCCTCCAGATTTCAGCAGAACCCACATGAAGCAACAGTGCAGAACTTATACCAGCATCAAATCTGTCCACGGCTTATCAGCTCCACGACTGAGAAAATAAATCACATACAGAAATTCTTTAGGGTAAATGAAGCCATTTCATTACAGGGTTATTTAACCCACTTATTTTTCAACTTTTTTAAAACAAAAAGGAAATAGCTTAAAAAAAAAATTGAAATATTTACACCTTTTGGGTTTTTATTTTCTGACTTAAACTATTCTCACGTACAACATGAATTTGTACTTTGTGAATAGTTTTGGTCCCTCAGACTGTTCTCTTGGTGAATCTGTTTTTAACTACTTTGTTCAAATATAACAACACTTCACTAATGTAGTTATTTGAAGTTAAGTAGATAAAAATAAAATAGATCTTTTTATCCTAAAACAACACCTCTCATTTTTTTGCTTCTGAACAGCATACAGTCACAAAAACCAAAGCTTCTGTTAGCAGCATTATAGGTGAAGGGCCTTTTGTGTGAAGTCCTGGAAACCTTCTGGTACCTTCAAATATACTGAATGTTCTCAGCTCTTCAGACACAGACCCTGCAAAAACTGAGCATTCGGCTTTCACAAACAAAACCATGTTCCCAAAGCAGTTCCCTGCAGAGGTGTTCATTTGGTCACACACATTTTCACGAGACACATGTGACCTTTAACAAATGAAGCAGATGTACCACATGAGCATTTCAGTATGTGCACTAGGGGAACACTTCCAGAATTGTCCTTCAGTTCTGGGAGGGAGGGGAAAACCTATTTTTACAACCACTGCTTTATGTCTGGTCGTTTCAACAAAATTTGTTGAAAGGACTAAAAACTCACCAATGAATCTGAAAATGTAACTAAGCAAGCTGAGCTGATCTGCTCCTGTGTTCCCACAGGAAACCTTGGGTTTTGTCAGTGAGCTGAAAGGAACACTTACACTGATGAAGCTTGCAGCTCTCCCCAAAAACTCATGGAATAGTCAAGAGGTCAAATCAATGAACCAAGCAAAGTGGATCATTTCATAAACTAGGAACAAGCAAAATGTATTTTATATACACAATTGGTAAATTCAATGCCTAGAAGCAAAGAATACCCTTATGGAAAGGACACTGGACTTTATCCTAGAAAGAAGTGACTCTGCAAAGGATTTGGTGTAGAGAAAATCTACTCCTTTTAAAAATCACCTTGGAGAACACTTTTGCACTCGCATCCAGTCTTAAGAAGCCCTCCAAGGTTTGGTGGGGAGTATTATAAGGAGCCCTGTTCACTTTAGTACCTGGAAGGGAGAAATATGGATGACTTATCATTCCACTACCAGTTTTGGAAGGGACGTATTCCAGAAAGAATTAAAACATTCCAGGGCATCTTTTGGAGTAGCAATATCAAACCGGTGAGCGACAACAGCAAACCACTCACAATTTAAAAGACATGCCAAAGCACTGAGCCTTGGAATTCACTTCAAGGTACTGCCCGTGCACGAGCGTTGCCTCCACTGTCTCTTCACAGACTGTGTTAAACTTCACTGTCCCCTCGAGCTGAGCGGCCGCGGGTTTATCTGTTTGGAACTCGGCGACTCGGATATCGCCGCGACCTTCAAAGAATTCTTGATGGAGCTGAGCTCCCACACGTGCAAGTTCACGATGTGAACGCCACAACAGCCCCTCGTGATCTTGTACAGGTTCCTGAGCACGGCCTTCCGGAGGAGAATGTACACCCAGGGATCTAAAATCTGGTTCCACGTGGCCATTCGGAGGGCGAAAAGGATCGTTTCGCACGTCTCCTTCGAGCGGCTCTCGTTAATCCCAATCCTGGCCATGGTCACCTGGAAATGGAATGTTTTAAAATTATGCATCAAAAAAAAAAATACGCCAAGAGAGCACACAAATCACCTGCAAATGGAATATTTTAAAATTACACATTAAAAAATAAAAATACACCAAGAGAGCACGTAAACGAGTGAAGTCGTTTCAGCTTCGTCTCTGATCTTCACACCTTCACAGCATCAATGCCTCCCAGTTGCAATGTGAATTCTGTCAGGCATATAACATTTATCATCCTGGAAATCCTCTCATGTTTTACACAGGACACACACATGTCTCTGCTGAATTACTTCTGCTGAACTTTGAGCAGATGATGGCAACCAGCCAGGGAATACCCTCCAAAACCAGGGACTGATTTGAGCAAGAAATAAAAACTTAATCCAGAAGTTGAGCTAACAAAGCATGCCAAGACTGTTCCAGGGATGGGTTTTTTCAAGGACAGAGGCCACTAGCAGGTCAGAACATTTTTATGAAAGGTTTTTTCACATCTTCCTAATTAAAGGCTACAGAAGGAATAAAGCAGCTTGATTTCAGCAAGAAGATTCATATGTTTTAAGCTGCAATAGAACATAATTTATTGACACCGGAGGATTTAGAGGTTTATAGGGAAATTTAAGCCATGGTGACAAAAGCCACCAACACCCCTCCTCTTGCCAGTGGAGACACAGATGGGTTCCTGTCCTGAGTTCCTGTGTGAGGAAAGCCTGATCTGCAAAGCCAGGAATCTTGCCATAAGGTGGTAAATTATATCTCTCTCCCATTAATGTTCAAAGCACACGAAGACTTTTTTGGTAGAAAGATGAAACACTGTAAGGCTTTCAGTTCCAAAGCCTTTAAAGCGACAGTTATTTAACCAAGAAACAGGGTATTTTACAAACTGATGCTACGAGTACACTGATCAATTGGGCCATGAAAGGCAGGGTCAGTCTGTCCAAGTGCAGAAAGCTGTATTTTCAAAAAGATACATTGGGGGAAAAAAATAAACAAAAAAAACACCAGCAACAAAAAAGCCTCAAATGAATGATGAGAGAAAACTAAAGCTCAATACTCCAGCAAACCTATTTTACTCCTTTTTAAACGCTTCTCTTCATTCCCAGACCCTACCTATAGCTTGCAGGTCACCATATCTGAGTCTAAACTTGAGTGGAACAAAGTGAATGCATAAAAGGACACTGAACTTGCTTGATTAAGCATCAGATTGACCATTTCTGTGTGGCATCTATGGGAGCAGTACAGAAATCCCCCAGGAACACTGCTAAGGAATCTGGTAGGACTGACAGAACCACAGCTGGGAAGCGGTGTGAGGAGGAGGAGGAGGAGGAATGTCTGAGCACCAAGCCAACACAAACACCAGCCAGTTCCCTGAATCTGCTTTTCACCCCACAACCACTGGGCACATTCCTCTCTGACATCAGCAGCCCACCCAAACTTGAACAACCCCTTTGGCTTCTGCAGGGAATGGTTTTTCAGGGCAGTCTACATTTTATTTATTAGAGGTCTAATACCACAAGCCAAACTCAGAATATTCCTTACTCATTCAAGTAGGACTGGGCAGCAAATGGAAGCTCAACAGAGCTCACAGACCAACATCCTTATCCCACACAGCTCATGCTTGACTTAATTCAGACATACAGCTTCCTAACCTGCTTCTTGATGGACTTCAAAATTCATTTGTTGTTAATAAATACCAAATCACATTTTCACAGTCAATTGGTTTCTTTGCATTTAAATTCTTATGATACTGTTCCAAAGTCAGTTTGAAACTGTAAGTTACAAAAAAGGACTAATACACTCCCAGATTTTAGGTAAGGATTCCATTGAAGCAAAAAACACAGCAGACAGCCTGTATTTGCTCCCTGGGCACGAGACACTTGTGCCACTGAACTGGCTCAAGTCACCAGCTCAGGAACTGCAAGCAGAGCTCTGAGAGCAGGACCACCTCTGCAGGCACAAAAGGCCACTTCTTTCCTTCTTATTTGACTAATAGTGGGCAATAATTAAGTCAGGAAACCAATTCAAAGACTTTTTTCCTTCCCTGTAGGTCCACCAGGTTACTCTGACAAGGGAATTCTGTTCCCTGTAGCCAGAAGTACACAAATGGGGAAGTGGGAAAGGAAATGCAATTGCATCATATTTAATTGCCTTTGATGTGCACAAGTTCCTATTCATGCAGATTCAGCAGTATGACTCAAAAAATTAATCTCCAGCTGGTAAATAATAAATGTAACTCGTGACGTTTTCTAACCTATTTAGAAATGTAAGAATCCAAGTAGCACTTTGCTGATTTATTCAATGTTTATATGAACACAGCTGTAGTGTGTCTCCCTGGTTTGTAAAAAAAAAAAAAATAAAATAAAAAAGAAATGATGTAACCAAGACAATTCAAACTTTCTTTAGAAAAGGAACTATAAAAGCACAACTCTAAAAGCAATTTTTTTAAACCAAGGGTACCTGCTTGTAAGATATAAAGTTATCCTGACTCATATTAGCCCTTACTGGTTTAAGGAAAGACCTGAGAATTCCCTGTATCTAAAAATTAAGAGAAATGAAAGTTGTGTCAAGCAAGGACTTGACACAATACATTAAACTCCATACTTTCTGTACAACTTTAAGCTTCACTAAAACCAAGGCTCGCTTTGCAAGATCCAGGAAGCCTGATGGAAAATTTTTTAAAACCATTTTGAAACTGTTGACTTCTTCAGTTTTGCACCAAGCAGAGAGCACCAGAGAACTGCCATTTCCCCGGGGCACAAAGCTCAGTGCAACAAACCGAAAAAACTCCGCTCCAAAGCTTCACACCACTCTCCAAACGTAAATAGCACTAATTTAATTTAATTTCCCCTCCAATTGGAGCTCCAGGAGAACAGCTAACGGGCTGAATGGCTGTGCTGCTCAGTCACATTCCCGTTAGTCCTCAAGGACAGCCTGTCCAAACAAGCAGCAGACTTCACAGCCGGTTAGGAAATAAGACAAAAATGCTCCTTTGATGCATTTCAGTGCTTAGGCTCTAAATCCAGGTTCTATCCTTGACTTCAGGAAACTGGAAAAAAAACAGTCACCAAGAGACTGACATGGAAAGCAGAGTGGACAAATATCAGAAACTCTCGTCCTCTGCGGCTCAGCCCTCGGGCTCCACTTCCCTGTGGGAACCTTGCAGACCCTCCCAAACCTCTTCCTCTTCCTTTGGATTTCCTTACAAGCAGTTCGGAAGATTTCCATTGATGGAATAAAATCCATGGATTTTTCAGTCTTTGCAGAGTATTTATATTTTGTCACTAAGGCCTACACTGAACCCAGAGGTGCAAATCCCCTTCTCCTAAACCACACAGGGCTCAAGGCAGAACTTTACTGATGGTGTCCCACTCCATGGAAACAAAACAATGTATACTTATCCTGAATTTCCAGAAGTTTTTGGAACTTCCATTACTCATGCTACAAAAGAAGCTGCAGCCTGCTAATAGGCCAGAGATCACACAAGATGCCACTTCGTAGCACTCTATAAACACAAACTTTAAGAAAAAAAAAAAAATTGCAAAATAGGGGGAGAGAGAGCTAAAAATGCATTGAATCTTCACATTTTATGTACTGTTTTATATCTCCTGAGAACAGCTATTTGAAACACTGAGAGCAAATTGCCCGTATCATTTGTTATACAGATCTTGCAGTATATAAACCACACATTTGTTGCAACAAAGCTGAGCATGCTTCACTCTCTTTTTTATGTGATTCTGTAAGTCAGGGTAAAAACAAGGGCTTCCAAGAAATATGCAGTGCATTACTCCTGCCATCAAAATGTTAGTGCACACACTGTTCTACTTATGCCACATAATGCTTTTTATGTTCTTGATCTGCAACGTGTTCTTCCCCTAATGTTTTCCTTTCTCTTTCCAAAAGACAAACGTGAACCATGTCTTCAACTTTTATATGCCAGATGATCGTTCAGCCCAGCAGTTAAATTTTAACTGAGCACAGTACTTTTATAGAAAATGTCAAATTAAAAAGGAATTGTAGATGAAAAAATACGTGAGCAAGCTTTCCTTCACACTGAAGTCCAGAGGGTACTTTTAACAGCACACACAATAATTCCTTGTGGAAAGTTTTGCAGGATCAGCTCTTGAGAAGTAGCAGCAGAACAAGGCAATCTCCTTTTCTCTCATGTGTACTTCTGTGGCAAAGTAGTAATGCCAAAAATTAAGAGTGGATCCACTGGCTCACTATTAAGCTGGGGAAAAATCTGTGTCTAACTCCCAAAATCAAGTTCTGGTCCAAAACAGGTAAATCAAGGATGGTGATTACTACCTGCCACGATAGACATCCTTAAATGTGTAAGTTTGATTATTATCCTGATAAAAACAGCGAGTCTGAGAAAGACCTTTCCCCTGTCAGGATCACAAGAAAAACAGAATCCGAAGAGAACCCAAATGAGAAACTGCCGGAAAAGATTTGAATTACCAGAGGCAGCTGGGATTGCCAAATTATTTTACAGAAATTTAGCCTCTGTGCACTCCATATTTGCTCCCCTTAAAATGGAGCTGCACAAACCTGGAGGTATTGTGGGAGTCACCATCCCTGGGGGTGTTTAAGGTGAGACTGGATGTGGCATCAGTGCCATGGGCTGGGAACCACGGCAGGGTTGGATCAAGGGTTGGACTCGATGACTTTTCCAACCCCACTGATTCTGTGATTCTCTGATTCTGTGTTCTGAACAAACCTTTGTAAACTTCTTGAAATGAGATTTTTCAGTACGCAAGGATTTCTCAAAATTACTGATAAAAACCCGTGAAGTGCCACAATATTATACTCACTATTTGTATTTTATTAAATGCCTTTGGCATTATCATGCTCTATAAAAGGCAGGAATGCAATTATGAAGTAAGCCTCGTAAACAGAAGGTGTTGGGGTTTTTTGCATATAAACTTGCAAACATTAACTGAAAGTGAAGACTTTATTTTCTGTCAGCTTTCCCCTTAGACACTACCTATTTGCATCTGTTTTGCAGTAGTATAAATTCAGGCTGGGCTTGAATGAAGCATTCCAGGCCACTTCTCTTTGTTCCTCCTAAATAATCCAAATATTTCTATCTATGGTTTGACAGCCCTTTTTCCTTATTTCCTCTCCTCCCAGTCAAAATTAGAAATACTTTGCTTCAACTAGCTGGTAATGTAATTACTCTCACAGCTTAATTTGAAAGGAAAGCTTTGTGGATAAGGGTAGAAAAGATTCTAGCATTGGAAAGAGTAAATAACTCACTTCACCATGAAAAGACACAGCAAACACACCAAAGTCAAATAAACAACCTGTTTCCTGAGCTACATGTTTTAAAGTTACAGGAAGGCCTGATTCCATGGCGTGAGGAATGTGTTCCTGCCTAAGAACAAGGCCTGCAACCAAAATATCTTGCACAAAAAAATTAATTGTACACATAAAATTAAAACATTCTTTACCCTCCAACACTGAGAGGAACTTTACAGGACAACTGTAAGGGCTAGAAAACAACAGAGTATTTCTTACCCTGCATAATAAGGGACATCCTTAAGTATTCAGGGATGCAAGGACTATACATATTCATACTTATTCTTCCATTAAGGTCAGCTGGGTAAAGCTTCAAATCCTGGAAATAATCTATTCCTTCTCTTTTGTTGCTTTGCTTTTCCAGGTTTTCACACTCATTTGGGAAAAAAAATCCCATTTTTAATGGTTAAATAAATAGTCTAATTTATTTAGGAGCAACAAAACTTCTCTCACTAATACCTGACAAATGTCCAAAGAAAGAATCACAAATAACACACAATACTTGGGAGAAAGAGAACTGTCTGAATGCAGAAAAAAAAAAAAAAAAGACAATATATAGACAACCTGAGGAGAGATACAACATAGATTCAGCAACCAGAGGCAAATCTTCCACTTCTGTCTTTCAGAGCATGAAGACGCTCCACTGGGAATGCAGGATCTGCCAGTTCTTACCTGGCCAGTTTTTTAAATTCTCTCTGATGTGCTTCTTTTGTCTAAGAATCTAAGAGGCTGAACTCTCTAAGGGTTCCTTGGACAGGTCACTCCCTGGTTTCAGAGGAATGTCACACACCCAGTGGTTTTCAGGGCAAGTACCACCAAATCCAGAGATATCCAGACATATTAGAAGTGTTAAAAGAAGGGAGAGAAGAATTTCAGAGTGAGTCAGTGATGATACATAGTGGGCCTTTTCACCTCTTCTAGAATTCAGGAATGCAGATAGCTTTGATGTGTGACCAAGCCTGCAAGACCTCTATTAACAACAGGTCTAAAAAAAGTGAAAAACCTACTCTATTTTCTACCAGTGGAGAGTCAGACATTCAGCTTGAGTATCTGAGAAATGATGGTGTTCCTTGTATGGGTGTAGGAGGGAAAAAAAAAAAGGTATGTTCAGTTGTAATTATATTTTATGTTTATCATGGATGCAACATACACGGTGGAGGAAAACGAAATCTTCTTGAATATCATAGAATGTCACAGAATCATTAAGGTTGGAAAAGACCTCTAAGATCATCAAGTCCAACCATTTCCTCAGCACCACCATGTTCACTACTAAACCATATGCCCAAGTGCCACATCCACATGCCTTTTGAACACTTTCAGGGATGGTGATTCCAGCACTTCCCTGGGCAGCCCATTTCAATGCCAGATCACCCTCTCAATGAAGAAGTGTTTTCCTAATTTCTGATCTAAACCTCCCTTGGCACCCTTGTCCTTCTTGAAGACTGATTAGAGTCACAGTCACCTAATGACTTGGTGCTATCTGATTTGCAGTGTTTGAAAACCTGGCTAGAGGCAAAGGAAGACATGATCTGTTGCTTTCATGTTGTTGGTCTTTTTTAAATCACTTTGTTAAAGTGACTTATTCTATATATCATTCTGGAGAAGTAAACTGAGAAGCCACGAACAGAAATATCAAGGCCATATTAGCAATATATTTACCAAGCTGGAATAAACAACTCACAATCACATTTTTCTTTAGTATTGTCAAATAAATTGAAAGGGACTGTTTTGCAGTTGGACCACTCAGGTGGAGGAGGGAACAGAAAAATTGTCTCCATCTAAGAGTGATTTATTTCTCAGTACTTCTGTGCAAGCACGCTCCAGGTAAAACACAGATTCAATTTTATTTCCAATTCACTAATGAACTGTAAATCCTAACCCAAATTTCCACTACTCACATGGATCCTCACCTCCTTCCTGCTTCACCTGCTCTTTCTCCATGCAGTGAAGCAGGTGGGAGCATAGCTGGTCACATCCTTCCCAGCACAAGTGTCTTCATCCTCATGTCCTAACATTGGTCATAACACAGGTCAAAACCTTTCTGCAATGTCCTGCTACCTGGCCACTGCTGTTCCTAAAAGCACATCCACAGAACCCAAAATGGGACAGAGCTCCTGCTCTGCTGGGGATGGGCACACCAGGAACAGGCACCCTCCAGCCCGGTGAGCTTGCAACAAAAACTGCAATTCAGCAATTCCTCTCAGACATTCACACATTCTACAGTATTCCTGAGACAACCAACTTCTACTAGAAAGCATTTATCAACACCATGCCAAACTAAAGTTGTGAATTAACACCATAATTATCTCTCAGAATACATGAATCTATATCACACCCTGAAGTCTGCCATTAAATCTGGGAAGGGTGAAGGACTTTGTGGAGTTGCTCCATGTGAGTGTATTTGTCCCCGAGACTTTTCAGCAACAACTTTACCATTTAAGGTGTTTAGATACTCAGGAAAGAGAACTTTCCTAAAATAACTATCCAAAAATGGTTATGCTGTGTATGACATTTTCCAAAGATGGTTATGCAGTGTATGATATTTTCAAGTAAGAAAGGCCTGAATAAGTGTAATATCTAGGAAACAGGAAGAATTCTCTTATACCAAACAATGGAATGTATGTCAAACTGACTTTTTAATATCAAGCACAGAATCCAAAAAAATTACCAACTGAATAAATAAGCAGAGGTTACGAATGGCAAATTTATTTGGGTGAAGTTTGGAGAATTTGATTTTTTGAGATGGTAACTTCAAAATGGGAAAAAAAAAAATCAGAAGTTTCTGTGATAGTCACTGACATCTATTTGGAACAATGTACTGTGTTTCAATTTTATAGATCTTCATAGTTTAATTTGGTATATGTCATCTAAATTCAAAAATAAAGATGGAAGAAACTATGAAAGAAAACCAGAACAACATCATTTTGAAAATGCCACGTTCTCACATGACTCACAACCTGCCTTCCCTACTTTCTTCCCTCCAAAACAATCTTATTGTATTCTGATGGCACTGCATTTTCAGAAGAGGCTTTACATAAGTTTTTCCAAACAGCACGAGTAAACACAGATAACAAAAACTATATTTATGCTTTCCCAAGAGCCTCTGGTAAAGGGCAATCTGTCAATCTTAGCCTTTCTTCCTCCCCTGGTTCATATCATCACTTATCACCACCATCCATTTCTTCCCCAGCACTTCTTTCCTGTTTAGAGAAGATCTCAACTGCTCAGCTCCCTGACTTCTGGGAGAGGGAGGTAAACACTTGAATTACAAATATAGCCACAATTAATATAGAGTTTCTAAGCACTCTGTGATAAACTATGCCCTGGCCCACACTTATAAACATTTTTTTTTAAATGATTCCTATTTCTCAGAAAGGATAAGGCCTGTAAGATCTCTATGTGCTGTAAAAGAGGAAAATAGGAACAGACCAATTCTGAACAGCAAAACAGTACCTTTGAAATTCAGTATCATCTCAGGTGGGTATACTCTAAAATTAATCTCATTCCATTTCTCATCTAACCTGGAGGAAATTTGCCAGCTGTGCCTTTCATTTTATTCAAAATAAAAGATCTCTATAACCAATACTAAAAAAATGCATGAACATCTTATCCAAGGGTTTCTAGTATCATAGAAACACATCTGAATAGGTGGATTGAATTTTTAAATGCACTGTATTAAACTCTGTTGCTCTCTCTGCAGACATCTGCAAATTCTTTCCAGGGAATATTTTCATGGGGACATACAAAAGCACACTCAAATTGTCTGAGTTGCTGATTAAACCTTATTCCAGGGGAAACTAAGCTGGAAAGACACTTGTGTCTTGAGACTAACAAAAACCTCAATTCAAATGAGTGTTCTCTTTCCTCTTAAATCCTAAAATGAGTTATTAATTTCAAAATCCCTTTTGGCCCATAATATCAGCAATGACAGTTACCTTTCAGCAATTTAACCCTGAGTATCAGAGGCTCATTTGGAAGAACTCAAGCAAGAACAGGAATTGAATTTGCACAGTGTTAATGGATGTATCAGGAAACCCAGCAAGCAACCAAAGGATCACGACAGGAGGGAGAGCAAGAGCCCTTTCTCTAGTGTAGCTCAAAAGACAAGCAAACTCATGAGATTCTTCTTTCCAGAGGAACCCAGTGAGCATTTTATTCGTTCAAACTGCCCCTCCTGATCTCTTCTGACACAGCAAGGTCTGGAAGAGAAATAACTACCTACAGTCGACAATAACCATTAATGTATTGATGCTTTGGACTAGACATAGAGGTGTATTTAGCAGGCCTGCTGCTGGCAAAAACCTTTTTTTCCTTTCCCTATGAAACTGGTTCGTTCATTAAAACCACTGTGGCAGCAGTGGGCCCCTGAGATGGGCTTGCACCCATCCTCAGAGGTGCAATGACAGCATCCAGCAAGAACCCACAGGGGTGAAGCATCACCCAGACCCAACGAACATCTGCCAACACATCCCATCTCTGTATGGTGTCAGCAGACAACCACTCTAGCAAGAATTCAACACCAAAAGCCAGCACAAGCATAGCAATTATCACTGATTATCTTCTTTAAAATCTGAATCTTGAAAACAACAGTTTTTTCCCTCTGAAAGTTTATAACAGCTGCAAAGGTTAGCTAAACATATTTAAGAGTATCTTCTTCTTCAGTCTTCAGAAACACATGACTAACTTATTCTTTTTCAAAAGGAAAGATCACTCTCCCTGCTGACAGCGCCTGTGCAGGCACAACAAGCTCACAGAGGCTGCAGCTTTGACTAAAAACCTGTAAGACAAGAACACACTTGTGCAGAGCAGCCACCGGGGAGATCTGGGGGGCTGTGCTGGACAGGTGGCAAGAGCCTCACTTGGCAGAGCGTGGGCCTGCATCTTGGGACACCTCTCTGCTTCTCCTCAGCTGCACTTTCTGATCATGAAAAACCACCAGTTGTAAGAGAATAATTTTTAAGTAACTCTTTTGTAGTAGGGCAATACAACCAGCAATGGTTGAAGGCATACAAACAGCATTAATAAAGCAACGAGCTTTATTAATACATGATGCCCATCACACATACAAGCATAAGGTAGCAGAACAGAAATTTAAACTGCCAGCTTACTAAAAAAGACAGAAAACAAGAATGCAGGGAGAGACTTCAAGGGTAACAGGGGTATGAACTGCTGGCAAAGTCACTGTGTATGTGTGGATGTGACTACACATGCAAAACAACCCAAATGAGATGTACACAGATTGCCTTGTACACCAAACTACCTTATACTGTATGCAACTAGAACTTAGTGTAAAACCTGCAACAAAGTGACCTCCTTTGGCACATATGATCTGTGAGTACCCAAAACACCTGATGGAGCAAGCAGGGTGGGCTGGGGTGAGGGTATTCCAAGGAGAGCCTCCCTGTTAGCACACAGCTGCCCTTCTCACCAGCTCCAGAAGCACCTTTGTTGAAAGGACCCCTGAGATCAGCTCCAGCAGCTTCTAGGCTGAAGTGACTCAGTAAATTCTAAGCTGGACACAGCCCTAAGTGCACAAAAACCAGCCATCAAGCCCCACTGCATCTGAGGACAAGAAGAAGTCAGAGCAAGTTCAGAGAGACACAGTTAGCATAAAAAATTGGAAAGGGAAGAGATTACATGAGAAGGGACTGATAAAAAAATTAATCTATGCAGTAAAAAAAGCAACTGAATAAGAGTTGATTTAATTGTATAAAATGAACAGCTGAGCCCTTTCAAAAAAAAAAAAAAACAAACAAAACCAGGAGTGGCTATTTTCTGCTGTATAGGGGAGGTAAAACTGGAATGAAATTAATCAGATAACTGCATGGAAAAAGATCTTAACAAGAATAATTCGAATGTAGAAGTATTTTTCTCAGGCTATGACTGTGTTCCACACATGAAAAAAATCAGAAATTTCTCTGTATCACAATCTTTTTCTATTCCTCTAAAATAAATCCCTCCTGTCCACAATTACAGGCAGTTCTCTTTGCTACTCCAAAAAACAAAATTTAAAATATGTTTATCCCTCAAGCCCTACAGAATATGACGTACTGAAGTCAGAATTTGCTCACACCAACACAGCTCCAAAACCAAGCCGTTTCATGACAGGCCAGATGTCAAGTCACAGCCAAAAACCAGCTTTATATAACAATCTATTTCATCAGAGGTGCTCGTCACAAAATGCTCCAGCCCAACTATTTGCTTTGGGAATCCAGCCCCTTGGGATCAAATCTACCCAGCAAAATTCACATACCCCCAGCAAAGGGCTAAGGCTCTAGCAAGGATGAGAAATGATGACACTATGCAGAGAAGTTGATGTTTCTACCTTCAGAACATATTTACCTGGAATTACCCACCATAAAGCAAAATTATTTGGACTGTCAGAACAAATGTGCCTCTGCAAATTGACTATGTATATTATTGACTACACATATTATTATAAAACTCATGAATTTCACTTGTCGCCTTTTTTTGCGAATTCGCTCCCCCTCTCAGTTCCTCAAAAGCAGATCAATGTTCCCCCTCATTCTCAGACTTCATTAAGGAAAGATTCCCTCACAGTGGCAGAAAACTTGAGAAAGCTGCTCATGTTTGAAAAACAAATGAAATGGAGCTTCAGGAAAGAAATCAAAAGGGAAAAAAAAATCAGAAGGAAGTCCCTGTCCAACAGCTCCAGGCAGAGCTCCACATAAGCCATACCACAGGCTCTGCTTTTGAAAAATGCTACACATCTCCAGCAATCTTAAGGTAATGGTGGTGACTGATTATACACTATATATTATTATCTATAATATTAAGTGTTAGCTATCTATGCATTTACACACACATAAAGGCATCAAAACAACTTCACTACCACTGAGCAGATGCAGAAGTCAAGTTCAGTTCCACACCAGACACCATAAAGGACAATCCAGGGTCTTGGGACTCTAATGACATCTAAAGGTGATTTTGTCACAGGACAGTGACAATGTCTGAATATTAACTGCACTTGGAAAAAAACATAGAATTGATTTGAAATCTAACAGTGAAGTCAATCTGTAGTGGAATTACAGTACTGGACTTGATTCTGGTGGCTCTGCACATACATCAACAGACATAACACCAGACTAGACTGAAAGCAGAAGGAAAATAAACAAAGCAAACCCCCACATCAGACAGGAAATCACACAACGAATCCAAGCTCTCCTATTTGCAAACCACATGTGGCATAAACCACATTGCCTTCCTCCACTTTCTCTTCCAAAGGTTTGTTTGGTTTCCAATTGCTTTGGTTTACATTGAGGCAATTGACTCTCACAAACATTTTGTTCTGTGTACTCTTCGGAATAGAGAACATAGTTAAAATTCACAATTCAAAGACTAATACTGACTTCTAGATTGAGTTTAAAAAAAAAGTTAAGAAGCAAATGATTGAAGAACAATCATTTAGGTCCTTTTCCAGATAATTTCACCTATGGACACCTGCTCATATTCATATCAAGAAAGACTTACTTTGGTACATGCTGATTATATTATAGAATATAAATTCATTTATAGTCTATAATTCATTTCATAAATTAAAGGCCCTGAGAGGTGAAGATATATCAGATAAGCAGGTTTGAATCAGCAATTCATCATAAATCATACACTTTGATAAACCCTGGGTCACTTTAATGCAGCACTTAGGCAGTACGTCCTGACAAAGCTTTATCCCACTGCTGGCCAAAAAATCTTGCTAAATTAACACCACACTTATAATTCTGTTTGTATTCAGTGAATAGAATGCCATGAAAATAAAGACTGGGTAATTCAATTAATTAACTGGTATAAACTCTACGATCCTAAGAGCTAAGAAAGGAAATATCTACAAAGGACCCCATCCTTAGTACAATATATAGTACAATTAATAAAAATGGAAAGGCATAACAAAATTACCAACACTGAAAAACAACCACAGTGGTTGCAATTTAGTGTTCCTTTGTATGTTGAATAAATGAAGCACCTCTTTTGAATTAAAAAAAGTTTGTAGGTCTTCTGACACCGAAGGGTTTTTAAAAACCAAATTAATTCCTACCTTTGAGAACAATTATTTTACCCGAAAATAAATGTCACCAGAGGATTTCATGGAATGTAAAGTCATCATTTGAGTTGCTCTCCTTGAAAACCACTCTGTGGCTTGCCCCAGACAAACTTCAGAAGGTGTCTGAAGTAACTGGAAGGAAGTTCACCACAAAACTTGCTATACTGCTGTGACAACTTTGTTTATGCTCTCCACACTACAGCCACGACACTGACAGAAGCCCACACAAATTTAAACTATGCTGCAGAGCAAGACTAGAAAAATTCTCTGTGATATGAACAGAAGTGAAAGAGGTTTTGTGCATTTCAGTGATGCAGACATTCATATTCAGACTTTCTCCTTAAAGTCTGTGATACTGGATTAATTAAATGCTACCTGCCAGATACACCCAACTGCTGCAGCAAGGTTAATAGCAGTATCTAATTTAGAACTAACTCAGGTGACTTCATACCCTGCCATAGGCAGTGAGCAGATGAGATACAGCTGATAGAGATCTCAGATGTAAATGTCTCTATTTGTTAGCTCAAACCAAAACTGTTCCTCATTTATCTCCCTGGAAAACTACGGGGCCTTGTTTCCAGGAAAGAAGTTAAGATTTCATACAGCTTGTAACTTAACCTCTCTGACCTGAGCAAAAAAATTCATTTTCTCCAGACAGGTTTACTACACTAAAAAGAGTTACAGCTTTATACCAGCTTTATACCAGCCATCACACAACAGCAGCTGTCAAATTCTTTCCTGTATCACAATCCTGGTTCCTTTGGCTTAGAGTGTGCCCTAACGGGAGCAGCACTTACCACTCTGGGAGAGCCACAGCAGTGACAGCAGAGCCCCAAGATACAGCTGGGATGGCTGAGAGAGCACACCAACCACACACAGCAGCTCTCCCAGTCAGCTGTCCAGATTACAAGCCCAGCTTGCTTAGGGCTAAACCAAACGTTATTTTAACCCACTGCCAACCCCTGTTTCTCAACAGGACTCTAAAGCAAAGCCCTTAACGCCCTGTTAATGGAGTGGAGGATTTTTAAATGCTTAACTGTTACCTGCCATAATACAGTTCACAAGTATAGCAGTAAACTGTGAAAAGAACAACAAACATGCTGCTGTAAATAAAAAAGCTACAGGAACCACAGTTCAGACTAAAAAGACTTCCCACTTCAAGATTTCACTGAATTTGTGGACAAGCTCACTATTTGTTCCAATGTATTCTAGCCACCATTCTGCTACCACTGTCTGCTTCACAGCACTGGAAATACAGTCCTCACAGTCCCTATATATTTAGCTTACTCAATGTATTTTGTTTATGCTCAGAAGTGGAGAATAATTACCAAGTTTTTTATAGATGCACAGGTACATGCATTATGGACAATATGCATTAAAATTAGTATCATTGAGCAAATAGAGCTGTTACCACAGCTCAAGCACTTTAAAACCTGGAGATAAAAAAGTATAACTTTTATACAGTGATGTGCATTAAACATTGGCAAACACATTAGGCTCTTACCAGGAATGGACTCCAGCAAATGCAAGAAACACACATTATAGCCAAGAGCTGAATGATCATTTCAAAATGATGAGATCTCCCTTGTCTCTGTTGACTTTTAAGTTTGACTCTTAAGAGGGTAATTCCTGTGACAGCATTGCACAAGAATGAAACAGCAAGGGCCAGTAACCCAAGGCAAGAAAAAAGTAAGAGATAAAATCTGTCTTCCCAGTCCTCAACATGTTCTGTTTTATAGAAGCACCAGGTCCTCGATGCTTGAATTTGGTAGGCTCTAAACCTAAGAATAGGCAGCAAAGCTATAAGAACAGCAAACAGACATACCATAGTCAACATCATTTTCACATGTCTAGAAGTCATTTTTGTAGAGTGAAATATTGGCTTAGTGACTCCAATGCACCGTTCAACGGCCATCACACTGCCCAGGAAGAGTGGGCACAGACCAAAGAAAACCATGCAGATGCCAAAAACACTGCAGAGAATGTTGTACTGGTTAAATCGGATCCAGTCTTTATCCGACGCATACACAAACACTGCAATGGCTCCGTTGATGAGGTGGCCGAAGAGATCTGTGACAACCAAGCCACTGGCAAGAAGCAAAAAGGAGGCTTTTGATTTCTGCCGGAATCTCTGGTATGCCTTCATGAGAATTGCTATGGCGAGGCTGTTGGACAAAATTCCCACCGTCATGAAGATTATTGAAAAGAAAACTGAGATTTTCTTCTCCGTGTGGCAGGTTGTGTTCCTCAAGACTCCAAATCCAGCCAGCCCTGGTGATTTTGAACCGTTCATGGTTAGGAAGGGAGGCGCAGCCCTCAAAGCATTTCAGCAGTCTTGCAGTCAAAAGGCATCTGCAATATTAAAAACAAATATACACAACACTGTAAAAGGCATACCACTGTTCAAATGGCATTTGAAGCAGAAATTCCATAATATTAGCCTGTGGTACAAATCTAATTTTCCGGTTTTCTGTGTGATATGATATGGCATCACATTGTAAGCGCATCAGTCACGGGGTAAAACAATTATCTGCATGCATTATACAATGCAAATATAGCCTACAGGATCTTTAGAGTCTCTGCATGTGTACGATACACAAAATAACATATAAAATACAAAATGCACTTATACATGCAGTAAGAGAAACCATACAAACCATTCTGGTGGTTAACCTACGTTAAACAAACGTTTTTGCAACACACTCCTAGAATGACAGTATACGTCAGCCCAGCCACAGTAAAAAGTGAAATACTCAAACTGGAGCACTTAGAGATTACAATCGCACTCCATTTCTCTTCTCACTGTTAAACATTTATTTTCAAAACAATGTCCTAACATCTTCCAAACAATTCTCCTCTCACAATTTCTTGTTTCAAAGCTTTATCCTAACCGACACTGAAGCCTTCGACTTCCCAGCGCCCTCGCTGAAGCCCAAACTTGGTTTTTAGACCAATTCAGAAACCCATTCTGCGAGTTGCTTTGCACTTTATCTCCCATCTCTGCTCCCAGGATATTTCTGCTGGCAAAAAGAAAACCTCCCAGGCAGGGGGGAAAAAAGGTACAGGGAAAAAAAAAAAAAAAAAGAAAAGAAAAGGCAAAGAAAAAAAAGAAAAAGAAAATGAAAGACAAAAAAAGACAGGCGTTAATAACCCGTACTACAAACTGCCGCTGAAGTCTCTCGGTTACTGAGCTACACTGGGAACCGCGCACGCCGGAGCCAGGGGCATCTCTGCCAGCCAGGAGCGCTCGACCGGCAAAGTCCAGGGAAACTCCTCAGGCGGAGTGCGGCACCAAACTGCACCTCCCTACCCACATTCCCACCTCCCTACCCACATTCCCACCTCCCCACGCCCCCGGCGCGACCCTCGGCGGTGCCGGGGCGCGGCGGCCCCTCCGCCCGTGAGCGCTGCTGCCGCCGGGGGCGGGGCGGGCACAAGTGCCGCGGTCCCGGCCCGGCCCTGCCCGCTCCAGCCCCGCCGCCCCGGCCCTACCGCGGTCCCGCTCGGCCCCGCTCGGCTCCGTGTGGCTCCGTGGTGCGGACGGAGGCGCTGCGGGAGCTCCGCCGGCCCCGCTCCCACACCGGCCCCGCTCCCCGCCCGGCCGGCGCCGCCCGCCGCCCGCCCTCCCTCCGCCCCCGGCCCCGCTCCTGGCCCCGCTCCGTGCGGCTGCCCGCCCGGGCCCCCGCACCTCAGCCCTGCCCGGCGCTCCCTGCCCGGCCAGGCTGCGGGGCTGCCCCGCTCCGGCGCTGTCCCGGAGCCGCAGCCCCTGCGCTCGGTTCCCCCGGCTCCCCCCGCCGCGCCGTGCCGGGGTGCAGCGCTGTCCCGGCCGGGGGAGCGGGGCTGCCGTGTCACGGCACGGCCACGGGGCACCCCGGCCAGGCAGTGCCTGCCCACCCTGCTGCACCACGGCGGTAGCAGCTCATGGGGCAGCCGAGGGAGGGGTTCTCCTCAGCCACAGCCTCATCTCTTCGCTTTCCACGTGCTTCTTCCCAGCTACCGCCTTCAGCAGCGCGCAGGGAGCTCGGGAAGGGGTAGCTCCCAGGAATACTGTCCGGAACGTAGCTGGGCACATCACCAGACACGCACCCCTTGCACCTGCCGGGTCACGTAGAGCTAACAGTGTTCCTTGGACAGTTTCTCCACTGGAGAAGTGGTGAGAACACATCCAGATGAGGCATTAGTGATGTTATGGATAAGGCTAGAGAGTCATGTTCTTCCTTTCCTATCATGTACTTACGCTGTTACAGCTTGAAGTTATAGGTAACTTTTAAGTTCTTTCATCCATCAGTGTCTGGGACTACCAAATGGGCCTGAATGGGAATTTTTATTAAGAACTCTTCTATAAAAATAAGCCAAAATATAAAATCAAGGTCAGATTGTAAAACCAAGTTATAAAATGTTACAGAATTTGTCATGGGCAATAATGATGGAGAAGTTACATTTACTTCCATTGAGACACATCCTTGAGTTGTACTATTCCTGGAGCCACAAGACAATTACTTAAAAATTAAAATTCTCAGACATACTACAGTTTTTGTATACCTTCATACCTTAAATACTATGGGTACAGTTTGCCTCTCCCTAATCCACCAGTGAGGAGATACAGACCAGGTAAATCCATTCTTTCAAATAGTATTTCAAGTCACTTACACAGACAGTTAAGAGCCCCACACGATGACCTTCTGCCTCAAAATACTTGTCAGATTTTGGCATTTTATCATACAAGGAGCAAAAATGCTCAATTTGGTCTGATTGAGACCTATAAATTCCCATAAATTCTTAAGACAACAATAAAATATAAAAACATCTCAAAATACGTTATTGCTCGTTAAAGTTCGGGCGAAATAGTTTCTTTTATGTTTCCCTGCCCAGAAATAAAAAGAGATGGAGATCTCAAACTACAAACAGCTTGCTCCATGCCCTTCTGTCCTACCCAGATTTCTTCACCCATCCCTCCTGAAATGGGGGGGCAATTCCATTTGAAAAGAAGCAATGAAGTTGGTACTTCAAGACCCTGCAGTCTGGGAGGTAGAAGCTAAAACACCATTATCAGGTAGATCAAGACAAAGAGAAGAACAGGAAAACCTCAAGACAGCTGTTTCAGTGTGCTTGTAAAAATGTAGTTAGGGTAGGAAGGGAAAGGCAGGCCTGTAGAGTGCATGCTGAGTAAAGCAGTGCTCTGCCAAAAAGAGGGAGAGGAGCATTTCAGTTGCTGCAGAGATGGAGAAAGAAGGAAAGTAAATACATAAACTTTCATCTCTTTTGTTCAGACAAGAGGCATCACAGAGTGCTCCTGAACAGAAGCTCAAAGAGCACATAGTGCCACATCCCAGTTCTGTGCTGTGAGCAATGTAGCAGCGCAGGAAGCACTGGCATAACCAGGATGGATATGTCTGGAGCTCTGGACACGTTTGTGTGCTCCTGATACAAGAATAACTGAAATAGTGGCTTCTCTGGGGTGGGGTGGTTTTGTAGAGTTATGGCTAATTAGGATAGTGATTTCAGAAGGTGTTGGAGGGGTGAAAACTGGCAATGACACCAGCAGAACTAAGTTTTTCACAGTGACCAATGGTCAGCTCCATTCATTTGCTGTTACTAATGAAGACAGCAGAAGTGACCAAAACTGTCCCACCACAGCCTCTGCTGTGGGTCCTGACTGGGGAGCCACTGCTTTCTCAGGGGGGAACAGCCTTTCTCAGGTCGTACACCTGAGCAGGAGCTGTGGGAAGGGACAGGAGGGATTAATGTCATCTCCATCAGGGCAGTGGCTCTTCCTCTCACAAAATGTTTTCCAATCAACCACGATGGAGTAGGGTTTGATTGAGCTTCTTACATAGCTGAAGACAAAAGCTGCAGGTGCAGGAGCCCCTTAGGAGTATTTCTGAGAGGCTGTGTCGCTCTGGCTGTTCAAAGGCTGCAAAAGGCTGGAGAACTGAAGTGGTGGCATTGGCTCAGCTCACTGACTTCAGCTCTTCTTAATGTGTAGGGGAGCTTGTGTTGGTTGCAAAACCCTGGGCTCCTGGATACTCCAAGAATCAGGAAGATAAATGCTCTTTTTTGCTCCAAGTTTCCACTTGAATGAAGGAATCAGCATTCCCTGCTCACCTTCAATGGGTTTAAATTCAGCAGCAATAGTTTAACATATTTAGAGATAAAAAGATATGGACATAAAAAGACATCTCATGTGCTGTGACAGTTGCAATCCACCCATTGGTTATCAAACTCCAAACAGTGGGAGAAAAATGTTAAAAAAAACTTCTGGATGAGGAAGCATGTTGCTGGTTGGCAGATAAAGTGTACAGTGATCAAATCCTTAAAGCCTCCCGTTATTAGTCCAGAGCATACTCAACACTAATTTTGCACTAAAGACCAGCTCCAAACAACCTTGCTGTAAATGAACAGGTAGACATTTCAGTAGCAACATCAAAGCTGGTAGAATGCAAATAAAAACAATATCTCTTCCTCTTTTTTCATCTACTCTTAAATTTCTTGTGCAGCCTTCAGTAACAGTTACTATATACTTTTATTATATTCACAGTTCTTGCTGCAAAACATTGGAAACCTTTTCTTCTTTGTACATAATAACAGTAAGTGTCATCTTTCCATTTAGTGAAATAGCAGTGATATAAAAGTCTTTATATTTAGGAGACAAAAGTAGTAAATCAAAATAACTACAGATGGAAATTATTAATATAGGATCAGATTTGGGGCACCTCAGTCAAATAAAACTGTCAGTGAAGATCTTTCAGTTATTCAGATCCTGTCTCCCATTTCTTCAAAATTAGCAGTCCTTCAGGAATTCCTTGTCCTCTGGAATTAGTGTTATTCCTGCCACCCCCAAGGAGCAACTTCTATCAAAGATCCAACTATATAAGATGAATGAGCTGTTCAAATGAAAAAGCAGATATCCAGGTGAAGGTAAGAAAGGAAATTCAGAGCAGGTGGGATTGACATCAGACAAAACTGTACATTTTTTGATGCATACATGCTGTTCTAAGTATTATATTGCTGAAAAAAAATAAATTAATGGAAATTATGAGTTTCAAAAGGTCCATAACCAATGCTGAGAGGTTGGGCAGAGGCTTGCTCTGTTCTGAAGCTACCAATAGGCAGACAGCAGAAACATGGAGATGAAAAATTATAGTCTTGGAAAGTCTGAGTCACTCCTTAAGCATTACTA
This sequence comes from Manacus candei, assembly GCF_025592945.1. NCBI lineage: Eukaryota > Metazoa > Chordata > Aves > Passeriformes > Pipridae > Manacus > Manacus candei. The sequence goes on from NW_026138092.1 coordinate 2,317,297, forward strand.
CTGCTTCTTGTATTTTTAGTGGTGTTATTTAGTATTCTTATTACGAAATGAGGAATTATTTCCACGTCTTTTTTGAGGCTGTTAACTTGGTTTTACAGCAGATTTTCTGAGAGACTGTGATTCTAAATCACATATAAGTGAAGGACAATTTGCAATCTCATTTCTTTAAACAGTTAAGACTGATAAGGGCTAATTTTGCTTTAGAAATTAATTACACCTCGTGCGGAAAATGTGATCACAAAATGTGGAAGGTGATGATGTGCATAGTAAAGTGTGAGTAAGTGCACAATAAAGGATGTCACAAATGCTTAAGGTTTTGAAGGCTCATACAAATTTAACAAATAAAGCTTGTTTATATAAATTTAGCAAATAAAGCTTGCTGTTGTGTCCCCTTAAGGTCCTGGCTTGATAGTGTTTAGATAAAACAGTAAGTTTCTGCCCAAGCTGGGCAATAGGTTTTGTAAGAACACACACTGTCATGTTGGGGTGCAGTTAGAGAGTGTAGGTACCTGAAGCAAGTAATGGAAGTTGCAATATGTCTCCTTAAAGATCTGGTCTCAGGATCCCGGGCTTGCTTGATTCTTGAGGAGGGTGGATAAAATACTTGCTGTGTCCTGTCATATTCAAAATATACATATTAAAATATGTTGTAACGCTTCACATTAAAAAAAAAATGTGGTTCAGCAGAATGCAGACAACTCCCCCATGGCTTTGTCATTCCAATAACCACCACTCTGACCTTCATGAAGTAGTTCATAAAACAGTCACAAATTGTGGCATGAGTTGCCTAAATTGGGACACTGGCCAATGCAGTTAAAGGAGGAAATTCCTAGGTAGTTAAATATAAATTAATGGTGTTTTGCAACAAGCCACAATTCACTTCAGGAGGTTAAAAACACCAGTAGGCATTCACTATCAGGGGAGAGTAAAACCAAGAAAGGTCATCAGGAATCATAACGACAAACATGCATCTTTCTGCTGAGATTTCCACCTGCCAATATCTGAAAAGGGACTGTTTGGTCTTACTGGAAGTACAGCTATGAATAATGGTGTTTTATTTTCTAAACATCCCTATCAGCAAGGAAGTTAATTCTTTGTTCCTTGATAATAAGGCATGGCTCCTGGCAAATTGCTGTGGACAGAACAAACGGGAAATATTCTCAATTTCCCTGGTGAAGTTTGGAGGGGGAGGGGGACATACAAAGGTTTGCTATAATTTGTGATATTTATATTCAATTGTAGTTCTTTTCACTAGAAAGAGCAAAGAGATTTTTCTATTTTAACTGATCACTTCCCTGCAGTGACCAGAGACAGAACCCAAGGGAATGGCCTGAAGTTGTGTCAGGGCAGGGTAAGGTTGGATCTCAGGAAAAAGTTCTTCCCCCAGAGGCTGGTTGGGCACTGCCCAGGCTCCCCAGGGCAGTGGGCACAGCCCCAAGGCTGCCAGAGCTCCAGGAGGGTTTGGCTGATCCTCTGGGGCACGGAGTGTGACTCTTGGGGATGGTCCTGTGCAGGGCTGAGGGTTGGACTCCGTGATCTTTGTGGGTCCCTTCCAACTCAGCATATTCTGTGATCTTGTGCTCACAGGAAGAGTCCAAGAAATCCATTCAGAGGCATTCCTTTAACCAAGGAATTTGGCCATCAAGTGGCTGAAGGTACTATTGATAGCAAACAAACTGATGGTTTCTGAGGTACCAGCAGACCTGCAAAGCAATTCCTTCCTAGGCAGAGCACAACCATCAGCTCATCTGCTTGAACAGCTGAATTTGACTGAGTCATCATGGCCTGTTAGCAGAGGAGGAGGGAGCTCGAGCATCCATCATCCAGCTATCAGAGATGCAGACAAAACTTCCAAGTGGAAAAAAATTACTAAACCCAGAAGTTTCCAGTCTAATCCAGAGTATTTGCAGTATGCCAGGATGTGCAATACAACATCAACAACGACTTTGATTCTTTACTGTCTTATTCACATTTGTTCTGAGCAATGCTTGCATAAACATAAAAATTAAGATGCTGCTTATTGGTCAAGTGATTCACTAATGGATCATGCCACCCTATGCTAAATATTAGAAGTGGCTATTGAAACCTTTCATTACATCAGTTTATTGATTTGCATTTATTTCTGCTTAGAGATACACTTTCATCTTAATCACATTCTTTTACCCTATCTGATTGCTTCAGACAGCGACTAACTTGGCTACAGCAGAAAGAACTGCAGGACAATAATTTCCCTTCTTTCTTCTTCATTTGTAAACCTTGTGTATATCTGGTGCTTTATTGATATCTTTTTTTTCTATTATGTCACTACAAGGCATACTTGGAAGATGTTAGGAACCTCCTTTGAGCAGTTTGGTTCTTTCTTATGTGCAGTTTTATGCATTACTTTGTACCCCTTAGAAATGAGAAATAGAATAACAGCAATGTGACTATACAGCAGGTCACTGAGGATGTTCTTCCTACAAACCAATCGATTTGAAAGCATTCTCATCAAGAATTTATAGGAAGCTTCGTGTAGTAGTTCTGTACCCATTTGTCTGACTAATGAATAGCAGATTAAATGTTTTTAAAGCTCCATGTGATATTTCAGAATCAAGAGTTGGCTCCTCTCTGATTATGTGAGGTATCCAGTTTTCGTGCTAGCATAGACCCAAATTTTTGGATGACCAGAGGAGAAACATATCACTATTACTGACTGAATCTTGCCTGTCCAGGCTGGGGTAATTTGTAGTGAGTGGGGCTTAATCAAGAGTGGAAGTACAGTTCTACACATAACAATAACAGCATAATCTTCTTTCATTTTAAACATGTGGGACAAAATGTTCTCTCTTATGACTCACCTCTTTAGTATTTGAACATGTAAGAACAAAAAACCTACAAAATTATACTAAATGCTGAGCCATATTAACTCCTTTTCTCTTCTTCCATGCTCCAAAATGGAGGCACTGAAAAACCAAGTCAGAAAAAAATCTTTCATCGAGTATTCTTTTCAATCATTCTACTCAAGTCAAAATAAAAAACGAAACTATTTCCTTCAAATTGTCCTAACCTATTATATTTATGCCATAATGGGCAAAACAAGCCCATTATATGGATAAAACTCATTAAGGGTATGCCTGCTGTATGCTTTCAGGTTATGTGGTATTATTTATTTGGGTTTTTTACATGTTTAAGGATTTAATATGTGAAGGCTTGAGAGATTAAACACTTCTAAAGACGGTTTTGAAACTAAAGGGTTGTATTGTTCTGTTGGTTGCAAACAGAATTTCCACAAGGTCTGGAAAGGAATAATTTATTTAAAATCAATAACCCCTAGCTCACTGAGTTCATTACTAGTTCTAATAGTCGTGCTGTATTACCTCACCACTTATTTTCTGGCCTAGCCAACAGGTAGAGATCTATCCCTTCAGACTTTATCAGTTTCACAAACATCAACCGAAAAAAATAATCTCATTTTCTCAATACTTCAATAAATAGTCACAGAATTAAAACACCAATCAATAAATGCACTAGTTAGGATCAGCTGTTTTAGAGAAACATTCTTCACTTCTCATTTCGGTCGTGTGATTTTGAATGCCTCTGTTTGGGAGTTGTGGTCTGTGTATTACTTTTAATTGTGGCTCAAAATAAGGGTGAACTGCTGTTAAATGGAACAGCTTTTAATTTAAATAATATGGCAATTGATATATGTTATTGATAAAGGTAACTAATCAAATTTGTTACTAACCCAGGAGACTTCTAATTCAGAAGTTAATTAGGAGCAGAGGTAAATCACATTTGAAATAATCCTGTATGATGTTATGTGTTTTTTCTCAAAACAATCACAGGACTCTGCTCCTGAAGCATTTACAACCTACATAAATGAACAGACAGAAGAGGTTGGAGCAATCTCTTCTCCCCAGAAATCATAAAAGCAACCCTTGTCGAGAGTCATCTTCCCATCTGCCATGTGGGCCCTGACAGGCTTTCCTTCCAGGAAATTAAGATGAAAGGTGATGCTTTCAGTTTCAGAGGCATCTTTTCCAAGAATAAGAGGACATTTGAAACTGATAACTCAGTGAAAAAATGAAAAACATGATCTTGGGAGCAGACACTGATGGGACAATGAAAGCTGTGACTAAGGGAAAATCTTCCTTTCTGTTTAATGACCTGCAGTTATTGCTGCAGTTCACAAAATGTCCATGCTTTTCCAGAGTCCAGTTCTGTTACAAAATCACAGCCAGATTAATATTAGTTGTTCCTGATTATCAAAAGCATCAGGAAACAGAGCACAGCTGCTTTTAAAAGCACAAACAAACGTATCTTTTTAACATAGAAACCTTCTATTCTATTGAAATATTCTGTTCTACCTTATTCAAATATATAATGGTAAGTAGACAGGTTCATTTGCTTTTCTGGTGTTTTTTCCTCTGATTCTCCTCATATAATTCTTCATATTTCAAAGTAAAAACACTTCAGTGTTATTATTTAAGTATATAATAAAATACAAATCCGAAGTCCATTAAAAAGCAGTAGGAAGATTTCAAGTAACATCAGGAGGCTTTGGGTTACAAACAAAGTAAATGCCAGCTGATTAGCAGAAGAAGCAGCCCTAGAATAGCCAACAATTACATTTCAGATAAACATTTCTCTCCCTGAGCCATGCCACCACAGCCTGAGATTGATAGGGATGCAGAAATATGTCATTGCTGCAGATAAATAATAAAAAAAGTTAGCCTTATCATCTAAAAGTGAGGAGAAGGAAATTTTCATGATACACCAAAGTAAACTAAATGAAAATAGAATAATGCAACAGCTTAGGCAAGCAGATGTCTAATTTTAGAACAAGCTTGATGTTTTCACAGTATTATTTTTTTTCCCAGAATCACTATTACCTTAAAGCAAAGCATGAACTTTAGACTCAACAACAAACCACAGCCAGGAGCAGGAACTCAGCCTCAAGGTTTTCAGCTAAGTGAAAGTGTTTGAATTTCCTGGCAGAGGATAATTTTTTGATGAAGAAATAAATTCACCTTAATGAAAAGAAAGAGCACTCATTTAAGATGTGGAGAGGTCTCTCTGTAGAGAGATTTAATTAAGGATGATCTAATTTTTTTTCTATAAGTAATTTTCACAGTGTTGGCTTACCTCAAGTAATATCTCTGCTAAAGAAAGCTGGTAAACAAGTTTATATCCTTAATTAGAATATATCAGTGTGATAGGCAGCCTTGTAACTATTCAGCTCTTACTAAATTAATACAATCTGTATAGATATTGCCTTAAGCCAAGCAGAAAAATTACCTACGAAATCTCAGTAAGCCAGTTGCTCTTGATAAACAGTAGGATTTGATAAACAGTGGGCTAATGACGGATTTAATAATCAGAAGGGCCCATCCGCCTCTAAAGGTACAGGGGCAGAGAAAAAAACATCTGTGAGTCACAGTTTTGCAACCACATTCTCCAGGTACTGGTGCTCGATGAAAAAGTTTGGCTTCACATACTCAAAAGAAAAAGTGTCATAAAGGTTCTTAGAGGCCACCCACATGCATTTGTATACAGATATTAGAGCACAAGCACAGAAGGAGGGAGTCTGACTTCTGAATTTTAAAGAATTAATAACTCTTCAGCAGCCTGTGAGTCCATAAGTAACATTACAGGTTGTAAAAACACGAGAAGGAATGTTTTTTTTCTTTAATCTTTAATTAGTGGCGAACAATTAATAGCATTTTAAAATTCTGACTGCCTGGGGTCATAGCTAGTTAATAGTAAAACCAGAAATTATGTGTCAGGCTTCTACTTTCTAGCTTGGGGGAACTCTGAACCGCTTCTGTCCGTGCTCAGGTTCTCCTGGTCACCAGTTAGACAAAGTGGAAGGACAAGTTACTGAGCCTGGGGAAAACTGTAAATACTAAAAGAACAATTTTGGTTTTGTTTTGTAATAGAGTTCAGGCTTGAACATCAGAAGAAAAGAAAAAAATTAAAAATTGCTTAAACCAAGCAATACACCAAAAACCCTCTCCTGGTTAGAAAACTCGTTTAAAAAGCAGGGGTAGAAAATATATTGTAAATAAACTGTAAGGGGCAATTCCTCATGAAATATTACACCTAATTTAGCTCACGCTACTTGCAATTATGCTGAAATATAGTTACTTCAAGCTCAAATTCATGCTAATACATATTTGTCCCGTGTGTATAATGTTGACAGGAGCATATCTGCATCAGAAATTGAATTTCTGCCTTCTTTTTCCAATGGGCCTGAATTTGTCTGAGTAATTCACTCAGGAAGGAATTAAAATTGTAACACAGCCTTAATTTTTCGACAACAAGCCACTGTTACAGCTGACATTTATATTTCATGCTCCTTGTTTTCTCATGCTTCACACAAAACCTTATCCATAGACTGCAAGGATCCTAAACACTTGGATCACATTCAGGATGTTGTGACTCTCTCAGCAGAGAGCCTGATTAAATTTGGAAAAGAGTGATTCCAAAAGGTCTGAGCAGCAGCAGTCTACATCTCATCCCATTCCCTCAAATTTTGATTGAATTCCATGGAGTGCATGATCTTTTGTGATCACAAAATCAACCCTCCTGGAGGTTCATGGCTCAGCAGGCTGCAGGTCCTGCTGGCTCAACCGCTTCATCATAACACATGAAAACTGGAGTCAAGACCTTTCATCAGTGAACACAAACAGTGCCCATGTGCTGCTCCTGAACCTTCTGCCACAGGAACTGCAGGTCCTTTGGATCAGGAGCGTGTCTGGTTCTGTCCTTCCTGCAGGGAAAGAAGTTGTGTCCAGTGGCCACAGACTCATGAGTGCAAACAGTTCCCATGGATCAGATGACTCAGCCATTTTTTCTGTGTTTAAATGTCCAGATTGCCTCCTCCTGATAACTTCAGACATACTCACTGAGACAGCCTGGGAATAAATACTGTAATTCCCATTTAACAAATTCCTGTACTTGATTATCTCTCTGTTACAGTTCAGTACTAGACATGCTATCCGTCTTTACCCAATTTATTTTTTTCTTGAAAATTTTCTCCCCTGGATAATAGCAACAATCAAATGTTGAGGCATGAAAGGATTCCTGATTCCACCTCAGTGCTTATTTCAATGGACATTAAATGCTTCTCATCATCACCTGCCTACTGAAGTAATCAGTGTTACCACTGGATCTAGAATGGCTGGTTGAATCCTATGGAAATTAAATGATTGCTTTAAAATAATGTGCGTCTCTTACTGATTGCCCATTCAAAGCTAAAAATGTTCTTTTTTTTATCGAAACCTATATAGCTTCTTGGATAATCAGAGAAATGGTACATGTAAAAGCTACTGTGGCCTTCCTTGGAATATAGTTCATTCTTCCATTACCTTTTCTGTCTCCATAAGTGGTCCCTAATTCTACTAAGAGCTGATGAGAAGTTTGCCTTCTGTGAAATTATTTCTGATCAGGAAAATTCTTTAAAAAAAAAAAGGAGTGAATAAAGTCTTTAATAACAGCCTCAGTGGAGCCTCTTTTCCCATTGAGGTTCTTTAGAGTCCAAAAGAATACACAACTACTGAGACATCATCTTCAAACTGCCTGTCTTGTGGTGTGGATTACTTGTGAGTTTCTGGGGCAATCACTGAGAGATTCCTGATGTATTAGTGGAGTTATTCCAGGAGGAAATAATCCAAACTGACCATTCACTGTGCACCAGAAAATCCTGAAAGATTAGGCATGAGC